>NC_133618.1:90211674-90857994 GCF_048593235.1 Sminthopsis crassicaudata
AATGAGGTATAAAGGTCCCTGAAGAAAATAATTCCTTAAAAATTAGAATGGAGCAAGTGAAAGCTAATTATGAATATGAGGGATCAAGAAACAATAAAACAAAGCTAAAAGAATGAAAAAAATTGAAGACAATGTGAAATATCTCATTAGAAAAACAGTTGACCTGGAAATTAGATCCGGGAGAGACAGTTTTAAAATTGTTGAATTACCTGAAAGCCATAATTAAAAAAAAAAGAAAGAAAGCTTAGACATCATCTTTTAAGAAATTATCAAGGAAAACTGTCTCAATGTTCCAGAACCAGAAGGTAAAACAGAAATTGAAAGGATCCACCAATCTCTTCCTGAAAGAACTTCCAAAATGAAAACTCCCAGGAATATATATCATAAACAAATTTCACAGCTCCCAGGTCAAGGAGAGAATAAACAATTCAAGTATCATGAAGCCACAGTCAAGATAGCAAAATTTTAGCATTTTAAAGGGATTACATTAAAGGATCTGAGGGTGTGGTATATGATATTCTGAAGGGCAAAGGAATTAGAATTACAACCAAGAATCACCTACCAAGCTAAACTGGTATAATCCTTTTGTAGAAAAAAATGGATATCCAATGAAATAGAGAATTTTCAAGCATTTCTGATGTAAACACCAGAGCTGAATAGAAAATGTGGCTTTCAAATATATAACTCAAGAAAACTACAAAAATGTAAACAGAAAAGGGAAATAACAAAGGACTTAATAATGTTAAACTCTTTACATTACTATCTGGGAAGATGATACTTATAACTCATAAGAAGTTACTCATTATTAGGACAGTTAGAAGGAAAATGTATAGATAGAGGGTATAGATGTGAGTTAAATATGATGGGTTGATACCCTAAAAAGTAAACTTAAGGGATGAGAAAAAAGGAATGCACGGGGAGAAAAGGAAAGGGAGTAGTAGAACAATATAAATTATCTCACATAAAAGAAGCAAGAAAGAGCTTTTAAAGTGAAGGGGGTCTTGGGGAAGACAATGGGGAATGCTTGAAATTTACTCTCACCGGAATTGACTCAAAGAAGGAAAACATACACTTTTTAATTGAATATCAAAATCTATCTTATCCTATAGGAAAGTAGGAGTGGAAGGGGATAATAGAAGGGGAGGAAATGTTCATAAAAGACAAGGTGGATTGGGGAAGACAGTAATTAGAAGCAAAACACTTTTCAGGAGGGGCAAAATGGAAGCAGAAAAAGAAGAGAATAAATAGGGAAATAGGATTGGGGGAAATTTCTAACAAAGGAAAAAATGGGAAGAGAAATGAGAATGATATAACAAAATTGTGAAAAAAGGGTCAATAGCTTGGTAAAGGAGATTAAAAAAATATATACTAAAGAAAATAATACCTTAAAAAACAAAATAGGCCAAATGATAAAAGAGTACAAAACTCCAATGAGGAGAAAAGTGCTTTGAAAAGCAAAATTGATCAAATGGAAAAAGATATACAAAAATTCATGAAGAATCCATCTTAAAAAATTAAATTGACCAAATAAAAAAGTGAGGTACAAAGGTCATTGAAGAAAATTCCTTAAAAATTAGAATTGAGCAAATGGAAGCTAATTATATTTATGAGACATCAAGAAACAATAAAAACAAAACTAAAAAAAATGAAAGAAATCAAAGCCAATGTGAAATATTTCAACAATCATATCTATGAAAATATTTTTGAAGCAAGCTTCTCTGATAAAGGGTTTATTTCTCAAATATTTAGAAAACTCAGTCAAATTTATAAAAAAAGAAAAAAGAGCCATTCCCCAATTAACAAATGATCAAAAAATATGAATAGTTTTCAGATGAAGTAAGGTCTTCTTAAACTTTTTCCATTCAAGACCCCTTTTCACTCAAGAAATTTTTACACAATCACAGTATATAATGGGCATTCAAAAGAAACATTTATTGTTAATAAATTATAAAGAAATTTATTATAAAGCTATTCTTTGGTATACATATAATTTTATTATTTATTAAAGACAGAAGCAAATTTGTATACTAATGAGATGGATGTGCCCATTTATTTTTACATAAAGAATTAAATCTTGATGGAATATTTGATACTACAGGATGAAGAGCATCTTCAGTATTTTTCATAGTTGACTGATATTTTGATATTTCATGACCCCTATATTCAGTTATATAATTCCTTGTAAGATAGCAAACCAAAGTTTAAGAAACTTTGATCTAAATTACTACTGATTGGAAATATAAAAATTAGAACAACTCTAAGGTACTTCTTCACACCTTTTAGATTGGTTGATAGAACCAAAAAAAAAGGATGACAAATATTGGAGAGATGGTAAGAAATTTGAGACACTAATGCACAGTTGGTGGAATTGTAAACTGATTTCAACAGTAATTTGGAACCATGCCCAAATATTTATAGTAGATTTTTTTTTCTGGTGGCAAGGAATAAGAAATTGAGGGAATGTCCATAAATTGGGAAATGGTTGAACAATTTGTGGTATATGATTGTGATGGAATGCTATTGTGTTATAAGAAATGCTGAGCTATATATTCTCAGGAAAATCTGGAAAGACTTACATGAACTGATACAAAGAGAAATGAGTAGGACTGGAGAACATTGTACACAATAACAAAAATATTGTAAAATGATTTATTATCTATGATTTAGCTAATCTCAGCAATGACATGATTTAAGACAACTCAGAAGGACTTATAATGAAAAATATTATCCATGGTCAGGGAAAGAAGTGAATAGACTCTGAATATAGATTAAAACATGGTTTTTTACTTTATTTTTCTTGGGTTTTTATTTTGGTCTATATTTTTTCTTAAAACATGACTAATGTGGAAATATGTTTTGCATGACTACCAACCTATATCAAATTGCTTGCCTTCTCAATGTGGAGTGAGGAATGGGAAGGTTGGGATAGAATTTGGAACTCAATTTTTAAAATTAATTTTGAAAATTGTTTTTTACATGTAATTGGGGGAAAATAAAATGCTAAATTAAAAAAGGTAACCTGAAAATACTTGGCACATAGTAGGCACATAATAAATGGTTATTGACTATAACTGGTTAAATGGAAGTTTAATAAAAATTTGTTGACTTGGCTCTAAAAAGAAAATCACAAAATCCAAGGCTGCATCAATGGAAGAAAAGAGATACTACCCCCTCATCCTCCTCAGAGTATTTGAGAATTCTGGGGTGGATGGATGCAGGGAAGCAGAAATGGGGAAGTGATATACCTGGTTCTCAGAGAATGCTACCTGAGTAGATACATGTTGCACTGAAGTAGACAGAAAGATAGAACCTTAAGAGATGAACTCACAAGGTCCATCTCTTTGCTCTTAACCCAATTTTATTATGTATGTCTCAATGTGCATTGTGTTAAGAAAACAAACTGGAAGCTTCCACACAATGGTCCTTTACATATTTTTGGAGGGTTGGGGTAGGTGAGACTCACTTGTGATTCCATCAGAAACTCTAACAATGTATGTTGATTTTTTTTTTTTTTTCCCAAGGCAATGGAGTTAAGTAACTCAAAGCCACACAGTTACTAAGTTTAAGTATCTGAGGTCCTCCTGACTTCAGTGCTGGTGCTCTAGCCACTATGCCATCTAGTTGCCCCAATCATAACTTCTTTTGCAATGAAATGTTTCAAGATTATTTTCCTTTGTGCTTACAAATTCAATAACATTAACATTTTAAAAATAAGAAATAACAATTTCAGATTCTCTTGCAGTTCTCATCCCTGCTTTTATATTTCATGCACATGAGGCTTGACATAAGGAAAAGCTGAATAATTAGAGCTCCCCCTGTTTTACATGAGTTGATACAAGGATATAGATTTCCCCTTCCAGCAGGTGACCCAACAAGACTACATGACCACTTACTGGGTGGGTTGGAGTGGGGATTTCTTATTCAGGTATAATTTGGACCAATAGTTTCTGAGATTCCCTCCAATTTGGAGCTCCTGTAAGCCTGTAAATATGCAGTCTGTCATTTGTCAGATATCCCTTGGCTCCAATTTTGTCAAGATAATTCCACTCCAGAGACCAGGCAGCCCTCCTGGACATAACCTTTTGTACATTCCACAACCAGTGAAAGGAGTCTTTGTCTCCAGCCCGGAAACAAATGACAAAGGCAATTGTGTATTTCCCCAGCAGGAGCTGAACCAGGGACAGGGAAAAGTCATTTCCCCAAGAATCCAGTTTTGCAAGATTGCTGTAGCTAACTCTCGCAAAGAAGGCTTTGGAGTGGTATTGATTTAGCTGAATGTCTCATACCAACACTGAGATAATTATGCCCAAATTAATGTTACCATGAATTATAAAGCAGGGAAGGAGCTAAAGCCCTCTTTTCCTCTGCTTCAGGAAGTATTATTAACCCCATTTTCCAGATGAGGCAATTGAGGCTCATAAGAGATTAAGTGGATTGAGTAAACTCAGCGCCACACAGCTAATAAGAATGGATATGTTCTAGTTCAAAGTTGTTTCTACTTCATCAAAATGGACCAGCTGCTATCTTGTGCCCAGCCTCTTGATAAGCACATTGGCTGGGAGTCCCCAAGAATGACAGAAAAGCGGAGGGAATTAGTGTCCCCCAAGACAAAATTCTGATATTGAAAAGTGCTTTCTTATTGGCCATATCTGTAGTTCTAGACTGGCTGGAATTATTCACTTTATTCTGTCAAATTGTCTGAAATATCACCACCTTGAGCTATATTGTTGGGCAATACTGGACAGCTACATGTGACAGTGGATAAAGTGCTGATCCTCAAGTCAGACAGATTCCTCTTCCTGAGTTCAAATCCAGTCTCCAGACACTTACTAGCTGGGTAACTCTGGGCAAATAAATTATCCCTGTTTGCCTCAGTTTCCTCATTCTGTAAAATGGAGCTGGAGAAGGAAATGGCAAATCATTTCAGTATCTTTGCCAAGAAAACCTCAATATGAGGTCACAGAGAATCAGACAGGACTGAAACAACTGAAAAACAACAACTTGGATGGTGAAGAAAGCATTAAATTAGAAAGCAGGAGAACAGCTTTTAGTTCTAACTCTATCATTAACAGAGTGACTTTGAGCAGATTCTTTTACCTCAGCTTTCTACAAATGCCCTTAGGGGGTAAGGGGAGTGGGAGGTAGAAGCTAGCCATGTAAATTAGTTTAATTTTCCTTTGCTGGCTTACCAAAGCATAATGAAGTTTCACTTGGGAAAGAAAATTTTGATTTAGGTGAAAGGACTGGAAAGAGAACTAATATGAGAATTTAGGAAACTAGGAGCAAGGACAAGCTTACTCTGTCTTTCTGTCTGTTGTCTTCATTTCTCTTTCTTAAATTCCTGTCCCCCAAAATGCCACCACGGCCCCTCTCCCCATTTTCCCTTCCCTTTATTTTTTCCCTGTTAACTAATTATATGGAGCTGAAGGATATTTTAAATTCTTTATATTAATAAAGGAGCAATTGCTATTGATTATTTTTGAAATATAAAAAGCAAATGAATGAATTTTTTTCTTTTAAGAGTAATAATTCACTTAATCGGTGCTTTAAGGTTTTCAAAGTTTCTCTACCCGCTTAATAGAATTTTGGATAATGTTTTGTCTTTCTGTGTATAACCCCACAGCCTAATACATAAGGAGAGTCTACTATGTTGATTGGTTGATTAATTAAATCACCTCACATTAATTAAATGGTTTCACAGCTAGTGAGTAAAAGCCTGTCTTTTCTTAGTAGAAATCAGTCTTCCTGATTCCAAGCCCAGCATTCTTTCTACTACACCTTGGTGTTAAATTCAGTTCTTTACTCTTATGCTCCTAGAATCTAGGACCTAGATGAAATGTTTATGTAAATCAGCAAGCAAGGATAAAGCTTCCCAGTCCTGTCTCATCTGAGCAACTTTGCCCCCTACCTGAAGGACCTGAAAATGCAGAAAAAATATCCTTGGCTTCTGTGATCTCTTACTTCTACAATGTGGAAAGGTTTATAGGAAGAGGAGGGAAAGAGAGGGAAAGTATTAGTAATCTATGTAGTTTAAAAGAAAACGTTGGGAGGTAATTCAGGGCAAGTCCAATAGCCTTGTGATGGAAAAAGGTATCTGCATCCAGAGAGAGGATTATGGGGACTTATGTGGATTACAATATAGTATTTTCACCTTTTTTTAGTGTTGTTTTTGCTTGCTTTTTTTTCTCATTTTTTCCCCTCTTGATTTGATTTTTCTTGTGCAGCATGACAAATGTGGAAATACCTTTAGAAGAACTGCACATGTTTAATCTCTATTGGATTGTTTGCTGTCTAGGAGAAGGGGGAAGTGGAGAGGGAGGAAGAAAAATTTGTAATAAAAGGTTTTCCAAGAGTGTTTAAATGAGGTGATTCAGGCCAGTTCTTGTGATGGAGAGAGTCATCTGCACCAGAGAGAGGACTGTGGGTACTGAGTGTGGATCACAACATAGTATTTTCATTTTTTATTGTTGTTTGCTTACATTTTGCTTTCTCATTTCATTTCTCTTCTTTTTTCCTTTTTTATCTGATTTTCCTTGTGAAATATGATAATTGTGGAAATATGTATAGAAGAATTACGCATGTTTAACATATTGGATTACTTGCTATCAAAGGGAAGGGATGGGAAGAAGAAAAGGAAAAAAATTTGAAGCGTAAGGTGAATGTTGAAAATTATCTATGCATATGTTTTGAAAATCAAAAACTTTTTAAAAAGTGAATGTTGAAAACTATCTTTGTATGTATTTTGAGAAATAAAAGCTATATTATAAAAAAAGAGGGGAAAAAAGAAAAAATATCAATCTAAGAATTAGGAAATCTGAAGCTCAAAACCTAGCTTGAATTCCTGGTATATACTTTGAAATTCTGGGTAGAACATTCCCTTCTAGGGCATTACAAAACAAGGGGGGAAAAGCAGGATAATCAATTTGGCTCATTCCCCTGAATGAAATTAGAATTAAGAAGTCTTTGAACTTCTTTGAAGAAAATTACAAAATCTTATACTATGGTATTACCTTAGCCTTTTAATTCACAATATCACACTGTTAAATTATATTGAGTTTGTAGTGCATAAGAAGCCCTCAAATTATTTTTCAGATGAACTGTTGCCTAGTCTCATCTTCTCTATCTTGCATTTTAGAAGTTAATTTTTTAAACACAGTACAGAAGGTGACATTAATGCCTATTAAATTTCTTTGTAAGGGATTTAGGACAAGATTTCTTGGATCAATGTGATAAATTCCTCAACCAATTTGACAAAGTTACAGGCTGTGAATCTGTTTGGAGGCATTTAAGGAGAATCTCTCCATTAAGTGTGATTATACTTACCGGTGTTTTTAAGAGACTGTGAATGTCTTGTAATGATTGGCTTTTTGAGAATCAGCTGATGTTCCCTATAAACAATCAAAGCTAGTTGATTTCTTGAATAAGAATAGACCCTTGGGGTCTCGGCTACCTTACTTCAAAATGACAAGGCATTAATAATTACTCTTTGGAACTAGTCAGGCTACCTGTTGCAAATACACCCAACTTTATTCTCATTTAGCCCTCACCTCTCCATCTTGACTATAAAGATAACATGAGAGACTGTCAAAAGCTTTCCTGAAATCTAGATAACTAATATCTAAAGCATCCATTGGTCTGTCAGTATTAAGAAAGGAAATTAATTTAGTCTGGCATGATTTATTTTTAAAGAAATCATGGGATGGGGGCAGGGGAAGGGAAGGTCTTTGTGATAACTGCTTCCCTTCATTGATGTCTACAGCTATCTCTTTAATAATTTGTTTTAAAATATTGCTAGGAATTGTAGTCAAATGCTTTGGTCTAGAAGTTGCAGATGACTCCCTTTTCTCTTTTTTGAACATTGGTACAATATTTGATTTGCTTTCAGTCCTGTGGATCCTCTTCCATTTTCTATGTTTTTTCAAAGATCATTGACTGGCTCAGCAATCACATTTGCTACTTTTTTTGGTAATTTAGAATACAGTTTCTCTGCGCTTGGCAATTTAATGGAGTTTTATACATTTTTTTTAAATAATCTCCTGACTTACTTTGTATCATCGTTAACCATTTTTGTGCTATCTTTTCCAGTTCAAAGATTATTCTGGTTCACTTATGAAAGTCTGTGCACATGCATGCACACATACACATACACACATACACCAGAAGTTAAAAAAAAAAAAAAATTGACTAATTTAGTTTTCTTTCTGATATTTATTATAGTACCATGACTACAAAGGATATTTATTTCCCTCTTTTCTTTCTTTTTTAAAAAAGTTTTATTGATAGCCTTTAAAAATATATTTTATTTTACCCCATTATAAAAAAAAATTTTAATGTTAAAAAGTTTTGCGTTTCAAATTCTCTCCCTTCCTCCATTCCCTCACATTTTCTTCTTCTTGAAATGGTAAGCAATCTGATATAAGTTGTACATCTGCAATCATGTAAAACATATTTCCATATTAATTTGTGGAAGAAAATTTATACTAAAAAACAAAAGAGAGAGAGAGAGAGAGAGAGAGAGAGAGAGAGAGAGAGAGAGAGAGAGAGAGAGAGAGAGAAATAGTATGCTCCAATCGGTATTCAGACAATATCAATTCTTTCTCTGAAGATGGATAGTATATTTCCTCATGAGTCATTTGGGTTTGTCTTGGATCATTGTATTGCTGAGAATAGCTAGAATTTGTTCATAATTCTTTATTGTACAATATGACTGTTACTATGGACAATGTTCTCCTGGTTCTGTTCACTTGTAAGCTCACATAAGTTTTTCCAGGTTTTTCTGAAATCATCCTGCTTGTTCTTCCTTATAAAACAATAATGTTCCATCACAATCATAAACCACAGCTTATTCAGTCATTCTTCCCCAATTGATGGGCATTTCTTTGATTTCCAGTTCTGAGCCACCACAAAAACAGCTGCTATAAATATTTTTGTACATCTAGGTCCTTCCCCCCTTATTAAAAAAAACAAAAACAAACAATTTTGGGATATAGAGCTAGTAATAATATTGCTGGATTAAAGGGTATGCATAATTTTATATTCCTACAGGCATAGTTCCAAATTGCTCTCTAGGATGGTTAGATTATTGATGGCCATTTAAAAAAAAAAAAAAAAAAAATCAGATATTTCCCAATAGCCCTTCCTACTTTTTTTTTTTTTTTTCTCATCAAAATCCTTTATGGCATCTCTTCATAATTTAATTTTGAAAGTGCACCAACCTTCTTGGGCTAACTTTCCCCACACAATCTTAGGTCATGGAACCTTGGCTTAATTTCCTCAGAACCCTTTAAAACTCAAAGTTCCCAGACCAACTATGAGTCAGACTAAGCATGATTTCCTTCTCTTTAAGAATTCTAAGGTAGAGTAACCACTTTTTCCGAAGGCTTCCATCATTTCTACTTCACCAACCACTTCCTCTTTGTTGAGGAGAATTAGATTCAGAATACCAGTTCCCTTCCTTTGCTTCCCTTACCTTTTGAAGGATGGATTTTTTTAAAAGGAGAATTATTTTTATCAACTACCCTGTTTTCAGTATACAGCAAATATGGGATATCATACATACTTACTTAACTTTATCTTGTAGATATATATCACTTATAATAAAAAATTCCAAGCCCCTGTGACAAACATGTAGTCGTCAAGCAAAACAAATTCCACTGTTGGCCATACTAAAATAATAATAATATGTATCAAAATGTGCTCTGAGTCCAGCACTTACTTTTCTGTCAGGATGTAGGTAATATGTTTATATATATAGATATATTTAGGAAAATACTGAATGCATTTCAAAAAAGAAAAAAAAGTTTTATTTTTATATTGAAATATTAGGAGAGGCAACTCTACCTATAACTAGCAGATTAGACCTGAGATGTTTGCTTCAATAACTACAATATATCCCTATTCAGAAACCTCCAATTTTTTTTATAAAGGGATTTCCAAACTTTTTGATCATATAGCTTTATCAAAAAAAAAAAAAAAAAAAAGTTTAAGCACGCCTATAACATATGTACTTTTATTTGTTTATTAATCATGTATATGTATTACTAATGAGGGAAAGGAAAGAGGGAACCCCATTTCTCGGAGCATAGATAATCCCATGAGGCACAGTGTTCCCTGTAAATGAATTTACAGGCCCGAAAACCTAGATTGATAAATAAAAGGTTTATTACAGAAATTTGGAAGTAAAGCTCAGTTAGAAAGACACCAGGGCCAGAGGTGGCTGCAGGGCAGGCAGGAGCCCTTGCATGGCTGGAAGGATACCACGTGTTGGCTGGGAGGGCTCCTGCAAAGAGCACTCTGGCTGGTTTCTTTTATACCTAAAAGATGATAGGTGGTACCCCTCAAGTTCTTGGTGGGCTTTTCAGTTACTCAGATCAGGTCAGGGCTGGGGGAAGCTGAGCTGATAGTGGGGGCTAGGCCCAGATATTCAAAGGGTGCCTTTGACCAGGATTTGTGAATCAAGGTCAGCCATGGGTTGGGCAATTAGAAAGGAATCTGAAAGGGACCTCAACCCCATCATTACTGTGCTTATATATCATATTCATTATAAAATATCATAAAAAAGAAATTTAAAGAATGAGATAAAATGGAAAAAAAAGTATCATAAAAGTTAAAAAGAGAAAAATTAATGTATGAAGTCAGAATAATCTTCCTAACTAAAGAGTTGTTTGGTTCCAAGGGTGTTAAAATCTTTCTCCTTGAAGGATCTGCAAGCAAAAAGGGATGGATGAATCTCCAGGAATTTTGCAACCTCTTTCAGTTCTGAAATTCTGGGATCCAAGGCAGAGTTTGTAATCCAAGACAGGGAGATTCACTGGAAAGACCACTGAACCAGGAAGTTCAAGGTCAGGTTCCTCAGCTCAAGCTCCTCTATTAATTTGCCTCCATAATCCTTTGATTGTCTGAGATTTAGTTTGCTCATTTCTCAAATGGGGATGATAATACCTGCTCTACTTGATTCTCAAGGTAGTAGAGAAATCAAAGATCATTTGAAAGAACTTGAATGAGTGCTATGCAAATATAAAGTCTTTTGTAAAGTTACTTCCTAATCTTGATTCTGATGGGGGTGGGGATGCAGAGTATTTCTTATCTTTAGTGTGTATACGGTTGCTAGGTGGTGTAGATACTGCACTGGACCAGGAGTCAGGAAGCTCCAAGGTTGTTGTTATTGTTTTTTTTTTTAATTATAGCTTTTTATTTACAAAGCATATGCATGGGTAATTTTTCAACACTGACCCTTGCAAAACCTTCTGTTCCAATTTTTCCCTTCCTTCCCCCCACCTCCACCCCTTGATGGCAGGTAGTCTAATATATGTTTAAAATGTTAAACTATATGTTAAATACAATAAATGTATACATATTTATACAGCTAAATGCTGCACAAGAAAAATTGGATCTAGAAAGAAAGAAAAAAACCCAAAAAGGAAAACAAAAATACAAGCAAACAAAAACGGAAATACTATGTTGTGGCCCACACTCATTTCCCGTAGTTCTCTCTCTGGGTGTAGCTCTCTTCATTACTAAATAATCAGAACTAGTTTGAATCCTCTCATTGTTGAGAAGAGCCATGTCCATCAGAATTGATCATCTTATAGTCTTCTTGTTGCCATGTACAGTGATCTCCAGGTCCTGCTCATTTCACTCAGCATCAGTTGATGTAAGTCTCTCCAGGCCTCTCTGTAATCATCCTGATGGTCATTTCTTACAGAACAATAACATTCATATACCACAACTTATTCAGCCATTCTCCAACTGATGGGCATCCATTCAAATTCCAGCTTCTGGCCACCACAAAGAGGGCTGCCACAAACATTCTTGCACATACAAGTCCCTTTCCCTTCTTTAAGATCTCTTTGGGACATAAGTCCAGTAGAAACACTGCTGAAGCCCCAAGTTCGAATCCTACCTTAGTTCCTAGTGGGATGCTAGGTCAGTCACGTAATTTCAGTTTCCTTAACCATAAAATGGGTATAATAATAGCAAAGTGCTTAGCACCTAACAAGTATTGAATAAGTGTTTCTTCAATCATAATATTTCTACCTCCCAGGATAGTTATGAGGATCAAATGAGATGTGTAAGCTTAATAAATATGTTTCCTTCATGGAAGTCTTTTGCCTTCTAGTTTTAAATACAGAAAGTAAAATATATAGGATTACCAAAAAACCCAAATTTATTGCAATAATTATTTAAATTTTTTTTTTTAATGTTTAAGAGATCTCCGAGGTCTCCTAGTATAAGATCATCACTTTACAGGTGAAGAGATTGAGTCAGAAAGTTTTTATCCTGTTCCCCTAGATCGCACAGGTAAAGGCAGAGACTGCATTTGAACTCCGGTTTTCTGAGCCATTGTCCACCACCCAGATAAATCTTATGAGCCAGGCAACACTTTTGTGAGAATGGGCCATACAGATGTCATGCAAGTCAGTGAACAAGCACAATCAAGACAAATGTACATCAAATAGTGTGGTGACTTTAGAGGAAATAAGCGAACATTGCCGAGCGGTGAGTAAAAGGGAAACCCAGGGAGTGGCCGGTTTAGACCAGGTTGGGCTGGACTGGGGTGGGGAATCGCCTCCCGTTTCCCAATTAGCTCGGGATTCCTTCCTGCAGTGGGTGGAGTTGCCTGGCTCGGAGCCTTTCTCCGAGGACTTTGGATCGAAGAAAGGGGAGGGGACGGGGCAACAGAGATCTTTTTTTTGGTATTGTTCATTCATTCATGCAATTTTGCATTTTAAAACCAAATGACTTAAGGAAGGCTGGGAATAATAACGACACTAATAAAGACAATCAGTTATTGCTTTAGGGGAGCCATCTTGTTCAGTTGTTTGCCTTCTGCAAAATTCCGCAGGAATTACGTGGAATTGAGCACCTGAGTGCTTGCAACCTGAGCACGTGGTCCTCCCAGGAAATGCTATTGGGCAGCTTCGATGGGTCCTGTGGTTTTAAAACGGCCGGCTTCCGCAGCAGCCAGGAGAGAGCTCTGTATTTCTCAGCCTGTTGAGAAATACAGAGCTTTACTCCGCGCACAGTGTTCATTCTGATCTAGGAATGCTTCATTCAAATAACCTGCCCACTCAGCCTGAGTTTCCTTCCTCTGCCATCTCCATTGAAATCAGTAAACAAAGGTGTATATAACACTTATGCATTATTGCTATTATTGAGCGCTTTTATGACCTGCCCAAGCCTGTGCTCATATGCCTAGGTTAGGAAATCTAGATTTTGCCACTTGTTACCTGTGTGATCTTAAGTTACAAAAAAAATATGATACAGGACCCCCGAACTGCATAATCAATACTTTTTTTCTACTGGTGCCTTAGGACCCTAGGATGGTATAGTGGAAAATTTTCCAATTTTCAGGCTTAAAGTCATTAGACCATGTTCTGCTGTACTCCCTTAAGACAAATTATTTAGTCCCTTTAACAGTTACTTCATCTGTAAAATGAAGGTAATACCTGTACTTCTGACCTCATTGAACTTTGGTTATTATTAAATTAAATAATGTTAGTAAATTATATAAGTGACATGAATTTATTGAATTTTTCTATACTGAGTTGAAAAAGACCATCTAGGTTACTTAATTCTATTTCTGGTCTCATTCCATTCCCCCCAGCAAAAGAGTCACGATCCTGTGTTTTCGTGTTAGTAAGATAAGAGGGTTTGTTCTTGTTTTAGGTCTTCTAACAATTTCTAAAATTATAAATTTGATAATAATATTGTGTGGCTCAGAAATGGTGAGTGGTCACTATTTAATAAAAAAAGCTGGAGAGATCTCCAGAAGCAAAGCAAAGTTTATTATACCTTCTGGAGAGAAGGGCATCCTACTTGTGGAGCAGGCTATATGGAAGAGAAGAAGGACCTCCTGTGAGCAAGGTTAACACTTTAATCCCTATCTCAAATGCCCCCTCCCACTACTGACCCTCATCCTCATTGGCTGAGGGTCTCACGTGCAAAGTGTTATATCCAAAGATGTATATAACACTTATGCATTATTGCTATTATTGAGCGCTTTTATGACCTGCCCAAGCCTGTGCTAATATGCCCAGGCTAGGAAATCCAGATTTTGCCACTTGTACATAGTTGCCCATATTTGATTGCAATAGGGAGAAAATGATGTCATGGGAGGATAGCAGGAAGGGGACTCAGGTACGCTCTTGGATCAATGCTCAAAATCCTTCAGGCCTACTCCAACTCTGAAGTAGATGAAGCCTTACTCGATTTTCACAACTGTCTTGAAAGATCTCACCTCATCTCGTTCAATATGAACAATTAATTACCCAATGAAAGAAGAATAACTCTCTAACTAAAACATGGAATTGGAACTATTGACATTTTAATAAAGGCAAAATTTGTTTACCCAAATGACTTGTGATTATATTAGTAAATGGTTTTATCTCTGATTCTTAGACTCTCTAGCTTTCTTTAAATCAATGAAACACTATCCCCTATACAAGATCTTTTCTAACTTCCCAGTTTATTTGCTCTCTCTCCCTCTTGAATTTACCTATTTTACCCTTGTTTTATCCCCTAGTATAATGTCCTTGAAAGCAGGGATTACTTCATTTAGCTTATATTTTCAGCACTTAGCATGGTATCCTGCACATATTAGACAATTAATAAATGTTTGTTAGGGACAGCTAGATGGAGCAGTGGATAGAGTACCAACTCTGAAGTCAGGAAGACTTGATTTCAAATCTAGTCCCAGACACTTTTGACACTTCCTAGCTATGTGACCCTGAGCAAATCACTTAACCCCAATTGCCTCAGCAAAAAATTATTTATTTATTTATTTATTTTTCTGAGGCTGGGGTTAAGTGACTTGCCCAGGGTCACACAGTTAGGATGTGTTAAGTGTCTGAGACCAGATTTGAACTCGGGTCCTCCTGAATTCAGGGCTAGTGCTCTATCCACTGGGCCACCTAGCTGCCCCCCTCAGCAAAAATTTATAAAAAATTTTTTTTCAAACGTTGAATTATATTAAATTTGTTGTTGGTAATATTTTTAGAGACATGACTAGGGCTGCCACTCTCAGAAGCTTCTTCAAGAAAATCCCTAATCTTGCATCACTTTCACTCCAAATATATCTTTCCTGATATCTCTTCCATGGCCTTTTCAACCTCACCCCACTTCCAGGTATAGAAGCTTGCTCCAGTGTTACTGAATGAGGTGTGCCAATCTATTTCCTTGTGGCACTGCTCAGCCCAGTAACTTTCTAGTCCAAAGGACCCTTCCCTAACTAGAATGGTTTTTTATGTATGTTTTTGTTGTTCATTTATGTCGAACTCTTCACAACATGGTGGACCATACTGTTCATGGAGCTTTCTTGGTAAAGATATTGGAGTGGGTTTGCCCTCTCCTTTCTCAGTGCTTAAAGACAATCAGAAGTCAAGTGACTTGCTCAGCATCCCACAGCTAATAAGGGAGGTCACATTTGAATTCAGGCCTTCCATGACTCCAGTCCCAGTGCTCCACTTACTCACTGAGTCATCTAGCTGCCTGGTCTTGTTCCATATTAGAATGTAAATTCCTTGAGGTCAGTGATTGTCTTGCTTTTTAAAAAATATATATATTTGTATCCCAAAGTGCTTAGCATAGTGCTTGGCTTTATTGCTGCTCAGTAGTTTTAGGCTCTTAGAATGGTGCCATTTTGGGTTTTCTTGGGCAAAGACATTGGAGTGGCTTGCCATTTCCTTCTCCAGTTCATTTTACTGATGAAGAAACTGAGGCAAAATTGGGTAAGTGACTTGATCAGGGTCCACAGTAAGTATATGAACCTGGATTTGAAGTCAGGTCTTCCTAATTCCAGGCCCTGAGTTTCTATCCACTGTATGCCTCACGTGGCATTGGGTAATTACTTAATAAATGCTTTTTCTTTCATTCTCCAGTATTAGACTCTTCCTCCTTCTGGAAGAAAACTTGATCCATACAATTGAGGAAAGAGCGATGGCTTTGCTCTCTTATCCCAGCTCTGCTGCTCACTACCTGTGTGATGCTAGAAAAACCATTTAAACATGTCTTCATATCCTCTTCATTAAAATGAAGGAGTTAAATTAGATCAACCAGTAAATATTATTAACCACATATTTCATAAAAGACTTTTTCTATATAAACTTTACTACCATTTCCTTAAGGTAGCAAGTCAAATAAACTAGCTGGAGCTTGCAGAATTTAGCTAAAACTCAAATTTTAGCTCAGCTGATTAATAGATTAGTGATAAAATATTTTCTGACTCAGTTTAATTGCTTATGAGGATGACTAGGTATCACTCTGGTGTTAATGGTTAGTCTGCAAATTCCACTTAGATCCCTATTGCTTACTGACCACTAGGTAATTTTATCTGATATAGATCTACTATCTGTTCTTTGATGTGTAAATCTTTAGCTCTCCCTTCAGCCCTCAGTCAAATTCTTTCCATCCTGCCTTTGAAACTAAAATCTACATAAGGTTGCTGGACCCTGATTATTGCATATTGTGGGTCCATTCTCCAAATAATAAACCACTTATTAAAATGTTTTTGTGTGTTGGTAAGTAGGATTGGCAACTATCTATAAAGGAATTTTGGGGACAATTTTTATGTCATTTACTGTGTGAAAAATGAACTAGTCCCTGCCCTCAAAGGGCCTTCCACTCAGAGAAACAATGCATGTAGACATCCTCTTGGATTTCTTCTCACTCCAAATCTATGATCCAGTTTCTCTCTAGCAATAACAGCATGCCCATGCTCTTTCACCAATAAACCTGGATCTCTTCCTACAGTACAAACAAAGTTAAGTAACTAGGATCAAAAGAAGCTATTGGCACTCTCCTATATCCTGGGAGGATGAGGAACAATGTTGACAATTGTTACAGCTGTCTGATTTTACTTCTCTGTCTCTCTCTCCATTCTCTCTCCCTTCAAACCTAACCAACCTTAGTTCTAGGCTATAAAGTCCATAAGTGCAGAGAAACGTCTTCTCTGAACTTTGGATGTCTCTAGTTAATATATGATTCTGCACATTCAGCATCTATGTGCTAATTGGAATTTTTCTATGCCCAGATCTTTACTTTCTCATCCTTCCTTTCTACATCCACTTTTCTAACTTCACCATTGGACAACAAAACCATGTCATCCTGATCTAAATGAATTGCTTATGTTTGTATAGCATTTTCTTGAGAAAATAAAGTATATAACATAATTTGCAGCTTCTTCCACACATCCTCATCATTATTCTCTAACTTATAATTGAGCCTTTTAAAATGTGATGCTCAAAATGAAGCATGATACTCAAAGTGTGGTTTGACCATAAAATGTGATGTTGTGGTTAGTTGGTCCAGCTCTTCATGACTGGGCCCAACACTATCCATGGTTTTTGTTTGTTTTGTTATTGTTGTTTTGTTTTTTCTTTTCCTTCCTTCTTTCCTTTTCTTCCTCCTTCCTTCCTTCCTTCCTTCCTTCCTTCCTTCCTTCCTTCCTTCCTTCCTTCCTTCCTTCCTTCCTTCCTTCCTTCTTCCTTCCTTCCTTCCTTCCTTCCTTCCTTCCTTCTTTCTTTCTTTCTTTCTTTCCTTTCTTTCTTTCTTTCTTTCTTTCTTTCTTTCTTTCTTTCTTTCTTTCTTTCTTTCTTTCTTTCTTTCTTTTCTTCTTCTTTCTTTCTTTTCTTTCTTTCTTTCTTTCTTTCTTTCTTTCTTTCTTTCTTTCTTTCTTTCTCTTTCTTTCTTCCTTTCCTTCTTCCTTCCCTCCCTCTCCCTCCTCCTCTCCCTCCTCCCTCCCTCCCTCTCCCTCTCTCCCTCTCTCCTCTCCTCTCTCTCTCTCTCTCTCCTCTTCTCTCTCTCTCCTCTCTCTCTCTCTCTCTCCTCTCTCTCTCTCTCTCTCTCTCTCTCTCTCTCTCTCTCTCTTTCTTTCCTTTCTTTCTTTCTTCTAGCTAGTAAGTGTTTCAGGTCATTTGAACTCAGGTCTTCCTGACTCCATTCATTGCCTCCAGAAATAAGATGCTAAAGCACTATTGCCTCCCTAGTTTTGAACTTGGGAAAGAAGGCTTTATTATTCCTTGTTTTGCAGATAAAGACCCTACACAGACTTTTCCTGGCTGCTCACCTCCAACTCTTCTTATCTCCAGATCTCTGGATGTCCTACCTCGCCCTTGGCTCTCTGGATAAAAAAGACACTTCACTTGTTTGCCTCCAAAGTTTCTCTTTGGCCCCTAGGCTAACCTATTCAAACAGACCTTTCAGCTCCTTGCTTCAGGCTTCCTGGAGGTGTCAATGTCTGTGAACCCCTGGAGGTGTTCTGGCTTCTAGCCAGCTATTGTTGAATTAGATTTGCCTAAAACATTTTCATTAGCTACTGGTTCTGTGAAGTTCTAAGATCCCTTTCTCATTATAAAAGTATATAATTCAATTCCATAAACATCTCTTTGTGTAAGTCACCAGGCTCTAGATATACAAAGACAAAACAAAAACAGTCCTTATCATTAAGGAACTTATATAAACATCTACCTGGTTGGGAAAGTGTTTTGCAAAACATTAAAATTGGGGGATGGGATGGGTGGAGGGGAAGCCTCAGATGTAAATGAACCTGCCACCAGAGCTTCTAGTCTCTGAATCTAGTTTCTTTTCCCTATAAAATGAGGAGATGGGCTGCCTCTAAGGTCTCTGCAAGCTCTGACATCATGTGATTCTGTGATCTATTCATTATTCAACGTTCCCTTTTTTTTTTTTTTTTTTTTTTTTCCTGAGGCTGGGGTTAAGTGACTTGCCACGGGTCACACAGCTAGGAAGTGTTAAGTCTCTGAGATCGGATTTGAACTCGGGTCCTCCTGAATTCAAGGCTGGTGCTCTATCCACTGCGCCACCTAGCTGCCCCTCAATGTTCCGTTTCTTAAGATTTCACCTCTGCTCAACTATACCTATTAAATCCTCATCCAAGTCTAGCTCTAGGTTTGCTTTGAATGTGTATAGAGGCAGCTGGGTAGTACAGTGCACAGAGTGCGTTGTAAAACACTTAGCACAGAGCCTAGCACATATAAATGCTACCTATTATTGTTCATTGTAGGCATGTATATATACATATATATATATATATATATGTATATATATATATATACACACACACACACACACATAGAATACATACAATGTAGGTGGTTTATATATTTCTTGTTAATACATCTATGTACACACATATAGACCACATATGTTGGATATAAACACACAAATCAATCCAGACAATTCTCATTTTTCTCATTATCTATCATTTGTCTATCCATCCATGCAAGTATTTATCTATCTTTCTTTCTGTTTATCTGTCTGTCTGTTCAGCCCATCTATCTGTCTGTCCAGTCTGTCAATCTATCTATCTGTCTGTCCATCTATTTATCTGACTGTGTGGTCTGTCAATTTATCTATATCTCCTCAATAGAATGTAAGTTCCCTTACACAGTGTCTGGAATATAATAGGTACTTAAATGATTGTTGATCATCCCTCTAATGAGAAAAAAGGGAATAAGCATTTATATAGTTCCTGCCTAGTGGCAGACACTTCACAAATATCATCTCCTTTGATCCTCCCAAACCAGGGAGGGGAGTGCTATTATTATCCTCATTGTATAATTGAGGAAACTGAGGCAAACAGAGGTTAGATGACTTGGCCAGAGTCACAAAGCTAATAAGTGACTAATGTTGAATTTGTTCTCAGTGCTTTCTCTAGATCAGGTGTTCTATCCACTGAGCCACCTCTAATAGATGTCAGGTTAGAACCAAGTCTTCTTGACTACACTGCCCTGTTCCTAAACTATAATTAGGAAAGTAAATCTGTCATTCCTCTTTTCTGTTCTCATCCAACCTGGCAGCTCTTTCCAATTCATGTATAATAATGTAACTGGAAGCCAAAAGAAAAGTGTATCTATTGTTGAATATCTATTAATATATTATGATAATTAGTGGATAATCGACAACAGACATATTTTCTGTTACATATTAGACCTTGTACATGTTTATGTGAGTATATTACATATAGATACAAGTAACATATAATGAGATGTACTATTGTGTGCATGTGTATATGCACATGTATGTATATGTATATACGTATACGTCTATATACATACACACACTACCAAGTCCTTCTAATTTCACAGATAATTAGATAATTTAGAATTGTTTAAAATAATCTAGAAGGAAGGATTATACTATCAATCAATCAATAAGTATTTATTAAGGTAATAACACTCAGATGCCTTGCTATATACATAACTTGTCCCAGATAAAATTGATTGTTTAAATATTTGATTATCACTACAGGGGAAGTTAGAATTCATTTTCTCCAGGCTCCATTTGGCTCTTTCTGCCAGCCTGCTTGGTCTTCTCTGAGGAGTGCTACTGACCTTCAGTGGGTGAATAAGGAATCACAGGTTTCTAGAAGGAACCCTCTCTGATGAATGATGCAGTCATATCGAGACTATATCCTTCTCAGTGGTAATCATTACCACCAGCCATAGCCCCTATAACTTACCTTTAGCTCCTCGCACTGTCACACTAGAGAGGAGGTAATGAGGATGCTTTGTCTCTGCCTAATCCTGGCAGATTCTAAATTAGGTGAGTTTTTATTTGTTCAGCTATGAGCAAAAGCCATGCTCAGAGAGTTTGGAAACAGAGATCCAGTCTTTTTTCATTCATACTAGGAATACTGTCATCTGTGTTCCTAGAACCTTAGAGGACAGGTTCCCTGAAATCCAGAAAGCTTAGTACTCTAAACCAAAGTAGGACTGGCACTTGGTAAAATTGCAAAAGAAATACCATTTGTCTTCAGGTCCTTAAATATCTCCTTTCTGCATCCTTACTCCCAGCTGTCCCTTACTTTAGACTCCCCACTCTGGCTTTTCTCTGGCTCATTTTTTTTTTTCTTTTATGTCCATCCATCCATTGGCAAACATTAATTAAGCACTTTCTGTATACCTACCAATGTTAGTTAGGGGATGTAGTGGTAGATGAGGATTTTGACTTATAAAACCAAGAGTTCAAGTACTCTCTCAAATGTTTGCTAGTCATGGAACTTTAAGTAGAAATCATTTAAATTTCTCTTCAACTTTATTTTCTGCCTGGATAAAATGGGGATAATAGCACTTGACTCCCAGAGTGGTCATAAGGAGGAAATTAGATAATATATGTAAAGCCTATTGCAAATCTGAAAGAGCCATATAGATGCCAGCTATCATTATTGACATGTGCTAAGCATGGGGATGCAAATACAAGAATGAAACTATCTCTTATGACAAGAAACTTAAAAAAAAAATCTATTTATATACTTAATTTTAACATTCTGACTTTTAAATTCTGAGTTGCAAATTCTCTCTTCCATCCCAGCCTTTCCCCCTCCCAGGTGAGAAGGCAAACAATGATCAATTTACATGTGAAATCATGCAAAAGATATTTCCATATTTGCCATGTTGGTATGGAGGGGGCGGGGCAAGAAAAATGAAGTGTACAAAAATTATGCTTCAGTTTGCACTCCGAGTGTCTCTCTAGAGATGGATAACATCATTCATCATAAGTTCTTCAGAATTATCTTAGATCATGGTCTTGATTACAGTAATTATGTCTTTCATAGGTGATCATTGTCACAAAATTGCTATTACTGTGTATAATGTTCTCCTGGTTCTGCTCAGTTCATTTTTGTTCACATTCATCTTCCTAGGTTTAAGAAGCTTACATTCTAATGGAGAAGACAGAAACAAGTATATTTACACTAGGAAATGCAGGTTAAAGATAAGGGAAATAAATACAAAGTCATTGTTAAATAGGAGATAATTTGGAAGAGAGGGCAGCTGCAGATAAGGGGATCACAAAACATTTCAAGCTGAACTTTTTTGTGACTTTGGCATTCTGATGAAATCTACAAACCCCTTCTTATAACTATATTTTAAATGCATAAAATAAAATTCTTAGGATTAAAAAGGAAATCAATAATATTGAATAACAGTTATTAAAACACTTTAAAAATATTAACTCTAAGGATTCCAAGTTAAGATGGTGGTTCTTGGTAAGAAAGACAATGAATTCAGGTTTGGACATATTGAGTTTTGGATGTCTCCAGGACATCCACTTTGAAATATCAACTTGGCAATGGATGATACAGATCTGAAGCTCAGGAGAAATACTAGAGCTGGATATATAGATTTTGGAGTCCACGATGTAGAGATAATAATTAAATGCATGGGAGCTAAAGAGTTCACAGAGAGTATATAGAGAGAGTTGGGAGAGAAAAGGGGAGCACAGTGCAGGACTTTAGCAAACACCCACAATCAGGGAACATAATATGGATGATGAATCAGCAAAAGAAACCCAGAAAGAAGGGTCAGACCCGTAGGAACCAGGAAAAAATCTTCCTATCAGAATCTGCCATCTTTTTCTTTGTTTTGTGAGGCAACTGGGGTTGTGACTTGCCCAAATGTTACACGGCTAATAAGTGTTAAGCAGCTGAGGTTATATTTGAACTTAGGTCCTCCTGACTCCAGGGCTGGTGCTCTATTTATGTGCCATCTAGCTGCTCCTATCATAATTTCCTTTTATGTAGTTCTTAGAATATACTAGGCTGTGCTCAGTCCTGGGTACACAAAGACAAAAGTGAAACAGTCCCAGTCCTCAAAGAGCTTACATTCTAATGCAAGAGAAAAGTCAAAAAATATATAAAAATATGCATGATGTTTACAAAATGAAAAGGTGGTAGTTAGCAGCTGGGGATTGAGAGAGGGGAGTCCCGGAATCAGGAAAAGCTTTATGTAGAAAGTGATCTGGGTCTTAAAAGGTCCTGGTTGTGAAGAAACTTAAAGACAAAATAGTTTCTATTTTAACCTAGAAAAGATAGGAAACCTTGTCAAATACTACCTGTATGATGTAAATATCTGATCTCTAGATTTTTCCCCTCCCCAAACTCTCCCAAGCTATGAGGAAATGGACATGCTTTGCTGTTGATGAGAAAGCACAGATGGGATGTAACAAACCTTATGGGAGCATCAAAGAAGCCTGAGCCCAAGTGTCTTGGGAATAACAATCCCCACATAAGTATCCCAAATGTAAGTTCTTCCAATCCAGCCATGATTGAGAGTAGAAATCATTCTCTCCTCTCAATCACCAGCAACAGCTAAACAACTGCCATCAATTAGCAGAGAGGCAAAGAAAAGCATCGTTCTGGCCCCCTTTTCCAAAGTATCCCTCACAGCCATCATCCAAGGAAGCATCTCTTGTGGAAAAGGGACCAATAATCCCTAGCAACTGCCAACCAACTGCCAAACACAGAGCAGGAAAACCAGCCTAACTAAAAAGAGTATTCAGGATCAAAGTTGATTTTGATTAGGGAAATGCATAACAGTCATCCCCTAGATTGTAAGTGGTTGATGTGTCAGAGAGATGGAGCTTTGGGGATAAAAGAGTTGAAAAATAAAGGGCTCAGCCCTTCTGTAGAACCTCTTCTCAAATGCTTATCACTACCCAGTGATCAGGAGACAGGATGGAATAGGATGTAGGTACTGGCAAACAGTGTTGTTTGGTTGTGGGAAATTAATAAACTGAAATTATCTGCTCTTAAAGTGAGGGACAAGTTACTTCCCACCTCCTAGCCTTTGTTTCTAAAGCTATGGCTTCTAAACCTTCTGGGTACAGCCTGCCATCTCACCTCCTCCTCCTCCAAGGCTTAGTCATTTACAGTCACTACCTCCCTTTCCCCATCCTTTCTGCCATGCTTGGACTGCCAGAACGGGATGCATTAGTTCTTGCCAAGGGAGCTCTTTGAAGTGTAAGGTAAAATATAATTATCAAAAAGCAGGAAGGAAAAAAGGATGTTCAGCCAACCTTTCATTTTAATTTCAAATCATGCAGATTAATGTGCAAATGAGATACTGCTCCCTGCTTCTCCTCCTTATTGCAGTTCAATCCCAGAAGCAAACAAAGCAAAGATCCATGGGCCTGTACTAAAAGTCCTAGCAGCAGCCACTTTCTTTAAATATATATATATATATATATATATATATATATTTCTTTTTGTCCTTACATCAGAGTCACTTTAATTCCCTTTCCAGAATGAGCCATCCCTCAAGACAAAGACATGCAGTTAAGCAAAAACCTTTAAAAGTGACCACATGTGCAAGTATACATAATAGTCACTCTTCCTAGTCTCTTGCTTCTCTGCAGTGAAGGGAAAGCTGTTTTTACCTAGACCTTCATTACTTCCTTTAGTGAAATTTTCAAATACATTGTTATAGTTATTACATATCTTGTTCTCTTGGTTTGTTTATATTTACCTGCATCAATTCATACAAATCTTCATGTGTTTCTCTACATCCCTCAAACCTGGAATTTTTTTTTTTTTTAAACCATCATTACCTTTATAGATGGCAGGGTTTCCCCACACCCCTAGTCATTCCCCTATTAATGGGCACCTTCCTTGTTTCCAGTTCTTTACAGCCACAGAGTCTCAGCATCTACTTTCTTAAAGGGAAAATTTTATTTCCAACTTGACTTTTTTATTCCTTAGGACACAGTGGTAAACTCATTTTTTGGCGATGGATTGCACACTGGAAAAGACAAAGTAGTGTTTTCTCCTTCTTGCAATTATACTGTTCTAGACACCCAGAAGATTTGTCACCCAAAAGGCCTTCCTTTAATAAAAAAGAAATGGCAGGCCCAAGTTTCACAGGAAATCCAGGCTACAGCCCCAGAATAATCCATCTAGCTTTCAGCTCAGGGAGAGGAGCTGTTTGTCCTGAGCTATTGGAACATGTTGAAAATGCCACCTCGCTCCAGGCTGCCTCTGCCATATCCGGTTAAGCTGGTGTGACAACCATACCAGTACAGGGGCTCCCGGCCCAGAACTTTTTTTCCATTAATAAAAAAAGAAAACAAAGGGCAGTCAGTTCCCCTATGCAACTGATCCTTCACAATCTTTTAGAAACAGAACAAGAGCAATGCACAGATAACCTTTCCTAGATCCCTTCCCCTACCCCAGTCACTATGAAAAATAGATTATCACCTCTGAGAGAAATAATGGCACTGGGAAATGAGTAAAGCAAAATCCACATTTATAGGCTGTTGAAAGATAGAGGAATTAAGCTACAAAATGTAATTGTAACAAACATATTGTATCTGGGGCTCTCCAGATTGGCTCTCTGTTCCCATAGATGAGGGCAAATTCAGGTTAATGGTTGGTGTGTCTCCTGGAATCAGTTTTTTCTTCTGTTTATTCTGTGCAGTGCTCCATATTTGAGACCAATGACCTTGTATTTGAAATATAATAATAACATGTAGTCCTTTCGGCATAAAGATAATGCTATTATCGGTAGTGTTAGCCAAGCATTTGCTCTGAATTATTTTTCTCCAGCTGAATTTTTCTAAAGTACTACCTTTCATCATGTCAAACTACTCTGATTAAAAACATACAATAGCAACTAACTCCTCTGCCTGGCTGTTCAAGATCTTCCCCAATCATAAGAACATAAATCTAGAACTGGAATTAATCTTAGAGATCATATAGAGTCCAAGAGTCCTTAACATTTTTTGGTGGACAATCTGGGGGACCACCTCTATGAACCAGCCTTTCTAAAAACCATGTTTGTCAAATACACACAAAAAGTGCACAGGATTGGAATGGGCCCCAGCAGGACCTAGCAGGAATTAGGAGCAGGAGGAGGAAAAAAAAAGTTGATGTTGCCCCTCAGGACAGGTGCAAGGATTTGGGGTTATCATAAATAGGACATGGTTAACTATGCACTCAGGTGCAAGGAGCTTGAGTCCTAGTTAACAGGATATTAGGAAGCTTGGATCCTGCTACTTTTTTTCTATTCCTTGTTTTTCTCAAAATCTGGCCAATGGTTAAGATGTAAACATTTCTCTTGAGAGGACCTAACCAATAAGCAAACATCTCTCCCTGAGTCCTACCTTTATCTACCCTGAAATTCCCTCCTTAGACCAACTAGTCTTCTGATGCTGCTTGGTCTCAATTCCACTTTACACTTTTCCTTTGAGAAACCAGTCAGGTCTCCAGGTCTCTTCAAACCTGCTCTTCCATTGCAATTAAGATTAAATTGAAATAAAAATGCATTTTTTTTATCCTTTCCAAGTTCATGGGTCCCTCCCCTGAAATCTATCCTCAAATCTACATGTGGGGACCCCAGGTTAAGAACTTCAGAAATTAGCTAAACCCTTCATTTTATAGAAAACAGAAATTAATGGTTAGAAATTCCATGAAGAGTTACAAAGTGGGTAAAATTAAAATTTGAAACTAAATCCATTACACTGCCTTTCTGAGTGCATACCTTCCTGACTGCTGACTTACAGACTTCCCTTTCCTTCAGCTTAGTCTCCATTATGTTCTGTACAGGTCTTATGCATTCCTCTTTCTTTCTGTTCCCCCACACTTTGTTTTTCCGGAATTCTCTCACTCTCTCCTCTCTGACTTGCCAAATGTCCTGCTCATCCTTCAAGGACAAGCTTCCTCCAATGCAGGCTTCCTGAGGTCCTTTTGTTAATGCCTTGAGCACTCAGTTAACTTTCCTGTACTCACTTGGAACAGATTTAGCTGCCTTGCATTCTTATGCTCTTTTATATTATATTATTAATATAGTAATATTTTATTCATTCTTGTTTTTCCAATTAGGTGAAAGGCTTCTTGAGAACAGGTAGCCTTCATTTGGGGGCCATACTGGGCAGATAAGAGGCACAGTGGATAGAGCACCAGACCAGGGAATCAGAAGCCTCATCTTCCTGAATTCAAATCTGGCCTCAGACACTTACTAGCTGTGTGGTCTTGGGCAATTTACTTCATCCTGTTTACCTCAATTTTCTCATCTGTAAAATGAACTGGAGAAGGAAATGGCAAACTCTAGTATCTTTGCCAAGAAAAGCTCAAATAGGATCACAAACAGTTGGACACAGTTGAAACAACTCAACAACTTAGCCTACAAGGGAAAAAAATACAAAATAAATGTTAAATTAGGACCACTCATATCATCTTTTCTAGGATGCAGTTTTAAGAAGCCTTCTCTTTGTGAATTCCAAGAGCTTAATAATGAAACTTGATCAGTTTTTCC
The DNA here is from genome assembly GCF_048593235.1 of Sminthopsis crassicaudata. Lineage (NCBI taxonomy): Eukaryota > Metazoa > Chordata > Mammalia > Dasyuromorphia > Dasyuridae > Sminthopsis > Sminthopsis crassicaudata. The sequence continues at coordinate 90,238,722 of NC_133618.1, forward strand.
TATCCATTTAAATTTTTATGTGTGATGGTTGAAGGCATCTCAAATGATTAGAGTGACAGTAGGAAAATTGAAAATTATCCAACCCAAGTATGAAATTTACATATTGGAATGGGAATTATTAAAGTAAGAATTCTTTACCTTTTTTTAATACTTGCCTGAATTTATTTCCTTTTTTGTTTTATGTCTCTTTTTTTGCTTTAAAAAATTACTGTTTATTTATTTTTAGCATTTAAAAAATTTTTTTTGAGTTTCAAATTTTCTTCCTCCTTTCATTTCTCTCTGACCCACTGAAAAAGCAAGAAATATATTGTCAATTGTATATGTGAAGTCATACAAAATATATTTTTATATTAGGCATATTTTTAAAAGCAAGAAAAATAAAATGAGAAAATTATACCTCATTTTCTGGAGATGGATAGCATATTTTCATCATGAGTCTTTTGGAATTGTTTAGCATCACTGTATTAATCCATATAGCCACATCTTTCATAGTTGATCATCATTACAATATTATCCTTATTGTATACAATGATTTCCTGGTTTTTCTTATTTTACTTTGTATCATTTCATATTGATCCGGCCATCATTTTTTCATAGCACAATAGTATTCCTTCACAATCATATTCCACAACTTGTTAAGCCATTCCCCAATTGATGAACATCCCTTGATTTTGAATTCTTTGCCACCACCAAAAGAGTTGCTAAAAATATTTTTGTACAAATAGATTCTTTTATTAGATTTCTTTGGGATACAGACCTAATAGTGATATTATTGGGTCAAAGTATATGAACAGTTTTATAGGCCTTTGGGTCTAATTTCAATTTTTCTCCAAAATGGTTGGACTAATTCACTCCTTTACCAGTAGTTTATTAGTATCTCTGTTTTTCCCTCATCCCCTCTAGCATTTGTCATTTTTGATAAATATGAGGTGGTGCCTCAGAATTGTTTTAATTTGCATTCCTTTAATCAATAATGATTTAGAGCATTTTTTCATATGGCTATAGATAGCTTTGATTTCTTCTTTTAAAAACTTCCTGGTGATATTCTCTGACCATTTTTTTAACCATTGGAGAATGATTCTTATTTTTATAAATTTGGCTCAGTTCTATTTTTAATATATAGTTGAGAAAGGAGGCCTTTATCAGAGAAATTTACTGTAAAATTTTTTGTTATTACTTCATTGTCTATGGTACTTTTACCTCTTTTGATTAGGTTTATTTTTGCTTTTGCTTTGTCTGAGATCATGATTGCTATTTCTGCCTTTTTTACTTCAACTAAAGCATATTAAATTCTTCTTCAGGAGTTCTTTTCTTCAGTGAATTTTTCTAACTCCTTTTCCATTTGGCCTATTCTGTTTCTTAAGGAATTTGTTCTTCAGTGAAATTTTGTACCTCTTTTACCATTAGGACAATTATATTTTTTAAGGTATTGTTTTCTTCAGTAGCTTTGTTGTTGTTATTGGTGAGGCAATTGAAGTAAATAACTTGCCCGGCGTCACACTAGTAAAGCTTGATTTGAACTCCAGGTCTCCTAATTTTAGGACTGGTGCTCTATCCATTATGCTATCTAGCTGTCCCTCCTCAATAGTTTTTTTTGGTGTTTTTTTTTTGTTTTGTTTTGTTTTTTTGTTTTGTTTTTACCAACCTGTTGTTAATCTTTTCTTAATTTTTTTGCATGTCTCATTTCTTTTCTAATTTTTTTTTTCCTCTACCCTTCTTATTTCTTTTTTTTAACTCTTCCCAGAATTCTTGTCGAGTTTAGGTTAATTAAGGTTTTTTTTTTTTCCCTAGCAGTTTTTACATTCTTATCTTTTTCTCAATTATGTTTTGGTCTTCCCTGCCACTATAGAAGCTTTTTAATGATCAGGTTTTCTTTTTTGTTGTTTGTTCATTTTATTTCTTAATTTTGAATTTTATGTTAAAATTGGGTTCTGCTCCCTTCAGGTTGGTGAAGGCACCATGCCTTTAGACTTTTTCAGGCTACTGTTTTCAGAGTTAGTGGTAAAGGTCTGCAAATTTCTGGTGTATGTAGTATAGTCCTGGAAAGGGGTGGTCACTGCTTTCTAGAGCTGCACTCTGATCTTTAGCAAGGTGATACTGGTGAACTACAACTACAAGTGCTAGCATTCCTGGTTACCTTGGAAATATAACCAAGGCCCTTGCTCCCTTGTGATTCATCACCAGCATTCCTCTCTGCCCTCCAACTGCAACCTAGAACTGCACTGGGGCAATAGTATTGCCATTCCGCATCCATTCCACCCAGTGCCATCAAAGGATCCCCTGTAATCTCTTTCTGACCAGTTATCCTAACCCTTTACCTTATCTGGGTTGAGAACTACTAAAACTTCTGTTGCTGCTGTAACTGGAGAGCTTCAGACGGAATTCTAACCCTGTGTCACAAACTTCTCCTCTTGACCTCTTAAGTTTTCTGTGCTGGAAAAATGTTTCACCTTAAATTTTGTTGGCTCTGCCACTTCAAAATTTGATTTAAGGTGTCATTTTTAAAGTTATTTGGAAGGGAATGTTGGGAGAGGTCAGCTGGATGGCTGTCCTAACCTTGGCTCTGCCAATTCTTAAAACTTTTTAATGTCATGAACCTTTCCAGTGGTTCAGGGAAGCCTATAGACCCTTTCTGAGAATAATTATATAAAATAAAATACATGACATTACCCCCCCAAAAAAATAAATAAATAAATGCAATTTTCAGACTTTTATTTTAAATATCATGGATCTAGACTAAGAATCTGTGTACAAAAGGATTTTCCATATAATCTCCTTAGAGGAACTTCAGATAGGAGGAAAAGGGTTACAGTCCTCCAAAACTGCATCTAAATTAGTGGTGGTAATGTGAGAATTCCCAAGATGGTTTCCCAGTTTTCCCCTTTTGTATAAGAATAGTTCCATCTCTGACATATGCTAGGGATGCTCCCTCCTTTTAGGGGTTTCCACGGTGATGACTCGTGGGAGCTCTGTTACTTCATTTCTAGATTTATAATCTGGTATTCTATACTGTTCTCCCATTTATGTAAGGTCAATTAGCATGATAGATGTAAAGGATCTTATCTATGATCCAGATGTCCAGGAAGCATATGGGTAGAGACAGAAGGAGACTTTCTCAGCTTGTTTTAGAGTATAAAGAAAAAGAAAAGGAGAAGTAATTAAAATTACTTAGGTAAACCTGATGGTAGCTAATTAGTATATGTTTAAGTCTTTCCCTCCTTTCACCTCCCACTATTACTCCTCTGCATTTCAGCCTCTCATTGTAATGCCGGAGAAACTGAGCAAGATAGAGATTAGAGAGCAATTTTACAATTTATTAAATGGAAAGATTTACTGGGACCAAATGGATCCATGGAAAAAGACCTTTATCCCATCAAACATTAAGAGGGAATGGCAGAGTACTCCTGAGGCAGAGTAACTGAATAGGACAATTAGGGAAACTGGATCAAGACTTTAAAAGAGAACTGTGGCACAACATCTTCTGGCTGCTGAGGTTGGGGTCCCAGACTGGTGTTGTGAGGTGTCTCAAAAAAATTTGTAGGCTTGAATAATCTCTTAGTCAAGAGGCAAAGCTTTATTGCAATATATGCATTAGGCGAACTGAATTGTAAGGGATTTTAATAAAGAAATAGAAGCAAGGAGATACACTTATACAGCTTTCAATTATAGATAAGCTAATTCTATGGCTCTTAGGTAGGAAGAAGTGGTCTGGGGAGGAGTGGTTCTCAGATTGTTACCCACAATATCAATCAGCTGATCAGCTGAGGAGTGGTCTTTTGTCTCAGGAGTTTGATCAGTGGGAGTTTCCCGAGGCCAGAAGCTATTTGACTAAGGAGTGGTCAGAATCAGATTGAGTGTGGGAGTTTCCTGAGGTAGATTCCAAAACTAGAAGATTTAGGACTATTGACTTATTGTAGGACAGAAACCCTCCCTAAGATCAGGGGACCCCAAAATTATTGCTATATTTCCTTAGAAGCAATAACATATCACAACCATGTTTCCAAGAAAATGGTTTTGAGTTGTTCTGTCAAATGCATAGTAGGGGTCTTCTGATAGAGGAGCTTTGTAGCTTTTTTTCTCTGGGAGATTCTTATGAATTTTAACCCATATTTTATGAGGGTAGGGAGTGAATATAAACTTCCAATATACAAAAGTCCTATTATGGGGTGAGGGAAATACTAATATGTGAATATTAGTTTAAAATGGTGTATTCATGGATGTATTATTCTCTGGCAAAGCAATATCAGCCTATTTGCAGAATTCTGAAGACAATACATACCATAGAGCATTCTAATTAAATATTAAAGTGCTCTAAGGCGAGAGCTCTTCAGTCAATTGTTGCTCCTTGAATTTTAAAACTGGGAGGAATACTGGCTTATGTCAGTGCCTTTATGTCTTCTTCAAACCTTGCCTTTACCCTTACCAAAGACTTCACAAAATAGTACGAAATTCATCTCAAGCACCAACATTACTGCTTGAGCCAGAAAGCCAAAATAGACAGGGAAGTTTTAATGAACAAAGCTATTTGGAAAGACTAGGTCATTGGTGTGGTATTTCAGGGGCATGGGAAAGGCCCCTCTCTAATATCCTCTGCCAAAAAAACTGTCCTCTCTTCCTCACTCACTGATACTTTAGATTAAGGCTTTATCTCCCTTTAGAATGCAGATCCTCTAGGTGAGTCACGTATCAAGTATCTTCAATCATCTACACCTTTCTGGGAACTTAGTCCAAAAACAAACATTTATTAAATCTCTACCCATATAAGGCATTGTGCTAGGCAATAGATTAAAAAGCTTGAAAATGACACAGTCCCTGCTCCCCAGGACCTTCCATACTACTAGAATGAGAGGAAAAAGAGGGATCTAGGACAAATTCAGACCCAGTGCTCTAGAAGAAGAAAGAGCATTTTTAGCTAGGAAGATAAGAGGAGACTTTATAGAAGACATGCCATAGGAGTTGAGTCCTAAAGGAAATTCTTTACAATATATCCCCTTCCTCTTTTTCTCAGCTTTTTTCTCTTCTTTTTTTATTTTTTATAATAATAGCTTTTTATTTTTCAAAATGCATGCAAACTTAAGTTTTCAGCATTCACCCTTGAAAAATCTTGTGTTCCAAATTTGTCTTCCTCCCTTCCTGCAGGCCCCCTCCCCTAGATAGCAAGTAATCCAATATAGGTTAAACATGTGCAGTTCTTCTATACATATTTCCACATTTATCATCTGCACAAGAAAAATCAGATCAAAAGGTAAAAAAAAAAAAAATGAGAAAGAAAAACAAGCTAGCAAACAATAACAAAAAAGGTGAAACTACTATGCTATGATTCACACTTAATCCTATAGACCTTTCTCCTCTATCACAAATCTATTGGAATTGTCCTGAATTATCTCATTGTTGAAAAGAACCAAGTCCATCACAGATGATTATCATGTAATCTTCTTGTTATTATGTATAATGTTCTCTTGGTTCTACTCCACTCCACTTAAGTCTCTCTAGGTCTTTCTGAAATCAAACTGCTGATTATTTCTTGTAGAACAATAATATTCCATTGTATTCATATACCATAACTTACTTATTCATCCATTCCCCAACTGATAGACATCCACTCAGTTTCCAGTTCCTTGCCACTAAAAAAAGGGCTGCTATAAACATTTTTGCACATGTGGGTTTTTTCTCAGTTTCTTACATAGTATTCTCCATCCATCCATTTTACAATTTAGTCAAACTGACTTATTTGCTGTTCTTCACACATGATGCCTTTGTATTCAATGTCCCCATGCTTCTCCTCCTCACTTCTTTGAATCTTTGGCTTTGTGCAAAACTCAGTTTATACCTCATTCTCTGCAGAATATCTTTTTCAGCCCACCCCACCTACATCCCTCCACCCCCAAGCAACTAATGATCTCCCCAGTAAAGACATTTTCCATCCACTGTTCTATCCTTGTATATATCTTGTCTCTGCTTAGAATGTAAACTCTTTCCCCAAAGAGACTGGTTTTTACTTGGTGTACTTAGCACTTAGCACAGTTCTTGGCACAGTCCTGGAGCACAGTTTCTGGCTTAAAAAATGCTTATAGATTGATTAAAAAATGGAAATGAGGAAGAGGTATATTTCAGGCCTGGGGAATGCCTATTTGAATGTGGGATACTTTGTAAGTAGAGGTCAGGGAAACAGCTACTAGTCCAGTCTACTAAGAACAAATAATGTTAAATAAAGCTAAAAAGATAAGCTGGAACCAGATTGTGGAGGGTCTTAAATGTTACTCTAAGGAGTTTCTGCCCACAAAATGCTCCAGGCTCTGTTGGAAGCCTAGTTACATGTATAATAAGCCTGGAAAAGTAGGTTGGAGCCAGATTGTGAAGGATTTTAAATGCCAAATAAAGGAGTTTGTGTTGGATCCTGACAGGCAATGGAAATCCACTAGAGTTTAGTGAGCAGGAAAGTAAAATGATCATATCTGCATTTTAGTAATATCTCTTTGGCAACTCTGTGAAGGATGGATTAAACAAGAGGAAGAAATGAGGCAGAAGCCAACTAGGGATCTATTGCAATGATCCAGGAAAAAGGTGATGAGTGACTGAGCAAAGGTAGTGCTTATATAAGTGGAGAAAGGGATTAACAAGAAGAAATGATGTGAAGGTGGAAATGTCAAAGTATGTAAGGTAAGGGGCAATGAGGAGCCAATGAGTTACAATATAGGGACCTGGAAGGATGTGAGAAGGTTGATGGGAAAAAGTCCAGTGAGTCACAAGTAAAATCAGTAGCATTGGAAAAGGAATAAAAGACTGAATAAGAGGAGAAAATAGTGTCATAAAAACTCAGAGAGGATAGAATGCTCCGGAGGAGATAGTGGTAGATAGGTGGGAAGGAGAATAGATACGATGACTGAAAACAAGAAGGAGGGGAATGATTGATGGGATAAACTCCCAAAGGAGAATAAATAGATGTCTTGATCTTAGAAAAGAAAGAGATGTGTAACAAGATCTAGATATTTTATGGCACAGGGGAGGGGAAATGAAGGAAGCAAGGAGGGATGGTTGCAATCTTCACAGTAAGGGTAGGTCATTTGCAGAGAGACAGAGACAGAAAGAGAGGGGAGAGAAAGGAGAGAAATCGATATTTAAAGAGAAAGACAGAGAGAGATAGAGAGAGAAAGGGGAGAGAGAAGGGGGAGGGATGCAGGGAGGGAAAGAGAGATCGGGAGAGATAAAGGGAAAGAAAGATATGTTAAGTTAAGGGATTCTCTTTTCTAGGTTATAAATATCCCAATTCCTTCCTTCAACTAAAAGTCTGGAATAGAAACTTTGAAGAGTATGATTAAAAAGTCCATCAGAGATAAATAAAAAGATTGCTTTGTGCTAATGAAGACCCAGTTGAAATGAGATGACATGAAATTGTAGTTTGTTTGCTCTACATGATTTCATGACTTCTATCAGAGGCATTGAATGGCTTGGGAGCCAGAATAGAAAAAAACAAAAGGTAAAAGTTCCTGAGGGATGAGATTAGACAGGTCTGAACTACAGAAGGATGGGAGGGTAAAGGATTCCAGGATAAAGGAAAGTGCTTTGTTGATGTGGATGCCTCTAGGGTCAATATTCTGAAGAGGAGAAAATGCGGTCTGATCAGGGATGGAGAACAAGGAAAGCAATATGAGGGTAATATGAGTTGACAGTGCAAAGAGCAGTTTTGGGAGGAATGAAGCAGGAAGAGAGATAGAACTATAGAAAATTGTGTTAAAAGAAAAGAACAGAGCTCAATATCTTGAACATGACACAATTTTCAGTGGTGGTAAGATCTAAGGTACAACAATCCTGGACCTTCCTTTAGTTGGTTGGTTGCTGTTCAGGACCAAAATGACATTACTATGTTAGAGTCAAGATTGTATGTCCAGCTGTGGCTGATTAGATCAATACAAGCTCAGAATGCTCTACCACAGGTCAAGCAAAATAGTTCCTATAATCACTGGTCTCTAACTTTGAGCATCATGCATTTCTTCTGAACTAATTCAGTTCTGTTTTGCTCATAGATGCTCTTTAATGAGGGCAGTCATGCTGGGAAGTCCTGTGTCAATATTTCCCATGTCATATAATTGATTCTAAAGTTCTTAAAAGAGACCTTGAGAGTATCTTTGTATCATTCTCTTTAGCGTATCCTTGTATCGTTTTTCCAAACCACCTTGTGAGTGCTTGCCAATGAGTTCTCCATAAAATAATCTTTTTGGTTAAGAGTACATTTGGCATTTGAACAATGTGTCCATTCCAATGGAGTTGTGCTTTCTGCAACAACAGTTTACATGCCTGACAGTATTTTTATCTTGCCTGGTGATCTTCAGAATCTTTCTAAGACAATTCAAATGGAAGGAATACAATTTCCTGGCATGTTTGATTGTTGCATTGTCCAGGTTTCAAAGGCATATAATAATGAGGTCAGCAAAATGACTCTGTAGAATTTCAATTTGGTAGCCAATCTGCTCCTTTCCCACATATTAAATATTGTCATTTCTCTCTCTTCTCTTTCTGTCTCTCTGTCTGTCTTTCTGAATGACTACTTTGTGTGAATATTTCTCACATATTCCCACCTATTGGAGGCTCCCAAACACTGAGTTAGCTCTGGCAATGAGTAGGTAAACCTCATTATATCCCTGTGTATAGAAAGTATATTGCCAGGATAAGTGAACGTATCCACAGTATTCAAAACCTCTCCTTTTGCTGTAACTGATGGTTTCATGTATGGATGGTGTAGTACTGGCTGATGGAGTACCTGTGTTTTCTTGGTGTTAATTGTTAGGCCAAAATTAGTATAACCTACAGAGAATCTGCTTTGTTGCATTTTAACTTCAGAGGCTACACTGAGCACACACTCATCTGCAAACAAAGAATCGTGCACCAAACATTCTCTCCACTTTGGTTTTAACTTGTAATCTTTTCAAGTTGAAGAATTTAACATCAGTGCAGTAGCTAAGTTTGATAGCATGTATTCCCTTAGTGAAGGCATTTGAAAACACCATGTTTAAAGGCACAAGAGCAAACACACAGCTTTGTTTCACCCCATCCACGATGGGAAAAGCATGAGAGCATTGCTTGTTGTCTAGAACCCAGATAAGCACACCATCATGGAACTGACATACTATACTGATGAACTTCTCTAATCAATCAAATTTTGACATAATTTTCCAAAAATCTTCACAACTGACAGTATCAGGCCTTGGTCAGACCTACAAATGCTGTATACAGATTTCTGTTCTGCTCTTAGCATTTCTCCTGGCATTATTAGGCAGCAAACACCATATCACCTTTAGGTTTAAGGTAGAGTCTTCTATGGATGGCTAAGGTTATATGGAAGAAAAGGCCATGAAATTTGATGAACTGGAAATCTCTAGTATTCAAAAAGTTATAAATGAGAATATTTGTCACCAAAAAAATGAGGTCAGGGGTTAGAGTGGAAAACAAGACTGTGAACTTTTCTTTAAGTCACAACTCAGGTAGAAGTAGAAGTGGAAGTAGACCATTGGAATTTTCTCCATTCTCTAAATATAGTTTCCTACCTACTTTCCTATGCAGCACCTCATCTCCAGGAGAATATGAGTCAGGGACTATCATTTCCTCCAGAATCTAGAACATTATCTTCCATGTAGCAAGTGCTTAATAAATTGAATAAATCAAAGGAATCAATAAATAAAGGACTGAACTCCTAGAGAAATGAAGGAGAGCAACCTAGACCTACATACTAGTAAATAAAAAGCACAAAGATCTAGAGAGGATTAGGGTAAACTTAAAAGGAGAAGCTGCTGAATCATGGTGGCAGAAGGAATATATAGAAATTGTGTTAAGGAGCAAGAAATATGGCAATTCCTCTTGCTCCTGTGCATTGAAGTGCATGAGAGAAGGATCACTTACTATTACAAAGAACAGTGAGGGATGAGGTATCTTTAGGAGAAAACCAATTTTCAGTTAGTACTAGTACATGAAAGCTGTGTGAGAAGATATCTGGAAGCAAGCAAATTATTAACAGTAGAAGCATATAACTAAGGAGAAGAAACAAAGCTAAGACCTAAGCAGGGAAAGGGCTGAGCTGGATAGGGATAAAAATAAAGGAAGAGGCTTTCCTTCACCATCACCATCTTCCAGTGGCTAACAAAATGGCTAAAGAAGAAAAGGACAAACTACATGTTCTCCAGACTATTTCACAAACATAGAGTTTTCCCTTTGACTATATAAATGTGAAATTATAAGAAGAGTAGTATTATAGGTATCAAAGTTATAACACAGTTTAGCAAGGATTACCCCGTAATAAATGTTAGGACAGGAAGACTGGAAAAGTTAATGATGTTACTTAGATGCTGTGGGCACTGTTGTCAATAAACTAAGATTCTCAGCGAGAGAATTAATATGTTCAACAAGCATATCTCTTAGAGCTATGAGAGCTTCTTGAAGTGCATGAAGAATGATCAGAAGAAGGAGGAAGCCAAAAAGAAAAGCACTTGGATTCATCTGGCATGTCAGCCTGCCCTGCTCAGAGAAGCACACTTTGTTAAGAACAAAGAAGGATGATCTTGAGCAGTTGGAACCAATCACCAATGAATGGATGATGACATAAGAAACTGTAAAACAAAGAATAATGAATGTTTTAAATTATGAAAACAAAGAAAGATAATGGAGGGAGGGACAATAGGGAACAAGGATTCTTGCCTTGACAGATGATGCCTCTAAATTACAGGGATTAGAAGAGCAAAAGGTAGGAATCTGGGCAAGAGCAGTATCAGGTAGAGAGAAATTTGAGGACTAAATTGACTCTCCCAAAGTTTTAATTAGGATGTTGATATGAAAGTAATATTAATAATTATTATAACTACTAATATTTGCCTATCACACTAAGATTTAGAAAGCACTATCTAGCTATCATCTATTATCTCATTTGATCCTCAGAACAACCCTGTGAAATAAGTGCTGTTGTTTATTCTATTATATATACAAAGGGGGAAAATGAGGCTGAAAGGCTAAGTTGAGTTACCCATAGTCACACAACTGATAAATGTCTGAGTCTTCCTAACTCTAATTTCAGTACACTGTCCAATATACCATTTGACTGTCTTTAATTCTTGTGGATTAGCAATAAATACCATGAGTATAACATTTTAAAGCTTGCAAAATATTTAGCCTCCATTTTATTTTATTCTCACAACAGTTTTGAGAGATAGGTATCCTAAGTATTATTATCTTCATTATCAATCAGAAAGATTAAATGATTCACTTATGATCACAAAACTAATGTCCAAAGTGGATCACAAAACTACAGAAATACAAAATCTCAGAAACAATGGGGCCAAACCCACCCTTAACCAAGGATTCCCTTTAAACTAACAAATAGTTATCTAGTCTTTGCTTGAAGATTTCTAATGAAGGGAAATTTCATACCTACAAAGGAGCCCATTCTTCTTTAGCAAAGCTATAATTGGTAGGAAGTTCTGCGTGTCAAAATTAAATTTGTCTTTGTACAACTTCCACCCATTTCTTCTAGTTCTAGGGTCAAGCAAAAGTCAAAACTCTCCTCCAAATGACATCCCTTTATATGTTTGAAAATAGCTATCATGGCTTCCCTTGTCCAGACTAAATTTTATAAGTTCCTTCAACAATGTCTCATATTTCTTGAATTTGAAGTCCATTACCATCCCATTTGCTCTCTGGACATTCTTAGGTTTCTCAGTGTTCTTTCTAATGAAAAGTATCCAGATCTAAGCACAGTACTCAAAATGAGATCTGAACATGGCAGAGGGGAGGGAGACTTTCACTTCTCTAGACATGTATACTATATTTCTCAAGTTAGCCATTAGTTGTTATGACTATCATATCACAACACTTACTCATTTTGAATTTACCATGCAGCCAAACCATCAGACATTTTTCAAGATTGAAGCAAACTACTTCCTAGTCTGCCTCTCTCATATCACATATGTGAAGTTGATTTTTAAAAAAACCCAAATGAAAGACATTATGTGAATGCCAATCATAATCTATGGGTCTTTCATGATGGTAGATCTATCAGGCTTATCTCTGACTGCAAAGAAGGCAGTTTGATGCAAATGGAGGGGGAGGGTCAGAAAAGGGGAGATCCCTTGAGGAGGAGTGGGAAAAAAATTTTGAATAAAGAACCTGATATCATCAAGGATGAATAAATATTGATAGTTTCACAGTTTTATGGAATCCCAGATATTTGATAATTTTTCATCCTGTTTCCTCAATATGTGCATATTTATGTGTGTGTGTGTATGTGTGTGTGTATTAAACAGAATACATTCTCAAATCTCTGAGATGGTTTAGTTGCTGTCTCAACGAGACAGAGGAATAGACTAAATAACCTCCTATAATTTTTTTCAACTGATTTATTCTAGAAGTTATTTATTTGGAATAGTTGGCTCTCGGTCTCCTCCTTCTGGCCACTTTCTGTATTTCTTAAACCTGAGAACTGACTTCATTATTATAAAGCAGGAAATATCTTATCAGTCATAAAGACTAGATTAGGGGCTTCAGTGCCCCTGTTGCTGTGCAAACAAAACTATAACTGCTCCATCCTGGTCTTTTGTGAGCTTTTTAATATTCTTCCCTCCAAACATCCCTCATTTCTCTTCCTATTTCAGCAAAGTCACAATTCTGTTGGAACTTCCTACCACTGCAATGGAATTTTCAGTCATTCTGGCAATGAGAAATGAAGCTGCTTCCAATGTCAGCCTTTACCCAGTGGTGCAGTAATGAAAGTGTCTGTTTAGGGAAGTTATCATTGCCCAGTTGCAGCATTGTAGATTTTTAATTCACATCCTTGCCACTCACTATTTTCTCCTAGATGTTTTAAAGCCAAACTAAAGGAATTAGATTGGGTTTTTTTATGCCTATTTTTTTTTTTCCACAAGAATTGCTTACATTTTATTTGCTCTTAGGAACTTTAAAAGCACTTGGTAGCAGCAAATGAAGTTGGTGCCAAATTGCATGTTTGCCACTTTATATTCCTAATATACTTTTTAAAAAAAATCTGCATAGACTAGATTTTTCTCCTAACTAATGGAATGGAATGGGGAGGGGGGTAATTACTGGACAAAAAATAAAGAGCTCTGTCTCTTCCACCTCTTCTAAACTATGGAATTTAAGGGCAGTTATTTGAGTTTTGTCTTTTTATCTATAAAATGGGAACAATAGCTGCCTGACTAACTCACAAGATTGCTATGAAAATCAAATAAGTGGTCTTGCTGTTGTTGTTGTTGTTTTTATTAAAGCTTTTTATTTTCAAAACATAACCATGGACAATTATTTACCATTGACCCTTGCAAAACTTCTGTGTTCCAAATTTTATCCCCCTTTCCCTCACCTCCTCCCCCAGACAGCAAGTAATCCAATATATGTTAAACATGGTAAAAAATATATATTAAATCCAATATATGCATACATATTTTCACATTTGTTATGCTGCCCAAGAAACATCAGATCAAAAAGGGAAAAAATGAGAAAGAAAATAAAATGCAAGCAAACAACAACAGAAAGAGTGAGAATGCTATGTTGTGATCCACACGGGTTCCACAGTCCTTTCTCTGGGTGCAGATAGCTCTCCCCATCACAAGACCACTAGAACTGGTCTGAATCATCTCATTGTTGAAAAGAGCGGCTTCCATCCGAATTGATCATGTGATAGTGTTTTTAACAAATAATAATATAGCACATCATTACCACCATGCTCCTACTTTGCTACTGAACTCTGCTGGAGAAATTGTATTTTTGGGTCCACTACAATAATGATAATTACCACTTATATAGCACTTAAAAATTTGTGAAACACTTTACAATATTTTCTCATTTTATTCTCAAAATAATTTTGGAAGGCAAGTGCTAGGATTATCCTCAGTTTACAGATGAGGAAACAGGCTGATCAATGTTAAGTGGTTTGCTCAGGGTCACATAGCTAAAAAAGTTTCAAGGGCTGAATTGGAACTCAGATCTTTAGACTTCCCACGGAAGCATAAAAACTCCTTTATTCTTCCATGATCAACTATCACACTCACTATGGACTCTATTCTGGGGTTCTCTTCTTTCCTCAAGCCTCATATACAATCTGTATATATCTTTCCTTTATTCAGAAAACCTTATCTTCAATGTGACTGAGGACATTGAGACCATCCTACAATGAGTTTCCTATTCCCTCTACTCCACACCTCAGAATCCCTCGACATGGCCCCATTTTCTGTGCTTTGTTTCACTCTCTGGGCAAAATACCACCACCACCACCACCACCACCACCCACACACACACACACACACACACACACACACACACACACACACACATACACACATCCCCCCCCAAACAAACAAACAAAAAACAAATAGCCTTTCTTTCTATCAAGAATGGTCCAGAAGAGACATAACCTGATGCTAAGTGAAGTGAGTAGAATCAAGAGATCATTGTCCACAGCAACAAGATTATGTAATGATCAACTGTGATGGACTTGGCTCTTTTCACTTTGAGGTGATTCAAGGCAATTCCAATAGACTTGTGATGGAGAGAGCCATCTATCTCCAGAAAGAGCACTATGGGGACTGAATGTGGATCACAATATAGGATTTATCCCTTTTTTGTTGTTGTTTGCTTGCTTTTTTATTTCTTCCTCATTTTTTCCTTTTGATCTGATTTTTCTTGTGCTGCATGATAAATGTAGAAATATCTATAGAAGCACTGCACATGTTTGAGCTATATTGGATTACTTGCTATTTAGAGGAGGGGGGAGGGGGAAGTAAGAGAGAAAAATTTGGAACACAAGGTTTTACAAGGGTATGTGTTGAAAACTATCTTTGCATATATTTTGAAAATAAAAACCTTTTAATAAAAAAAATAGAGAGAGAGAGAGTTGTCCAGAGTACCTGGGATTTGAATCCTCATGGTTACTACCTGGTGATCTGGAAAGTCAGTCTTAATTTGTAAAACAAAGGAGCTCAACTACAAGGTCTCAGAGATCCCATCTAACTATAAAGCCATACTCCTTTTACCATCTGCTTGTGCTTATGATTTTGTTCCTTCCCATCTCTTTCAGAAACTTGTCTCTTTGATAATTCTCCCTCCAATCTTTAATTTTGTCCTCCTTATATACTAGTTTCCTTCCTGCTGGTCACAGACATATCCAGCCCTCCTCTATCCATCATTTGATCCTGCCACACCTCCCAGATTTTATATCACTTCTTTTTCTCAGCCAAACTTCTAGACAAAGTCATCTATCCTGGTTGCCACTCACTTTTCTTTCTTTATTAATTTTTTAAATTTTATAAATATAAAATTTTTTTGACAGTATATATGCATGAGTAATTTTTTTTATAACATTATCCCTTGTAATCATTTTTCCAAATTATCCCCTCCCTCCCTCTACTCCCTCCCCTAGATGACAGGCAATCCCATACACTTTACATGTATTACAGTATAACCTAGATACAATATATGTGTGTAAATACCATTTTCTTGTTGCATGTTAAGTATTAGATTCCGAAGGTATAAGTAACCTGGGTAGATAGACAGTAATGCTAACAATTTACATTCACTTCCCAGTGTTCCTTCTCTGGGTGTAGTTGTTTCTGTCCATCATTGATCAACTGGAAGTGAGTTGGATCTTCTTTATGTTGAAGATTTCCACTTCCATCAGAATACCTTTTCATACAGCATTGAAGTGTACAGCGATCTTCTGGTTCTATTCATTTCACTCAGCATCAGTTCATGTAAGTCTCTCCAAACCTCTCTGTATTTGTCCTACTGGTCATTTCTTACAGAGCAATAATATTCCATAACCTTCATATAACATAATTTACCCAACCATTCTCCAATTGATGGACATCCATTCATCTTCCAGTTTCTAGCCACTATGAAAAAAGCTACCACAAACATTTTGGCACATACAGGTCCCTTTCCCTTCTTTAGTATTTCCTTGGGATATAAGCCCAACAGCAGCACTGCTGGATCAAAGGGTATGCACAGTTTGATAGCTTTTTGGGCATAGTTCCAGATTGCTCTCCAGAATGGTTGGATTCTTTCACAACTCCACCAACAATGCATCAGTGTCCCAGTTTTCCCACAGGCCCTCCAACATTCATCATTATTTGTTTCTGTCATCTTAGCCAATCTGACAGGTGTGTAGTCACTCACTTTTCAAAGTATTATAAAGTGTCTTCCAAAGACACTTAATCTGCTCTCTCAGGTTACCAAGGGCCTATTTCTTCATTTCTATGTCACACAAGATAACAGAGCTCCATAATCATAGGGTTGGAAAGGATCTCAGAAGCCATTCTCTCTATTCCATATCTAAACAAGATTCTGTTTTTCAATACATCACACAAATGGCCCTGTAGTGTTTACTTGAAGACAACTTGAGAAAGAGAATCTACTATATCCCAAAGTGGCTCATTCTATTTTAGAAAGCTTTAATTTATAATTAAAGTTTTCTTTATATAAAGATATATTATATATATTATATATGTGTATCATAAAATATAATATGTAAAGGAAGATTTTCTTTACATTAAGACTAAATCTACCATGTTGCAACTCCCACT
Source organism: Sminthopsis crassicaudata (assembly GCF_048593235.1). Taxonomy (NCBI): domain Eukaryota; kingdom Metazoa; phylum Chordata; class Mammalia; order Dasyuromorphia; family Dasyuridae; genus Sminthopsis; species Sminthopsis crassicaudata. The sequence continues at coordinate 90,255,293 of NC_133618.1, forward strand.
CATTGCTCCCAATTTTATCTTCTGGAGTCAAGAAGTATAAGTTTAATAGTTTCCCCCTATGATATCCCTCCAAATATTTGATGGCAATCATTTTGTACCCCCTAAATATCTTCTCAAAACATTTCTTCAATTGATTGTCATAGTTAGAGGCTTGAGTTTTTTCTCCATCTTGTTGCCCTCTTTTGAGTATTCTCTATCTCATTCCTAAGATATTCATGGCTGCCTATGGTACCAGAACTGAATATAATACTCTAAATGTGTTCTGAATAGGATTATCATCGTCCTAGTCATGAATGCCTTAATTTTCTTACTGTAGCTTAAGATGACTTTAGCTTACTTGGTTGCCATCCGGCTTTACTGAATCATATTAAAGTTAGTACACTAAAGCACATAGTTTTGGTTTTTTTTCAAAAACTTTCTATGTGTCTTCCCTATCTTGCACTTGTAAAGTCATTTTTTTAATGAGTGCAAGATAACATTTAAGACTAGAAAATTTCATTTTATTAGATAAAGTGCATCATTCTAGTCAGTTTAATTTTTTCATCAGATTTTAAATTCTATAATGTTAAATTTAAATTTCATATGTTGGCTACAGCTCTCATCTTTACATCATCTGCAAATTTGATAAACATGCCATTTATACCTTTATCTAAATCATTAGTAAAAATGCTTAAAAAAAAATAAGGAACAGTACAGATTCCTTGGACATTCTACTTCCAAGTTGGCATTGAACTACTAATGATTGTTTTAATGGGCCAGACATTAAGCAAATTTGAATTCACTTACCTGTACTATTGTCTAATTGATGTCTTCACTTTGTCTACAAAAATAGCATGACTATGTCAAAACTTTGCTAAAATCTAGGGAAAACAGGTGTGTGGTCTTGAGAAATAATAGACTTTCTTTGGAGGTGCCAAAGTAAAGGCTGGATAGATTTTTTTTTTAAATATATGTTGGTATGGGATGGTCATTGAAGTTCCTCTTACCTCTCAAATTTTGTGATTATGTATCTGTGGAATTCCTCTGCACTTGCAATTTCCCCAAACAATCTAGCCTGCTCTGTCTCTCCTTTTCAGCTCTGAGTCCAGCCCTTTGTCCATTTATAATATGTGTTGTCTTTATACATATTGAACAAACCCTATAAGCTATCATGTTGAAATCTGGGCAATAGACATTCTTTATCCATTTGGTCTTTCCTATATGAATAGACAGGTCAAATCCTTTTGAATGATTATCAGTCTTTTCAAATGGGGTCATGAAGAGTCAGACATGACTGAAAGTCTAAACTGAAAGATGTGGTCAAAGACTGAATTTCACCTATGGAAGCCTACTTGTTTCCTATGAAAATTATCATTAAAAATATCCTCCATTTATATATAAATGACCTTCATGAGTTTTTTATATAAATTAGAGAGCAGGGATATAAGGCAGCATATACCAATATTCTTTCAATTACTTTTTTGGGGGAAGGGAGGCAGTTGGGGTATCTAGAGTCATACAGTCAGGAATTGGTAAGTGTCTGAGGCTGGATTTGAACTCAGGTCCTCCTGACTTCAGGGCCAGGGCTCTATTAATTGTGCCCTCTAGCTGCCCCTTTCATTTATCTTTTTCTCCATTATTAAAAAGGTTCAAGATTTTTCCCATGCATGTAATATTTCCCTTTCCTTTAGATACTTGTATATTAGTCTCTAGTATTCTTTCCATAACAGTATTGTCTCCAATATTGCATCTCTTTAATATTTATAGAGGTAGATTAGTGGTTTAGTGAATAGAGCACTCAAACTGGACTTAGGAAGACCTGAATTCAAATCCAGCCTCAGACAATCACTAGCTGTGCGATTCACTTAACATCTGTCTGCCTCAGTTTTCTTATCTGTAAAATGGGGACAATAATACCACTTACTTTTCAAAGTTATGAAGATAAAATGAGATATTTGTAAAGTGGTTTATAAACCTGAAAAACACTAGTTAAATAATAGCTTTTATTGCTATCATATGATCTAAGATCAGTCTAATTGCTTTTCTCATCTTTCTAGTTTCATTTTTATTTGTATCACTATCACTGAAGAATATACAAGAGAAAGAATAATAATAAAAAAGATATAGCATGCAATTTAAAATATTTAATCTAAATTATATTAGTTTTTAAGAATAAAAATGAGAATAAATATATAATAAAAATGGAAATAAAATAAATAAATGGGAATAAGTAAAATGGGAAATTGACAACAAAAACACTGACATTGACTATAATAAATTCATTAAAAGGAACAAAAGGTCAAGAATATCAAGAGGAAATAATAGGAAAAAATGGAAAGGGAAAGGACTTATTAGTACCAAATCTCAAACTATACTATCTCAATAGTAAGGTTTATGTAGCATTTTGAGTCTTGTAAAGAACTTTAAATGTATTACCTCATTTGATTTCAAAGCAGAAATTATCAAAATTATTTGATACTGGTTAAAATGGGGGAAAATTGGTTGATAGAATATATTAGGTAAAGAAGGCATGAAAGAAACATTGAACACAAGAGTATATTGTTTGATAAAGCCAGCTTTTTGGGTTAAGGTTTGCCATTTGACATAAACTTCTGGGAAAACTGAAGAATAATCTGACAGAAATTAAGTTTAGACTGAAAGCTCACAATATATGCTATGCTAAATTCCAAACGAATACATGAAATATATAGAGAAGTCAGTATAAAAAAATTAGAGGAGCCAGAATCAAAATTAATTAGCCAGAGGAGATAAGATCATAAAGTTGATATATCATGTTCCCAGAGCTTCTATCAAATCAATCACCTTAAGCTTATGAAGGGTGAAACCTGCAAAATTAGGGTCTAGGTTTTAACCCACCATGATGAATCATAATGATGGAGTCATGTTGCCTTGATAGATATGAGCTGTTTGAAGTGGTGATGAGAATGGGGAATGAGATTCTGAGGACATAAATACACTTCACAATAACAGAGAGGGGAAAGAATTCTTGAACAAACAAAGGATAGAGATGATCAAAGGAAATAAAATGGGCATACTTATACAAACTAAGGCAGAATAAAGTGAGCAAAACCAGGAGAACAATTTTTATAATGATCACAACACTGTAAATAAAAACAACTGTTGGTAGAGTTGTGAACTAATCCAAACATTCTGGAAAACAATTTTAAACTACTCCCCAAGTGCTATAAAACTGTGCATACCTTTTAATCCAGTAGTTTCATTACCAGGTCTGTATCCCAAAGAGATCATGAAAAGGGGAAAATATTTGTAGCAGCTCTTTTAGTAGTGGAAGAGAAATGTTTGACAAGAATAAATATTTATTGTAAATTTCTCTGCTAAAAATCTAATATCTAAGATAGATAAGGAATTGTTTCAAATATATAAAAAAATTAGCTATTCCTTAATAGATAAATCTTTAAAAGATGTGAACAAAAAGTTCTCAAAGGAAGAAATCCAAGCTATAAATAACCATAAGAAAATGTTCCAAATAACTAATAAAAATACAAATTAAAATAGTTCTTAGGGGGTCCTACCTCAGTAACAAACATGATAGAAAAGAAAAATGATTACTGTTGGAGCTAATATTGGACTACATCCTAATCCACTACTATAGGAATTATGAATTGGTTTAGTAATTTTGAAAGGCAAAAGTCATTAAACTGAATGCTATTTAGTCCAACAATACAATTATCAGGCATATATCACAAAGAATTCAATGAAAAAGCCCATATGTACACAAATATTTACAGCAATACTTTTGTTGTATCAAAAAAAAAAACAAAAAACAATATCAGTGTCCATCAATTGGAGAATGGCTGAATAAATTATGATATGTGAATTAACTGAATATTATTTTGTTGTTTTATTTAGTTGTTTTTTGGTCACCTCTAATTTTTTAGCGGTTTTCTTGGCAAAAATACTGGAGCATTTTGCCATTTCCTCCTTCAGGTAATTTTACAGAGGTTAAATGGAGTTAAATGAATTGCCTGGAGTCACATAGCTAGTAAGTGTCTGAGATCAAATTTAAACTGGGCTTATTGACTCTATTCATTGTGTCACATAGGTGTGCCAATGGAATATTATTATACCATAAGAATGGGAATTAAAATTATCTTACCTGCAATAAAAAAATCTGAGGAAGAGCTCTGAGTCAATGGCCCTTATTAAAGAGTCCATGCTTCCCTCCAATGACATGGACTTATATCTTCCTCACTCTGAAATGCCTCTTTCTTCCAAAACCCTATTTTTATAGGGTTAGATGCCCAGTGATTCAAGAACAGCTATACTATTCCATTGATTGACATATGATGCATAAGCTAAAATAAGCAAAATAATATGTCAGCACAATTACAAGTTGGGTAAAGTAACGATTATCTCCATGTAAGATGGGTAGTCTTCTCCTTAGGTTGGACAAGAGAAAATCATACAAGCTATCACAGTCAGCGATCTAAGCAAATATGAGCTGGTCACCTGCTCCTAATGGACAAGACATTGGTACAGAGATGCAAAAACATTTTGGGGGGATTTTCATTGTAGTTGTCACCTCTACCACAATGGTCTTGGTTACCATGACAAGGAAAAACAAGGATGGAAAGCCTCTAATCAACTTCTTATAATTAAGCAAGTGAATTTAGGATTTGCAGCTCACAGCTCTGGGGCCTAATATATTGAATTTTGATATGATTTTGTCAAATTGCTTAATACTTATTGAAATAGAATAGGGGTCTAAATGATTCATCTCTCACGGACCAAATGGACAGATTCAGAAAAACCTGGGCATATTCATATGAACTGATGCAGAATAAAGTGAGCAAAACCAGGAGAACAATTTTTATAATGATCACAACACTGTAAATAAAAACAACTGTTGGTGGAGTTGTGAACTAATTCAAACATTCTGGAAAACAATTTTAAACTATTCCTCAAGTGTTATAAAACTGTACACACCTTTTAATCCAACATTTCATTACTGGGTCTGTATCACAAAGAGATCGTGAAAAAGGTAAAATATTTGTGGCAGCCTTTTTTGTAAGTGGCAAGGAATTTGAAATTGAGTGGATGTCCATCAGTTGGGGAATGGCTGAATAAATTATGGTATGTGAATATAATGGAATATTATTGTTTTATAAGAAGTGACGAGCAAGCTGAATTCAGAAAAGCCTAGAAAGATTTACATGAATTGAAATGAGTAGAATCAAGAAAACATTGTACATGGCAACAATAAGATTATGTGATGACCAACTGTGATGGACTTAGATCTTTCCAACAATGAAGTGATTCAGAGCAATTCCAATACACTTGTGATGGAAAGAGCCACCTGCATCTAGAGAAAGAACCATGGAGACTGAATGTGAATCAAAGAAATGTATTTTCACCTTCTTTGTTATTTTTTCTGTTTGCTTGTTTTCTTTTTCTTTCTCATGTTTTATTTCCCTTTTGGTCTGATTTTTCTTGTATAGGATAATGAATATGAAAATATATTTAGAAGAATTCCATATGTTTAACCTATAATGGATTGTTTGTTGTCTAGGGGAGGAGAAGGGAGGGCAGAGAGGGAGAAAAACTCAGAAAACAAGATTTTGGAAAGATGAATGTTGAAAACTATCTTTGCATGTATTTGGAAAAATAAAAAGCTATCATAATAACTTAAAAATTAAAGATAAATAACTGGGCAAGTCCTAAAAATTATGACCAATACAATGACCAATCATGGCTCCCACAACAGTAATGGTGCTTACCACTTCTTGATACACAGTTGGCAATGGCTCCATGAGGATCTAGATTAGGCTTCTCTTATCTTCCATCCATAATAATAAGACCAAGAACTCAGATCTATTTACCTCTTAACAATTTACAAAGTACTTTCCTTATAACAATCTTGTCAGATATAATTGAAGCCAGTATTATTCCTCTCACAGATGAGCAAATTGAAATTCAGAAAGTTTATGACATGACTGAAGTCATGCAGCCAATAAGGATCAGAGCCAGACCCTAGATTCAGGTTCAGGTCTTTTGACTTCAAATACTCTTTCATTACTGCAGCTTCACAGTTCCCATGGGAGTGTTAGGTTAGACTAATAAAGGAATCCTAGACCAAGCCAGGATTCCACATTAAGCTTGATGTTGAACTTTAGGCATGGTGGCTAATGTGTCCTACTGTACTTTTAATGGTTCATCTGATTACCCAAACATCTTTTTTTTCTATCTATCTTAATCACTTTTTAAATATCGGTTCACAAAAATGCAAATATAAACAACAATCACTTTCACTTCTGATCCTGCAAAAATTGGCAAAAGTGGTCATAGTCAATGTTTATGGGATTGCAGATAATACTATTACTAACATTATTACATTGTTAGTGAAGCTATAAAATGGGATAAACATTTTGGAAAGCAATTTGGAATTGTGCAAATAAAATTACTAAAATCTTAAAAATAAATAAATAAGTACCAGTTCACCTTCTATTTCTTCCATGAAGTCTTCCTCATCACTCTATCCCTTACTGATCTTCTTCTCTGAGATCCTGGAAAAAAAAAAAAAAAGACAACCAATACTTATACATGGATATCTGTTGTTTAAGATTATTAACCAGTTATTCAAAACTTCCAGATTGAATGAAATGAATTTATAAAGAGAAATTAGGTCTATTAGTACTCGGATAAGTGGGTAGATAATTGGCCAAAAGGTGTCACTGAAGATTTCTGATATTAAGATGAGATGTAGGGGGCAGCTAGGTAGGGCAGTGGATAGAGCACCAGCCCTGAATTCAGGAGGACCCGAGTTCAAATCTGGTCTCAGACACTTAACACTTCCTAGCTGTGTGACCCTGGGCAAGTCACTTAACCCCAGCCTGGGGGGGGGGAGGAATGAGAATTTATTAATTAGTTTATTGAAAAATAAAAATTATATTGGTCTCTTGGCCTCATTCAGTGACTCCTTTGCTTACTATATCTGGTGAGAAACAATGATATAAAAAGAGAGGCCATGGAATCTTCTGTTTCTCTTATTTTTTTCAATGGGATAAAGGGGATAACCAGCCAGGCAAAGATAGATAATATTTTTTGCCATTAATTTTCAAAGAGGGCAAATAATATTACACCTTGCGGGTCATCCTTTTTTTAGTTGTTTATTCTAAACTTAACAAATACTAAATAAAATTAGTATTTCCAAAAAGTAAATTTTTTAAAAGAGTGTTGTTTTGTTTTGGTTTTGGTTTTTTGTTTGAGACTTTTGAATTAATTGGATTTAAGGGAGACAGAGTTGCACAAAATCACAGTAGCCTCATTGTCTCTTCCAGAGTCATTGAAATCCAGTCAGGATGACCCATGATACCTGGGATGCAGTTGAGGAATGGTGTCTTGGACATCTAAGTTCTAAGTGTTCTATAATTATTGCTTCAGTGCCTTCATGGCTGTTGGAATGAATTACTCTCACCTGCCCTTTCTGCCTGAGGAAGTTTTCACATATTTGGAGTATATTCTTCCCTAGCCCACTGATGGGTTTGAAGCCTCTCAGTTAACTTCAATCTGGGTTACTGTACTCCTGAGGTGGTTTTACTGGAGTGTGGCCACTGCATGTACTAAAGCTTCTTGGAGCCATAGATGAGAGTTGAGTGCCAGGAAGACACCAAAGGTAGATGAGCACCTCTAAAAAGGACTCAGCAAGCCCTTTGATCAGAGTTGCTACTCCTCCTTGAACACCCTCATAGATAGATAGATAGATAGACAGACAGACTGTTAGACAGATAGATTGACAAATAGATATAGATAGATGGATAGGTAGGTAGATAGAAGGGTAGATAGATATAGATAGATGGATAGGTGAGTAGATAGATAGATAGACAGGCAGGCATGCAGGTAGGCAAATAATTGGATAGGAAAAATAAGCATTTTTATAGCTCTTATTTTATTATATTATTTAGTTTTATTTTTTGCTGAGGCAATTGGGGTTAAGTGACTTGCCTAGGGTCACAGAGCTAGGAAGTATTAAGTGTCTGAGACCAGATTTGAAATCAGGTTCTCCTGACTTCAGGGCACTGTGCTAACATTTAGAGGTATACATACCAGCAAAGATAGTCCATGCTCTCTTGGAGTTTATATTCTAATGGCAGAAGACAACTTATAAAAAGGAGTTGAAAATGGGTGAAAGGAGGTTGCAAATGGTGAGGAAGTGTTGTGAAAGCCTAAACTTGTGCAAGATAAAGCCAAAGATAGCTTCTCAAAGTCCAGAGAGTTTCTTTTTTTTGTTTGTTTTTTTTTCCCTGAGGCTGGGGTTAAGTGACTTGCCAAGGTCACACAGCTAGGAAGTGTTAAGTGTCTGAGACCAGATTTGAACTCTGATCCTCTTGAATTCAAGGCTGGTGCTCTATCCACTGCGCCACCTAGCTGCCCCCAGAGAGTTTCTAAGAGCAAAGTCTAAGATTACCATAGAGAGAGATGAAGATAATGGTCTAATCAGGAAACAGGAAAAGGGAACTAGCAGTAGGAAGGAAAAAGGAAGGATAGAAGGAAAAGAAAGAAAAAAAGAAGGAAGGGAAAAAGAGCTAAAGAAAGAAAAAAGGTTTGTTGAAGTATTTTTAAAAATAGAAAAAACAACAACAACAACAACAATGTAACATAAAAGAAAGAAGACCAGAAAGAAACACAAATAGGGCAGCCTTGAATGTTACATGTTGAATTTATTACATACTTAAAAACAAGGTATCCATAATAGAAAATTGCAGTTCTATGTGTAACACACTTTTAAAAATTTTACTTTGTATCTTGAAATGCTCATTTTATTTGGTATTTGTTAAGTTTAGAATAAACAATTAAAAAAAAAAAAAAAAAGAATGGTCAGCAAGGTAGGAGAAACAGCATCAGGAAAGCCAAAACAAAAAAGATTCTGGTGTTGATAGTGTTAAAATCTGCCTGGAGCTAGGATAGAAAGCTGTGTTGAGCTCTGTCTCCTCAGGGTAGGGCCTGTGTTTTCTTTATCCCCCACAGTTACTTGTCACTTGATGGATTATTTTTAGTTATCCTTCTTCATTTTGCAGCTAATTCCCCTTTTCTGGGTGTAACGCAGACTCCTGTCAATATCATTTTTGCAATAACTGAATGTCACCTTAAAAGTCAGAAACTGGATGTAACAGCAATGAGCTAACTATATACCCATCAGTAAAGCTGTGGAACTAAGTCCTGAGACATTTTCTTCCACAATAGTTCTCTGTTCTCCTCTAGCCAAGGGTAAAGCTATAGAAGATAGGAGCCACAAGTCAGTAACAAAAGACTTGAAAATTGTTCCTGATGAACTGAAGCCAATAGGGGGCAGCCTTGCTATTCAGAGATTAGCAATTGATTCCATATGGAATTGTTGGCTTGGTCAGTCACACAGCCAGAATGTGTCAGAGGAGAAATTTGAATCTACATTTTCTTGACTCCAAAAGCAGTTTTCTATTTACAGTAATCCACTCACCTGCCTTTTGTTTGTTGATCAGTGAAAATATATGTTAATAATAATGAGTTCACAAGTGAATTGGGCAGAAACTACAAGAATATTATACACAGTAACAAGGGGATTATGTGATGACCAACTGCAATAGACTTGTTCTTCTAAGGCTATACAATGATCCAAGACAATTCCAACATATTTGGGGTGGAAAATGCCATCTGCTGAGAACCATGGAGACTGAATGTGGATCAAAGCATACTATTTTCACCTTCTTTTTTGTTTTTTCTTTCTTGTGGCTTTCTCCTTTCATTTTGATTTTTTTTTACAGCCTAATAAGAAAATATGTTTTAATTGGTTGTACATATTTATTATATACCATGTTGCTTGCTTTCTTGGGGACGGGGAAGACAAGAGAGAGAAGGAGAAACAATTTGGAACTCAAACTCTTACAAAAATGAATATTGAAAACTAAAATAATAATAATAAATTCAGCATACCAAGCAATCAATAAGTATTTATTAAGCACTGGCTACCTGCCAGGCATTGCACCAGGTACTGAGGAAACAAAATCAAACCAAAAATGAATTAAGTTTTTTGTAAGGAAAAAGGATGAAAAAGATCATTAACTGGGCAGCCAATGTGGTGAGGATGTTTTCTAAACCTGACTGACTCAAGAGGCATGCACCTGTCAAAGGTGGCAATCCACTGGCATAGCTTTGGGAAGCCAAGGTCACCACCATGGCATGATGAGGCATGTTGGTAGGATTTCACCTGAGACAACAATGAATAATAATAATATGTCCCATTCAGAAATCATCACGCATTTTACCAAGAGCTTTTGTCACAGCAACATTATTCAATGGGTAGGGGGCATGCTAAAATCCAAGCTATTTCACCTGATTGGTAAAATCAATTGCCTCAAAGCAGATCTGTTTCAAAAGTGACACGTCATTAAATAACATTGCCTGACTACCAGTACTGCCCACACCTGCCTTGTTGCCCAGATGTAAAGGCTTCTGTCAGAGGAACAGAAAAGTGACTGACTCATAGACATCCCCTCTTTAGTTCTCACAGGAGTCCTGGAAGTAGGGACTCCTGCAATGGGGTATAAAATCAGGCAGCTAGAAGATCAGGTTAAATCCTATCCCAGATATATGTGCTAACTGTGTGACCCTACGTTCTTAACCTTTGTTTGCTTCAGTTTCCTCAATTGTAAGATGGGGATAATAATTGTACCTACCTTCCAGGGAGATTGTGAGGATATAAGGAGATTATATTTCTAAATCATTTTGCAAACCTTATAGCACCATATAACAGTGAACCACTAATTCTAATCATTCCTTTTGAACTCTGCTCAAAGGACTATAAAACCATGCATACCCTTTGACCCAGTAATATCACTACTAGATCTGTAACCCAAAGACATTTTTTAAAAAAGAAAGAAAAGGCTCTACATATGCAAAAATATTTATAGCAACCCTTTTTGTGATAGCTAAGAACTGGAAATTGAAGGGATGCCATCAATAGGGGCAAGTTGTGGTACATGAGTGTAATGGAATTCTATTGTTTTATATGATGAGCATAATAGTTTCAGAAAAACCTGGGAAGATATATGTATACCAAATGAAGCGAGCAGAACCAAGAGAACATTGTACACAGTAACAGCCATACTGTACGATGATCAACTGTGAATTACTTAGCTCTTCTCAACAATACAAAAATCCAAAACAATTCTGAAAGGCTTAGGATGAAAACATAATGCTGTTTACTTCAGACAAAGAACTGATGGACTCTGAATGCAGATCAAAGCATCTTTAAAAAAAAAAAAAAACACAAAAAACTTTATTTTCCTTGGGGTTTGTGGTCTGTTTTCTTTTTACAATATGACTAATATGGATATGTTTTGCATGACTACATATGTATAAGCTATACCAAATTGCTTGCTTTCTTCGTAAGAGAAGAAGGAGGTTGGGAGAGTGTAATTAGAAAAATACATTTTAACATGTATTTTTTTTGGGGGGTAATTCTAATCTTTATGTCACTCCATGAGAATACAGTATCACTCACAAGAGATCAATTACATTCCACTTGAAGATCTTCAATGTGAACGAATTATCTATCTCCATTACATTCATATACCACAGGGAACTGATTACCTCTAAGGAAGCCCATTTCACTTTTGTGTACTCTCTGTCTCTCTGTCTCTCTGTCTCTCTCTCTCTGTCTCTCTCTGTCTCTGTGTCTCTGTGTCTCTCTGTCTCTCTCTCTCTCTCTGTCTCTCTGTCTCTCTCTGTCTCTCTCTGTCTCGCTGTCTCTCTCGCTGTCTCTGTCTCTGTCTCTCTCTCTGTCTCTCTTTCTTTCTCTCTCTCTCTCTCCCTCACCCCCTCTTTCTCTTCTTCCCTCCCTCTTCTTTCCCTCCCTCCCTCCCTCTCTTTCATATTCTCTCTGTCTCACTCTTTCTGCTTTCCTATCTCTTTCATGATGGGATATATCTTTATTTTGTCGGTACTGTGGAAAGCTAATAAGACAACAATACTAGCCAGAATTGTACCGCAGCACCCTCTCCTGTTCAGAGTTTGGTTCACAGTGCAGCAAACACTGCTCAGAAAAGGTTTTGCATTTATTTCAAAGCTGGTACTTGAATATAGCACAAATCTCCATACAAAAGAGGAATCATCTCATTCTCACATATTGGGTGGGGCTTTGAGTTATGTTTGAACTCTGTCCCATGAATAGCGCTCATTGTCGTGAAGTTAGGCTAAAGGTGAACACGGCAGCGGGTCTCATGACAACCATCTTCAAAGCCCTTAGTTTGGGACAACAATATTCTCTGAGGCTGAGATCACTTGCCCTGTCCCCCAGTCGGTCCCCTTGAAGGCAAATAAAGCCCTTCATCATACTCCCACCCACAGACCATCTTCTTTGCTGTGTCTTTTATTGAACAATGTTTGTAGTTTGTGCAGCAGTGTCTGTGACCTTTTGTTTTCGTTTTTGAACCTTTCAGGGCTACAAGAGTTATAGACAAGTGACTGATTTTTGTGCTTTTATTGTTGTCCAGTCATTTCAAATGCAAACTGTTGATTAGAATTCAATCTTTCACTGTGCTGGATTTAGGCAAATTGATTAGGTAAAGCAGGGCTTATTTTGCCTCTAGGCAAATTGGGAAGCTGTAGAGTACATGTAATTTTAAGGAAGTTGCTTTTACAACTATTCCTCACATTCTCACCTAGTTCTGATTACTGCTAGAAATGACAGTTTTTGAATTTTATCCCTTTAGCTGAAGGTATTGAGCCCCATAAAAATAAAAATAGCTCAAAGTTGGAAAGCAAGTTAGGCTTATAAAGTGTTCCCCGTGCACCCCTATGAGGTAAGAAGTGTATTGTTACTTCCATCTTATACTCAAGGAAAGGCTTTCATTGGTTAAATGACTATGAACAGCTCTCACTGTTGTGAAGTCAGTGTTGTGAACACTGGGAATGAGTCTTATTACAACCACAGGACTCATGCACAGATGATTTGGGTTAATGCTGTATATATTTAAATTTCTTTTCTGCATATAACCCCAGAATAGATCTATTATAGAGACAGCTAGGTGGTAGAGAAGAGTATGAAAACCAGAGTCAGAAAGACCTGAGTAGTAATCAAGCTCCAGATGCGTACTAGCAGTGCCATCTTGTGCAAGTAACTTAACCTCTGTTTGCCTGTTTCCTTATCTATAAAATAGGTCATTTAGCATCAGCCTAGAATTCTGAGCAGAACTAATTTCTGCTGGATGTCATTATTCTCAGAACCAGAATCAAACAAATGGGATACAGAGGGTCAGGAGAGAGTCAGATCCAAGTATCCACTCTCCTTTGCAACCAGATTGGTTTATGTATTATCAATAAACTCCAGAGTTACTATAGATCAACTGAATAGGAGTTCTGATTCTGTGAATTTTTGTTAAAATGATGGTCTTTGGCAGCAAAAAAACAGTTCAGGGTATCTGAAAGGAACATGCATTTATTAAGCACTACAATGTGCTAGGCACTGTGCTAAGCATTTTACAGATATACCTCATTTAATTCTCACAATAGCCGGATGAGAAAGGTACTATTTCCATTTTAAAATTGAGAAAACTGAGTCAGGCAGATATCTAGTGATTTGCTTAGGGTCACATAGCTAGCAAGTGTCTAGCTCAGATTTTCCTTACTCCAAGCCCAACATTGTGTCTATTGTACCACCTAGCTGTCTAAAATAAAACAACAAAGCACTGCAATTTCCCAAATGTGATCCAACCCACCCTCTTTTCCTTAAATTTTATTATTTCTCTTTAACAATTACATAAAACTGGGCAAATAGAAATGAAACTCTAAGCTACATCCTTTCTGCTCTTTTTAGGGTTAGGCTTAGGTCACTGATCCATCTTGTAGTCTCTATGTAAGAAATAATGACTGAGGAACCAGCACAAAGGACTGACCATTGGAATTTCCATTTCCTTTTATAAAGTATATCCCATCTCCAACAGGAAACATTCATCGGTGATATCCCTTCTCATTATATGAAACAAGATTTCCCCCTGTTTCTCCCCTTTAAAAACCTTCCCTTTGCCTCTTCCCTTATTCTCCTATGGGATCTTTTCTTCCCCAAAGAGTTATTTTCTAATTGTTAACTGGACTTCATTAAGGTAAACCACATATTCCCTCTATTTTTTTTCCCTTTCCTTTCTTTTATGCACTATCTCATTCTGCAATTTAGTACCCTAAAAACTATTGATTCACCTAGAGACAGAGTGTTATGAGATTTAATCCATGATCTTTCAGGTTTACTACTCCACCATCATTTCTATTTAACTTCTGTTTTCATACATGTTTCCACATATACATTTAGAAAGAAATCAATAAATGATTTCTATGTTCCCATTTTGTTTACCCTTTTTACCTTTTTATATTTCTGTTGTCTAGAATATTTGGGATAGTTTTTTCAGGTCTAGTTTTCTTCCTGAGAATGTTTTGAATTACTTTTAAATTGAATATTCATCTTTTTTTCATTTGTGATTAGGCTTCCGTTTATAGGGTGTCATCTTGGGCTTTATCTTGAACTATTTTGTTCTTCAGAACACAATCCATTCCCTCCTGGGGATTCTGGTGCAATTGTCTTCCCCCATGTCAAAATGCACATGTACAAGGTATTTCTGACCACTATCTCCTTCAAGCTAGTAGCATACACACCCAAAATTTAAGAAAGGTTTAACATGAGGGTCACTTTGACTGACTGAACAAATGCTTTACTTTGCACAATCTTTCCTTTGCTGTATATTTAGCCTATATCAGATTGCTTGCTGTTTTGGAACACAAACTCTTAAAAAAACCAAAAACAAATGCTGAAAACTATCTTTATATATATTCAGAAAAATAAAATACTTTTGAGGAAAAAAGAAAACCATTGATAAAGAATAAAATTATATAAATGATAATTGACAAAAAAAGAAAGTAACTTGAATGGTCAGATACATGCTCTGTGAACATATATTAGGAGACAGGACTATTGTGGGTTGAAAGTCAAAGAACATCCTCCTCCAATTCACATCTGCCTGTTCAATTTGAGAGGAGCAAGTAACTTTTGAAAAAATTATATAAGAAATATTATTATTAGTAGTATCCTAAAAAATCCACTTGTGCTTGTATAGCCCCCTGGCTTTCTCAGGTCATTCTCCTTCTAAATACTCACATTACATTTAAGCATATGATTACATCTCAATTATCATCCCATTTTCTGACCTTGTATCCTGTTTTGTTCATAAGAGAGTGCATGTGGCCTGACAATATGTTGCAAGCTCGAGTCAAAAATTATGAAACATTTGTGATATTTTCCCAATCAAAGTGAATGAGGGGGAGGTCTTATTTTTCTAATCTATAGCAGTGCAATTTGGTATTGGGTTTAAGTTTGTCTTGTTTATTGCAAACAAAGAATCATCACAAGTCCTAGATATCTGACTCTACACTGAGCAGAGTATCCCTTCTTCTAAGGACAAAGAAGCATGTGAACATATCCAGCAGTTAGTCCATTTAAAGTCACATCTGGCATGTTGGATCAGACACACATAAGTGTTGGGCTTTGCTGTTACTCCAGTACAAAGGACACACATACAAAAATGCATGGTTGATGGTAAGTGATAGTAGATTGATAGCAGGTTTATAGTTAGGTCTTAACTATCAAAGTCAAACAAACCAGCAGCTAAAGACTACCGGTCGGTTTTGGGATCCTTTACCAGCTTAACTGGGCCCAGGGGCTGATCCCGAGTTGCTTCCTTTGCTGGGTTGAAGTCAGGCCCATTCCAAGAGGGATATATGTCTTCCTGAAGTTGCAGATCCACACATAGTCTCCTGGCTGAACAAGATGTACTGTCTCTTTCAAAAGAACAAAGAAGGCAGAAAGAGGAAATATGTGTTGTTCTTTGAACTTTGAAGACTTTCTGCTTTTCTCTCCAATCTCGAGTTAACAAAAATCAGCAATAGTCAATATTGGAAGGTCTATGGAAAGATAGGCACACTAACAAAATTTTTCTTATGCAAGAAAAATAAGAACTGGTTATAACCTTTGACCCATTAATCCCATTACTGAAATATCCCAAAATCAAAAAGAAAACAATTGTCTTATACACAAATATTATAAACATATAAACATGCACACATATATAAATATACATATTGCTCATAACAGTTCTTTTATAAAGGCAAAGTATATAAACAAAGCAAGTATCCCTTGATTGGGGAACAAAATGTGCTATATATAAATGTAATGGAATAATTTTGTACAGTAAGAAATGAACAACTATAAGGAATTCAAAGAAACATGGAGAGATTTTTATGAATTTATGCAGAATGAAATAACCCAAAGAGACAATATTCATGGTGAATAGTACAATGTAAATAAAAAGATCTCTCAAAGGAATCTGAAC
The DNA here is from genome assembly GCF_048593235.1 of Sminthopsis crassicaudata. Classification (NCBI taxonomy): domain Eukaryota; kingdom Metazoa; phylum Chordata; class Mammalia; order Dasyuromorphia; family Dasyuridae; genus Sminthopsis; species Sminthopsis crassicaudata. Next base: position 90,271,663 of record NC_133618.1, read on the forward strand.
TTCGAATAACAAGAAATGGATAATGGGTCTAGAAAATTGATATGGATACACATTTACCTCCCAACAGAAAGGTGGGAATTTTCTTGGGCAGAATAAATACATAATCAGATATGGTTTCTGTACTCTATTTTTTTGATTCCCTATTTTTCTTTGTTGCAAGGGATATTTCAATTTTGAGGCAGTGGAGAGAGAGTATTATCAGAAACAATGGATTTTCTTCTTTGTTAGTCACCAACAAAACTTTTTAAAATTTTGAAATCCTCAGATTTATTTTTTATTATGTCACTTCTGGAAATATACCTCTGCTCTAAAATAAAATTAACCTCATATTACTAGGGAGTGGTGTGACTTTGACTTGCCTTTATGAGGTACCTTCGTTCACCTAGAGACCTTTATGGGCTTTTGTCAATGTTTAACTTCTTCCTCTGTGTAGATAAATAGTGAACATTCACACTCACAACCTCTGTCAAATTTAGAAGGAAACTGACAAAAGAGGCAGTTATATTCTATCATCTTCCTTTTCCTCTTTTTGTTTCTACATCTCTACTCTTTGTCCCTCTTCTCTTTGTCTCAGGACAGCAAAGAAAAATCACACAGTACACGTGGGACAAGGAACAGGGATAGTGTCCTTATTGGTTACCATGCTGCTGATTTTCTCTTCTTGCCTCAGAAATACTATACTCCTACCATTTTGGGGTTTCATATCAAGAGATCTCCAGTTTTGTTAGGCTCATTTGTTTGGGATGCCATTTATATTTACTCCCCACCTCAAATAATAAGTTAATACATTGCTAGAGCAAAATGGAGGCTTTACTCCATTTTAGTTCTTCAATCCTACTCTTTGAGCAGCCCTCAGTGGAGAGAAAACTGAACCTAGAATCAGTCAGGAACACCTGTGTTCATATCCGGCCTCAGACACTAACTGTGTGACTCTCGGCAAATCACTTAACTCCTATTTGTCCCAGTTTCTGTAAAAGAGGAATAACAATAATAAGTGCCTCCCAGGACTGTTGTGAGAATCAATTAAAAAAATTTTAAAGTTCTTAGCACAGTGCCTGGCACATGATAAGCACTATACACATGTTAGCTATTATTATTATTTGCAGGAAATATCCCAATTAGATGCTATTTTAATCATTTTCTACTCCAAAACTGTAGCATCCCATTTCCTACCCATCTAAGGGAAAAAGAAAGGAAGGAAGAAAGGAAGGAAAGAAAGGAGGGAGGGAGGGAGCAAGGAAGGAAAGAGGGAAGGAAGGAAAGAAGGAAGGGGAAAGGGGGAAAGGCAGGAGGGGGGAAAAGCAGGAGGGTGGGGAAAAGGGAGGGAAGGCAGGAGGGAAGGAAGGAGGGAGAAGAAAAGAAGAGAGGGAGGGAAGGAGAGAGAGAGAGAGAGAGAGAGAGAGAGAGAGAGAGAGAGAGAGAGAGAGAGAGAGAGAGAGAGAGAGAGAGAGAGTAGATTAGCAGATAAAAGAAACCTTAGAGATCATTTAATTTAACTCCTTCATTGTACAGATAAGAAAATTGAAGCCAGGAAAGTTAAGTGATTTCTCCTAAGCCACTTAGAAAAAAACAGAGGTAGAGCAAAGATATAATCTCCTGAGTTTGGACACAGTCTTCTTAGCTTTATTCTCCATTCTCTCTCTCTCTTTTGAAATCAGGATCTCATAGAATATTGCAGACTCCTTGAAGTAGGAAGGACCTAAGAAATCATAGTAATATAATGAAAACAACACCAAACTTAAAGCTGGAAGAGATCTAGATTGGAATCTTGGCTCTGAAACTTATTAGCTATTAGCTCTTACTTCTCCCAAGATTCTTTCCCATCACCCCATGACCCCCAAAGCCCTCCCTTAAAATAAATACAATCTTAGATGCCATTTCCTTTTCCAGTTCATTTTACAGAAGAGGAAACATAGGCAAACAGGGTTAGAGTCACACAACTAGTAAATGTTGGAGGTCACATTTGAACTCAGGAAGATGAGCCTTCTAGACTTCAGAGCCCATCACTCTATCCACTGTGTCATCTAGCTGCCCTTCATTAACAATAATACCACATAAACAATTGGACTGATTCGTGTTCATTGTGCACATTTGTATGCCCTTTCTGGTTTTCTCATTTCTAAAATGAGAGGATCAATTATATAATATCTAAGATTTTTTCCAGTTCTAATATTGTATAATTTTATGATTTTATACATCATCTAGTATATAAGAAATTGTTGTAAATGGAGAAAGGTATAGACCAAGCCTATTCTTATCTTGTTCCTCATTAACAAAGTCCCCAAAATTGTTAAAATAAGCATAGAGAGAAATACTAGGTTATGATTAAAGTATCATAAATTTAGAGCTATCAGAAATATCAGAGGCCATCACCACCAACTCCCTCATTTTTACAGATGAGGAAAAGTAAGCGCAGGGTCACATAGCTACTAAGAGTCTGAGCCAGGATTTGAATTTATATCTTCCTCCAAATCCTGTGCTTTTTCCACTATACTAGGCTGCCTCTATTATAAGAGGAGGGATTTTGAGTATATGATTTAATAAAGAGTATGAGACTCCTTTGATATAGTCATCTAGTGATTGTTTTATATTATAGAAATAATCTATTCACGTCATAGAAGTAATCAGGAAATTCTCCTGAAATCTGCTAAATGGAGTTGGGTGTGCACTCTGGCCTTTTCAGTGTGATCTGTACTCTGTCCCCTTATTAAAAGCCAGGTGGAGCCTAGTGCCTCCTAATTTGGTTCTATGAGTGACATTGAAGATCCTGGGCAACAGAACAAGGAGTTACTTCCTCCCACAGAAAGCCGTGAAAGCTATAGGAAGACTTCACCCACTTTCTTTTTTGAGCTTTTCTGCCCTATCCCTTTAACATTCTGCAAACTATTCCGAATGTCATGAGCTTAGTATGACTCCGGCCCATCTGTGGTCCATAAGATCTGAAACTGAATGAAGCGACACTCATAATTCATCTAATAGTTAACAATAGAAAGTTTACTTAGCCAAAGCAGAGGAAGGACAATGAGATCAGGGAAGGGATGTGCATCCTGGAAGAAGTGATTATAGTTGAACCTAAGTTCCCCATGTTGTCCATGCTAATGGAGTGTGATCTCAAAACTCAAAGAGAAGCTCTACCCCTTGAGTCCTAAGTGCATTGTATTCAGGTGACCAGGAAGCTATTTCCCCTGAGTTAATTAAAATCTCAAACAGTTTCAATATCTTTAAAGGAAATAAAATTCACGGTAACCTAAATTTCAAAGAGGGTGGAATCTTCTAGAGAACTTTCTACTACTTAAATGACATTAAGGCCATTAGTAAGAAATTCTGACTTTGGAGATATAAGAAATATGACAGACAGCCTTAAAGAAGAAAAAGAAAAGCTAAAACAGAATGATCAGAACGATAACAGAAACAAAATGAAAAAGCATTAAAATTGTCCCCTGATGGAATGACAAAAAGTAGAACAAACACAGAAATCCTAGGTTTCATTTTCCTTCTTCTAAAGGAAGCTTTTAGGGGTATTTCCATCGCTGAGCTCTCTGACCTCTCCAGGTCAGGACTGGCTAGTTCTAGATCCCAGGACCAGGGAGATAGCTGGAATATACAGTTTCTTGCTCATGTGCCCACTATTTATTTGATACCAAGAAAGTTTAGAAGTTTCAGGATTCTGTTCGGTGCTTCATTCCCTTGAGTTTCTAACCATCTCATTGTATAGCATTACATAGGATTTTCTCTGTCTTGTGGCTTGTTTGTTTGTTTGTTTTAACATCTAAACTTCTCTATATCTGAGAATCACTATAGTCTTATCTCATCTAGTCTGTCTGCAAATTTTGGTCTACCCACACCTTCTTTGGAATTTCCCATTTCATTCTATGAGTTCCCCTTTTATATCCTTCTTGAGGACAATTGCATCACTCATCACTGGCAGACCAAAAAATGATCACTACTACCTCAGCCTAAGCTTGATTTTTACCTCATTAGCATTGGTCTCTAAATTTAAATACTAGACAAAACTCTGAATGACAGTCGTCAATCCAGTCTTCCAAAGACATGGACACTCCAAAGAAAATAATTGTCTACTTGACAGAACTATTTGATATTATAATGCGACTGAGTAGAAATATTTAAGAAAATAAACATATAAGGGACACTGGCAGCAATGAGGACAAGTGACATTAATCAAAATCTAATTACTATCCAGATAGCTAAGATGATTTAATATACTCTAGGTTTTTTTGTTTTGTTTTTCTAAGAATTGAGACATTATTAAACCCTGATAATAATTCAGAAAATTACATTTGGGACCATCTGTCATATAACCTATGGATTTTTAGCTCACCAAAACACAAGTAAAATATAGTTGATTAATGTACAGATTATTATAATTAATTAGGATTGAACTAGCATTAAAAATAAAAATAAAATAAGAATTATGTTCTATAAATCATATACTCCCTGACAGCAAATTGCTTATGAGAAATCCATGAAATTCTTTAAGGAATCATAAAGTTCTTTTGTTTCCTGGGAAAGATTTCTAGACAAATGAAGCCCTGGAGCAATTTTAAAAATTTAATCTCACTAGTATATATGTAGTATATAATCTCACTAGTATGTGGAGATTGTTTTATTCATTCCATCTCACTTTAAGACTAGATCTGTTGCAGCACCTGAATTTTTTATATGAAAATTATGAAAAGTTGAGTGTGATGTGCTTAATATTGTCTTGGATTGTTATTTAATTCTTGTAGCATTATTCATTTAAGCCATCTTTCCCAAACTTAATAATGTATTGATTGAGGAAGGGATAATGCCGTTCAATACATATTTGTGGATTCGAGGAATCAATCTACAATAAGCCGGTATCATTCCCATGCATAAGTAAAACCAATCAATCTGTCAATCAGTATTTATTAAGCACTTCCTATGTGCCAGGCATTGTGCTAAATGCTGAGGATACTGAAAAAGAGAAAAAAACAGGCCCTGCTAATGGGGAAAGACAATATGCAAACAATGATCACATACAAGATACAGACAAGATAGATAGATGAGAGATAAAGCACTAATATTAAGGGAAATCAGGAAAGGCTTCTTGTAGAAGGTAAGATTTTAACTGAAACTTGAAGGAAACCAAGGAAGGATAGAGATAAGAAAATAAGAATTCAGGCATATGTGACAACCAGTGAAAATGCTTAGAACCAGAGATGAATTGAGCTATGCAAGGACTGGTGAGGAGGCCAGTGCCACTGTGTTACAGAGTATGTGGTGGGGAATAAAGTATTAAAAAGACTGGAAAAGTAGGAGAGGGCCAGATCATAGGGATCTTTGAATAAGAAGTGGAAGATTTTCTATTAGACCCAGGATTATTAGTGTTAATTGAACTGGGATGGAGGTGATTAAGAAGATGTATTGTGATCTGATGGACTGAGAAAAGAAATACTATGCTTCCTCTCTACTTACCCACTCTGCTACCTCTTCCTGACCCTATAGGTCTTCCTATCTTGACTACACAATCGAAATTTCTATCATTAGTTACTTTTGGGGATATTAAATTAGTATTACCTCCAGAATGCCCTACCTTTAAAATACAAAATCTAATCTGAAAGATACAGCTCATTAATACACTTTTAATCCACTTGCAAAGTATCAGTTCTCTAGTACAAAGCAGAAGGGACCTAGTAACAGGTGATTTCTGATGAAAGATAGGGCCTGTGAAGGAAAGGTTTGTACAGTAGAGTACCACATGAGGAAGACAGTTGTGGTGAGGAACCCTGGGCAAAGTCTCAAAGCACCTGTATATGTGGCTTTTTATAGAGAATGGAGAGAGATAAAAGGGAAAAAGGAAGGCTGTGTCTTAATGATAGCAGAGGGGAGAACACTTCAAACAAACTTTTAAGTTTTGTCCAGGGCTAGCTTAAGGTTGATTTATAATCAATTCCTATTCTATCAAGGTGGAAGTTGAGACACAGGGAAGTTACACTTATCCCAAGGTCACACTGAGAATCATTGTCAGATGCGTAACCAGAAACTTCACCAGCATCCTTTTCATGCTGCCCTACTTTCAGAAACACACCTGCTGGACTCACACACCTTGAGAGTGAGCTCATAGGGAAGAGAGATGATCCAGGAGATAAGCCGAGGACTTGCTCACTTTCCTCACACACTAACACTCATAATTTCCCTCAGAAGGGGCTGGAGGTCAATGTAAGTGATGAATCAATAATGTGTATTCCTGCAGCTCATACCTAATAAGTATATATGTATATAATATATATGTGTATATATATATCGAATAAGTATAACCTGTGATTTCTCTTTAGACATAATAAAGGGTGAAGACACGTCAATATCATACATTTTTGCTGCATTAATTTTCTGATTTCCTATCATATCTCTCTCAAACACAAGGGTTTGAAGGGTTTATTTGCCATGGGGGAAATATGTTGCTCTTTATATATTATATGCCTGTTTCTTTACAAAAGCTGTCACCTTTGCCTAGAATGCTTTCCTTCCTAGCCTCTATCCTCTGAATCTTCTCTTTAAAACTCCAGCCAGTTGTGAACTGATCCAGCCATTCTGGAGAGTAATTTGGAGTCATGTCCAAAGGACTATAAAACTGGGCATACCCTTTGATACAGCAGTGGCACTATTGGGTGTATATCCCAAGAGATCATAAAAGAGGGAAAAGGACCTACATATGCAAAAAAACATTTGTAAGCAGCTCTATTTGTAAGTGTCCAAGAATTGAAAATGAATGGATGCCCATCAAATGAAGAATGACTGAATAAGTTGTAGTATATGCAAATAATGGAATATTATAGCTCTATAAGAAATGATGAACAAACTGATTTCAGAAAAGCTTGGAAAGATTTGCATGAACTGATGTTGAGTGAAGAGAATAGAACCAGGAGAACATTGTAACAATAAAAGCAAGATTGTGTGATGATGAACTATGATATACTTAGCTCTTCTCAGCAATACGGTAATCCAAGACAATTCCAATAGAATTGGAATGGAAAATGCCATACAAGTCTAGAGAAAGAACTATGGAGACTTAAGACAGATCAAAGCATACTATTTTCACTTTAAAAAAATTTTTCTTTTTCATGGTTTTTCTCTTTTATTCTGATTTTTCTTTCACAACATGACTAATAGAAATATATTTTAAATGATTGTACACATATAACCTACATCAGAGTGCTTACTGTCTTGGGAATAAGGGAGATAAGGGAAAGAGGAGGGATAATTGGGACTCAAAATTTTACAAAGATAAATGTTCAGACCTATCTTTACATATAATTGGGCAAAAAACTATTAAGTAAAAGCAAAAAAAACAAACAAAACAAAACAAAACTCCACTTTAGTGCCATCTCTTTTAGAAGACCTGTCCTGCTTCCTTCCATTGTTAGGACCATTACTAGTCATCCTAAACTTTTTTTTTGCTACTGGATTCAGTTGACTGGAGGAGAGAGTGAGGCCTTTGCATGGCCCTGCCTCACTTAAATCCAATTCACTTGCAAGTTAAGATATCACATCCTAATGTCATTGATCCTCTTTAAGAAAGAAGATAAAAAATAATAGTGTCACCCCTCTCCCATAATTTTTTTTTAATTTGGGGCTGATTCAGACTGGTCTTTTTCTTCAGAGTTAGGATTGCAAAGACCCTCAAACACCATCTAACAAGTGACAAAAAGAGTTTTACCTATCCATGATGTGGCAAAGGTTTTCAGTAGAGATATAATAACAGGTTCAGTTAGACTTGGTCTCCATTGCCTCCGTTTGGAAATGTGTGATTCATTGTGGTGTTAATTTGCAAGGTAGTAGGATAGCCACTAAGTCTGAAGGGCACTGATTTCTCCTGGGTTGGCATTTTATGCCTAGGCAAGCAGGAAGCCAAGTCAATAGCTCATCTTGGATTCCTAAAACAATCAAGTATCAGAAGTAATTTTCCTGCCTTTTAGATATATCAGCCCAGCTAAGGGTAGATATTGCTCCTTCCACATCCTATCTTTTAACCCATTTAGAAAACCTTCCAAAACTTACATGTGTTATTGGAGAACCTTGACCTTGGGAACACAAGAAGCATGGCACAGGCAACACTGGAGATATTAGCCTAGATAAAAGAAAAAACAAGAAAAAAAAAAAAAAAAGAAATATGAAGAGAGCATAGCCAGAAAGAAAACACCATGACAGGTCTGTGACACAGAATGACCAAAAATAGATGGGAAGTAAAGACCCAAAATCTCAGGCTTTGCCTCCCTCCAGAAGAAGGATTAAATTCCAGCTGTCATGTGGTGGGTGATATTGGGGAAATTCACAGTAGAGCTCCTGATATAAATTGATAGTTACAATTATTGATATTATTGATATTATTATCATTATCTGCTTCTATGAAGCCTGTCCCAGGTACCTAAAATATGAAGGGCAGGAGGCCAATATAGAATTTTGTTCTATATCGATGGTTCTCAAACTTTTGTTCTCATTATCTTTATAGTATTAAAAATCCATTTATTTATTATTTATGATCCTCTTATTGAGAATGTGTCCAAAGAGTTTTTGTTTATGTGTATTATATTTATAGATATTTATCATATTAGAATTAAAAACCTATTTTGAATTTGCAAACTTTCTAAGAAGGATTTCAAAAAAGCCCTCAGGATTCTCTGGACCACACTTTGAGAACCATTGTCCTATATCACACACCCCTCTCCCCTTCAATGTTTCCTATCATTCCAGCCAAGACATTCTTTTCTGACTGGGAATCATATGGAGAGAGGTTCATATCAAATTTTTGCTTCTTTTAGATGCCTCTGCTAAAGACCCTTCTTCAGTAGAGTCTGGATAAGGATTCTTCTTCACCTTCATTCAGTTACTCTTCTCTCTCTCTCTCTCTCTCTCTCTCTCTCTCTAGAACCATTGATGAACCAAGAAAAATGTGATTCTAGTGAAAGAGAGGGGTAAGGAGATGGCAAGTGGATAGGGTGCTAGGCCTGAAGTCAGGCAGTGTCTCAGTTTCCTCATCTGTAAAATGAGATGGAGAAAAAAAAAATGAGGCTCTAGTATCTTTGCCAAGAAAACCCCAAATGGGATCACAAAGAGTCAGACATAACTGAAAAATAACTGGACAAAAATTAAAGATCATCTAACAGTTAACAAAAGAAGGTTTTCTTAGCCATAACATAAAAATAATATAGCATTGGTTCTTATAATGTCGGATTAGCTCTCTGGAGGGCCTCAGGATCAATCAGAGTCAGGATGAAAGTTCTTGGTCTTTAGGAGAAGTGAAGGAGACAGGCAGGCTGCTCATCAAAGATGAATCCTGAGCTCTGGAGTTTGGAGCCTGAAATCTTCCCTACTGAGATGGCTGTGGCAGAGAGACTCTGACTCTCTCCTCAGTCCTCCAATCCTTCCCTATGATTACCTCACCACAACACATTCAGCAAGCACCAATCTTGAGGAGAGCCATCATATCACCATATCATCTAAGTATATGTTTATAGAACCATTATCTCACAGTGAGTAGGTAATAGCCTTAACCCAGCCTCTACAGGTTCAGGTGGATATGACTTCTGTCAACTCAAAATGGAAGATGGCTGATCAGTAAAGTGTAAAGAAATAGGACATCTACCAAATTTGGGGAATACTGATTCCTTGTGAGTTAGATTATATCCCAAGGGAGCCATGTTAATAACTCATCAGCATCCTAAACCAATAAAGTTTCAGTTTTCAGTTTTACCTTTAGGGAAACTAGCAGATCTATATTTGGTTTTTTTATATGTAATATTTGGGAAACCTCCACACACACACAAAGCCCTAGAACAATTGCCCCAGGTTCAAGGTACCCCAAGGTGAATCCACTCAAAATAATAGCTCACAAGTCATGACTAATGGTTTTTTTTTTCTTTTAGTCAGTCAGAGGACAAAATTTTGTTCAAAGCAAAGATCTTTAATAAAATAGCAATGTAAGAAAAGCCAATAGTAGTTTGCGCCCCCCCAAATCTATTACACTCTCCCACAAATATGTATACCTTTACTGGGAAGAGTGGAAATGCATACAGATTCCCACTTTCCACCCCTACATCCAAAGGCTAGGGTACATAAATAGAACTCATATAGGTCCAGAGCCTCACCATGGAGATGGTTATTAATCTGATCTCCCTAAACCATTTCCCTGGATTCATTGCTCTTCCCTTTTGGTCCCCAGTGGTCTCATGGTGATTCTTGGGCACATAGTCTTAGTTAAGTATGGCTTTGGTAGTTATTTGGTAGTCTCTAATAGACAAATAGAAAAAAAGAGCAAATACAAAATATTCTGCTTGCCATTCAAAACCCTTTATAATTTAATCCCCTATTTATCTTTCCAATCTTCTTATATCTTATTCCCTAACACATCCTCTTTTATCCAGGGACATTGACCTCCTAGTTTTTTCACAAACAAGACACTCCATCTCTCAGCTCTGGGTATTTTATCTGAATGTCCTGGAACTCTCTACCTCCTGTACTTTATTTACTGACCCCTCTCCCTTCCTTCAAGTTCAAAATATAATCCCATTTTCTATAGAAAGTTTCTAATCCCTCTCAATTCCAGTACTTCCTTCTTTTAATCATCAACCATCTTCTATTTTTTTTAATTAAAGTTTTATTTTCAAAACACATGCATGGATAATTTTTCAACATTGATTTTTGCAAAACCTTGTGTTCCAAATTTTCCCTCTCTTCTCCCACTCCCTTCCCTAGATGGCAAGTAATCTAATATGAGATAAATTTTTTTTTTTTTTTTTTTTTTTTGAGGCTGGGATTAAGTGACTTGCCCAGGGTCACACAGCTAGGAAGTGTTAAGTGTCTGAGACCAGATTTGAACTCTGGTCCTCCTGAATTCAAGGCTGGTGTTCTATCCACTGTGCCACCTAGCTGCCCCTAATATGTGATAAACTTGCTAAACTATATATTAAATCCAATATATGTATATACATTTATATAATTATCTTGTTGCACAAGGAAAATCAAATCAAAATGGAAAAACATGAGAAAGAAAACAAAATGCAAGCAAAAAAGAACAGAAAGAGTGAAAATTCTATGTTGTGATCCACACTCAATTCCCATAGTTCTCTCTCTAGGTGCAGATGGCTCTCTCCATCACAAGACCATTTGAACTGGTCTCAATCATCTCATTGTTGAAAAAAGCCACGTCTATCAGAATTGATCATCATATAATCTTCTTGTTGCCATAATCAATGATCTCCTGGTTCTATTCACTTCACTTAGCATCAGTTCATGTGAGTCCAGGACTCTCTAAAATCATTCTGCAGATCATTTCTTATAGAACAATAATATTTTATAACACTGATATACCAAAACTTATTCAGTCATTCTCCAAATCCATCATTCATTTTCAGATGACAGAGACCATATCTACCTGAACCAATGCTATATCCTTTCCACTTTATGGCTAAGTACCTCTTAGCCTCTTTTTGTTAACTGTTAGTCTTCTCCATTGGGATGCAGTTTTGCTTGCTCACCACTTTACAAGACAAGAAGGAGGCATGAGAACTTGAAGAAGGTAGAGGGAGAATCCTTACCCAGGATTCATAACCTCAATTTATTTTTTAAAATGTTTTGTAAACCATTTATTTGATATTTGTTTCATTTGCAATCTTATGTGTTTTACTTTTAAAAAACATTCTAATAAGAGGTTCATAGGCTTTACCAAATAGCCAAATGGATATATGATAATGAAAAAAAAACAAGTTAAAACTTCTTGTAGAGTAGTAAGATCCTTTCCCTGATAAGGGCAATCAGATAACTCTTTTGTCATACCAACGGAGTGAGTTAAAAAATGCCCAGAATAAAATTGTTTTTCCAAACAGTTCTAAATCATACTGCTTGTACCTTAGTTATCTTTAATATCTTCATACCTGCATGTGTACTCTACCCCAGATCCCCAGTTCTGATGAGTGAGAATTCACCATATCTTTTTTAGAACCAGGTTTCTAGGCCATTTCCAAACCATGACATCATGTTCAGAACTGAATCCTCCCTTCCCCACTTCAAACTACTCTTTAAGTATGATATGTCCCCATTGGAATGTAAATTCAGTGAAGGCTGGGACTATCTACTGGCTGGCATTTTCATTCTTGGAGCCAAGCACAGTGACTGATAAATACTTCATAAATGCTTTTTTCATTTATTTATGTAATTTTCAACCTCTGGAGGGAAACAAAGCCTTCAGTTAAAAATAAGTAGTTAATTTATTGTTGTATAGGCACAAAATCTTCCTAGATGCAAAAGAATCTGAGCTAGAACAAAGTATAATTTAAGGATACAAAGTCCTTTTTCTCCACTCACCTATAACCACATTCCTGCTTTTATCATACTGGCAGCAAAACATACTGGTAGATGGCAACAAAACAGTTGCTTTGATGCCTTTTTTTTTTTTTTTTGGCCATCAAAAAACCTGTCAGAGCATATATATCTATTTTGTATTTACTTATCTGTGTATATTTTTTCTTATCTCTCTCTCAGAATGTAAGCTCCTTGAGAAAAGAGAAAATTTTACTGTTGTTTATGTATACCCAATACTTTTCACTGAACCTCTGTATGATAGGGGCTTAATAAATATTTAAAGAGTTAAATGGAATTGAAATTTTATCAATAACTGAATTACTTATCATTTATTTCTTCCTACATCTACTTTCTGAACTAAAAATGTGAGCTATCCAAGTACCATATTATACACTCTTTAAAACAGACTGTACAATCTGGAATCATGCAAAGAAAGTGACTAAACTGTCTATATATTTTGACCCAGAGATTCTGTTAAGCATATATTCCAAGAAGGTCTATAACAATAAGGAAAGAACTCACATACACCAAGATATTTAAAGCGGCACTCTGTGGTAGCAAAGAACTAGAAACAAATATCCTACTGCTTTCATATCCCTCAATTTGTTTAGTCATCTGACAATAAAACGCTAATTTATTTACAGATTTTTGCCAAACCAAAGAGTGTTGTAATAAATAATGAATATTTTCATGTATATGTGTTAAGCAATGTTATTACTCCACTAATTACTCTCCTAAAGCTTATGAAAGGTTTACTTTGTCTCTAACATAATTCCAAATTGTTTTCCAAAATGGTTAGACTCACAGGGAGGTTCTCATACTTTTTTCATTCTCTTTCTCCACTAGTTCACTCATAAGTGGCTACAAACTCAGTTCTCCCCTAAAACCAACCAAAAAAGGGCAAAAACAAAGAAAGGCTACCTTTGATTCTATATCTCTTCTAGCACTATCTTATCTCTTACTTTCAGTAAGGGGAAAAGCTGTACCTCCAGTTCTTCATCAGTCACCATGTCCTCAACACTTTCCAGTCTCTTTCCTGTCTTAATTTATGAAATTATTTTTAAAAGTCACTTATTCAAATTATGTTTAAAAGTATTCCATAGTTGGAATTCTCTTTCTCCTCATAACTACTTTCTGGTTCTCCTGGCTTTCTTTGAATATCATCTAAAATCTTACCTTCTATAAGAAGCTTTTCTTAACCCCCCCCTTAATTCTAGTGACTTTTTTTTTGTTGATTATGTCACATTTATCTTGGTCATAACCTGTTTCTACCTAGCAATTTGCATATTATCTCTCCATTAGACTGTGAGCTTCTAAAGAGCCTCCTGTGTATCACCAGGACTTATTTAGCATAGTGTCTGTCATGGTTGCTCAATAATTGTTGATTGAAATGAATTGGATAATAGCTAAACACATTGTGGTATATGAATGTAATGGAATATTACCTATCATAAGAAACTATAAACATTATGAAAAAAGAAAAAATATTGCTTTATATGAGTTGATGCAAAATGAAGTAAACAGAACTAAGAAAGCAATGTAGACAATGACTGTAACAATGTAAATGAAAAGCATAAAAAAAAAAAATTGAAACTGAATCTTGTGAAATTATAATAACATAGTTTGGCTCCAAAGAAGAGAGATGAGAAGATGCAGAAATTAAATGTGTAGGAGTAGGGTGAGAGATATGTGTGGAATACTGTATATAATATGTCACCAGACTTTTTTTATTTATTACTTAGATTTATGGGCTTCCTTCTTCCTCTTTCTCACTCTTTCTTCTTCCTTCCTTCCTTCCTTCCTTCCTTCTTTCCCTCCCTCTCTCCCTCCTTCTTTCTCTTCCTCTTTCTCTCCTTCCCTCCCTCCCTCTCTTTCTCCCTCTCTCTCTCTGTCTCTCTGTCTCTGTCTCTGTCACTTTTTTTTTTTCTCTCTCTTTCTTAATATTTCTTTCTGGGATTTTAAAATAAAATATATCAATAAAACTTACTTTTCAAAAGAAAAAAATAGACCACACATATGTAGAGTTTGAAGGGTCTTTAAGACTATCCCAACTCCTTCATTTTATAGGTGAGGAAACTCAGTGATTTATTCAAAGTCACACTATCAAGTGCCACTAGAACTTCTGATTCTAAATATGCTTCTCATGTTACTGAACCACTTTCAGAGTCTTAGTTACCAAGGGAGTATCTCACAGATGTTTGGGGCTTATATGTGAATTATATATTCTATATATAGCAAAGCAGTATAAAATAGGCTTCCCTCCCCCCTTTCTCTTCTTTCTCTAACCCAGCCCTGCACATACCAACCAATAGAACATGGTTCATATCAATGAAAGTTTCCATGTTTTAAAAATATTTTACCTAGGATTGTTGCTTATAATGTTAATCACCTATCATAAATGTCCCACCCTTCCTTAGTTCTGTTAAAACAAAGGTTAAAGTCTATGTCTTCCTAGACTAGATTCAACTCTTGGAATTCTATCTCATCTGTCTCTGTCCTAACCAAAAGAACTTTGTATACTCTCTGCAGTGTTGAATGATTCATTCATGATAACAGTATTTGCTCAGTTAATTGTGATTGATAATAATGAAGTCACTCACAATTTAGCTTAGTAGATAGAAATAGAACTTAAATGAGAGTTTCAGAGAAACAAAGAGACCTAACTTTCTAATCTGGAAAATACATACACACACATTGATAGTATACAAGTATAGTAGGCTTCTATTAAATGTTTATTAATTGATGATATTATTATAATTTGAGTCTCTATTCCTATGTGCTTAGTATTATAAGTGATATGGAAGAAAATTTTATCTCTGCCTTCAAGAAGTTTATAATCTAGTTGAAGAGACAAGACTAATATCCATGAAACAATAATAAGCAATTAAAGAGGATAGAGGGGGTTACTATGAAATAATGAGACTAGATTTTATATAAATGTCAGAAATTTCTGTGCTTCCCTTACACCACTATCACTAGTTCAAATTATCAATATCATGTCTTCCTTAAACTATTGCAATATTTTCTTAAATAAAGTTTCTGCACATTTTCTCCAATCCATCCTCTGCACTGTTTCCAAAGAATCTTCCAAATAGTTCTTGTTCTCAATTGCCTCCAGAACTGTTTTGTTTTTATTTGAAATCTTCACCATCCGGCTCCACCCAATCCTTCTGAATCTAAGGATTCCTTCTGAATCCTTATTATTCTATTTTTCACATTCTAGATTTCAGTCAAAATGGCCTATTTATTGTTCTTGGACATAATAATTCTATCTTCTATCTCTGTGCCTTCATAAAGCTGTCAGGCATATTTGGAATGCACATACTTCTTCATCACTGCCTCTTAAATCCTTAGCTTCATATAAGGTTCAGTTTTTCTGATCTCTCTAGTTGATATTCTCTTCTTTTTCTAAGAAAAAACTTTCTCTAAGTATCTCATATTTGTTTAATGTATCTCTGTCTCTGTCTCTCTCTCTTTTTGCTGAGGCAATTGGGAGTTAGTGACTTGTTCAGGGTCACACAGCTAGGAAGTGTTAAGTGTCTAAGTTCAAATTTGAACTCAGAATCCTCCTGACTTCTGGGCTGGTGCTCTATCCCCTGCACCACCTAGCTGTCCCATTTAATGTATCTCTAAGTGGAATCTATATTTCTTCAGATGGGGAACTGTATTTAGTTCTGTCTACTTCCCCAATTTCCATTTGTATTAGAGGACCTGGTTCTTAGATAGTTGCTGCTATTAGCAATATCAGAGTTCTAGCGTTAACTGTGAGAAACCAGGTTTTAGCCAATCAGAAGCCCTCCACAAGTGTTCTTTCCACTGATAATCAATTAGTAGTAGCTTCAAATATCTTTTAGCAAATTTACTTACTAAGGGAATATAATAAGAACAGTTGGCAAAAAAAAAAAAAAAATTCTTCCCAAATTCAAGTGCATATTCTCTAACAAATACATATAGTGTCCATGGGAAGAATTTACATAAACATAACACATAAAGGTAGAATGGACATAACAAATTCATGGACATAAGTACAAAGGTAGTAGATATATAACCTATAAAGAACAGATGAAGCCAAAAGAAAACTCCTTAATCTCAGGGACTGTGCTAGTCCTTTTTTTTTTTCTTCACAGAGTGCTCATGAAGTTCCGCTTAAATGTAGCTCCCTGCTGGGCTTTGAGGATCTGTGTTCTTGTAGAATCAGTAACCAGTACTTCTCTCTGCTTTAAAGAGTCACATTCCTTGAAGCTGTTTCTTTCCTTGTGGGGATATATTTTTGTATCCATCTTGGGATCAATTTTACACTATCAGTTTATAATTTCCAGAATACTACTTTTTGGGAAAAAACAGCACATTTGCTTATTTCTAGTATTGTATACCTTTCATGTATACATGTTCTTCAGAGTTCCTTAAGGGTTACAGAAAATAATTTCCTAATCATATCTTTAAATTCTTTTAATATTTTGGCTTTTAAAAGACTAGAGCAATAAATTATTATTATTATTATTATTATTATTATTATTATTATTATTATTTGCTCATAACACTATATTCTTTGCTGTGAGGAACCACAACACACTGTTTAATTAGACAACATCATGAGTAAGTAAAAGAAATTATTATTTTACTAATATATTAATAATGTTATTAAATTAGAATCTAGACTTTTATCCTTTATTTCTTCATATAAGGTCCAGCTGATGGGGTGAACCCTGAAACTGTGTCCCCTTTAATATGTAAAAGAAGGATGATTTGGGATCTTAGACTCTCCCCTGGGAAAAGCATACCTTTCCCAGATGGTATTTAGTTAAGTGGTCTCATTCAGTTGGAGATCTGGCCAGAGATATGGTCACACCCTCTATTGAGTTGAATATCAATCTGGAACCACTCCCAGTAGCTCAAACTCCTAAGATAAATGATCTCTTTTCTATTGGAGAGCTAAGCCTGGGGCATGGACAACATTGAGTGAAATCTCTTTCAATTTTGAATGGAAGCCCAAGCCTCGGTTAATAAAATAAAACTCTGAATCCCGAATCTTTGCAGAAGTCCTAAACAGGATTATACTTTGCCAAGGAAGCTCTCTTCTTGGCAAAGCTGCCTGCCAGGATTTTTGCCCACTGTGAGGATATTCTCTTCTCAGTGTTAACCTTTTCTATTTCCCTGATGGGACCTTTTGACTAAGAAGTCTGTCTTCCTAGCAGGCTAGCTTCTCAGGTGCCAATAAGTCCCCTTTTTGCCACACAGATTTTGGGTTTGCGAATTCTTTCTCACTGGGCTTGCACTGACCAGAGGGGATTCCTCACCCCAATTCTCCCAACTCATCACAACTACCACACTTCATCATTTTCACCTCATCACAGCCATTGTAAAAAGCCAGTCTCTGAAAGACATGTGAGATTAGTAAGATTGTCTCAGCCCTCAAGGACATGCTCTTCAGTCTTGGACAGGACCCCACCTAACTTGGAGACCTTATTTCTATTTAGAATGTTAACAGAATTCCAGTCTAGGAGAGTTCTTACCCTGAGTAAAATAGTCCCTATCCTTGTATCCCTCCTTTAGAATTTAAAGTGACCCTTACAAAGGAGAAAATCAACCAGAGTGTTCTGGGCAGAGATGATCTTATACTGTCCAGATTGTTGGATGTGGATGAGTTTTATAATCAAGCCATGTTCTCAGTAGGAGGAGCTGAAGACTTCTAGTCCACCTCCTCCTTAAATGTTGATTTTCACTTGTCTGGAGAATTCCCTTTTATAAAGGTATCTACATCATTCAGTGTCTCCATTGGTGACCTTGGTTCAAGAGAAACCACTGATCACTAATTTATTGATTATTAGCTAGCCTAATTAATTGATTATTAATTACCTCAAAACTATGTCTCTCAGGGTTTTCCATTCATTATGAGTCAAGAGATTTTCACATGAGCAGTTTCCCTTCAACAAGCACAGGTATTTGTAGTCGAGTTCTTTGCAAGTTCAAGGTCTATTTTATCCCAAGGTTAATATGTGTGTGTAAATGGAAAGTTTTATTTATTTGGATTTTTTTCTTTTGTAAATGGAGGTTTATAAAATTCCCATCATGGAAGATGCTAAGAACCTGCATATTTATGAATATTCTTTATTGGCTTATTGGGAGCAGTTTTTTTGCTTTGCCTGTATAGCCAGAATTTTCTGTTTTAAACAATAACATGGTTGTGTTTTTTCTGCACTCTTTCCTGCACTTGCCTCTGAAGGTGAAGGACTCCTTCACCCATAATATGGTATCATACATTGTACATTAAAGGGAAGTATTTGAAGACTATCTCCTCCCCCCAAGGTCTTCTATCCCTGAGAAATGAGGCTGGGATTTTGGCTTGATTCATTTTTGTCCTTTTCAATTATGGTCACAGGGAGAGGAGTCTCCAATCCAAGAATGTGATCATAGAGATCTCAAAGATCAGGAACACAGGCCAAATATTGCAGTTATCACAAGTTCTGAGAATCAATGGTTTGGGAAACTAGCCCAGGGGAGCTTTGGACTTGAGTTTGGTACAATTATTGCTGGGTAAGAACTGAGTCGAACCATAAATATAATCTCCCTCCTTTCTCCTCGCTGGAGACTAAACTGGTGTACAAGGGATAGGTTATGTCTCCAAGGTATCAAAGAAAATGTTTGTATGTTTGTGCTTGCTTTATTTTTTTACCTCCCAGGAGGCAAGTGCTATTATTATCCCCATTTTATAGATGAGAGCACTGAGACAGACAGAGGTTAGGTGTCTTACAGCTAGTGAATGAGGCTGGATTTGAACTTGGATCTCTCTGAATCCAGATCCAACATTCTATTCACTGATCACTTAGTGCAACTATGATTTAGATTGGAAAAGTTAATACTAAAAATACATTCTACTATTATACCAGGACCTTTGGTTCTTCTATTTTAAGTCCTGAGGCTGTTTTAATCAATTAAACAATCAACTAGTATTTATTAAGTACCAACTCTGTGGTAGGCACTAGGTTAGACTCTAGGGATTAAAAAATAACAAGGAAATAATTCCTGCTCTCAAGGAACTTAGTCTACTGGGGGAGAATAAAATGTTCACATGTAAATAAATACAATCTAAAGAATTGGAGAATTCAGGAAAAGCCTCTAAAAGGAAGAGGCTCTTGAGCAGAATCTGGACGGGAGTTGCACATTTTAAGAAATATAGGTAAGGAAAGACTTTTCTAAGTATAAGTAAAAGCATAGAGGGAAGAGAAGGGTTCAACTTGAGCATAGTTTTCTTAAGAGGGTCTAAAGTATAATGAGCCTGGATAGTGAGCTATAAAAACCCATGCTGAGGGAAAGAGATAAAGATATTTCTAGAGGAAGGAGTGTGTACATATTATATTTGAGGAATGTAACAGGGAATTGAAAAGTAGTCTGGGATTTGTAGTTGAGAGAGACAAACATTTCCTTGAAGCCTTTGGGCTATCAATAGGTTTGATCTGGAAGAAGCACTTGAATAATGACAGTTTTAAAAGAGAAATATTCAGGCTAAAAGAAAATCGACTGAGAAGGGAGGAAAAAAAGCACTACTGGGGATTTAACAAGCCAAATGGAAAGTATCGGTTGTACATGGCCAAGAAGAGATAGAAGAAACCAAAAGAACCTCAAAGAAGGGCACAGCTGCAACAAAGAAGGAGATAAAGATAGAACATTAGATCTCAGCAGGCATCTCATGATAGAGATCTCAGGTCAAAACTACCAGTCATGTTCACCTCTTCAAAGACTGTCAAGTTTAAGTCTGCTCTTTCCCCAACTTTACTTCTCCATACTTATCTGATAATAAAAACTATAATATACTGTTCTTGTTTCTTTTATAACTGCTTTCTGTGTTTTGATATTGCCTCAAATATAGAGAGGATAGGGATTATTAGGAGATATTTGTTTTAAAGTGGATCTTATTGACAAAGCCAAAAAGGTAGGGACTTGTCTGAGTTCTTCCAAATTTCTGTCCAAATGACTTTAAATAATATCTCCAAATGAATTCTGGAAGGATGGGGTGAAACTTTTCCAGTTCAACTTGAAATGTTTACCCACTAGGGTAAAAGTGAGGTAAAATCCAGTACATACAATTCCCCAGCAAATTCAAGAAATGGTCTTGGGGGCCACTGAATCAGCAGGGAGTAATGGTATCTAGAACTTTTAGTCCATAGATAGTAAAGGATTCAGACAACTGTCCGAAGGAAATTACAGGTGAATGAGATGAGGTGAGATCTTTCAAGACAGTTGTGAAAATCGAGTAAGGCTTCATCTACTTCAGAGTTCGAGTAGGCCTGAAGGACTCTGAAGGGCATTGCCTTCCCCTCCTATGACATCTCCCTATTTCATCCAAATATGGGCAACTATGTACTTATTGGTCAAGTTCAATTTCATGGGTAGATCTCGCGTTTAGAATGTAAGACTCTCAGCCAATGAGGATGAGGGTCAGTGGTGGGAGGGGGCGTTTTTGCGTTAGGGATTAAAGGTGCTGTCCTGCCCACAGGAGGCACTTCCTCTCTTCCATAGTCTACTCTAAGAGTGGGACGCCCTTCTCGCGAGAATGTACAATAAACTTTGCTTTTCTCTAGAGCTCTCTCCAGCTTTTTTATTAAATGGTGACCCCTCACCATTTCCGTACCACACACAGGGGTCCCTTTGCAGGCATTGGGTTAAGGATTTTGTGGCATTGTACAGACTCAGATCTAGGTCACAGTTCTGAATCTCAATTCTAGGATAAGGAGGAATACTAACACAATAGAGTTTGAGACCACAGGGGAGCTAAGCCTCTGGTGACAATTTGGGGTGGAAAAAAGTATATGTCATCACTCATAGACCAGAGTACAGGCTAGGAGAGTAGTAAACACAGCTCTCATTAGATCATACTGATGAGATTTGGTGCAGGGCAGAGAGTTGTGGGAACCCCTTCTGGTCGGCACAAGTCCTTCGTAAAAGAATTTCCTAACTCGAAAAGTGAGAATGGAAAAAGAAGTTTATTGTTGGCACTGAGAAGTCAGCTTTTGCTAGGAAGAGGAAGACTGACTTCCTCCGTGGTAAGGTCCCAACAAAGGGAGAGAGATAAAGTTCCTAGCAGAGAAATCCTGACAGAGAGATAAAATTCCTAGCAGAGACATCCTGGCAGAAAGATAAAGAGGAGTGTAGTCCTGTTAGGGAAATAGGTGAGAGAGATAAAGAGGGATTTAATGCTGAAAAGAAAGTATCTTCTCTGAGGGTAGAGGGTCATCACAAACAATTGTGCCGAGGAGAGAGAGAGGTTCCTTTGCATGGCATGTTCCTGCTTTGGGCCTTTGTAAAGAAGTGCTCCAAATTGCCCCTTTTTAAGGAATTTGAAACTTTGGCTAGGGCCTGGGGACAGTTTGAGTTGAAATCAGACAGATCTTCAAATTGAATTGAAATTTTCCAATTGAATGAGTAGTCCTAGGCTCAACTCAATAGAGGTCCATAGAAATGTAGATCTCCAGTTCAGAATAAGTAGGAGTGGTCCTAGACTCAACTAGTCCCACCAAGATAACAAAATGAAACCACTTTATCTTGATTCTCTGGGACAAGCCTCTCCCAGGAGAGTTCAAGGAGTTTCTCCCCTTCAAGGAGAGTTTCTCAAGCGTTTACCCCAAAATCAAGACAGTTTCAGGGTTCCCCCCATCAATACTATATTGGAACCCCATCCCTCTGAATTAACTCTGAAAATAGTAGCACAAAAACCTGAGGTTAGGAACAGTGACCCTCTATCCTGGAACATAAAGTTAACAGTTAAAAAATATGTTAGGAAAATGAGAAAACAGCATAAAAGGAAACTAACTATAGAAAGTTACTGTGGTGGCAGGGAAAAGCAAAATGCAAACTTAAAATAAAACAAAGCCAAACCTGCTACTTCCAAAGTCTCAAATAAAAAAAAAAAAGTAAATTGGTTTCAGACCCCAAAAGAAAGTTCAAAAGGATTTTAAAAATCAAATGAAAGAAATTAAAGTAATGAGAGAGGGTTTGGGGGAAGATAGCAGAGTGGATAAAAAAATTCCAGGGTCCCCAGATTTCTCCTACAAAAACAAAATAGAACCTCAGGGCAAACATAGGACAGTAAAAATAAACAAGAGTTGGGACAAAATAGTGGTCCTCCTGGGACAATCAGAGAAGATCTGAAGAAAGATACTGATGAGTTTAGAATTGGGGTACCCAAATAAAATTAGGGTTTAATTGAGGTCTAGTGGCAGGTTCGGGATACAGGGATTCAAATAGAACTCCCCTGCAATCCCTTTGGATTCGTTGCAAGGATACAGAGTTAAATGAGGTCTAGTAGCAGCGCAAGAGTCTCCTGTAAAAGAGTTTACAGACCCGAAAACCTAGAGTGATAAAAGAGGTTTATTATGGCATTTGTTAGTAAAGTTAAGGTAGAGATAAAAGGGCACCAGAACCAGGGTTCCAGGGGGCAGAGATCCTGGGCATGGTAGGTGAAAGGCTGCCATGTTTGGGACCTCTGCAAAGAGAGGGCTCCGGCTTGGCTCTTTTATAATGAGAGATTTAGCTAAAGGGGGCTGTGGGTAAAGTTACAGATTGGCTCCTGGCTGTGTTTCAGCCAGGGTTAGAATTTGCTAGGTGGGGGTTGGGAAACCTGAGCAGATCATTAGAATGGGGTCTGGAACAGCTCAAGTTGGCTCAGATCCAATGGGGTTGTGAGAGCCTAGATATCTCCTAGTGGAATTCAAAAGGGTGCTTTTGACCAGCATTTGTGAATAAAAGGTCCTAGCTTCTTGAATTGATCAGATAGGAGGGGCTGGGAATCAGAAAAGAATAAATCAATCTGAAAGGATTAGTCTTAAAGGGACCACAACCCGCTTCAATACCAGAATGGAAGTTTGGCCCATGTGAAATAAATACCCCCAGGCGAATTCTGAGAAAACAGCAAGCAGAAAGTTGTGGGGTTAGCTAAGTTGCAAGGTACCCTTAACCCCAGCCACAGAAATTTTCACCTCCTGAATGGTCTGGGGAGTTGGGCATCTGAGTGAGGAAAAATTGAGGCCACCAGATCACACTGCACTGCTGAGACCTGGCCCTGGGCAAGGAGCCAGAATACCCCTGGTGAGTACAGGATGCTGCTGGCTATAAGCACTCTTTTAAAAAATATTTTATACATGTACATTCATTTTTTACATATTTCTATATGAGTAATGTTGGGAGTGAAAAATCAGTACAAAAGGGAAAAACTATAAGAGAAAAAACCTGGGAGTGATGGGTAGATTTTTTTTTTCTATTTTTACTTTTCCCTCTTGTTCTAATACTTCAGGACAATTTTCTTCTATTATTTCTTGTATTATTGTATCAAGATTCTTTTTTTTTGATCATAGCCCAGGTAGTCCATGCCATAGATCAGTAGTCCGATTATTCTTATGTTTTGTCTTTTTCATCTGTTCTCTAGATCAGTCATTTTAAAAATAAGATATTTCATATTCTCTTCTATTTTTTCATTCTTTATATTTTGTTTTGTTATTTTTTGGTCTCATAACTTTGTTGATTTCTCTTTGCCCAATTTTAATTTTCAAGGCCCTATGATCTCCTTTTCCTATTGGTTGACTTTCTTTTCATGATCTTCTTATTTAAAAAAAAAATTCCTTCAAGCTCTCTTAGTTGATTTTTAAAGTCTTTTTTGAGTTCTATGAATTCTTTTTGGACAGGTGACCATTTGACATTATTCTTTGAGATAGAAGAGACTTTTTTTGCTTCAGTATCCTCCTTTAAATATGAACTCCAGTCTTCTCTATTCCCATGGTAACTTTCTATGGTTGAGTTCCTTCCCCTTTGCCCTTTTTTATAGCAATTTGTTATTGTAATCATCTCTAGTACTAAAGTATGGGTGATAGTGTCTCTGGCCTCAGGTTCTCCTTATTCTTCCCTTTAGCCTGGAACCTAAACCAAGAACTCCATCTCTCGATTCTCAACACAATTAGTAGAATTTATTATATAACAGGCATTCTTAAAATGGAAATTTATTGCTTTCAATTTTGAATACCCTCGTGTTCTGCTGTGTTGTTTTCCTATATTGTATTTAAGTTTGAAATAAATAATTTTTTAAAAAGCAATGAGAGGAATGCAAGAAAAGCATGAAAAAAGAGTCAATAGCTTGGTAAAGAAGACATAAAAAATGCTGAAAAAATTACATTAAAAACAGAATAGATCAAGTGGCAAAAGAGGCACAAACACTGAAGAGGAAAAACTACTTTAAAAGTAGAACTAGCCACAAGGAAAAAAGATGTACAAAAATTTATTGAAGAAAAGAACTCCTTAAAAAACTAAAATTGACCAAATGGAAAAGAAGATTCACAAGTTCACTGAAGAAAATAATTCCTTAGAAATTAGATTTGGACAAGTGGAAGCTAATGATACTATGAAACATCAAAAAATAATAAAATAGGGGCAGCTATGTGGCCCAGTGGATAGAGCACCAGCCTTGAATTCAGGAGGACCCAAGTTCAAATATGGTCTCAGACACTTAACACTTCCTAGCTGTGTGACCCTGGGCAAGTCACTTAACCCCAGCCTTGGGGGGGGGGGGGAATAAAACAAAATCAAAAGAAAGAAAAAAAGTAGAAGACAATGTAAAATATCTCATTGGAAAAACAATTGACTTAAAAAATAGGTCAAAAAGAGATAATTTAAGAATGATTGAATTACCTGGAAGCCAAAATCAAAAAAGGAATCTAGACATCATGTTTCAAGAAATTATCAATGAAAACTGTCCTGATATTCTAGAATCAGAGGCCAAATAGAAATTGAAAGAATATATCAATCACCTCCTGAAAGAGAACCCCAAATGAAAACTTTCAGAACTGTTATAGCCAAATTCCAGAGCTCCCAGGTCAAAGAGAAAGTATTGCAAAAAACAAAAAAGAAACAGTTCAAATATTGTGGGTCCACAAATAGGACAACACAGGTTTTAGCAGTTATTACATTAAAGGAACAGAAAACAAAAGAAATTAGGATTATAAGAATCATGTGCCCAGTGAAACTGAGCATAAACCTTCAAGGAAAAATATGGATATTTCATGAAAGAAGGCCTTTAATGCATTGCTGATGAAAATGATGCAAGTTGTGTTCCCTTTAAGAAACTAGTCCTTTCAGATTGATTTATTCCTTTCTGATTCCCAATCCCTCCTGGCTGATGCATTATCAATTCAAAAAGCTAGGATCTTTCATTCACAAATCCTGGTCAAAAGCACCCCTTTGAATTCCAACAGGAGATGGGCTTTCCCAGCCCCCACTGGATCTGAGCCAACTTAAGGGCTGTCCCAGCCCCCATTCTAATGATCTGCTTAGGCTTCCCAATCCCCACCAAGCAAATTCTAGCCCTCACCCAGCCAACCCGTTGAGGAGCCAATTTGGAACTCCACACCTACTACGAGACCCTTTAGCTAAATCTCATTATAAAAGAGCCAAGCTGGAGTCCTCTCTTTGCAAAGGGTCTAAACATGCCAGTCTCACGCCTGGCATGCCAAGGACTCTCTGCCCACCAGAATATTTCTGGTGCCCTTTCATCTCTACCTTCACTTTTTACTTTGTGTTAGAAACATGTCAGAGAGTTTGAGGGATCTTGGTCAGTTTTGAAAATTCTCTCTCAACAATTATTGAATTTATAATAAAAATGATTTCTGGCAGACTTGTACCAGCAATATAGAACATAGCATTTTTCCTTCAACTTTAGGAAATTTATATTTTATTCTAAGGACAAGGAAGAGCCACAGAAATATTTAAGTAAGAACTGACAATAGATCAGTCAAATTATTTTGGCAGTTTTGGGAAGAATGGATGGGAGTAAAGAAGAGATTGAAAACAGGGAGATCAATAGGCTACTATTATAAGCCAGGGTAGTGGTTTTGTGAGTGGAGAAAAAGAAAGACTGAAGAGATGTAGAGGTAGAATCAATAAGTGACTAGATATCAATATAGATATAGATATGGGAGGAGGAAAATGAGGGAGAGTCATGAGCAAAGGTTTCCTAGGGCATAGAAATTTAGAACTCCTAGAGGCCAATGAGTCCAACTCTTTCATTTAACAAATGAGGAAACTGAGGCACAGAATAGTTAAATGACTTTGCCTGTGTTACACAATTAGTCGATGCCTGAAGCAAAAACTCATCTCAAGTTTTCATTGCTCTAGATCTAGTACCTTAGCTACCATACTATGCTGCCTCAAAGTTACAAACTTGGGTGACTGGGAAGATGGTGATGCTCTAAACAGAAATGGGAGGTTTGAAGGAGGTGCATGTTTAGGGAAAGATAACGAACTCCTTTTTGTGCACACTGAGTTTATGTTATAGCAGAACTAGCAAGCAGCTGGTAAAATGAGTCTATAGAGATTAGGGTTTATAAATATAAAAAATATAAATTTGGGTGTCATCTTTATAAAGGTTATACCTAAATCCATGATATCTGATAGAACCTTTAAGTCCTTGACACCATCCAAAATAAAAAATGGATAGAGTTTTATCAGTAAAACTCACATTTAAGAAGATACATTACTGTCTGCTGCCGAACCTTAAAGGAATGTCTTTCTGCAACTGAAAACTCAGGGAGTTATTCCCCTTATAAGAATATAAGCTTCTTGAGAACAGGGACCATCTTGTTCATCTATTTGTATTAGCACTGTTTTGAACTAGCAAGCTATTAATAGATGTTTGTTTATTCATTCAAGAAAGACAGAACTCTTGCAGAAAGAAAAGATGGCCCAGGTCAGAGCCCAGAAAAATGCCCACATCATAAGGACAGAAGATTGATAATAAAAGTATGAACTGGACCAATCAGGCCAAGAGGAAAAAGAGGCGTATATTGTTATGGAAGTTAATCAAGGAGAGAGTGGTCAACAATATTAAGAAAGATAAATAGCAGATAAAGACTGAGAAAAGGTCATATATTTAGTACAGGAGAGTTAATTGGTAATCTCAAAGTTACTTGTGTTCAGGCCAGGGCTGAATGGAGAAACCAGATGGCAATGTTTTGAGAATCAATATGCTCCTAGAAAGGAAACACTGAATCATCCTCAGAGTAGGCAGATTCTGTGTTTGCTTGTATATATGGGGTTACACACCTGCCTGTGAGAACAAGAGTCAGTTGAGGAGAGGAATGGCAGGGAAAGGAGAGTGTATTGTGGTTTCTGTAGATCAAGTCAACAACAAAAAAACCTTACTAATTCATGTGGCTTCTTCTATAAACATTTAGTAATGTTTGTAGAACTTAACATATGCTATACATTTTATCACATTAATCTTTACTATTTTCTTGTAAGTATAGTACCAAGAATTTTGTCATTTTTTAAAAATGCATAAACAATAAAACAAAAAAAATTATTGTAAGGAATTGGACACTTGGCCATACTTGACTATTGCATCAAACATAGCTCCTTCTCAACCACCTTTTCCTCTTTGTTAAAGCGGGAATAGTGAGGAAAAAGAGGATTAAACATAGTCAATATACAGTTAATGATAATAATTGTGCCTGGGGAATAGGAAGAATTTATCCATAAAATGGAACAGGATAATAGAATGGATTAGAAAGCAGAATATAAGAATATGTTATGATGATTCATAAAGAATTAAAATTGTGCTTCTACCGAAGTTTTGAAAAAAAGATACTAATAGCAATCACAATCTCAGACAAGGCAACAGCAACAATAGGCTTTGTTAGAATAAATAAGCAAGGAAACTATATTATGTTGAAAGGGACCATAAGATTAATATTAATACTTAAGATGCATGAGGAAACAAGATAGCTTAAGTAGCAGAAAATAGTACAACGAACCCCCCCCCAAAAAAAAAAAATTGTCTAGAAAACATGTCAGACTAAATCCTGATGGAGAAATACAAGAAAAAGTCAGTATATCATTTCCTCAAACCTAATCTGCTTAACAAGTCAAAGGTTTGTAGACACTAGAAATGCGGTTTTGCCAGGAGTTAATATTGGGAACAATTCAGTGTCCCACAAGTAGGAATTGAGTATTTGAGTCTAATTTCCTGATACTTGCTTCTGAACCTGCTTCTCTCTCTGTATACCATCTAGAGCTTGTGGCTACTCTTTACCATCAGAAAACTATTCCTAGGCAAAGACGTCTTCCTTAGTCCAACTTGGATGTATTATCTGAAACTGGGTAGTAGGCAACAAAGTTGCTAGAGGTATCTATTTCCATTGTGGTTCCCTAGTATAGGTGTAGGACCTCCTCTTGTCCTTGAGCATAGCCTTTGGAATAAAGTGGTAATATAATCAGAGCAATGATACTTTATCATTTTTTAAGTGGCAATATAATCAGAGCAATGATAATTTATCAGGAAGATGGGTTAAGAGGCTGTTAGAATGGTAGGAAATTAGTACCTAAATAAAGATGGTTTCAGTGAGACTTGAAAAGAGGGAATGGATCTGATATTGTAGAGGTAGAATCAATAAGACTTAATGATTGATTGTGTGGAAGGATGGAAATGAAAAATCAAAGGTGGCTAAGTTTAAAAACAGGCATCTGTGGAGGAGAATAGTGGTATCATCTACAAAGTTAGGTAGAGAATCAGATTGTAGTAGAGATATATTGAATATGAGATTGAATATGAACAGATGGTCATCCAAGGGAAAACAAATATCCACAGATAACTAGAAAAATGAGCCTGAGTTCTAGGCAGAGGTTGGATAAAGAACTATAGTTTGAGGAGTTATCTACATAGTAATAATAATTGAGCCAGAAATAAGAGGACAGAATAACTAAGGGGAAAAAAAGAGGGTCCTCTTTTAAAATAATTTTATTATGAACTTAATAGTAATTAATCAATAAACCTTTCAACATACAAAAAAAGATAAACATAGGATTTTATTTTAAATAGTATTTTATTTTTCCCAAATACATATAAAGATAGTTTTCTTTTTCTTTTTTTTTTAAAGTTTTTTATTTTCAAAATATATACATGGATAATTTTCAACATTTACCCTTACAAAAGCTTGTGTTGTAATTTTTCTCCTCCTTTCCCCTCACCCCTTCCCCTAGATGGCAAATGATCCAAAATATGTTAAACATATGCAGTTCTTCTAAAAATATTTCTACAAATATGTTACACAAGAAAAATAAGATCAAAAAGGAAACAAATGAGAAAGAAAACAAAATGCAAGCAAACAACAAAAAGAGTGAAAATACTATGTTGTGGTCTACATTCAGTTCCCACTGTCCTCTTTCTGAGTGCAGATAGTTTTCTTCATCACAAGCCATGGAATTGGCCTGAATCATCTCATTGTTGACAAGAACTATGTCCATCAGAATTGATCATCCTATGACAAACGTAGTTTTCAGTTTTCACCTTTGCAAAATCTTGTGTTCCAAAGCAAGCAATCTGATATAGGTTAAAATAAAAACAGTATTTTAAGTGAATTTGCAGATATCTATTATGGTTTATTTTTTTCAAAATGTAGGTATTTAATTTAACAAAGCAGAAATAAAACTGCTGTTTGTGCTCCCTTCTGATTTTTTGGTGTTTTTTCTATTTTATAGATGATCTTTCCTTCTCCCCTCCCTTCTTTATCATTTCCCACTAACTTCTTTCTCCAATAGAAACCCAATATTGTAACAAATAAATCAAGGAAAACAAATCAACACATGGTTGAAAATATATGTCTCATTTTGCACCTCTAGTCAACAAGAACAGGACATTACAACTTTTCTGCCAAAAAGGGACAGCTATGAATTATCATGTGTCTTTTAAGGTCATGGTTGTTCACTATGTGAGTTAGAGTAAAAGAAATTCTTCTTAGAGAAACTTGGGAGACACCCAAACATATGGAGGTGAGAGGATGAGAAGTCAGGAAAGGAGATGGAGTACTGGGAAGGATCTCAACCACTGTCATGAAAACTAAGGAAGGAAAGAATAGTAATAATAAGTAATAATAATAATAAATAACATTTAAATAGCACAGCATTTTACAATTTGCAAAATGTTTTATACATATTATTTTTGCCTTTCAGCTTCACCACAACCTTGTGACAGAAGGTATCTGCAAGGAAGAGATGGTCCATAGTTTCAAAAAGGATGAAAACAAAAAAGAGGTCACTGGAAGAGCCATATATATCAATTGACATAAAAATTTTGACTCTGAAATAAAATTTTTTATCCTATCACTAAATTTTTACGGATGAAAAAAATGCACTGCATCAATTGATGCAATTTGGCCCTTAGCAGTATTCTTGAATTCTAATCCTTTACATCTTTAGTGACCTTGAAGAGAGTTGTTTTTATTTTTTTTTAATATAATGGTAAGAATAGAAGGCAGATTGCATGGGCTTGAGGAAATGACAGCATGGATAAAAGATTACACTTCTTGGAAGTTTGTTAGTGATGGGGAGGAAAGAGAGGGAGTAATAGAGTCAAAGGAAAGATTTTTATGATAGAAGAAACTGGAGCATGTTTTGTAGATGAAAGGGAAGAGGCCAGCAGAAGGAAGAGCCTTTGAAAGGACCTAAAGGGAAAGAAATAACTGATAGTACAGGGTCACAAAAACAGAAACAAGAAACACTTATTAAGAACCTGTTGTGTGCTAGGTACTAGAGATACAATGACAAAAAATAAAACAGTTCCTGCTAAAGGAATTTCGATTCTATTGGTAGGATGAGTGAAGCACATCTTTTATAAAACTCAAAATAGGCATTAAATTATATAAAATTATTTTTAATGTATATGCAGATAATGTACATGTATACACAGACACATATACACACACATATATGCATATATATGTAATTAAATAAGGACAAAAACATTTCTTTATTCTTCCCTTCTTCCTTTCCTCTCCTTGCTGCTATCTTCCTCTTCCTTTCTTTCTTGCTCCCTATCTTAACCATGTTAAAAATGGTCACTTACAGACTTGATCCCAATTTTGATCAACAAAAAAGCTTTAACCTGCTATATTTTCCCAATGTGGGCCAGGTCACTCTTACTTAAGCAGCCTAGTAACCCTAATGCTACACAGAAGTACTAAGCCTTCATCGAGTAGACAAATTAACATGAAGAAGAGAATGGAACAGGAGGGGTTGAAAAGATCAAAGTTTTGGGATGCACTGCCACAAAGGGTGTTCCAGATGACCCAGCAAAGAAGACTGAGAAAGCAGTTGGACAAGAGCTAAAATAGAACAAAATAATTAAACAGGGAAGAGAACGTCTAAGAAGATGGGATTTTCAACATTGTAAAATGTTGAAAAAGGGACAGAGAGGAGTTAGAAAATGAAACTGAGGAAGGCAAGTTAATTTAGTGACTGAAGAAACATGAGGAAATACATTTGTCTGGAGGGAAGGGGAGGTGTTGAAGAAAAGTGATATTTAGGAAGTTCAGAGCACATGACCCCAGTCTTTTCATAAATGATAGTGGAGAGGGAAGGGAATTTTTCAGAAATGAAGAAATACAAATTTAAAATTTAGGAAAAATATGTGTATAATGAACCTAGTTAGAATGAAATTAGAATTTGGCAATTTTTGTATAGAAAAATATGTAGTGAAAATGGTATAATTTCCTAGACTTGAGAGTTATTTATGTGGGAATACCAGAAGCACATGGAAGCAAAGAATTCAAAGGTGAAGGAGGACTTATTGAAGCATCTTAGTATACAGAAAACATTGTGTATGGATGAATATGAGCCACAACAGTATTGACAAATTGGATGAAAAGAAAGAAATCCTGGATCAGAAAGTAATGATGATCACTTTAATAAGTATAGAGAGAGTTCAAATGCTAGGAGGATCATGGTCAGAGAGAGAGATTTCAGCTTAGAATTTTGAAGTGAGACTATTTTGAATTATGATGAGGTTTAATGTTTAACAATCCCAGGAAAGAGAAGTAGTAGACATATGAACTGAGGGAGTACGAAAACTATGGGAACAATCATGGATTCTAAAGTCTCCAAGGATGTTGGCTGGGACTAGGTAGAAAATATTATTTTGAATCTAGTGCAAAAGTCATGGAATGGACAAAGGTAGAAGGAAAAAGGGATAAGAATTTGGAAGATGATAGCAGAAAAAATAGTAAAGTTATATGACATAAACTTCAAAGGAGAGTTTAGTGAAAGTGGCAGGGCAAAGATCCAGAAATGGCAGTAAGAAAGAACATACAGATCTTTTTTTCCCCCTGGTATAATACTTTCCCCAATACTTTATGTTAGATTTTGTCTTATTAAATTGCCATATGTTAAACTAATAGAACCTGAACCTGAATAATTTCAGAATGCTTTAAAATTACAAGATTTATATTATTTTCAAGAATCAGATAAAAATTTTCTTCAATGATATACAGTAGCTTTGAATATTATAATAATAATAATAATTAAGAAAAATAAATTAACATGTATATAGTGGTGTAAAGTATGTAAAGCTCTTTATATGTAATATCATTTAATCTCAATGTGGAACAGAAATCCTTTTTTTAAAAAATAGAATTTTATTTTTTCCAATTAGATGTAAAGATAGTTTTCAATATTCTTTTTAAGATTTTAAATTTCAAAAAATTCCTCCTTTCTCCCCTCCTAAGATGATGTGTAAGCAATCTGAAAAAAAAGGTTAAATATATGTAAGCATGTTGAATATACTTCCACATTATTATGAAAGAGGAAACAGGGGAAAACTACAAAGAAAAAAAAGCCCCAAAATTGAAAATAGTATGCTTCAGTATTCAGACTCCATAGTTCTTTCTCTGGATATGGTTGGCATTTTCTAT
This sequence comes from Sminthopsis crassicaudata, assembly GCF_048593235.1. Taxonomy (NCBI): domain Eukaryota; kingdom Metazoa; phylum Chordata; class Mammalia; order Dasyuromorphia; family Dasyuridae; genus Sminthopsis; species Sminthopsis crassicaudata. The sequence goes on from NC_133618.1 coordinate 90,304,722, forward strand.
CATGAGTCTTTTGAAGTTTTCTTGACCATTTTAGGGCAGAGAAAGCTAAGTCTATCATACCTCACCATCACACAATATTGCTGTTACTCTATACAATGTTTTTCTGGTTCTATTTACTTCACTCAGCATCAGTTCTTGTAAGCCTTTCCAACTTTTTCTGAAATCTGCAATGTTCATCATTTCTTATAGCACAATAGCATTCTCTTATATTCATATAACATCACTTGTTTAGCAGTTCCCCAACTGATAGGCATTCCCTCAATCTCCATTTCTTTGCCACCACAAATAGAGCTGCTATATTTTTGATTATGTAAGTCCTTTCCTCTTTTTTATGATTTCTTTGGGAGCATTAGTAGTGGTTTTGTTGGATCAAATGCAGTTTGATTGCTCTTTGGGCATAATTTCAAGTTGTTCTCCAAAATAGTTGGATCAGTTCTGAACAAAATTCTATGATCTATGATAAATGGTTATTCAATCTTCACTTGGGAAATATCCAGAGATGAGAAATTACCTTTCATGGTGTCCTATTCCAGTTTTGAAGAATGCTAAATTTTAGAAATGTTTTTCCTTTTGTTGAGTTGCATTTCAGTCTATCTACTGTTGCTAGTTTTGACCTTTTGAGTCAAGCAAAACAAGTTTAATCATTCTCCCACAGGACAGATAGGATATGGGACTTGAAGTCAGGAACACCTGACTTTGTATTCTGCCTCGTATATTTACTGGTTAGCTGTTTGACCCCTGAAAAGTCATTGAAAATCTCCATGTCTCTCAGTTTCTTCCTCTGTAAAATGGGGACGATAAATCACACTTGTCTCCAAGGGTTGTTGTGAGCATCAAATGAGATAACATAAATAAATCTGTTGCAAACCTTAAAACACTTTACAAATCATAGTTATAATCATCATGATTATGAGACACTTCTTCATGTACTTGATTTGCCCTTCTTCCTCTTCCCACAAATACCTCAATACTTTAAGGATCTGTAATGTACTAAATGTGTGAATATATGTCTATATATATGTGTATGTATGTATATATATATATATATATATATATATATATATATAAATGTGTGTGTATCCTGTAAAGAAGATTACAATCATTGTATAATTTAGTAGATGATCTTTCATACTTCCTATGATTGAGAAATTAATCACCTCACAACTTATTAATAACCAAACTTAGCCAAGCTGGTTCAGATGTACAGCACATCACCAAACCCATACTTGAAACCTTTCCCATTTGGTAAAACTCAAATTTGTACTCCATAAGCATAGCCTTTGAAAACTCAGGCATATCTCCATACCATAAAGTATTGTTTAAGTAGCACTCAGTGGAGGTTTAATATAGTTTAGAAAAAAGAAAGAAAAAGAAAAAAATTCCATTTTTATTGTGTTTAGCAATTAGCATGTCATCTACAAATTTTATGAAGTATATAAAGAACTTTATCATCTATTGGGAATCTTTATTCCATTTGAACTCTATAAACCATCCTCAAAAAGAATATCAAACGTCTTTGCTGAATCTATGTCTCTGATGACATAATATTGAGTCAAAGAATTGTTGGACAGTTATCTCTGTGGTTGCATCTACCAAGATATCTTATATAATGTTCATATATTAATGAGTCACTTGAAGATAGCCTATTAACCTGTACTTTACTTTACCAAACATTTGTCTGATTTTATAATCCACAAATACAGAATTCTTTATCACTGTTAAAAAAAAAAACCCAACAACAACTCCATCCTAGAATATAGTTTACAAAATTAGCTTGCTCTCTAATCATACCTTCATCAAAGATGTCCTTGATGAAATATATAGAGAACTGACCCTAATTTATAAGAAATCAAACCATTCTCCAATTGATAAATGGTCAAAGGATATGAACAGACAATTCTCAGATGATGAAATTGAAACTATTTCCACTCATATGAAAGAGTGTTCCAAATCACTACTGATCAGAGAAATGCAAATTAAGACAACTCTGAGATACCACTACACACCTGTCAGATTGGCTAAAATGACAGGAACAAATAATGATGAATGTTGGAGGGGCTGTGGGAAAACTGGGACACTGATACATTGTTGGTGGAGTTGTGAAAGAGTCTGGCCATTCTGACGAGCAATTTGGAACTATGCCCAAAAAGTTATCTAACTGTGCATATCCTTTGACCCAGCATTGCTGTTATTGGGCTTATATCCCAAAGAAATACTAAAGAGTGGAAAGGGACCTGTATGTGCCAAAATGTTTGTGGCAGCTCTTTTTGTTGTAGCTAGAAACTGGAAATTGAATGAATGCCCAACAATTGGAGAATGGTTGGGTAAATTATGGTATATGAAGGTTATGGAATATTATTGCTCTGTAAGAAATGACCAGCAGGAGGAATACAGAGAGGCTTGGAGAGACTTACATCAACTGATGCTGAGTGAAATGAATAGAACCAGAAGATCGCTGTACACTTCAATGCTGTATGAAGATGTATTCTGATGGAGGTGGATGTCTTCAACATAAAGAAGATCCAACTCACTTCCAGTTGATCAATGATGGACAGAAACAACTACACCCAGAGAAGGAACACTGGGAAGTGAATGTAAACTGTTAGCACTACTGTCTGTCTACCCAGGTTACTTATACCTTTGGAATCTAATGCTTAATGTGCAACAAGAAAATGGTATTTACACACATATATTATATCTAGGTTATATTGTAACACATGTAAAATGTATGGGATTGCCTGTCATCGGGGGGGGGGAGGGAGTGGAGGGAGGGGGGATAACTTGGAAAAAATGAATACAAGGGATAATGTTATAAAAAAAAAAATTGCTCATGCATATATATACTGTGGAAAAAAAATTCTAAAAAAAAGATGTCCTTGATGTACATGTAGGTCATTCTCATAAAGATTTTAGAAATTTTAAAAAGTACACATAAGGATTGGCATTTGTTAAAGTTTTTTAAAATTTCCTTTTAAATATGTTATCATTTTTTCCTAATCATTTAATGTCCTAATCTTGAGATGTGGTATAGTCCTTCTTTGCATAGATTTGGTATGATCTAGTCACTCTTCTTGACTTCATCTTCCTGAATGTTATTTATACTTTCTCACACAGCACATTGGGCATTGATTAGTCTGAATGAGGTAAATTCACTGGTAATTGGTAATGAGTAAGCCATTAAAGTTATGTAGTTTGTATGCCATGAATTAGCTTTCAAAGACCACCATGTTACTCTTCTATAGTAGGATTTTTGTGTAGTAGAGATTTGATATGTATTTGAAAAGCTGTCTCAGCACCTTATGATAGTATTATGCCAAACTAATTTTTTTAAAAAAGACCATACAAATATATTTTCCTTGCTTTTCTTTGTTACATGGAGGATTACATTGGAAAGAGGATATTTCTAAACACTTTTGTGTTGTGGCAAGGCAAGAAGTGTTTATTACAAGTTTACTGTGTGTTAGGTACTGTGTCAGCATTAGGGATGTGAACACAATCTGATGATGGAAAACATATGAGAAATAAACCTCTTGGACACAGAAATGGGTGAAGTTAAAAATCTGTTTTATTACACATCTGCAGAAGTGGATGTGTCCTATTATAGAATAGGCACACATCAGGAAAGAGGAGGATCAAACATTATATCCTGATTCCCAGTTGCAAGGTCTTTCCCGTTTCTCATATGCTGGGTATTCCAAGAGGCATAGCTTCCTTCTTGGACCCCTACATACTTACTTCTAATATGTTCCCCCTCCCATCACATATATCACATGATCATTAAAATGAGCCTAAGCTTCTCCTGGGGAAGTAAATATTGGACAGGAGTAGGGGAAGGGAAGAAGATACAAAAGTACCAAAGAGAGAAAGCATGATGTCAAAGTACAGAAAATCAGAAGCATTTTGTGGAGGGGAATTGAAGTTAGTTATCTTGGATCATTTCTTAAATTGGAGAGCTCCGGTAGGAATTCACCAAAGGCAGATGGGGCAACATAACATTGAGTTATTTCTGGATGAAACTGCAAAGGAGGTATGATGTTGAAGTCTGGAAATTCAGAAGTATAGCCTACAGAGGAATTTTGGCTGACCTGAGGCCCTATTCAAAATGCCACTTTTCCTCCACTTTCATTTTAGAAGAAAAGGCATAAATATAACTTATTTTAAAGAGCAAGTTAATTTAAATAACAACTGTATAATATTTTTAAAATTTATACTCTTTATATTAAGAAATTTATATTTTAAGATATGAAAGTAATGCATCATTTAAATAAATGAATTGATAATCACTGATACTTTTTTCTTTTCTTATTAACTTATCAATCATCAAGAAACAAACATTTCAACATAAAGAACAAAAAAGATGACTGGATTATGAAATTGTGAACTGCTATGTACCAATTGTTTAAAAAAATTTAGTGAATTTAGCAAAATCATAAGAAAATTGTCCCTTATATCTGTCTTTGAACTTTTTTTCTAAGTGTTTTTTTATTTTAAACTTAAATAGAAAATAGGAAAAGAAAAAATTTTCCATGTACATTTTATGAACATAAAAAAGAGCTTCAAAATATAAAGCACTACATTTCCATTTCAAAAAAAGCCTATAATAAACACTACACATTATGTTCAGAGTTGTCCATCTTTTCTTTGCTTCCTTGTAGATTTGTTTTTGTCCTGTTGTGCATTTTTACTTTATTCTTCCCTCTTTCTTTTCTCCTTTCTATGTATTTTAAATGTTTTATTTATGATTTTTCTTTTTTTATGTCACACTCCCTATTAACTTTCCCCAAAAAGCCCTTCCCAATAACTATTATTTATATAATTTAAAAAAAATTACCAAGTACTTTACATATATCATCAATTCTATTCAGAGTTGTTATCTTAATTAACTTTGTGTTTCTATACAATTCTAATAAGGAGTAATGCAGACCATTACATTAAGGGAAAAAAATTACCACACAAATGTGAAATGAAGAATATTTACTATCCTAGTGAAAAATCAAAATGGAGGTGAATGGATTATAGGTGGTTTAAGCCAGAAAATATTGTTTCAAAAATCTTAGTGCAGTTTTAGGTTATTAAGGTTTAAAACTAAACTAAGATTTTTGGGACACCGTTTTTGGGATTGGAAAGGCAGCATATTATGATAAAGAGAGACCTGGTAGCAGAATAGGAAGACAAGAATTCAAATACAGCTTCTGTCTCGTACCAGTTATGCAATCTTGGGTAAATTTTCAGTAGAAAATGTGGCACCTGTTTATATGGGGGTTTTAAGTTATATTTTTCTTTTGGTGTACATCATACACTGAAGATATGGAGAATACTTTACCTGAATATGTAGATACGAGAAAATTCAGGATCAACTTATGAAACAGCTATCTATTCCTTCATTATCTATTCCTTCATTATATCTACTAGCTAAATCTGGATACAAGAACATGCAGTTGTGATCTAATTGTTCTATTCAATCTTATTCATTTATTCTGAGTCCATCTTACCATCTTCCAGCTACCACAGGTGTACCTGATTCTCTCCTTTTCTACTTTCACAGAACAAAATACCTCTTTCCAGTCATCATTCCTTATATATGTGCTGTCTTTCTCTATTAGAATGTAAGCTCTCTGAGGACAGAGATACTGTCTTTGGCTTTAGTATAGAATCTAACATATAACAAGTTCTTTATAATATTTTAAAATTCATTCATCATACTTTTGAAATAGGAAAAAAGGAACAGTATAAGTTAAAGTTTGAAAGGCAAGTTGGAGCTGTTAATAGAATTTTTTATTGTACTTGTCTCTAAACTGTAAATAGAAGTTTTGAATTTATAAATAAAAGTAAGTAAAAAGCATTTGTTTTAGCAGGAAAATAACATGATCAGATATATACATTAGTAAAATGAAATTGGTAGCCATGTGAGGAATGGAAAGAGAAGAGACTAGAGACAAAGAGTTCAGTTAGAAGACTATCACATTAGTATTACAGAGATAATTGTAAAGAAAAGGGGATAGATAATGGAAATATGAATTTAGCAACTGAATAGACATAAAGCAGTAGAATCAAAGATGTCTTCAGTTGAAGCCTTGTTAACAGGAAAGATAGTGAATAGTTTCATAATAGAAACAGAAAATCTAGGAGGAAGGGCAGATCTCAATAGAAAAGACAATGAGGTTTTTTTGGGTAACATTAAATTTGAGAGGCAAACAAGAAATTCAGGTGCAGATGTTCAGCACAGTTTTAGAAATGTGGGAATGGAGCTTACAGGCATGATTAATGCTGCTCATGAATTTGGGAGTCATCAGTTTAGAAGTAATAATTAAATTATTTGAGTTGATGAAATTGTCTGAAGAGAGCAAAAGGAGAAAGAACCTTGACTGACAATTAAAGGGCAGAAGAAGGAAGATGAACTAATAAAGAGGATAGAACAGGAAGGAGAACCAAGAAATAATATGCCCTAGGAGGAAAAGGAAAAATTATGAATAAAATGGTCAAAGATGTGAAATGCTGCAAGAAGTAAAAAACAAAAAGAATGAAGTAAGAGAAAAAGCTACTAGATTTAGTAAGAGATCATTGGTAACCTTAGAAAGGAAAATTTCAGTGGGGGAAAAATGCATGTGTGTATATATGTGTATACACATTGTGTAGGCTGCGTTTAGCATAGCATATTGGAAGATTTGTGGAAGATTTAGAATAAGAATAAAGCAGAATAAGGTATGGATAATCTGTGGTGCTGGCTGGAGCACTCATATTAAGAAGAGAATCATAGATTGAAATCCATTGAAAGAGGATGTTTTGTTTTCTAATGGCCAAAAGGAAGGCGTCTATGTTTCAACATACTTTTTAACTTCACCATATTAATGAATTACATCAGCTAATATTAATACTAGCTATTCTAAGAGTTAAAAATGAGAAACTACCTATAAAAAATTGAGAAATGTTCTCAAATTGTCCAAAAAATCCCAACAGAAATAGGGGTTTGGGGAACTTTAAAATGAGAGAAAAGAAATTAAGTAGTGCAGAGTAAATATGACTAAGTTTTAAAAGTGATACAAAATAAACAATGCCAAGAAAACAAACTATGAGTCAGAGATTACTATGATAAACTATGACATTTAATAATCATGTTGACTTGATTCACCTCATAATAGATAACAGAAAGTGCAGTAAAAACCTGTTATAAAATGAAGTCTTTCCTTGATTTGTAAATTTAGGATTAATTATTGAATATCTCAGAGTAAAAATATAATAATGAATAGATTAAAATTATTCTTGTCAAAAATATGTTTAAATTTGCTTACTATACTCAACTTTCTCAACAATACCATTAACAAAAAGACCATAACATATGCTTAATTACAAAAACATATTCCAATGTGCTATACTCACAAGTTCAATTTTGTAGATATTTCATAGATTTAAATATCAAATTTTTCAAATGACAAAAAAAAAAAAATCAGCTCTTGAAGTAGTTCTATTGGAAAAAACAAGTTATCCTCTCTCAATTATTGAGAAAAAAAAATTTTTTTAATAGGTCTTCTTTGAAACATATCAAAGTTGTTTTTGTTTTTTGAGGCTGATTAAGTTACAACCTGTCTGGTCTTCAGTTTCATTATCAGTAAAACGAGAAGCTTGGAATAGATTACTATTGTCTCTAAAGGGTCCTTTCATATCTAGGATTTTGTTTTATTTAAATTGGGCATCTGTTTATATCTCCTTCTAAAAAGTCAAATTATATAGTTACTGTATCCACAACTGTATAAGTGATTATTTATAAATTCTTTCAAATGCAGTAGAAAACATTTCATTTATTATAGACATAAAAAACTAATCCTAAGAGATTTTTTAAAATCTCAAAATGATTTTTCATTTTATTTTTGTACATTTGTAATAATTTCTTAAAGATTAAGAATATCGCTTAATTAAGTTCTCAGGTAAAGAAAAAAAGCTGTAGACAACAAAACTGTCAAAAGAAACTGATCCCTTTGACACTATCTAAAGATTCTTTACATTTACTTGAAGATATCAAAATTCCAACTCAAGGGCTTTGAAAGATTTGTCACAACTATTGAATCTACATTAATCCTTTTATTTCTACTTTGCAGAGTAAAAAGTTATTCTTTAACATGTCAGTCTGTCATTTGCCAGATAAAAAGAAAAACTAAAAAACAAAAAACAAAAAACCTCGTTTCCTAGAACTTAGTTCTGTTGAAACATCATTGCTTACCTGCAAAAGGCTAAAAATGTTCCAAGTAAATTACCTGACATATGAAAGGTCAACAATTATCATCTATAGCTATAAAGAAATGATTGTTAATTCGCGCTTCCTCATTTACCCACTTTTAAAGTCAATTTTTTCCCCCCAGGGCCCTCAAGTTCATAGTTCAAGGGAATTAAGTTAAATGGCCTTGGAAAGATCAGAGTTTGCAAGTAGCTTCGGGCTGCCCTTCTTGGCTGCCTTCCCTCCACTTTTTCCCCCTTTGTCTCTATTCGCCTTCCCCTTCCCCTCTTTGACTCAGCCCAGTCCCCTCTCGCTAACTCGTTCTCTAGGGCCTTTTTTCCCTGCTCCCTCGCATCTTCTCTTAACTAGGGCGGGCCAATTAGCCCAGATGATTAGAGAGTGTCACTTGGCGTCCCCTCGCCACCTTCTCCCTGGACTTACTGCTCTCCCAAACCGGGGACACCCAAAAGAGCGGAAGCAGGGAGATGGCGGGGCCGGGGCGGGAAGAGGTTGAGGGGGTAGGGCGGGCTGGCTGTCCGGTGGCTTAAAGGGAAGAGACCAGAAACCACACCTGAGAAGCGCCTAGGGGAGGGGGAAGGGGAAGAGGGCGGTGCCTAAACTCCAGCCAACACTGCGGGAGCCACGGGAGAGGAGGGGACTTTACCCCCATCCCCCATCCCCCGGAAGAGGAGGAGGAGGAGGACTTTACCTTGGGAACCGGTCGGACTGGTGGGGGTGGGAGGCAGGGGGCCCACAGCCCTAAGGGAGGGACTCTGAGAAAGGCGGAGACCAGGTTGGTTGGGCTGGTCTTGGTGTGGCACCAGACTCTCCCCAGACTCTCTGTGCCTCTGCGGGAGTCGGGCTCCCCTCTGGTCCTCGTCTAGCTCGAGGCCAGGTGACCTCTGCCAGCCCCTCCCAATCTTGAGGGACAGAGACCCTCTTACCCCGCTCCTCAACTGGACCCTACGAGGGTCCTAGCGCACGTCGGACCACTTTGCCTCTGGGACCAGGTTTGGGAGTTCCGTGCTCCTGTGCCCTCTCCGCTCCGCGCAGCGCGCTCACCATGGCTCTCCCCCGGGCTCTTGCGCTCTGGCTGCTGCTCGCGGCCGCGGCTATATCGATGAGCTGGGCTGGGAAAGGTGAGCCGGAGGAACGATCAGGGATGCTGGGGAGTGGGGTGGTGTGTATGTGTGGGGTGGGGGTGACCACGGTTGCTGAAGGCTTCGTCGGGGCTGAGGAGGGATGGTTGAGGGCGTTGGGCAGATTGCATTTAGTGGCCCGAGGACCCGGAGAGTGTAGGTAGAGGCGCAGAACAGCTAGCCAGAGCTTCGCGTACCCGTGGCGGTCTTTGTTTCTCGGGAAGGGGGCCAACTTCGCTCGACTGCTCCAGCAGAGCTTCGCCTCGAAAACAATTAAGGGCGGGTAGGGAGGGCCTAGTGAAGGGACCGGTCTCGGGAGGATGACTTAGGGCGGGGGGGAAAGGAGAAAGAGGCTGAGGAATGAAGACTCAGGTTGTGTAAAGTCTGGGGAAATTGGTACCCGGGGAGGGGTCTTGGGTATTGTTCTTTGGCCGGACCGTGCAGATAGGAGGGGTAAAGGGGGGGGGGTCGGGTCGTCCCTTCTGCCTTCCGGCCCCGCCGACCCTGCTCTTTTTCTTCCTTTTCCCCCGTCCCTTTCCACTCCCTCTTTCTCTCCACACAATGGCGCCACTCTCCCTTTTCCGGGCTTCGGCTACTTCTGTGGATGAAGAGAGATCCCTTGGGGAAGCTGGGGAAAGCGGGAACTGGTCAATGGCCCGGGCTGGGCTGGGTTGGGCTGGGTCGGGCTGGGCCGGGCTGAGCTGGGCTGAGCTGGGCCCCGCCCACGGGGAGACTTGCTACCTGAGTTAATGCCCGGATGAGAACCGGGGAGCGGCGCCACAGGTGTCTTGAAGCGCTCCTCGCCCTTCTATACACCTGCTCTCTCCAGGCATCCGCTTCCTTCTCCCCACTTTACTTCTGCACCCTCGAGGAGTGGAAAGAAGTTACGCACTTTAGGGAAGGAAAACTTTCCAATTTTGATCCAACTTCTTGTTTCCATCCGAGACTGAAACACCTTTAGTCCGTTTCCTATTGGAAAGATAAGAAACTAAGTGATGATTTCCTTTAAGTGCAGTTGGATGCTGCATTCCATAGTCTTGAGGACTCTTGTCTGCTACCTCTATTTTAAGAATATTGGCTGCGAGAATGTTCGTTCTAGTCTTCCTTTTGTTGACTTTTATCTCCCATTTGGCCTGTACATATTTTGTCTTCCATCTCCTACTTCCCCTCTTTGAGAACAGGTTGGGTTTTAATATCATGCTATTATCGGTGTTTGTTTTTTGCCGTTCTTTATGTCCCTAGCACTTAGCACGTTTTGTGGTACATACATATAATGAAGTAGGTGCTTCATACATATTGACTGGTTTCGGGATAGATAGAAAGGCAGTATTATCAGAGAAACATTTTACTTTGTCTTTAATGAATCTAATCGGTTTTGAACTGAAGGGGTGGGTTCTGAAGGAAAGGAAGGAAGAAGTGACTTGGGTTTCTATGGTTTGTAAAGGTTGGTTATGTTTGAGGGAATGGAAAGATTGAGCCTAAAAATTAATATAGGAATCAGTAAAATGACCCATTGTACAAATAAGTAAAAAAAAAACAAAACATTTTAGAACCAATTTTCTTGCCATTTAAAACTGTAATGTCCTGGATGCTTCGGTAGATTCCCAGAAACTCATCTAACTGGAGCACCAGAATTGTTTTTGAGGGGAATATTATTAATGCTGTTGTTACATTAATTGAAAGACATCAGATTTTTAAATATCTTTTTTTCCCTTTCTAGCTTGTATCTGTGAAACAAATAAGCTAACAAACTGCACTGAAATATCACCTGATGAGTGCCAATGCCAGGCTATTGGTTCACCAAATATAATCACCTGTTCAACACGTGAGTTTGTTAGTCTAATTTTCTGCTATTAATTTTATGTTTGGTGTATTAATTTGGTTAGTGGAATGTAGTAGAGACCATTTGTAAATAATAAATCAGTGTGTAAAAATATTTACTCAGAAGTATATTATTTGTCTTGTTTATAATGGGACATTCTGGTTTCAGCTCAGTTGTATGTGTATTTTTTAAAAAATCATCTAACTATCCACATTTGTAGGTATTACGGTTTTTTCTATAATGTGAGAGGTGATTTTTTTTTATATATTTATAAGTAATTTGAATATGAGAAGTAAAAACTTAAGGCTTTGTATGTATCATTCTCCAGTGATTCAAAGGAGAATAAAAATTAAAATACACTTTTCAAAGGAGAATAAAAATTAAAATACACTTTTCAGAATAAACAATATGACCCATATAAGAACATTTTTTAAAAGTTCTGACTTGTAGGATTTTAGATCTTGAGAAAGACTTGTCTTTCATTAAATGTGAGGAAACAGAGCCAGTGATTTGCATGTCATACATATAAGTGGTAGAATTATGTCTTCAGATTCCTATTTTACCCATTTCTATCATACTGTCTTGGGAGTTTATTCTTTCTCGAATTTAGTGATTATGAGTTCATGTATTAATTTTTGATCTGTGTAGGCTCTTGAATATTATTTATAATAAAAGATACTAAGGCATAAACCCACTTTTATTTTTGAGTTTGACTATAACATTTTTCTCCCCAAAGTGGCTACAAAATGTTTGGTGATGAAGGCAGAAATGACTAATTCAAAGAGTGGGCGGAGAAAAAGACCAGAAGGAGCTTTTAAAGATAATGATGGAATATATGATCCTGATTGCGATACACATGGTCACTTCAAACCTCGCCAATGTAATGGCACTGCCCTTTGCTGGTGTGTGAATACAGCTGGAGTAAGAAGAACGGATAAGGATAGTGAAATATCATGCAGTGAACTAGTAAGAACATAGTAAGTTTTCCTTTATTACTAATATTCATATTTTTCAGATAAATTCCTTGTCTATTAATCATAACATGGTATTTTTTTTACTGGAAACTTTGATGGTAAATATGATAGTTAATCTAAAAGCATTCTGATTCAATTGTTGGTTTGATTAAAGAAGAAATGTATTTCCTTTTAATGATACTACTACCATATTTGAGTCTTGGGAAATTATCCAAGAATTGAAAGTTTAAAAATATAAGGAAGATTTAAATTAATTTTTTTATTACAGTTGGATCGGCATTGAACTAAAACACAAATCAAGAGAGAAGCCTTTTGATAGTACCATCTTAAAAAAGTAAGTCTTATTAAAGTCTATGTCTTGTACATATTTAAGAGCTTAGTGTATGGCTTTTTGTTCATTCATAAAATGCTTAATTATTTGTAAAATTAAGCCTTTGAACTGAATCATCTTTAAGATCCATTCTAGCACTGACATTCTATATTTAAGTTTAAAAACTTCTGCCTTCATGTTGTTCTATAAGAGGTTGTTTATGATAGTTGTAAAAATAAAAATAGCACCTTACTTTAATAGGGTAATTTAGCAAGCACTTTGGTCTTACAGAACTATAACTATATTGTGTCAATAAAATGTTGCTGCTTATAATTTTGTATTGTAATATAGCTGTTTTATAACAGATTTTTAATTCTTACAGTGCCATCATAAAGGAATTTGAGCATCGTTATCAACTGAACCAGAAATATATAAAAGAAATTACGGTAATATATTTTCTTCCTGTTGAAAACTATCTTTGAAAGAATAGGCTAGTTTTAGCAAATATGTGATAATATAGCTGGGTATAGTAGATAAACTACTAGATTTGGAGACAGGAAGACATGGATTCAAATCTTTCCTCTGATACTTAAAAGCTATATGCCTATGGGCAAATCACTCAATGCCTTTTAGTTTTTAGTAACTCTGGAAAAAACTCATTCACTAAGTTATAACTGGCTTGTCATCTTTGATAAATACTTCATTAATTCTAATTCTGTAGTCTTTATCTTTGATTTCCATAATTTTTTACATCTAAAAGTGTAGTGATTCTTGGATTTTAAAGAATATAACATATTCAGGGGAAAAAAATTTAAAGAATATAACATTCAGCGAAAAAAGTTCAAACAATTCACCCTGATTAGGCAGAAATATTTTCATGAACTGATGATATAACCACTGGGACAAAAAATTTGAGATACTGCTTTTCTTGTTCATCTTTCCCATAGAAATACTCAAGTATCATTTCCCTCCTCTAGTCTCTAAAACACCCTGCTCTCTCTCTAGAAAACATAATAGTTCTTTGAAACTTGTTACATTTCCCTGCCCCCCCCATTATATATTTTCTTTGTAGGTATTAAGTAACCACTATATTCTTGTTAAGGATGTATCCTAATTCAGAGTTTTTAAAAATGCTGTATCAAAGATTAATCTCTGCTCTTCCCAAGAGTATTCTTTTTATAGCTTTCCATCCATGGACTAGACGGTCAAAATGATTCATTCCAGGTTGTTATTGAAAAAAATGCTTGGATGTAGTAAATATCTGAGGCAGGATTTGAACCCACATTTTATAACTCCAAATTCAGCTTTCTATCCATTATCCTATTCCATAGGATATTTGGGAGAGATAACATTACTTCTTTCTTTGCCATCAAGTAGGAGACTAAAGTTGGATTTAGCACTTTACCTATGCCAATAATTTGAAATGAAAGGCATATTACTGGTTCAAATAAGCAGTATAGTCTATGATAATTATTATTGCGGTAGCAAACACTGTATTTCTTTCATGACAGAAGTTTTTATTGTTAATTATTATTAACTTTTTAAACTTTTTAAAACTTTTAGAGCCATTTGCTCTAAACCACATGTAGCATATTTAAAAATATCACATTTCTTTAAAAAAAAAAAAAAAAAAGCTTTGGGGCAGTTAGTTGATGTAGTGGATAGAGCACCAGCCCTGAAGTCAGGAGGACCTGAGTTCAAATATGGCCTCAGACACTTAATACTTCCTAGCTGTGTGACCCTGGGCAAGTCACTTAACTCCAATTCCCTCAAGGGGGAAAAATTTGATTTTAGGAGGAAAAGGACCCACATGTGCAAAAATGTTTGTGGCAGCCCTTTTTGTGGTGGCTAGAAACTGGAAACTGAGTGGATGCCCATCAGTTGGAGAATGGCTGAATAAATTATGGTATATAAATGTTACGAAATATTATTGTTCTATAAGAAAGGATCAGCAGGATGATTTCATAGAGGGCAGGAGAGACTTACATGAATTGATGCTAGGTGAAGTGAACAGAACCAGGAGATCTTTGTTCATAGCAACAAGAAGATTATATGAAGATCAATTCTAATGGACATGACTCTTTCAACAGTGAGATGACTGAGGCCAATTCCAGTGATCTTGTGATGAAGAGAGCCATCTACACCCAGAGAGAGGACTGTGGGAACTGAGTATGGATCACAAAAAACCATTTTCACTCTTTTTATTGTTGTTTGCATTTTGTTTTCTTTCTTTTTTTTTCTTTTTTGATCTGATTTTTTCTTATGTAGCACAACAGTTGTATAAATATGTATACATATATTGGATGTAACATATCTTTTTATCATGTTTAACATATATTGGATTATTTGCTATTTAGAGGGGGGGGGCGCAGAAATTTGGACCATAAGATTTTGCAAGTTGCATTGTTGAAAAATTATCCATGTATATGTCTTGAAAATAAAAAGCTTTAATAATAAAAAATTAGCTTTTTATGTAAAAATCTATGCAAAGATAGTTTTCAACATTCACCCTTGCAAAACCTTATGTTCTAAATTTTTTCTCTTTCCCTTTTCCTTATCCCCTCTTCCAGATAACAAGTAATTCAGTGTATTTTAAACATATGCAGTTCTTCTATACATATTTCCATAATTGTGCTGCACAAGAAAAATCAAATCAAAAAGGGGGAAAAATGAGAAGGAAAACAAAAAGCAAGCAAATAACAACAAAAAAGGTGAAAATATTATGTTGTATCACAACATTTCTGAATTCCAATAATTACTTATTATTTCAGTGGTGAAGAGCAACTGCAAATGATTCAAAAGTCACAGAATTTAATGACAGAAATATCATGATAAACACTGTGGTTTTGGTTGTTAATTATATTTACTTGATCTTTAGTCTTTTTTTTTCCCAGTATGAGAATGACGTTATCACTATTGAACTGATGCAAAATGGTACCGAAAAGAGATCCAATGATGTGGACATAGTTGACGTGGCTTATTATTTTGAGAAAGATGTGAGTATGACTGGCTGCATCATTCTGAAACACTATTTTGGCAATATCACTCAAGAAAAGAAGGGGGAGGAATTAATATGCATTCAATGAAATTAGTATTATAAGCCGTCTAGCTACTACCTCCAGGCTCTATTTCTTCTCATTCTTCAGAATCATCCCCTTGATATAGTCAATTTAGTCTTTTTGTTTTCTCCCACACCAAAAAAAGTCATGGGTGCTTAAAGTTAGGAAATGTTTCCTGTATGAATTTGCTAAGAGAATTTGCTTGTGCCATTTTACTACCTCTAATATCATCTCCTCCTCCCTATTACATCCTTCAAATAACTATGTTAGATTCCATTAACTCTTAACCATTCCCTGAAAAATCTTGTGCAATATCATTCAGCATGTAAATAGATACACAATTTATTATACTGCCTCTTAACTGTCTGTCATATATACATGTGTATATTTTGTTTCTGATTAGATCTGTGAATTTTTTTAAGGGTACAGAGACATATTTTTATCTTTTATGCTTCTTCTTACCTGTAGAGCCCCTGGTGCAGGGAGTAAAATGTGTAAGAGGCATGTAAAAATTTTTGCTTATTGTTCAATTTGGTGATAAAACACTGATGACGACTCCAGAGTTCAATCATGTTTGGCAGTGGTTCTTTCTAAACTTTTAAAAAATGTTTTCTTTCCAATATAGGTAAAGGGTGAATCTCTCTTCTATTCCAGTAAACTTAATCTTGACATAAATGGTGAAAAGCTTGACCTGGATCCTGCTCAAACTTTAATCTATTATCTGGATGAAAAGGCACCTGAATTTTCAATGCAAGGACTACAAACTGGTATTATTGCTGTCATAGTAGTTGTCGTTCTAGCACTTGTAGCTGGAATTGTTGTGTTGGTAAGTAAAAGTAAGTACCAATGTCCCAAATATTATTTCAGTAGCTTCTATGTAATAGTTATTTTCATTTTCAAGTGGAGCAACTGAAGTAACAATATTCAATCTGGTTGTAAAGTTTTAATAATTAATCCTATATGATTACTACTTTCTTAGTCTTACTATGAGATAATCACTCTCTGTAAGAAAAGAAACTTTATTTTATGTGTGTTGTAAGAGAGGGAATAGACTATAACCACAGTCTTCATATTTATTTTATTTTGCCAAAAAGCAGCAAATACAAATACTCTTCTCCCACTTAAAACATCTTAACTCATGAGCCAAAAAAAAAAAAAAGAACCAGACAATTCTAAACTCCCAAATTATCTACCCCTGCTAAGTAAGGGAATATCATAAAAAGTTCAAGCTATTACATGATAATATTAGTAGCTCACAGGTAGCAGTCACACTTACATAAAATTTGATCCTCACAATAAGTCTATGAGTTTGGTGCTATTTCCCCCATTTTAGAGTTGAGGAAACTGAGAATGAGAGGGACTGATTGACTTGAAGTCATATAACTACATGTCTTGAGGTCAAATTTGAACTCAAATCTTTTGACACCAGATCCAGCACCTAAGCCACTTCCTCAAGGAGAGAAGAAAAGGGGTTAAGTGTTATATCATGAAAACTAAGTAAATTCTCTCTTTAAGTCATATATCTATATACATATGTAGATACACTATAAAGAAGTTGGATATTGACTCCCATATATTGAAAATGATATCTTTAGTATTTTACCCCTTTTGCCATTTTTATACAACAAAATCATTTAGATATTCTATGGAATTTGTAATAATGGACTTTGACCTTTTAAGCATGGCTGTTGTCAGTTTTCAGTTTTATTTGAAAATGTTATGCCTTTACTAGAAGCAGTTTTTACTTAACAGTTCCTATTTTTCTGAAAAGTCAGCTTAGTCTGTTACTTACGCTATTTACAATATTGTAATTAAATTAAATATAAAACTGTTCAATTATGAACCCTTTAATAGAATTTAATAGTGTGGTTATAGCCTGCTGATGTGTAACTATTTTTATTTGACTAAACATTAAACAGTTTTCTAAAATTGTTGAATATCTTCATTTAGGTTATGTCCAGGAAAAAAAGGAAGACAAAATATGAGAAAGCTGAAGTAAGTTGATCATTAATTAAATTCATTTTAAGGTATTAGTAATAGTAATAATAATAGCAATTATATAGACCTTTACAGTTTGCAAACTCTCACAACAACTCTCACAGATAGGTGCTATCATTTCCCCAATTTGCAGATGGGGATACTAAGGAAAATGTAGGTTATATGACTTGATGATGATTACACAGCCAATAAATATTTGAGGTGAGAATTGAACTGAGATTTTCCTCACTCAAGATCTAGTGCTCTGTCCCATTTTACTACCTAATTACCACATAACATGATAGTAGAAAGAAGCTTTGATGCTGGAGTCAGAGGACCTGAATCTGTTTATTCATCTCTAAGATGAGGATATTGGACTAGTTGGTCTGTAAAATCCCTTTTAGCTCTAAATCTATGATCTCATTAATTTGTAGAATAATTTGTTAAACAACTTTCTATTGGTTAAATTAGACAATACTCCAGACATACAAACAGATTCCAATTGTATTATGACCCCACTAGAATATTATTCTAGGAGTTTGTGCCTAATAGAATGCTCTTGTCTAAATCTCCCTTACATAAAAACCAAAAGGAATATCTTTTATGGGGTCCTGTTCTAGTGTTCTAGTAGTTGTACTGGGATATCATTAGAGTAGGAGGTCCATAATATTGTGCTTGTTTAAAAAGAGATAGATTGCTATCCTTTCTTAATGGCACTCCTCAGTAGATCTTTTCTTAGTAGCAAAGATGTATACAGTTAAGCAAGTCAGCACATTAACCATATTTTAACAGCATATGCCTCTTTCCATAAAACTGTCAGTTACTTGATAGGAGTTCTGATCTTTCTGTATTGTTTTCCTTTGTATTTATACAGTTTGGGGGAGATGATAGGGAAGGTGGGGGACAGTATACGTTGTTCACTTTGTTCTTCAAGCTTTTATTTTAACAACCCTTCTCAGCTTTTTTTTTTTTAATTCTTTTTATAGCATAATATTCCATTACATTTCATTTACCACATTTCAGCTATTCATTCCCTAATCAATCAACATCTATCCATTTTGAATGGAGATACTTTTTCTTAAACAATGATCCTTTGATGAGATCTAATTAATGAAGTCAAATGTAGCTAAGGTGTGAAATACTGTTAGCTTTAAATTAATGGAGAAATACTTGGAATAGAGGAATTTAATTTATGGCATTATTTTTGGTATTATATGATATACTGTTAATTATAAATGTCCAAAACTGCAAATTTTTTTTTTTTTTTTTTTTTTTGGTGCTTATTTGGGATTGAACTTGATTTCTGATGATTTCTAGATATTTCACAGATGAGGAAACTGAAGTCTTGCCCCAGGATCTCATAACTGTAGGACTTCTTAAGTTCTTCTGATTGGTGTTCTAGATAGATGTGTAAAACATTACCTTTTTTCACTAAATATGTTAAACTGAAAGCATTATTGGAAGATCATGAGATCACTGATTTAGTTACAGAGAATCATGTTTTAGAAGGTTTCCAAAGTGTTTTATTCACAGTAATCCAATGATTCCTTCAAATATTACTCCCAATTTCACAGATAAGAAAACTAAGGTTTAGAGAGGTGATGTGACTTACCTATATTCATAGGGATAAATGATAGAGCCTGAAATTTTTTCTACTGGAGCAGTTAGTTGGCAGAGTAGATAGACTGCTGGGCCTAAAGTCAGGAAGACTTGTGTTCTAATGTGGGCTCAAACACTATGACTGGGCAAGTCACTTAACCCTGTTTTCCTCATCTGGAAAAGGAAGTGTCAAAGCATGCAGTATCTTTGCCAATTATATTCCAAAGAGATCTTAAAGGAGGGAAAGGGACCACATGTGCAAAAATGTTTGTGGCAGCCCTCTTTGTAGTGGCCAGAAACTGGAAACTGAATGGATGCCCATAAGTGGGAGAATGGCCGAATAAATTATGGTATATGAATGTTATGGAATATTATTGTTCTATAAGAAATGATGAGCAGGCTAATTTCAGAAAAACCTCTAAAGACTTAAATGAACTCATGCTGATTGAAGTGAGCAGAATCAGGAGATCATTGTACAGGGCAACAACAAGATCATATGATGACCAATTCTGATGGATGTGGCTCTTTCTAAAAATGAGATGATTTAGACTAATTCCAATAATCTTCTTGTGATGAAGAGAGCCATCTACACTCAGAGAGAGGACTATGGGAACTGAGTGTGGAATACAACATAGCATTTTCCATTACTTTTGTTGTTTGCTTGTATTTTATTTTCTTTGTCATTTTTTTCCTGTTTCTTGTGCAGCATGATAATTGTATAAATATGTTTGCCTATATTGGGTTTAACATATATGTTTTACCATGTTTAACATATTGGATTACTTGATATCTAGGGAAAGGGAGGAAAAATTGGAATGCATGGTTTTACAAGGGTTAATGTTGAAAAATTATCCATGCATATCTTTTGAAAATTAAAAAACTTTAATAAAAAATATATTTGCCAAGAAAATCCCAAATGGGGTCATGAAAAATTAGATACAATTGAAACAAAACAAAACCCGTCCTGCCATACCATGTTGTTTCTCAGGTACTATTTGGGTAATTTTGAAAAGTGGGCTTTAGTTTTCTCATTTGTAAATTGAGAAAATTCATCTAGACAAGGTTCATTCAAATTCTAAACACTCTACAAATCTGTGATAATTTATGAGCAGCCTTCCAAGCATCAGCTGTAATACTACTTCTAATGTTATCTTCATGACAAATAGAAGTTATTGATCCATTTTCTGAATTTTTATATAACTTTATTTTACTCTGGGGACATTCATAATAACTTTTTGTTTGAGTTGTTTATAAAGATAGGTCACCAATATATGAAGCTTTGTAGTTTATGAAGTATTGGCTCATAACAGCATTATTGTACCCTTTTTGCAAATGAAGAAATTAAGGTTTTAGGAGATTAAATGAATTGTCTAAACTTTTTATGGCTAGTAAGTGGCAGAATTTAAAATTTTTTTATATCTTTAAAAATTTTTATAATTGCTTTTTATTTTTCAAAACACATGACAAGATAGTTTTCAACATTCACCTTTGCAAATCCTCATGTTCCAAATTTTTCTCTCCACTTCCCTTCCTTCCTTAGATAGTAAATGATCCAACATGTGCATTTCCTCTAAACATTTGCATATTTTTCATGCTGCACAAGAAAAATTAGATCAAAAGGGGGAAAATGAGAAAGAAAAAAAATAAGCAAGCAAACCACAACAATAAAAAAGGTGAAAATATTTTGTTGTGATCCACATTTAGTCCCCATAGTCCTTCCTCTCTGGATGCAAATGACTCTGTCCATCACAAGACTTTTGGAATTGGTCTGAAATACCTCATTATTGAAAAGAGCCAAGTCTATCACAGTTAATCATCACATAATCTCCTTGTTGTAGTATACGATGTTCTCTTGGTTCTACTCACTTCACTTAACATCATTTCATGTAAGTTTCTCCAAGCCTTTCTGAAATCATCCTACTGATCATCTCTTATAGAACAATAATATTCCATTCTATTCATATACCATAACTTATTTGGCCATTCCCTAATTTATGGGCATCCACTCAGTTTCCAGTTCCTTGCCACTACAAAAAGGGCAGTCACAAATATTTTTGCACAGGTTCTTTTCCCTTTTTGTGATATAGACCCAGTAGAGACACTGCCGGATCAAAGGATATGGACAGTTTCATAGCCCTTTGGGCATAGTTCTAAATTGCTCTCCAAAATGTTTTGATCAGTGGAACTTAAATTTAAACTATTTTCTTGATTAACTGTTCAGTATTCAGCCCACTGTAGTTTTATAAATCCTTAATGGACAGGAATATTCAATTTCATAATCTTTTACATAATTAGGTATGTCAATAAATATTGAGTTAAAATTATTATAAATGAAAGGAATTTGATTTTTGATGATATACAAACTTTGTCTACTTTTTTCTACCTCACAGATAAAGGAGATGGGTGAATTTCACAGAGAACCTTCTGCATAACTACCAAAATGGGAAGACATCAAGAAGAAAAACTAGATCTTGACGCTGTATATGTGGCCATGGAAAAAAAGGAAGTCTTGCCAGATTAATATGTTGCTAGGAACCACTATAACTTAGGGTTCAGAAATGCAGAATGAGCGTAGATTGTTAAGAAGTGGGATTTATTTATTACTCAAGATATGAGTAATTAAAAAATTTTGGCTATCCATATCTTAAAAAGTTGAGCCACTACAAATTATTCAAATATACATTTTCTTACTCAAAAACTAGACAACAGGAATTTAAGCAGATGCTTATATGACATGAAAAGTAATACTTTAAATATATTTCCATGATAGGATTTTAATTTCACACTTATTTGTAAATGAAAGCTTAACTTTTAGTAATGTTTTTTGTTTGTCTTGTACATATTTTTTGTTTTGAATTTCCTTAGTTTTTTTATGAGCCATGAGATAAACAAAGTTGTTCAAAATTTAATATCCCATTTTTTATTTATCTGAAATCAAGGTATCAATTTATACAAAGTACCAACCAATCTTAAGCTACTAGATATTTTGTAATATTCAGACATCTGAATGTCAGAAATGAATGCTGTTTTGTGGACAAACTGAAGTTTCTGCTTTACATGATATTTGCTTTTTAAAGCAAAAGTAAAAATTACTTTTTAAAAAAAGGATGAGGGGCAACTAGGTGGCGCAGTGGATAGAGCACCAGCCTTGAATTCAGGAGGACCTGAGTTCAAATGTGGTCTCAGACACTTCCTAGCTGTGTGACCCTGGGCAAGTCACTTAACCCCAGCCTCAAAAAATAAATAAATAAATAAATAAAATTTTTAAAAAGGAGTAAGAGAGAATGGGAAATGAACCTTAGGAAAGAACTTAAGGGGATGGATTTTTGAGACAGGAAAACTAGATGAGTGACTATAGTGAGTGATTTATTACATTAAAGTTTCTTCAAATTTTTGTTACTAAACAGTTCCTATGAAAGAAACATAGCTGACTCCCAAAATACCCAGCGTAGATTGTCTAAATTTTAGATGTTCTTACGAATTTTGTTTTTGTGCTTAGTTTTTTTTTTTTTTTAAAGCAAGATACTTCAGTAGCTTCCATGAGAATGGCAAAATAGGTTACATTTATTTTAGAATGAGCTGTGTTATAAAGAGTCATTTGTATGAACTCTGAAGTGCCAGATCTTGGATTCAAATTCTCCTTCTTGATGTGGCCTTGAGCAAGTCACTTCATTTTAGGACTTTTTCTCTTCCTTTGTTTATAATACCTTTATTATTGATTCCTTTGTAAAGTTAGGCTTTTGAGCCAAATGACCTCTAATGTCCATTTTAGCTTTAAGTCTGATAATTTGGTACTTTAAGCCAGGACTTCTTAAAATTTTTCCACTTGTAATACCTTTTCACAACCTTGGATATTAAGTATATAAAATAAGTGTGCAAATCAAACATTACTAATAATAAATTATAATTTTGTGACCCCCACATTCAGTTACATAACCCACATGGGGTTGTGATCCATAGTTTAAGAAACTTTCTTTTAAAAAGGTTTCAAACAAATTGAACACAGAATATATCTATTACATTCATTAAATGGTAGTGGATTTAACCCAAATACTATCTGGTTAGCCTCCAGGGTTGGGGATTTCGAAGAGTTTTTAACCTGTCAACTAGAAAATCAGAGTTAGCAAAGGAAGTAACTCTGAAACAACTGGAACTACTTTTATTTTCATTGTATGCCCTGTGAGTAACAGAATATAACAATCGATTACCATACCACCAAATTAAGGATGAAAGCCACCAACCTTATAATTACATAACTAAATTTCAATTTATTCATTCATTCCTTTATCAGTTAGCATAAAATTTTCAAAAAATAGTAATAACATTTATACAAATTTTAAAACTTACAGAGTAATACCTTTCCAGTTATTTGAAGTAGCTGGTATGAGCATCCATCTCAGTTTTAAAGGATTTTAAAGGAGGAAATGGATTAGCCATATCAATAGAACTACTAAGAACCCAGTTCTGATTCTAAGTAGGATATTTTCTACTATATTGCCTTAAAAAAAACCTACCAGTTTGAGAAGATATTTCACCACTAGCCATTCCTTATGTCCCCGTCCATAAACAAAGGACTTCAACTTATCTACCTTGTTAGGCACTCCAAAAATAGTTTAGTCAATTTTTGTATTGCTATATGAAGGGTATCTCATCAAATAAAATGTTAACGAAAAGTTAATGTTTTTGATGTAATGGGAAGTATATCTTAAAAAATAACTAAATATAAAAGCATTCATGTGTGTGTGTGTGTGTGTGTGTGTATACATACATACACATTGTAAATATGTATAAGCTAGGTAGTACATTGAATAGAGTGCTGGGACTGGAGTCAGAAAGACGTATCTTTCTGAATTCAAATCTGGCTTCCTGTTTGCCTCAGTTTCCTCATCTGTAAAATAAGCTGGAGAAGGAAATGACAAAACCACTCCAATATCATTGCCAAGAAAACTCATGAAGAGTTGGACATGATGGAAAATAACTGAACAATACCTGTGTGTATATATTATATGTATTTACACACATACTATATACACATAGTGTGTATATATATATATATATATATATATATATATATATATATATATACATATATATATATATATATATATATATATATATATATATACAATAAATTTAAGGTGCTATATAAATGTTAACTATTATTACTCAGGTGCCAGGGAGTAAAAATCAGTAGCTTGAGCCTTTAGTTTTCTGAGCCAATTGTGTCTTGGAAGATGATTTCATTGCCTTTTAAGGAAAAACTAGCTTAATTTTCATGGAAGTGAAAACTAAGCTATTGCTCCCAGCACACAGCACCCCACCCCTTAGTAGTAAGGTCCCATAGGTCTTCTAGAATAGGGCCTTTTTTAAAAACAATTTCTCAATGTTTTTATTGGAGTTTTTTATTTTCAAAACATTCAAGGACAATTTTTCAACATTGTGTTCCAATTTTCCTCTCTTCCCCCCACTACCTCCCCTAGATGACGAATAATCCTATATATATTAAACATGGTAAAAATATATATGTAAATCCAATATAGGCACACATATTTATACAATTATCTTGCACAAGAAAAATCAGATCAAAAAAGAAAAAATTTAAGCAAACAACAAAAATAAAAATGCTATGTTGTGATTCACACTCAGTTCCCACAGAGAGAGCTCTGGGTGTAAATGGCTGTCATCATCACAAGATCATTGGAACTGGTCTGAATCATCTCATTGTTGAGAAGAGCCATATCCATTAGAATTGATCATCATACAATGTTGCTATTGCTGTGTACGATGATCTCCTGATTCTGCTCATTTCACTTAGCATTAGTTCATCTAAGTCTCTCCAGGCCTTTCTGAAATTCTGCTGGTCATTTCTTACAGAACAATAATAGTCCTTTATGTTCATATATCATAACTTATTCAGCCATTCCCCAATTAATAGGCATCCATTGAGTTTCCAATTTCTGGCCACTACAAAAAGAGGTGCCACAAACATTTTGGCACATGTGGGTCCCTTTCCCTTCTTTAAGATCTCTCTTTGGGTATAAACCCAGCAGAAACACTGCTGAATCAAAGGGGATGCACAGTTTGATAACCCTCTGAGCATAGTTCCAAATTTAGACCAGGACTTCTTAAAGTTTTCCCACTCCACTGCTTTTCCTGCTCTTTTCACCTGAGAAATATTTAGATGATCCCAGGTATATAAATATATTAAATAGGTATGCAAATCAAACATCTACTGATCATAATTTTGTGACCCCTATATTCAGGTATATAGTGATCCATAGTTTAAGAAGCTTTGCTTCTTAAACTATGCTTAGGGGACCTTAGGAATGTTATAGATAACATACCATTTAAATGATTTTAGATTTAGTCAACCCTGACTTAACGGATGCAAGAAACCTTATACTGGCAACATTAAACAGGTGGGAGGAAGTAAAGCAGAAACAACCAATATAACAACCCTTTAAATGAGTGGCTGAATATGGAAAAGTGAAGATCAGAAATCCTAGGCTTCACCACCTTTTCCTTGCTTTGAAAGGACTGAATTTCAGATTTAAATAATCAGGTCCATTGCTTGGGTGAAGTAAAATCTTTACAATTCACCATAGATTTCAATATAAAGGGATGACCATGAGCAGGAATGCCAGAAACATGAGGGCTACAGCAAAGATTAGAAAACTAACATTTATACAATAAGTTTGCAAAGTGCCTTGCAAATATTATATTACTTTATCTTCATAACAACCCTGAGAGATAATTGCTATTATATTATCCCCATTTAGGAATTTATTATCCCTTGTTAAGGAAATTGAGGCAGATAGAAATTAAGTGACCTGCAAGGGATCACAGGACAGGTATTCCATTCTGAGTTTGACTGGCAAATCACTTCTGGTGATGCCTCTAGAAATGAGATTTCCCTCACCTTTGGGAGATTAGAGAGTAAATTATCTGTGTCCATTTGGTAAGGTGAGTCCTCTGTGAATATGCTCTGCACCTTCAATAATTCTACATTGAAGATAATTGTGGTAAGCTGTCTTTAGGGCCACTTGCTGAGTTACTCCTGGGCCTTCCAAATTGGACATTTAAACCTTCTCATCTAGGGAATTTCCTCGGAACTCACTTTATCTTCAAAGCAGCAAGAAGTTGGATTTGGGGAATCAAAATGGATTTTCCTTAATAGAAAAGGACAAATGCAAAAAGGATGAGATGTGCCCTCTTTCCCTTGCTGAGACTTAAATGGCAGCTAGAGCACTTAATAGCTTTTTTTTTTTTTTTTTTTTTTTAGAAGCCAAGAATTCAGGAAGTGAAATTAATAGCCTATTCACAGTAACCTAGCAAAACCAAAGGCAAATTATTCTAAGAACCATGACTAATTTGATATTCAATATTAGCTAAAGACATGTTTGAATAGATGAGTTGGTTAGATGATGTTACCGAGGCTAAATTTATACAAGTTCAGTACCCTATATGATCTGGTTAACTTAGATCTGGTCACATATCTAGATCATAAATTGGGCTTGTGAAAGAATATAGTTATTAAATCTAACTTCATTTAGAGAACATGTGCTACTTACCAGTGATGCTTTGAGCTGCACAGATTGAGACACTTGTAATACATGAAGGATATCACAGACTTGTTTTAAGTGGACAGAATTTCTAAGTCTCCCAGCCACCTAAGATCCATTTCAGAGTTTATCCTTGACTTTGCCTTTCTCTCTTTTTGCTTCTGCAGGGAATTGATTCATTTTTATTATTTCAATTATCTCTTCTATGATGATGAACCTCTAAGTTTTTATCTCCATTCCTGAGGTAGCCAGGTGGAACCATAGTACATGGTGTGCTGGAGTCAGGAAGACTCATTTTCCTGAGTTCAATCTGGCCCCAAACACTTACTAGCTATGTGATCCTGGGCAAGTCACTTAACCTTGCTTGCCTCAGTTTCCTCAGATGTAAAATGAGTTGGAGAAGGAAATGGCAATCTACTCCAGTACCTTTGTCAAGAAAACCCCAAATGTGGTCATGATGAGTCAGACATGACTGAAAATGGCTAACCAACAAACAACCAAATCAGTATCACCAGCTATCCACTGTTTCCTCTTAGAAATCTTATATCAAATTCAATATGATCAAAATCAAACTTATATTTCTCTCTAAATCCAGTTGCCTCTTTTAACTTCCCTGATTCTGTCAAAGGTAGAATGCTTCTAGTGTGATTCCTACCCATTCTCAAATACTGCGAATTATTCAATCAATCACAAGTCAATCAAACACTATAGATTTATCCTTTAAAATATTTTTTTCTACCACTTAATTTTTTTTTTTCAATTCAATGTAAAGAAAGTTCTCAACATTCATTTCTGTAAGATTTTGGATTCCAAAATTTTCTCCTTTTTATCTTGTCTCTCCCCAAGATATAGCAAGAAATCTGATATGTTATATATGTTTCCATATTAGTCATGTTATGAATAAAGAATAAGAACAAAAGGGAAAACCACAAAAAAGAAAAAACAAATTAAAAAAGTGAACATACTATGCTTTAATTCACATTCAGTCTCCAGAGTTCTTTCTCTGGATGTAGATGGCATTTTCCATCACAAGTCTATTGGAATTGTCTTTGGATCACTGCATTACTGAGAGTAATTAAGTAACTAAGTCACATCATTGCACAATGCTGCTGTTACTGTGTACAAAATTCTCCTGGTTCAGCTCTTACTCACCATCAATTCGTGTAAAATTTTCAAGTTTTTCAAAAATCTACATGCCAATCATTCCTTATAGCACAATAGTATTAAATTATATCCATATATTGTAACTTGTTCAGCCATTCCCTAATTGATGTGCATTCTCTTAATTTCCATTTCTTTGCCACCACATAAAGAGCTGCTATAAATATTTGTGTTTATGTGGGTGTTTTTTTTTTTTTTTCAATGTTCTGTTTGGAATATAGACCTTATAGTGATATTGCTGAATCAAAGGGTATACATAGCTTTATATCTTATGGAACATAGTTCCAAATTGCTTTTCAAAATGGTTGAATCCGTTTGCAACTCCACCAAGTGCTAATTTTCTCACATCACCTCAACTTTATCATTTTTCTTTTCTCTCAGGTGTGAGGTCATACCTCAGAGTTGTTTTAATTTGCATTTCTTTAATCAATGGTGATTTAGAGTATTTTTCTCATATGACTACAGAGAGCTTTAATTTCTTCATCTTAAAATTACTTGTTCATAGCTTTTGACTATGTATCAATTAGGGCGTAACCTGTATTCTTATAAATTTGACTTAGTTCTTTATATATTTTAGAAATAGGGCCTTTATCAGAAACATTGGCTATATTTTTCTGCTTTTCTTCTAATCTTGGCTGCATTTATTTTGTTTGTGAAAAAAACTAAAATTTTAATATAATGTAATCAAAATTATAAATTTATTTCTTGTTTGGTCATAAATCCCTCCAAAGTTTACCTTGCTCTCTTAATTTGCTTATGGTATCAACTTTTATGAGTAAGTCATGAAACCATTTTGACTTTATCTTGGTATAGGATGTGCAAATTTTTTTTTATATGTATTTCTAAATCTTCATTACCATAGCTATAATCCCAGAGTTCACTATTTTAGTAATTTACACCTTTATTACTACAATCTTAGGTTTCCCCCCATTTAAACTATGCAGAATAGTCATCTTTAAACACTGCTTTTATCATGACACCCCTGTTTGAAAACATTCAGTGTAGGAGTCCAAAGCTTTTTGCTATTCCACCAAGTTCAAAGTCTTTTGTAAGACTATACATATCTTTTTGTACCTAGCCCAATATTTTGTTACATAGCATTTTAATAAATGTTTGTGACTTTTTCTCTTTCATTCCTTCTGTTTATTTAAAATCTAACTCATTCTTCAAGATTCACTTCAAGAACCAATTCTTCCATGAAAGTTTTTCTGACTATTTTTATTCTCATTGATCTCATTGAAACTTTACAGCAATGTAATCCATGTATGTAATAAAATAATATTCTTACTTAATATTCTCATCAGCTCCCATAGAATAAATTATCAACTCTGTAGATTATTATCAGATTTTTTTTATCCAGCCTTAACTACTTTTGGCTAGTCAAATGTCACCAACTGTCTATTAGACATCTTCACATACATGAATCATTGATATTCCAAACTCAACAAGTCTAAAACAGATTCATCTTTTTTCCCCAAACTTTCCTCCTTCAGCACTTCTCTATTACTACTAAGGTAACCATTATCATCCTATGTTCCCAGGCTCACAATCTAGGTGTCATCCATGAATCCTTGAACACATTCAGCCTCATATGTCCAATCTGACACCAAGTCTTGTCATTTTTATCTTTAACATATCTTTCCTATACATCATCTTCACTTATACAGCCATCAATTGGGCTATATGCCTTCATCACCTCATACCTGGACTAAAATAGCCTGATGGTTGTTCTTCTTGCCTCATGTCTCCCCAATCCAGTTTATTCTCTGTAACATTTTAAAAAATTAAGGTAGCCAGGGACACAAAATTGCAAGCATAATTAATGTGTCGGTGTAGTGATTGTCATTCATTCTCAAAGAGAATTCAGAATGAAATTGCTGTCTCATGTGTCTCACATGCCATGTCTCACAATCTTTACCTAGGTTCTTCAGAGAGATTTTGAGAGTAACCTTCTCTTACTTCTTCTGATCTTCATGTGAGCACTTGCCTTGTGTGAGTTCTCCATAAAATATTCTTTTAAGCAATCACATATTTGGCATTTGAACAATGTGCGCAGCCAATTGGAATTGGACTCTCCGTAGTAGAGTATGAATGCTTGGGCAGTTCAGCTTGAGAAAGAACCTCTGTACCTAGTACCTTATCTTGCCAGGTGATCTTCAGAATCTTCCTAAGATAAATCAAATGAAGCAATTTAGTTTCCTGGCATAGCTCTGGTATACTGTTTAGGTTTCACAGGTATACAAAAATGAAGTCAGCACAACTAATCTGTAGACCTTCTATTTGGTAGGTAGCCTAATACCTCTTCTCTCCTACACTTTCCTTCAGAGCCTCCCAAACACTGACCTAACAATGTATGCGGCAATCTTATCATCATTGTGTACCTATTTAGAAAGTATACTGCCAAAGTAAATGAACTTCATTCAAATTTCTCCATTTGCTACAACTGATAGTTCCATGTATGGATGGTGTGGTATTGGCTGGTAGAGAACCTCTGTTTTCTTTTTGTTAAGCTAAAATTAATTGTTAAGCTAAAATTATCACAAGAAGCAGAGAAATGATCCATACGTAGTAGCATCTCCGTCTCAGAAGCTATATGATCAATATAGTGAAGCATGAATTTATCAATAAATAGGATCTCAACTACCTCAGCAAAGCTAAGACCCTACTATAGGATCTTTCTATAGTTTGGAGGAGTACAGAAAAATATAAAGACTAACACAATAGATGAAAGAAAATATAATTTCAAGGACACTGGGAATGAAAATTAGCAGTAACCCACTGCTTCCCTTGTGTGACTAAAAATGCTCATTGTTTGAGTACAAATGTATCTGCAAGGACAGAGATAGAAATCTGGACTTCTTTGAATAAGAAACAAGACAACTTTGAAGGATACTTAGTGGTACAAAATTACTAGATCAAATTCCCTAATGTCCATCTGTCTCCTTCAAGGATAATAAGATTTTCTTGACGCAAGAATAAAATAATGATTAACAGGAGAATTTAATTTTTAAACTTAATTTAAAAGAATTTAACTTTTTAAACTTAATTTAAACTCATTACAGGTTAGCTAAGTTTCTGAATTAAGTTTAGGCACAAAGTATTATGAATTAGGCAATTACTGGACAAAATTAATTAATTATAAATAGGATCAATTTTTAAAAAGCCCAGAATCAATCTGATTATTTCATCTCCTCTTAGCTAATAAAGTCATTTTAATCCAGTGGTTTCCTATTGCTTTTAGGATAAAATATACAATCTTCTGTTAAGCTTTTAAAAACCTTCACAACCTGCCACCTTCTTCCCAATTGTCCTTCAGTTTACTACTACTCTTTCTGTATTATATAATCCAACAACATCAACCTTTTGCTGTTTCTCATACTCAACCCTACCTTTTCAGTAGTGGTCTCCCACACCCAGAATGCTCATCTTCTTCATCACTGTCTCCTGCCTTTCCTGCCTTCCTTCTCAAGAAAGCCCAAATCCTACCTTCTTTGAGGCTTTTCTCAGTCCTTTGGTCTTCCTTTCCATTGAAAGTATCTTCCTTCTGAGATTATTTCTTATTAAAATTTACATATCGTGTATATATACACACAGTCATTTTCATGCTCTCTCTCTCAATAGAATGTGAATTCTTTGAGGGCTGACTGTTTTTTGCCTCTTTGTACTTACATTACTTGGCATAGTGCTTTATACATAGTAAACACTTAAGTGCTGTGATAATGATTATGATGATGACTACAGATGATAAATTCTAAGCCAAGTGTTTTTTTATGTAAAAAAGTATTTTATTTTTTCAAATTATGTATAATTTTCAAAATCCATTTATTTTAAGATTTAGAGTTCCAATTTTTTCTCCTTTCTCCCGTTTCAAAACAGCAAACAATCTAAGTTATGCATGTACAATCATGTTAAATGTATTTCCACATCAGTCATGTTGTGAAAGAAGAATCAGAACAAAAAGAAAACACAAACACACACACACACACACACACACACACACACACACACACACACACACACACACACACACATATACTCAAACCCAAAGAAAGTGAAAATAGTATGCTGTGATCTGCATCAGGATTCCACCAGTTTGTTTTCTGATGTGGATAGCATTTTTTATCATGAGTCTTTTGGAATGGAATTCTTTTGGAATTGTCTTGGATCATAATTGAAAGATGAACAATGTTGCTATTACTGTGTATAATATTCTAATTCTGTTCATTTTATTCAATATCATTTTATGTTGTCTTTCCAAGTTTTTCTGAAATCTGCCTTCTTAAACCATTCTTGTACCATGAACTTGCTGATGAACTCCATCTCAGAATAATATTTTTAACTGTGTAAAATAAAATACATGGGATTAAAAGGCAAACCAACTATAATGAAAAAAAACATAACATTTTCCCATCCTAGTTCATGGGAATCCTTGAAGTCTATCCACATACCCTGTGGTGGTACATGGACTCTAAATTTAGAACCCCCTGAAAAGCAAAGCCCATATTTACGATTATGTGTCTTCAACAAAGTGTCTGAGGACATGATATAGCTGATTAATAAATACCTGTTAAATAAATGAGTTTATTGTCCTCTCTCATCCTCTCTACAACCCTTTCATGATTCAACAGATTTTTCTGAAGGGGAATTAGAAGTCTTAAGCTAAAGAATAAGCTTTATCTACTTAAATCATTTAATCCTTTTACAAGTGGTCTGAAATTATCTTCAGAGTACTAAATAAATCTTTTTAAACAATTTCAAATTGGAATCAACAACTGAGGTCTTTAGTAAAGATTTTCTAATGTAATTTTTGTTTTACTTTAAAAAGGAGTGGGAGATCTCACTTAAACTGGGCTAAACCTGGAAAGTAAATAGTGACTGAAATAACCCACAGAACAGGAAGTGTTAAATTAGCCTTTCTTGGTATTACTTCATAGAAAATTTATTTAATTTAACTATTTACTAGTTTAAGAAAGCTAAATAGTACTTTTAAGTAAACCAGCTGTAAAGAATTGCCTAGTGGGATGAATATGACATAGCCAAGAAAATGCTTATTTGAAAGTATTAGTTGTTTTTATATAACAAAAATATTAGATTAGAAGCTGAGAGGAATAACTAACATGTTAGATGACAGATAGGATGGTGGGGGTAACTAAGTAGCACAGTGAATATAGTGGTGGGCCTGGAGTCAGGAAGATTCATCTTCCTGTGTTCAAATCTTATCTCAGATATCTACTGGCTGTTATCCTGGAGAAGTCACTTAAGCCTCAGTTTCCTCATCTATAAAATATGCTGGAGAAGGAAGGATATGGTAAATTACTTCAGTATCTTTGCCAGAAAATTCCAAATGGGATCACGAAGAGTAGGACATGACTGAACAACAACAAAGATGAAATTTGGTAGATATAAGTACAAATTTTTCATGTGAATTCTAAAAATACTGTTGTTCAGTTGTGTTAATAAATGTTAATGGAATTGAATTGAACTAGGGATGATGAGTGGACGTTCTCCTTAGTACTGATGCCTTTCATTATGAATCATTTACATTATAAATATGGTCTTTATTGTACATATGTATTTATTGTCCCTCCCACTACACTGTGATCTTATTGACAGCAGGGATTTTTTTTTCTCTATATTTTTATTATTCAGTTGTTTCAATCTTGTCTGATTCTTTGTGATTCCATTTTGGGGTTTTCTTGTTAAAGATATTGGAGTGGCTTGTATTCTCTTTTTTAAAAAGTTTATATATTGGTTTTCAAAATTTACTTTTTTATGAGTTTGACTTCCATTTTTTTCTCCCTTTCTTCCTACTCCTATCAGTCAAATAAAAACAAGCAAGCAAGCAAACTGATAGTTATACATGTACAATGATATTAAATATATTTCTATATTAGTCATATTGTGAAAGAATCAGAAAAAATGTAATTTACCTTTTTTTTGCCTTCCTTTCCCTCTCCTCTCAGTATAATCCTTTTTCTACCCCTTAATTTTTTAATATCATCATATTAAAGCCAATTTATACCCACATCATCTGTCTATGTATACCTTTTCTACTATCCTAATAAAGATACAGTCATCAAGAGTACAAGTATCATCTTCCTATGTAGGGATATAAACAGTTTAACCTTTAAATAACATATCTTGTATATATATAAAGATACTTGTATCTTTATTATATTATATTTTATATATATATAAATATATGTATTTATATATATTATATATACTTTTTAATTTATTATTATATTATTATTTTTATTATTATTATATTATTTTTATATTATTATATTTTATATTTTTATATTATTATATTATAAAATATATTATATATTATATTATTTATTATTATATATATAAATATATATATGTTTATATATATTATATATACTTGTGTATATATAAAGATACAGTCATCAAGAGTTACAAGTATCATCTTCCTATGTAGGGATATAAACAGTTTAACCTTTAAATAACAATGTTGTTATTTCTTATTTACCTTTTTATGCTTCTTTTGAGTTTTATATTTGAAGATTGAATTTAAAAGTATAGGTCTGTTAAAGTATAGGTCTTTTCACGAGAAATGATCAAAGTCATTTCATTGAATTTCCATCTTTTCCCCTGAAAGATTATACTCAGTTTTACTGAGTAGTTAATTCTTGGTTGTTTTTCAAGCTCCTTTGCCTTTCAGAATATCATAGTCCAGGCCCTCTCATCTTTTTTTTTTTTTTTTTTTCCCCCCCTGAGGCTGGGGTTAAGTGACTTGCCCAGGGTCACACAGTTGGGAATGTTAAGTGTCTGAGATCAGATTTGAACTTGGGTCCTCCTGAATTCAGGGCTGGTGCTCTATCCACTGCACCACCTAGCTGCCCTGGCCTCTCATCCTTTACTGTAGAAGGATCTACATCTACCTCTTTGCTGCTAAGTCCTGACTAATTTTTTGTTTGACTGTAGCTCATTGATATTTGAATTGTTTTTCTGGCTGCTCACATTATTTTCTCTTTGACCTAGTAATTTTGTAATTTAATACAATATTCCTTCAAGTTTTCATTTTATGATCCATTTCAGGAAGTGACTGATGACTGATGTCTTCTTCCTTTTTTAATAATAGCTTTTTGTTTTCAAAATACATGCAAGATAATTATTTTTCTCCCTCTTCTCCCTCTTCCCCTAAATAGCAAATAATGCAATATAAGTTAAATGTGCAATTCTTCTAAACATATTTTCACATTTATCATACTGCACAACAAAAATCAAATCAAGGGAAAAAAAAATAAGAAAGGAAAAAAACAAGCAAGCAAACAACAAAAAAAGGTGAAAATGCTATATTCTGATCCATACTCAGTTCCCAGAATTCTCTTTCCATCATAAATCTATTAGAATTGGCCTGAATCATCTCACTGCTGAAAAGAGCCGTGTGATGGATTCTTTCAATGACTATTTTATTCTGTGGTTCAGGGATATCAGGGCAGTTTTGCATGATGATTTCTTGAAGGCGCTGTCCAGGTCTTTTTTTGATCATGGCTTTCATGATCTCTCCCGGATCTATTTTTCCAAATTGGCATTTCATGTTTTCTTCTATTTTTTTTCCATTTTTTTGACTTTGTTTGACTGATTCTTAATATCTCATGGAGCTATTATCTCCTATTTACCCAATTCTAGTTTTTAAGTTGTGATTTTCCTCAGTTAGTTTTTGTACCTTCTCTTCCATTTGGGTAATTCTACTTTTGAAGGAGTTGTTTCCTTCGATCGATTTTTGTCCTTTCTTTTCCAAGCTCTTGACTTGGCCATCTCCCATTTCTTTTCCTAATTTTCCTTCTACTTCACTTATTTGACTTTTAAAGAACTTTTTAAGCTCTTCCAAGGTGTTTTGGGCTTGAGAATAATTCATTACCCCCCTCCCCCCCCCCCCCCCGTGAGGTTTCATATGTAGGCATTCTGTCCTCTTCTAAGTTGGTGTTTTGAGCTTTCCTGTTACTCTATTAGCTTTCTATGATCAAAGCTTTTCTTTTCTTTTTCTTTTTTTTAAGTACTTATTTCATTACTTTTTTTTTTATTTCATTACTTTTTCATTACTTTTTATTTCATTTTTTTTTTTTTTATTTCATTACTTTTAAAGCTGACCTTTGCTCCTGGAGTACAGAGGGTGCAAGAAATACTCAAGACATACTTGTTCATTTCCTTTGGAAAATTTTTTACTTTAAATTTTTTATGATCTGTTTGTGCTGTTCAGTCACATCTGGCTCTTTCTGCCTCCGGGGACCACAGACCGCCAGGACTGTGCGCGGAGTTTTCTTGGCAAAGACTCTGCACTCGTTCGCCATTTCCTTTTCCACTGGACTAAGATTCAGCCGCACTGAGCGGGATCCCAACCAAGGCAACAATCACCATAGGTAGAGGATAAATGGGAGGTTTTATCTACAGAAAACTCCCCTATTGTACAGAAGGGAAAACTGAGCGTCTTGGGCAGAATTTGAACTCAGAGCTTGCTGACCTCGATCTACCTAGACATCAGAATGTGCCGATAACATGGCTCCGTTTTCTGGGACGCCAGAAGCAGAGATCCGCACGCCATCGAGGTGCATCGCTCCTATTTCCCGCAGGAAGCCCGGAACCTCTGCAACCCATCCCACTTCCCGTCACGGGAGAGGAAGGGGAAGGACAGCAGAAGCTCTCCCGGAGCTTCGCCCCCAGCCTCTGGCTTTGATCTAGGAGCGGAGAACCTTCTGTGTAGGGACGCGCGTCACCGAGCCGCAGCTTCTGAGCGGCTTGTGATTGGTTGCTTCTAGCCGCGTCCTCCCCGCCCCCCGTTGGGCATAGCTAGATTCTGATTGGACCGCCAGGTTAAAGCATCGGGGAAGGCGGGAAAGAGGCGGGCCGGCGCGGGGTCAAGCGGGGTCGCCGGCTGCTGCTGGCGGGAGATTCCAACATGGCGGTGCAGCCGAAGGAAGCGCTGGTTATGGACAGCCAGGCTGAGTGTAGCTTCGTCCGCTTCTTCCAGTCCATGCCGGCGAAGCCACTCACCACCGTGCGCATCTTCGACAGGGGCGATTATTACACCGCGCACGGCGATGACGCGCTGTTGGCCGCCCGGGAAGTGTTCAAGACCCAGGCGGTCATCAAGTATATCGGGGTGACTGGTAAGGGCCACTTGGCAGGAGGTCGGGAGTACCTTCCCTTGCCTGGCCTGGGGGATGGGAACGGGGGTCCGGGGACTGTAGAGAAAATGCTCGCCGGGCCTATCCTCCTCCGAGCGCATCCCCAGCCTCCTGGCCCTGAGAACACGCCCCTTCTAAGAGTCACCATTAAAATCTGTGCATCCCTCCTCACGACCCCCCGGGGTGCACTGAGTACTCCCGTCTCCTCTTCCTGTCCTATTTTTCCGGAAAAGCCCTCGCCTTGTTGGGTTTTGAACCCAGATCCTCTACCAAATTCCCTCAGATTCTACTGCTTTGTGTACAGCGCGGAACTAAGCTGGGGGGAGGGGATATGCAAAAATCTGCGAGATGCCCAGCCCTCAGGGCCCTTCCTCTGGGTCTTCTCTCCGCAATCCGCCCCTCCACCTTAAAGCGCTAAATCTGAATGCAAGATTTCTGAAAAGGGAGCTTGTGGAATTATAGTTAAGTCATCGTGTCCTGTAGTGGTTTCTTTTTTTTTTTTAATTATAGAATTTTAGAACTCAGACCTTAATGATCATTCCATCCAGTCCCTTCAAGAAAGCTTGGCTAAGAAACGTCTTTTATCAGACTTGGTGCCCCGATTTAGGGTTCGGAACAGGGTCAGTCCTGTTGAGTGGAAGGAATTAGTTCTAACTTTAATGAGGTTCTTACTGCTTTGCTTCTTATCATATTGATTGCATACATTGCTTAACTTTACTGGACCTCAGGTTTCTTATCAGTAAAATGAGTGGGTTAGATGAAATCCTTCCGGGGCTTTTCCAGTTCTAAAACTCAGAATTGTTCAAATGTTTTTGTTTTTTTTCCAAGTACCTATTATCTCTAAAATCTTCATCTCAAATTCATCTCCTTCTGATTACACTAATGATTTGATCCATTTCAACTTTGCTGATTTTTAAGTGGTTAGCTGAAAGTTTAAACAGTTTTTTTTATTTTTTAAAGTTATTATTAAATTTTTTTTTTTAGTAATTCATCTACTTTCTAAGTATAAACGTCATTACATAAAAATAGTGCTTTATGAATATCTCATCCCAGCCACAACACCCTGCAGAAGTCAGTGCTGTTATTATCCTCATTTTTACAGAGGAGGAAACTGAGACTGGTAGAGGCCAAGAGACTCTCCCAGACTCACAAAGCTATTAAATGCCTGAGACCAGATTTGAATTTAGGTCTTTCTGGTTTCATCTGGTCTGTTCTCTAGGTTCTACATCCAAATACTAGTCTTGGAGGAAATTTGGTAGTATAGTATTCTTATAAGGAGTATTGATATTCTGTAGAGAGTATTAGTATGTATTGTTTAGTATTAGTGTAGGAGTGAAGAATAAATATTTTTACATATTATAACTTCTTGTAGCTGTCCAGATAGTTTTAGTTTCATTGTAGACTAGGGTAAGCTTAATAAGCTTATCAAAATTTACAGCATAGCTGGTTTTTCATCAGTCTCTTATTCCCTTCAGTTTATCTCTGAATCATATTCTCTGAATCCCCATGACTATTTATTTACTCCTAGAGTTTTCTTAGAAGACTGTATTTTTCCTTTAATTCTTTCAGTCAGACTTCAGTTACTGTGAGCAATGTCTTAGTTCTTTAATCTTTGTTATCATCTGAATCCAGCAGGTACTAGGTGGTCTGAATAAATGTTTGTTGAATGCTATTACTTATTTTATTACTGTTATTTTGGCCTGGGCTCCGATTTCATTGTAGAAATTCCAAGCAGGGAAATTTACTTTTTTGATTCTAATAGGCCATATCTTGAAACTTAATGTTTACAAAGTTGCTTAGAGCACTGAGGTTAAACACTTTTCTGGATTAAAACTTGATTTTGAAGCTTGCTCTTTTAAGTACTACTCCTTAGTATTATCAGTGTTACACAGTTACTTAGTAACCAGAAATATAAGATGGAGTGACTGGGCTGTTTTGGTAAATTAACTAATTGAGAATTTGTAATTTAAAGATGATTGTGAAACTCCAGTTGTGTCAAGTAAGAGCAAACTGAAGTGTAGTTCTTTCAACATGTTAATGGGGAAATGCTTAAATTAGTTGATTCTTTGGTGAAAAGTTACATCTTGCCTATGAAGTATTTAGTAGGTATTATGTAAGTATAATAAAGACATTATAAACATGGTTAACTGAAGATTAGAAATTGGATGATAATGGCTGAATATGAAGGGGAACTGACCTCCCCCCCTTTTTTTAAATTAAAAATTTATTAACTGGGGCACCTAGGTGGCACAGTGGATAGAGCACAAGCTCTGAAATTGGGAGGACCTGAGTTCAAATTTGGTGTCTGACAGTTAATACTTCTTGGTTGTATGACCCTGGGCAAGTCACTTAACCCCAATTGCCTGGGGGGGAATCATTAAATTATGAAAATCTAGAAAAATCCCAGAAAATGGATAGTGTGTAAGAATGCTGGAAAACTTCATTGGGGCCAGGTTGTAAAAGACTTTAAATGCCAACTAGATCATTTGTTTTATTTGAAAACTTGGAGGGGAAACACTGCTCTGATCTGTACTTAGGAAGGTAACTGGCAGCTGTGTGAACAATGCATTTGAATAAAGCAATGGTCCCTAGAGGGAAGTTTTGGCCCTGTGGATTGAGACTGGGAATGTAGATTTTGCTTTGATTAAAATGAAGACACACTTTTCCTTCTCTAGCTCATTTTATAGATTAGTTAGTTCTCAGGCCATTCCCCTCCCACCCAAAAAAGATACTTGTGTGCAGTTCTTTTACTATACCATTACTTTCCTGAATACTTTATTTCCGAAATGTATTTATTTTTGGAAGCTTTATTGATGCTTTATATTGTTAGAACAGATTAATTTCTGAGCATATTTTTTCCTTTTTCCATCAGGCTATAATTTAAAAAAAAAAAAAAAAAGGTAGAAGAAGCAATTCAAGGAAAACAACCACCTCATTAACCATGTCTCATACCATAGTTCTCTGTCTCTGCAAAGTGGGGATGAAGTATATTTTTTCAAGTCTTCTCTAGAGTCATTATTAGTCATTATATTTTATAGAATTTTGGCTTTCATTTTCTTATTTTTGTTTTACATATTTTTCTGGTACTCATCACTTTGTACCAGTAATCTTTTCCCTTGGTTTTCTGAATTTTTCCTTTGGATTATGGTACAAAATGTTGCATTATACCAATGAGCCACATTTTGTTTAGTTCAACCTCAGTTAATTTATAAGGGATTCATGTGATATTAGGGATTCATGAAACCTTTTCTGACCCCCATTTATAAAATAAGGGAATTGAATTAGATTTCTAATGACCTTTCTATCTCTGATCTCTTCTGAAAGTCTCCATTATTTAGCTTTCCTGCTTCAAGTTTCATTATATATATATGTATATGAAAGATCTGCCCAGCCCTAGTTTATGCGACATTCACTATAATGTATCAGATTAAAAGATGGGTGGAAATTTCACAAGTTTTTTGCCCCTATCTCTTGGCTCATATACACTAGCATAATGCAGGTTTTCTTATGAACTATTTCTCTTATAGTAATTTGTTAGTTCAAGTTTTAGGGAGTAATAGAGTTTATCAAGACTTTCTTTCAAAAGCAACTATTGGATTAATTTCATTTATGGGACCTACTTACGAGTACTGATTTTTAAGATCTACTTTTGATTCCAGAAACTTCTGTTCCTATGCCCAAAATACTCTCCCTTAATATTTCTATTCCCTAGGCGCCTCTGTGGCCTATCTAGAATTCGACTTTTGACTGGAAGTCTTTCTTAGTTCTTCTGTCATCTCCAGTCTATCCTGTACATAGCTTGTTTTCTATAAATGTTTGCATGCTGTCTCCCCCATTAGATTATGAGTTCTTTAAGAATGGAAACTGCCTTTTTTTATATAGCTAGGCATTTACCACAGTGTCTGGCACATAATAAATACTTACTAAATCTTTATTGTGGCATAGAGGTACCTGTATTCTCCCAAGCTATTCCATTGATTGCAAGCCCTAGCAAATACTCCTATAGTCATATAATTCCTAGTTCCATTGTGGGCCCTTCAGACAGACCACTATTGATTATCAGCAATTAGTTCATCTCCAGAAAATTTGTGATGTGATATTGGATTTTTTTATGGC
The DNA here is from genome assembly GCF_048593235.1 of Sminthopsis crassicaudata. Taxonomy (NCBI): domain Eukaryota; kingdom Metazoa; phylum Chordata; class Mammalia; order Dasyuromorphia; family Dasyuridae; genus Sminthopsis; species Sminthopsis crassicaudata. The sequence goes on from NC_133618.1 coordinate 90,345,805, forward strand.
CACTGCGGCTTGGAAGAACAATGGTACTATATGTGCCAGAGGAAGGCATTCACTGTTGAAATGATGGCTTTCTGGACTTTCAAGTAGGATGAGTTTCACATGTGACAGAAGAATAGGGTTAACAATTTATGGGCTAAGAATTTTTGTAAATCATGCTAAATACTTTTTGTCTGATTATATTTGTTTTCGAAGTAATGTAACTTGAAATTTCAAATCTTTATTATTTTGATTTGTGAGAACTTGAACTTTTTTCTTTCAGCATTTTGTCTGTATACAATTCCAAATTAACTTAAAAGTATGCTATTTCTCTTTTTTTCTTTAGGTTCAAAAAAATTGGAAAGTGTTGTGCTTAGTAAAATGAATTTTGAATCTTTTGCGAAAGACCTCCTCTTGGTTCGTCAGTATAGAGTTGAAGTTTATAAGAATAAAGCTGGGAGCAAGGCCACCAAGGAGAATGATTGGCATGTGGCATTCAAGGTAATTTTTTTCTTGCACAGAAAATTAGAAAGAAAACCTCACAATTACAGTGCTGCTACCTGTACCTATATTTTCTGTGGCAACAGTGGTTCAGTTTTTCGGTAGAGAGGGCCAGACTACAGCAATAGAGTTAGTGGTGGAAAGGAGAGGGAAAAGGGAAAGAATTTTCAGCAAAGTATTGTCTGGGAAAAGACAGACACTTGGGAAATGAAACAGTACCTGCATTTATGCCAGTGGGAAGATGAATCTCAGTTCCTAAATTCCTAAATAAGGGTAACTTTTAAGTCAGGAATTCATAAAGTTGGCTTATGTCTAAACTGCCATATATGACAATCTGCGTACTTAAGAGTGGAAATGTTAGATTTAATGTAACTTATTTGATTGTGATGGGAAAGGACATAGCAAATGACTCCCATATCTTTGTCAGGAAAGCTCAAGAATAGTATGATCCACAGAGTCATGAAGACTTGGATCTGACTGTATCATTTGAACAACAATTTTATTAAACGACTTATTTGTTTATTTTTCACTTAGATCTCAGAATACTCATTATTTCTCTTGGAATATTGGAATTATTTGTCCTCATAGGGTCATTTTGTTAAAGCTTAATATAGTTACTGTGGTCACTTGTTAAAAAGAGGAGGTGAGTTACAGAGTTCAGCTTTGAGTGAGGAAGTAATAATGGCCTTGATTCCCACTGACTACCACATAGTAGTCTAGCAGTTAAAAAAAGATGTGTTTGTGACATCCTATGGGCTTTTCTAATTGAATAGTAAGTAGACTAAAATTGAACTCTTAGGTACAAAGTTGCTCTTTAATCATATTGTTGTTAGGTTCTTACTAAGTGCATTAGCACTTAGTAAGAACCTAACATATTGTAATTCAAAATACCTATAGTTATGGTAGAATTTCATGTAACATGAATTTGGATATTTTAAGGATTATATAAATTCCCTGAAACTTAGCTTTTTATAATGAAAGCTTTATAGAATATCTCTGCAATACTGGTAGCAAAAATTCCCATATATAGTCCTGTTTATAAAATATTTTGTCTACTGCAATTTGTGAAATGAACTGAGACTTGGGAGATTTTAAATGACTTTTGCATATCATCCCATTAATAATAATTTTTTAAAATGAGAGACAGGGAGGGTGGATTTGCAACTTTTATGCAGTTATTTTTCTGAGGAGAATATCTCTGAGCTGTGATTTCATTATTGTGGAAATGCTTCAGTGAGGCAACTCCCTCTACCTAGGGGGAAAGAAACTATATGTGAATATGTATATACACATAGAGACACACCCTCATTTGTCTACTGTCTTCCATTAAATTATTAAGTTGTAAATCACTGCCAAGATCCTTTTCATTGATAATCTAATAAAATTTTTTGGGGAGATAAGTTGGAATCATTTCTGTATTTTCAAGGATTTTATCTGAAAGAGCATTCTTATCCACATGAAGCAATCAGAGAAGGAGAATTTTCGGTTCTAGACCTCTCATAAAGGTTCTTCTAGTAGTCCTCTCAGTAACCACCTATGTGACACTGGGCAAGTCATTTAACATACCTCTGCTGTAGTTTCCTTCTCTAAGAGTATTGGATTTGGTTTATAAAGTTCTTCTAGTTCTAAAACTTTGATTATGTTCTGATATTTTAATAATAAATTTTGATGAAGTTTTTCAAGTGCTTCAAATGAGAATTTTCAATATTCTATTTTCCTCGATCTTTATTTAAATTTGTTCAAAAGCACTTGTAAAGTTGCTTGGCAAACAGCAGGTATTTGATGAATTTATTCTACTAATATTTCAAAATATTTTCTCTTATAGGATTTGTCACTAGGATTTGAATCATTTCAGTAGGAAAGTAAGGAACCCTATCATGAAGAGGGTAGAATATTTTCCTGAAAAACTTTTATCCTAAATTATGAAAGCATGTCTGAAAATAATATGATTAATACTTTGAGTACATTAGATATTTTCATTGGTAAAGTTGTTGGAGTGGGTCTTAGTTAATATTTATGCTTTGGTTCATATGGTTTGAAAAATTATTTATATCTGTTTTTATATCACTTGAATTTCCTAATATGCCTTTTCTTCCTCTGTCAGAGAACCATTCTTTTTAGCAAATTATAACAAGGAAAATTTTGTAAAACATTAAACAATGATATCAACAAAATCTAATCATATTTAATGTTCTACATTAATAGTTCCCTGCTTCTGCATTCTTGTATTTTTCTTTGGGATTAATCCAGGCCAAAATAATTTTATAGCATACATTTCTGATTATTAGCTGTCATTGGGTGTATTGTTTTCCTTATTTTCCTTTTTTCTCTTTGAATCAGTATATATAAATGTGCATTTTCCATTCCATGTAGGTCCCATAGCTTGTTTAGTCATTCCTCAATCTATTTACATTTCCTTTATTTTTAGTTTTTTGCTACCACAAAAAATGCTGTTTTGATGTATCTTAAATTTCTTTTCTAAAAAATTAATGTATTTACTTATTTAAAATATAAATGCAAAGAAAAAAATTGTATGTGCCCATTTCAAGAAAACAATACCATAGAAGACATGGTATTCATAATTGTCCATCTTTTCATTGCTCCTTTCAGGGTTTCTTTTGTTCTCTGTTGAGCACTTTTAATTTTATTTCCCTCCTCTGTGGATCCCTGCCCTCGCCTCCCCCAAGTGGCTACAGTTAAGGATGCCTATATTTGGGCACATACAATGCACATACACAAATATGGAAAACATATGTATGCATACATAGATATACCTGCACACACATACATATCTACATATACATACACAATATTGTTTTAACATGGTTGACATTTTATGTAGATTTCTCTCTTAATTATTTTAAGTTTGACTTTGAGATCAATAATTACTACCCTACTTTTTTTTTTTTCTCCTAATACATTTTACTTCTGGTCATTGTTATTGTGTTTGTATATATCTCCTATTTCCTATCCCTGGTAACTCTGCTGTTTTACTTCTACCTGTTAACTTTCCTTGCTATCACTTAACTTCCCCACCACCCCAACCTTCCCCACTCCTTTTCCACCCTCTTTATCCCCTTCCCATTAATCTACCTACTTTATTTTATTCCCTTTAATCTATATATCCTTCTATACCCTGCCTAATCCTATTCCTCCCTTATTTCTATTTAGCTTTGGGAGGGTTTTTTCTTTAACCATTTACTAATGACAGTCTTAGAAATAAGCAGATTGTTCTTGAGTTCCTTGAGATTAGTCTTTGATGTTGATTCTTATATGTTAAATTTGCTATTCACAAAATCCTGAAAATCTAACAGTTTATTAAATGTCTATTTTTTCCCATTCAATATTATTATTAGTTTGCTGGAGAATAATGTTTTCCGGTTGCAATTCTAGTTCTTTTGATTGTCAATATGTATAGCATTTTAGGAGTGGTGGTCTTTTATGTAGCTACTGCTAAGACCTGGTAGCTGCCCAATTCTAATTTTTAAAGAATTGCTTTCTTCCTTAAGACTCTGAATTTCCTTAGTTGACTGTCCTTTCATAATCTTGTTTTTCTTGGATGATTCTTATTTATTTGTTTGTTTGTTCATTCATTTATTTATTTATTTTTAGTTTTTCCTCTGTCCTTATTTGATTTTTTTGGGAGGCAATTGGGGTTAAGTGACTTGCCCAGGGTCACACAGTTACAAAGTGTTAAGTGTCTGAGGCTAGATTTTGAACTCGGGTCCTCTTGAATTCACAGCCAGTACTCTATCCACTTCATCATCTTGCTGCCATGATTTTTAAAGGGACAGGAAAGGTCTTTTTTATTTCAATATCTTCTGTAGATGAACACTGATCTTCCCAATTCCTATAACAACTTTATATGGTTGGGTTTTGCCTGCTCTTATTTATTTATTTTAAAATAAATTTATTAATTTATTTTAATTTTTATTTATTCATTTTTTATTTAAATTCAATAAATTTATTAATAATAATTAACAAATTTATTTTTGCTTGTTTCTGTAATCACCTCTAGTCCTTGGGTGGGGGAAGGGATGGTGTCTCTGGCTTCACTTCTCTCCTCTGCTTGGAACCCCAAACCAAGAACTTGACCCTCATAAGTGCCTTCCTGCACTCAAATGTATGGGGTACTGGTTCCTTTTCTTCTTACAGTCTCAGCAGCACAGCTGGGCATGGTGTTCCTAATGAGCAGAGGTTCCCTCAATCTTCCCAGACTCACACCCCTGATTCTAAACACTGTTTTGAAGGTGAAAGCTGGCTTGCTGTTTAAGGGGAGCTAGTCTGGAGGTATTTCCTAGAATTGTTCATATTCTCTTCTGTTCCAAATATTATTTGTTTTTCATGGGTCTAGATTGGGCTTGAGATCTCATATTGCTCTGTTTGTGGGGGAAATCTGTAGATCTGATCCACTGTATCATTTTCTTGGAATTCTCTTCATCCTTGATAATCCTTGGTTGTATATGGGGAGGTGGGGTAATCCATTCCTCAACCTGGGTGAAAGGACATAGTCCTAGCCATCATTTTCTCTACCTAATTCTACATTTTTTCCCAGAATGGGTTGGACAAATTCATAGCTTTGCCATCTTTTCCAGTTTTATTGACTTGAAGTGGAACTGTAGACTGTTGGTGTGTATGTGTTTTGTGTGTGTGTATTGTATTTCTCTTATTAGTGATTTGGAGCAGTCTTTCATATTATTTTTTATACTTTATGGTCCTTGTGAGAATGGTATGTTCATATCCTTGGACACTGTATCCCTTTGGAAATAGCTTTCCTAAAATATTTTATATAGTTTAGATATGTACCATTGTCAGTAATTTGAAGCAAAGATTTTTTTTTCCCCCCTCTCGGTTTGCTTCCTTTTTTGGGTGATTTCTTTGCTTTTATAAAAAAATTTTAGCTACATGTATGTAACTAAAATTGGTTATTTTATCTTGTTTATGCTAATTGGTTCTAAAAAGAAGTTTAAAAGTGTTTTTTTTAATAATTTTCTTTTTGTTTGTTTTCAGGCTTCACCAGGCAATCTTTCCCAGTTTGAAGAAGTTCTCTTTGGCAGCAGTGATATGTCATGTTCCGTTGGTGGTGTAGGTGTAAAGCTGTCTATTGTTGATGGCCAAAGATTAGTTGGGGTTGGGTATGTTGACTCCATACAGAGGAAACTAGGACTGTGTGAGTTTCCAGACAATGATCAATTCTCCAATCTGGAAGCTCTGCTGATTCAGATTGGCCCAAAGGAATGTGTGCTACCTGGAGGTGAAACTGCTGGGGACATGGGAAAACTGAGGCAGGTAAGAAAGGGGGAAAGAGTTCATGCTAATTTTTTTTTTTTTTCTTTCTTTTTCTGAGGCTGGGGTTAAGTGACTTGCCCAGAGTCACACAGCTAGGAAGTGTTAAATGTCTGAGACTAGATTTGAACTCAGGTCCTCCTGAATTCAGGGCTGGTGCTCTATCCACTGCGCCACCTAGCTGCCCCTCATGCTAATTTTTAAAAATTCAGTTTTATTTTATTTTCAGCTCCAATTTTTTTCCCTCGTCCCTCCCCCAACGATTGAGAAGATCCCCCCTCCTCCGCCTCCAACAAAATCCAAAGCTCATTACAAATATGTATAGCTATTCAAAATACATTTTCACATTAGCAATGTCCATCCAGATAGAAGGAAAGGAAGGAAAAGAAAATATGCTTTATTCTGCACTCTGAATCTGTCACCTTTCTATAGAAAGAGGGTAACATGTTTCATTAGGAATCCTTTAGAATTGTGGTTGATCATTGTGTTGAGCAGAATTTCTAAATGACTTAATACTAATGAAGTATAACAACAACAAAAATCTAAAACTCTTAGAAAAGAGCACCATTTAGAGAAAACCCAGAACAAAAAAGGACCATTTGTTTGCTCTAATTATGTTTTATAAAAATATTTTTTGAAATATTTTAAGAACTGATCATTTTAGCTCTGATTTCTCTAAAAAAGAGTGAGAGAGAGAAATCATTTTGGGTTGTGTTTTTATATATTTATGCCACTCATTACAGAATTAAGGCAAGGAAGAGAAGCACCTTAACTATATTAAAGCAATTATAACTGGGATAATTTAATTGATATTCTATAAGCTTAAATTAAATAATCAGTTTGTTTTTAAAAAGTTGACAAATTTTGTTTTTCAGTAAAATCATTAGGAGGGAACACATTTGTATTTTTAAAAATAGGTTATTGAGAGAGGAGGAATTCTGATCACAGAGAGGAAGAAAACGGACTTTTCAGCAAAAGATATCATTCAGGACCTCAACCGTTTGTTGAAAAGCAAAAAGGGAGATCAAGTGAATAGTGCTGTATTGCCTGAGATGGAGAATCAGGTATGTAAATTAAATGTGTGGATTTATTTTTAAGTCAAAGTGTCATTTTTCTAGTGAAAGACTCTTAACACATTAACTTTATATCCATTGCAAATAATATTTGCTGTCATCATTGAATTGGGGAGCCTTAGGGATAAGTCTGTGTTTGAAAAGAGAGAAAAGTAGATATTTATGTATCACCACAAAATTAATGTGGAAATAGCGGTTCTACTTTTTTTTTTTTTTTTTGGCAAGGCAGTTAGGATTAAGTGTTTGCCCAGGGTCAGGAAGCTAATGTTAAGTGTCTGAGAATGGATTTGAACTCAGGTACTCCTGACTTCAGGGCTGATGTTCTATATACTGTCCTTTCTACTTTCTTTAAATGAAACTTAAGTAGTTTTACAGCCATTAAAATTTTTCAAGCCACAATATTTCTTCTATTTACAGCATGATTAGAGTCTGGTCCATTTTGAAAATATTTTGTTCATCTCTTTTGTCATAGCATGCTCATTTGTAGAGATCCTGCTCCTGTTTCTTCTCATTTCCAGTGAGTCTTTACTTGGAATAAAGAATTGGTTAAGCAAAGATAACCAGTTCAGTAACATAGTGGCCTAATCTTATAGTGTGTATAACATTCTATGTATGATCCTTTTTTCAAGTGAGATCATCTGTTATGAATTAATTTTATTATGGTTTTATGAGGGAAGCACAGATTAACTTTTTTTTAATTTTTAAATTTTCATTTTTATTATAGCTTTTTATTTTCAAGATATATGCATGGTAATTTTACAGCACTGACAATTGCCAAGCCTTTTGTTCCAATTTTTCCCCTCCTTCTTCCCACATCCCTCCACCAGATGGCAGAATTGACCAATACATGTTACATATGTTAAAGTATAAATTAAATACTATATATCTATATATATATCTATATATATATATCTATATATATCTATATATATATATATATATACATATATATATATGTATATAAATATATATATCTATATATCTCTATCTATTATCTATATCTATCTATATATCTATCTATATATATATGTATATATATATATATATGTGTGTGTGTGTGTGTGTGTGTGTGTGTGTGTGTGTGTGTCCAAACAGCTGTTTTGCTGTACAAAAAGAATTGGACTTTGAAATAGTGTACAATTAGCTAGTGGTTCGTAGTCATCTCCCAGAGTTCTTTCGCTGGGCGTAACTGGTTCAGTTAATTTCACTCGACATCAACTCATGTAAGTCTCTCCAGGCCTTTCTGAAATCATCCTGTTGGTCATTACAGAATAACTTTTTTTTTTTTCTTTTTCTGAGGCTGGGGTTAAGTGACTTGCCCAGGGTCACACAGCTAGGAAGTGTTAAGTGTCTGAGACCAGATTTGAACTGGGGTTTTCTTAAATTCAGGGCTGGTGTTCTATCCATTGCGCCACCTAGCTGCCCCTGCAGAATAACTTTTAATGGCAATATTGGGTAGGTAGGAAAAATGCATCGGAATCAGGAAGATTCATCTTCGTGATTTCAGATTAGTCTCAGACACTTATTAGTCATATGACTTTGGGCAAATCACTTAAATATGTTTCTTCATCTGTAAAATGGGCTTGGAGAAGGAAATGACAAACTACTCTAGTATCTGCTAAGAAAACTCCAAATGGGGTCATGAATCACTGGACAGGACTGAAATAACTCAGCAATCACAACAAATGGTCTTAAGATGAGCTGCTGCTCAAGTTGTGCCAACAAATATCTTGTTTTGATTAAAATATTTTGAAGAGATTTAAGCTATTGTTGTAGCACTATTATCTTCTATTTTGAAAACATACACCTGATGTTGCTGCTTATTTTTAATTTTTTTTAATCATACTTTTTTCTTATCTTTTTTTTTACTTTCTCCTTCATTCCTAAATGTGGAATTATGATGTTAACTATTTGCTTCAAAGACAATATTAGATTGTTGTCTGTATTTTCATTTCTTTTAAACAATTGCTTTTACATTATACTAGAATAGCAACAGCATAGGTCTTTGGGATGCAATTAGAATTTTGCTGTTAGCAGTCTTGACGAGTTCTGTTTCTTTTGGATTAGAGGGGCACCAGGGAAAATCATTTTTAAAGTACTTCATTTACATATTTAGGTCTTATTTCTAATATATCCATCCCCCTGATGTACCCAGAAAGGTGGCCTTTATGATAGTAAATAAAAAAGAGCAGCTAGCCCTGGAGTCAGGAAGACCTGAGTTCAAATATGGCCTCAGATACTTAACACTCACTGTCAGTGTGATCCTAGGCAAGTTACAATTGCCTTGCTCCCCCCCCCCAAAAAAAAAAAATAGAGAAAAAAATTCAGCATTCACCAAACCTATACAACAAATAAAAGAGGGAGGAACCTTCTCATACCTTTTGGGTGGAATCAGACTTGTAATTTGTTTATTTTTAAATTTTTTTCCTCATCATTTATTGTATCACATTTATTGTGTATGTTGTTTTCTTGATTCTAGTTATTTTATTTATATCAATTCAGGTATGCCCTGCTATACTCTTTGTATTCTTTTCAACATTTCTTTTGCTGCAGGAATGTTACATATCATTCATGTATTATAATTTATGATATCAAATTTTTTCCCTCCCCCAAGATAGCAAGCAATGTGGTATAGGTTATATTGTATAATCATGTTAAACATTTCCACATTAGTCATTGTGGAAGAAAGTAGAAACAGAATGAGAGGGAAAACTACAAAGAGACAAAAACCAAAAAAAAAACCCACGAAAAAATAGTATGCTTAGGTGTGCATTCAGTCTTCATAGCATTTTCCATCAATTTGCAATTGTCTTGGATCATTGTATTGCTATAGAGAATTAAGTCAATCAATTGATTATAGCACAGAGTTGTTACTCTGTATAATGTTCTTCTGATTGTGTTCACTTTACTCAGCATCAGTTCAAGTCCAGGTTTTTTCTGAAATCTACCTGTTCATCATTTCTTATAGCATTCCATTACATTCATATACCATAACTTGTTCAGTCGTTCCCCAATTGATGGGTATTCTCTCAATTTCTAATTCTTTCCTACCACAGAAAAAGCAGATAGCTTAATTTGTTTAGTCATTCCTCAATTCAGACATGTTTTGTTTTATAGTTCTTTGCTACTACAAAAAGTAACACTATCAATATTTGTGGTGTCCTTTTCTTCTCTCTCCTCTAGACAGCAAGTAATCCAATACAGGCTAAATATGTGCAATTTTATAAACATATTTCCACATTTATCATGTCACAAGAAAAATCAGATTAAAAGGGAAAAAATTTTAGAAAATAAAAATAAGCAAGCAAACAACAATGGTAACAAAAGTGAAAATACTATGTTGTGATCCTCACTCAGTCCCCACAGTCCTTTCTCTGGATGCAGATGTCTCTTTTTATCACAAGTCTATTGGAATTGGCCTGAATCACCTCATTGTTGAAAAGAACAATATTGTTCATCATATAATCTTGCTGTTGCTGTGTACAATGTTCTTTTGGTTCTATTCACTTAGCATCAGTTCTTGTCAATCTCTTTAGGCTTCTTTGAAATCATCCTGCTAATTGTTTCTTATAGAAGAACAATAATATTCTATTACATTAATATACCATAACTTATGCAGCCATTCCCCAACTGATGGGCATCCACTCAGCTTCCGGTTTCTTGGCAGTATAAAAAAGGGCTGCTACAAACATTTTTGCACATGTGAGTCCTTTACCCCTTTTTGGGGATCTCTTTGAGATACACACCTAGTAGAGATACTCAAAGAGTGTGTGTGTGTGTATTAGTGTGCCAGTTTTCTTAGATCATCTCCAACATTTATCTTTATCTTTTTCTGTCAGTATAGCAAATTTGAAAAATGTGAAGGGGTACCTCAGTGTTGTCTTAATTTGTATTTCTCTAATCAATAGTGATTTAGAGCATTTTTTTATATGACTAGAAATGATTTTGATTTCTTCATCTGAAAATTGTCTGTTCATATCCTTTGATCACTTATCAGTTGGATAATGGCTTGTATCTTACAAATTTGAGTCAGTCCTCTATATTCTATATTTTAGAAATAAGGCCTTTATTAGAAACCTTGGATGTAAAATTTTTTTCCTTTTTTGCTTCCCTTCTAATCTTGGCTGCATTAGTTTTGTTTGTACAAAACTTCTTAATTTAACATAATCAAAATGATCTATTTTGTATTTCATAGTATTCTCTAGTTCTTTGACCATAAATTCCTTCCTTCTCCATAAATCTAATTTGTTTATAGTATCACCCTTTTTTTCTAAATCATGAACTCATTTCAATATTATCTTGGTATGGGGTGTTAGGTGTTGATCAGTACCTAGTTTCTGCCAAACTATTTTCCAATTTTCTCAGCAGTTTTTGTCATAGTGAGTTTTTGTCCCAGATGCTGGAATTTTTGGATTTATTAAACACTACATTACTACAGTCATTTACTGTTAGGTCTTGTGAACCTAATTTATTCCCCTGATATATTACTCTATTTCTTATGGCTTTTACTTTTAATTTTTCCTTGTGTTTCAGAAATCTTAATTTATAATTCTTTTAATTTTAGGTTGCAGTTTCATCATTGTCAGCTGTTATTAAGTATTTAGAACTTTTATCAGATGATACAAACTTTGGACAATTTGAACTGACTACTTTTGATCTCAACCAGTATATGAAATTGGATAATGCAGCCGTCAAAGCGCTTAACCTTTTTCAGGTAAAAAAAAAAAAAAAAAAAAAAAAGGGATCAAAAGGGCTACTTTGAGAATCGTAATTTTAATCAACTAGGACAGATATCATGAAAATCTTTTTTTGTGATTTATGATTTTTAAGAGCTGTTGTGGTGAAAATGCCACATGTAAGGGGTTTATTTGTGATGACCCTCTCAAATCTTAGGTAGTCTGATCTTTCATTTGGTATCCTGAAGTCTTTAACAGAATTTGAAGACTTGTCAGTAGATTTCAATCTAGAAGAATAGCATTCGAGGACACAATCAGTAGGTGGGAGGGAAATTCTTTTTTAGAAATGATCAAAGCATACTAAAAAATATATAAGGGTAATTTCTCCAACACAATAAGAAATTGTGGTAGGATTTCAATGATAACATCATGTTTATTAAAAGGATATTATATTCTTAAATATTTAGAAGTATAGTATGTTTTAATGTATAATTGTACATTAATATTAAATGAGATACATGCAAAAATTTTTGATTTTACTTTATTTTTCTACTCTTAAAATCATTTAAAAAATAAATTTGCACAATATGCAGCCCTTAAATTTGATTCTGAAGGTAAGGTAACAGTAATAGTTTCATGTCATTATATAATAGTACCATTGCAAAGAAGCTGAATTAAATATTACAATTTTTATTATAAATAGTCATCATTTAAATAAAAAATTTTAATGACTAATTTTGGCTTAGTAAGACATGCTGATGAGCCTGTAATTTCCTGTTTTTACTTCTTTATTAGGGTTCTGCTGAAGACAAAAGTGGTACTCAATCTCTTGCTGCCTTGTTGAATAAATGCAAAACACCTCAAGGCCAAAGACTGCTTAATCAGTGGATTAAACAGCCACTACTGGATAAGAACCGGATAGAGGAAAGGTACATAAATGTATATATTTGTAGTGATCTAAAGGAGACTGACTCTACCATAAATGATTCTCTTGTTTTGTTAAAATTAAATAGCCTTTATTAGAAGGTAATTATGTAGTTGAATGATAATAATAGATCATTATGAACTTGTGGCTAAAAAAAATATTGATAAGATAGTGGATAAAGTTGGAAATGTGTTGTAGTATTTTTGTTTGAAAGCTATGGTTCTGATATTTTGAGCAAGTAGCAATGGAAATAATGTTTACTTATAAGTTTAACCTCTAAAAGTAGAAATACTTGTTTTTGTGTTTTCCTTCTAATGTTTTCTTTGTTGAAAAAATTAGTTTTTGTTTTTGTTTTTTTTTTAAATAGCTTCCTGTTTTTATAGGGCTTATAGTGCTTGAATGTTTCAGATTTGAGCTTAAACTACTAAAAACAATGTTAGCCATGAAAATATTTGCTATACAAGTTCCGAATACTTTTCTTCAAGCTGTAGGTAGCAAAGCTTAGGAATTAGTTGATTGTAAATAAGGTTTAAAATCTCTTCTATTCATAGTCATGCTTGGTGAAATAAAGTAGCATTTGATATCTATTATTAATTATAATACTTGGCACTTTTCTTCCATGTTCTTATTAGGTGAGTCATTTGTAAAATATTAGTATTATATAAAACTCCCCAAACTCATCTGTAAATTAATAAGATCTAATTGAATATATTCTTATTCTTTCTGAGGTACTTGACTTCTTTTAGGCCCAAGGAGTTTATTAAACTTATGTTCTTTAGATTTTAAAGTAGCTGTTATCTAGAAGTTTATGATAAAATGTGTTATTTGTGCTAATTTTTGTTATTTTTCTTTAGAAGTTTTATGGGATGTACAATATTCTTAACTATTTGATATAGAAGATATTTGACTCTTTTCCTTTATGCTGTTTAACTTTTAGTGGCCAATTTTAGAAGTCAGTTACTTGTCAATAGATAGGATTAATTAATGATTGACAGGGCTTTTAAGGTATTAAAAAGAAGCAATGAGGTGGGTTTTTTTAGCATATTATTATTTGGTTCATACTAACACTGCTGCCAACGAAATGTAGGCATTCATCACTTTATTCCTGGATTTTTGCAATAACTGGCTGGTAGATCTTCCTGCTTCGGTGTCTCCCCAATATAATCCATCTTCCATTTAGCCACTAAAGTGATTTTCTTAAAACATAGGTCTAATTATGTCAACCTTCAATAAGCTTTAGGAGTTCTCTATTGCTTCCAGGAAAAATGCCTTGAAAACTAGTATTCTATAAAATTAACACAGTAAGTCCAAGCTTTGTGATCTTGGGCACATCTATCTACTTCAATTTCCTCATTTGTAAATGGCGATAATAATGGCACCTACCTTTCAGGGTTGTTGTGAGGACTAAATGAAATAATAATTATAAAGCATAGTGCCTGATAGATAGTAAGCTCTGAATAAATGTTAACTATTATCATTAGCTATACTTATGAGTTGCTGCATCAAGGATTTCTTAAGTGCATTGAGGTTTCTTTACTTACCCTTGACACTGACAAGAGAGAGAATGTTGCTTTTGTATCGTTTTAAAATTTTAACTTGAGTATATCATCTGTATTCAACTTGTGCTTCTGAATATCTGTTTTATTGAACAAATGCCACATGTGGATTGTTAACAAGGCTTAAAGAAGTATATTCTTGTTTCCTAGTGAAGATTGTTTAGTTGGTGAGAAATGTTTGGGCAAAAACCCAGCCTTTCCTATGTATATAAAATTATTTTCTAAAAAGCTAAAATTATTATTGATAAACTAACAGTTCATCTCCCCCCCCCCACCCTGAGGCTGGGGTTAAGTGACTTGCCTAGGGTCACACAGCTAGGAAGTATTAAGTGTCTGAGATCAGATTTGAACTCGGATCCTCCTGAATTCAAGGCTGGTGCTCTATCCATTGTGCCACCTAGCTGCCTCCTTAATCTTAAATGTTAAAGAAGTCTTTTTTAAATCAAAGCCTTAAGATAATAGTCAGTTTGAGGAAAGTGTGAAAATAATAATTTATTAGAGTTAGTTTACTGTTTCTGTTGCTTAATAGTAAAATAAATCTGTGATCTCACTGAGGTAGATAATGTTTCTTTCTGTCATTTATTAAGGAAATTTATTAAGTTCTACATTGTGCCAGATTATGTTATTTAGTAGGGGTACAAATATAAAAATGAAAAGTGTCCTTATATTCAAAGACCTTATAGTCTTAGACAGAGAAGACAATATGGACAAAAATAGATAACTAAAAATAGATAAAAGGTGATTTTGGAGGAAAGGAATCAGGCCAGGCACAGTGAAGAAAAGAGGGTCTTACGTTGATCTTTAAAGGAAGCTATGGGTTCAGAGAGATGGAGTTGAGGTGGAAAGCCTTTCTGGCATTCGGGCAAAGCCAGAGCATCAATATGGAAGTGAGATGAAAGGCAAGTATATAAGAAATAGCTAGGAGGCCAGGTTGGTTTAACTATAGTGTGTTTAGAGGATGGAAAAGTAGGTTGAGGCCAGGATTTAAAGGTTTTATTTGTCAGATAGAGGAGTTTATATTTGATCTTAGCGGTGATAGGAAGCCAATGACATTTATTAAATAGGGGAGCAACATGGTCAAATTGATTTTGAGAAGAGCTCTGGTAGCTGTAGGAAGGATGAATTGGAGAAGGAAGAATTTAAGGCAAGGATATCGATTAAGAATCTGTTCCTGTAGTCCTTGAGAGAGGTATTTATTAAAGGGCTCCATTTGAAGGATGGTTACTTATCATGGCTGGGTGAGTAGAGAGAAGAGAGTGGATTTGTGAGAATTTGGAAAGGTAGAAATGATCAGATTTGGTCCCTGATTGGGATATTTGAGGGGGAGGGTAATGAGGATGGCACAAACTGAGAAAACCTGGTTTCTATAGACCAAATAGATTTGCCTTCTGTATATGCATATTATTTTTGAATTTATATAGATGCTATTGTTTTCATAAGTACAAATTCACTTACAGGTTTCTTGCTAGAGGCAGCTAGATGGTGCAGTGGATAAAATACCAGTTCTGAAGTCAGGAGGACCTGATTTCAAATCTGGCCCTAGACATTTAATACTTCCTAGCTGTGTGACCCTGGGCAAAATCACTTAACTCTAGTTGTCCCACCCCAAACAAATAAACAAAATAAATACACAAAAGAAGTTTCTTACTAAATTCATAACTTTACATTATTTATGTTCCTGAACGTTTATTAGTATAGCAACTATATGGGGGATATCTTAAGAAATCTTTGGTGTTTCAAAGGAATTAAGAATACATAGATGTTGGAAATTGGATGACTGGATCCTTAGCAAATTTAAATCTTAATCTAAAACTTTAAAAGTTGTGGGAAGGCAGGAGCAGGATGATAGAGTTGAAAGAGTATTGAATTTGGAGTTAGAAGACACAGGTTTGAATCCCTAGTTTTTTTGATGAGGAAAGTGAGATTTCGAGAAATTAAATCGATTTAACTCGGTCACAAGCTAGGAGCCAGGTCAAGACTGGTCTCTTGATTCTTGGTCTATTGCTTTTCTGCTTTATCATTCTCCCTCTTTCATCTTATAAAAAGTCTTATTAGATAAACTTATTTTTCTCGTAGATGAGGAGCTTGCTTTACTATGAAGTAATTCTGTATTTTGACTTTTCTTTTTTGAAAGTTAAAAATCCCTAAAATCACAGATATGGTAGGATTCATTTATTTTCTGAAAAATATACTCTTGATGTCTTTGTTTTAAAAATACAGTCATTTCTGGAGAAATGTTTCCTACATTGTATGTAGAAACAACTTTAAGTGAAAACTAATATGGAGTTTTCTCTCTTGGGTTGATTTCCTTTAGAATATTTGGCCATGGAGTCTTTATAAAGCCTACTTATCCTTTTAGTGAAAAAAATCTTTTAAAATGTGCATTTATTTTCTTCACAATAATATTCTTATTACATTCATGCAAAATAAGGTTTATTTGTTATAAGCCATTTTGATTGTTAATTTGGCAAATAATGTACCTTTATATTTGTCTTTGTTCTTGAAGTATAAGCTCTGTAGTGGGATTGCTAGATCAGAATATAAGTAGTTCAATCATTTTTCTTGAGTAATTCCAAATTAATATTCACAGTTGTTAAATCAATTCACAGGTTCACTGTGTATTAGATCTGTTTCTCCCCCTGCACTGAGGTGGTTCCATGGATAGAGTGCTAGGCCTGGGGTCTGGAAGACCCCAAATATGGCTCTATGTATTTATCTAGCTGTGTAGTCCCGGACATGTAACCTCTGTGCCTCAGTTTTCCTAAATTTAAAATTGGGATAATAAGAGCCCCTACCTTGCAGAGTTGTCACTAGAATCAAATGAGATATTTGTAATGCACTTAGCACAGTATCTGGCATATAGTAAGCTCTATATAAATGCCTATTCCTTTTCCTCTTCCTCTTCTTTTTTCCCTGTTAGTGTGCCTGTTTTAACACAGTTCCTCCAACATTGGCTATTAGTGTATTTTGTAATTTTTGCAAGATTGCATCATTAGATGAAACCTCAAGAGCTGTTTGAAGTTACTAGTGATTTGGAACATATTTCTAAATGGTTATTTGTAATTAGTAATTTTGTGAAAAATTGTTCCTATCCTTTGACTGACTTAGCTTTTGGTGGCATATATTTCTCAATGCATTTCTAACTATCTAAAGTACAGGTCATTGTGTTGCACTAGTTACTAAATCAAAGATACCACTCTATCTTATTTAACATAAGATTTAGATTTCTCTACTATATAGGCTTATTGGGATGTCTGATCTTGGCGTGGAAGTAATCCTTATTTCATGATGATGATAGCAAAGGAGCCCAGCCTCTGGGATCTTTTCCAAACTGTTGAGGCTTTTAGTTTGCACTTGGCAAACTGATTGTATGTCAGGCTAAGGACCAACCTAGCTATGTTCATAAGGATAGGGTGTGTGTGTGTGTGTGTGTGTGTATGTGTATGTAACTGACAGAATATGTGCTATTAGCCAGAGAACTGGAAACTACTTTTTTTTTGCTGAGACAATTGGGGTTAAGTGACAGCTAGGAAGGGTTAGTGAATGAGGTCGGATATGAACTCAGGTCCTCTTGACTTCAGGGCCGGCAGTTTATCCACGAGCTGGAAAGGTTTTAATAGGAATTCTTAAACTAAGGGGTACTACCACATCTTTTCCTTATTTTATGAATTATGTGCACAGCAAAACTTGTTTGTATTTAATTGTGAATTCAGAGTATTAAAGGTCAGTTTTTAAATAAAGCATAATATAACAAATAGTGCAAAATTCTGATTAAAAAGGTAAATCTTCTGTTTTATGAATTGGCTATCATGAAAAATTGCTATATAAACACTTTCAAGGCAATTTGAGTCGATTTTTCATTCAGTTACTTGTATGAAGCTTAGCATCCTTATTGAGTGGTACTGATAGTATATTATGACAGTATTAAATTTGATTCCTTAAAAAATTGTTAGTGGCATTTCTGTGGAAACAGTGGTACCAGTCTTTTTTCTTTTTTTTAGGTAATAGTAAATACTGTTACTAAATCAATTTCACTTGTGTCATAACAATATTATATGTATTACAATATATGAGGTCTCAGGGTTTCTACTGAGATGAGAGACTGTTGTGTGCATGTGTGTGAGTTCATCATTTTGGCGAACTCTCCCTTTACTGATGCAGATTAGTTTTTTGTCTGTAACTATTATCTTAAAAGAGTTGAGTTAGCACTAAAAGGTTAATTAAATGACATGCCCTTAGTCAAGAAGTTTGAATGCATGAATGGCAGAAGATAAACCCAGATCTTTCTGGGTTTGACACTCAGAAAGTTGTTATTCTTAAATGTATGTAAACTGTAATATATACTATGCATTTTAGAAAAGTAATTGGCTTGGAGAGACTTACATGAACTGATGCTAAGTGAAATGAGCAGAACCAGGAGATAATTATACACTTCAACAATGATACTGTATGAGGATGTGTTCTGATGGAAGTGGCTATCTTTGACAAAGAGAAGATCTAATTCAGTTCCAATTGATCAATGATGGACAGAATCAGCCACATCCAGAAAAGGAACACTGGACTGGGAAATGAGTGTAAACTATTTGCACTTTTGTTTTTCTTTCCAGGTTATTTTTACCTTCTGAATCCAATTCTTCCGGTGCAACAAGAAATTCAGTTATGCACACATATATTGTATCTAGGATATACTATAACATAATTGACATATATAAGACTGCTTGCCATCTAGGGGAGGGGGTGGAGGGAGGGAAGGAAAAAGTCGGAACAGAAGTGAGTGCAAGCGATAATGTTGTAAAAAATTACCCAAGCATATATTCTGTCAATAAAAAGTTATAATAAAAAAAATTATTTCTTGAAAAAAAAAGGAATTTTTTTCATCATATATATCACAATAAAACCTAAGTGAATTCTTGACCTGAATGTTAATAATCATGACATTATAGAAAAACTAGAAGATAACAAGATCAGTTACATTTCACAGTTATAGCTAAGGGGAGAATTCTTAATAATGAAGGATATATATAGGTGATTATAAATAAGTTAAAATAACATACACTTTCAATTAAATGTAATTTATAGAATTTTCTTAAAGAAAATGAATTCTTTTAGAAAAACAAGAGAAGCTGTTGATTGGGTAGTAAAAAAACCTTTTTATCAAATGTCTTTATAAGAGTCAAATATCTAACATATATAGGGAAATAAAACAAACTTAAGGCCAAGAGTCCTTGGTTCTGTGCATATGTAGTTAAAGAATATGAACAAACAATTCTCAAAGAATTATAAATTATTAAACATCTTGTGAAAGAATGTTCCAAGTCTCTAGTAAGAGAAATACTAATGAAAATAGTTCTACACATTTGAATGATTTAAAAACAAAAGAAAGTTTTTCTTGTTTTGGCAAGAAACAGCCTACCAAAAAAATTTTTAAGAGACAGATATATTTCTGATACCTAAGTAGGGAAAGATAAAATTAAAAAAAAAAATTGTATACAAGCCATTCCCCAAGCGATAAATGGTCAAAGGATGTAAGCAGACAATTCTCAGATGAAGAAATTAAAGCCATTTCTAGTCATATGAAAAAATGTTCTAAATTCACTATTGATTAGAGAAATGCAAATTAAGATAATCTTGAGGTACCACTTCACACCTCTCAGATTGGCTAAAATGACAGGAAAAGATAATGATAAGAGTTGGAGGTGATGTGGGAAAACTAGGGCACTTAATATATTAATTGGTAGAGTTGTGAACTGATCCTACCATTTTGTAAAGCAATATGGAACTATGCCCAAAGAGCTATCAAACTGTGCATACCCTTTGATTCAGCAAAGTCTCTACTGGGTCTATATCCCAAAGAGATCATAAAAATGGAGAAAGGACCCATATACAAAAATGTTTGTAGCAGTCCTCTTTGTAGTGGCAAGGAACTGGAAACTGAATGGTTGCCCATCAGTTGGGGAAATGGCTGAATAAGTTATGGGATATGAATGTAATGGAATATTATTCTATAAAAAATGATGAGCAGGCTGATTTCAGAAAAGCTGGAAAGACTTACATGAACTGATGCTAAGTAACTGAACAGAACCAAGAGAACATTGTACACAGCAAGAAGAAGATTATATGATGATCAACTGTTGATGGACTTGGCTCTTTTCAACAAAGCTATTCCAAAAGACTTGGGATGGAGAGAGCCATCCATATCCAGAAAGAGAACTATGGAGACTGAATATGGATCATAGCATAGTATTTTCACTTTGTCATTTTTTTCTTCTTTTGATCTCATTTTTCTTGAACAGAAGGAGGAAGAAAAATTTGGAACACAAGTTTTGCAAAGGTCTCTTTTTTGCATGTATTTTGAAAAATGAAAAGCTGTTATTAAAAAAATTAAAAGAGAGTGCAGATATCTTCATTGGAAATAAAAAGAAAAAAGAATTATAGCAGCATTACATAAATATTGATACTAAAATTTTAAATAAAAACTTTAGGAAAGATATTGCAGCAATATAATTAAAATTATTATGATCAAGTTGGATTAGTACATCAGGATGAAAACAATGAATAATCCCTCTTATTTTATTTATTAAAAAATTCATATATATATATACACAAATATACATATATACACACACACACATATATACATATATATATATATATACACACACACACACACACACACACACACACACACAAACACACACTTTTTGGAATTAGCAAAAAATTGATCTTCTACCCCTTCCCCAAGAATGTAAGAAAAAACAAAATTCTTGTTGCAGGCACATTATCAAGTAAAATAAATTTCTATTTTGCCTATGTCCTTTCTCTAATCCTCTCTCTATATATCTCATTTTATACTATTGGTCCTTCATATCTTTATCATTAGGATAATGTTTCTTTCCCAGTTATATCTCCCAGTTATATCTCAATTTTTAGCATTCATTTTTATAAGTTTTTTTTTTCACATTTTTCTCCCTATCTTCCCAAGATGTAGGCAGTTGGATAGAAATTATACATATGCTATCATGTTAGATATATTTCCATGTTAGTCTCAATTGTAAAAGAAGCAGCAGATCAAAAGGGAAAAAACCATGAGAAGGAATACAATGAAAAAAATATTTGTTTACAAATAGCATTTTTCTTTACGAGTTCTTTGTACTTTCTTAATTCATTGTGTTGCTGAGAAGAACTGAGTTGTTCACACAGTTGTTCACATTGCTGATACTGTGTGCAATGTTTACCTGGTTCTGCTCATTTCACTTTGCATTACTTTGTACAAGCCAGATTTTTCTGAAATTTGCCTGTTTGTCATTTCTTATTGCACATTCCATTCCATTTATTACACATCATATTCCATTACATTCCTATACCACAGCTAGTTCAGCCATTTCCCAACTGATGGTTATGTCTTCAATTTCTAATATTTTTCCATCACAAAAAAATATAAATGTTTTTGTACGTGTGGTCCTTTTCCCCTTTCTTTGGTCTCTTTGGGATACAGAGCCTAGTAATGGTAATGCTGGGTCATAGGGTATGCACAGTTTGGTTTCCCTTTGATCATAGTTCCAAATTGCTGTTTCCTTTTAAGCAAGTCTAGAATGTTTGCTCTTTTTTTTTTTTTTTTTTCCTTTGAGTAAGTTGGGTTTAACTGATTGGGACTAGATTCATGTCTAGTGCTTCCATTGTTCTTTTTGACCCTATTCTTTTGTTACCAATAATTTCTATCACATCTCTATACTCCTTTTGTTTTGGTCTTTCCATTCTTGGGTTGCCATGCACTTTTTTTTTTTTTTTTTTTTCCCTTACCTAAAGTTCTGGAGCTGGGTGGCCTTAATCTTTTTGGATTGGAATATATATTCATTTTTTCCATTGTCTTGGGCTGAGAAACACTTTGTCTTCCATGTGTACTATGAGTAGTTACATGTAGTAGTTTAGCCTTCTGGTCTCATTTCAAAAAACTTTACATTGTGTTTTCTTGTTTTCTTTTAAACTGCAGTTTCATTAGCATAAATGTAATACTTTGCTGATAGTATTACCCGAGGTGTTTATTTATTGATGGAATTTCTCTTCATATGTAGTTTGGAATAAATGATCCCTGAGGTTCCCTCCACATCCAAGCTGTTATAATACCCAATTTGTTTCCTGTCTCCTTGACATTTTTACAAAAGCTTCCTATAGCAATATGAATATATGTGTTTTGTTTTTTAAAAGTCATTCCTAGACATATTAAGTTACTTTTGTGTTTACTTCACTGTAGTTTATTGAAGTTACTTTATTATAAAAATAAATTCTTTATTTTTCTATAATATATAGGATATATATTATAGTGGTTTTATGACACTGAATATGTCACTTTATTTTCATAGTGATTGAGGTATCTTTTTAACACTATTAAGTTCAGATATGGTTCTGGACTACTTTGGTTTTGGGAATTTCCTTACCCTATGGATTCTTACATTGGTGGAATCACAGGTTTAATTCTATATTCCTTTCTGTTAGAGAAAAGTAAATAATATCTGTATAATATTTCTTTCTCTCCCCCCCCCTCCCAGGCTGGGGTTAAGTGACTTGCCCAAGGTCACACAGCTGGGATGTTAAGTATCTGAGACCAGATTTGAACTTGGGTCCTCCTGAATTCAGGGCTGGTGCTCTATCCACTGCACCACCTAGCTGCCCCATGTATGATATTTCTATGTTATCTGTTTAATTTGATGATTTAACATAAAGAGTGATGCTTTTTTATGTTTTTTTTTTTTTTTTTTAAAAGTCTTAAGAATGAATCCTAAACTCTTGTATTGCATTCTCCTGCCAGGATAAATATTTGATTTGACCTGACATCATTCTTTACATCATAAGCATCTCGTAGGAATATATTTTAGTTGATGTTGACTCTGTCTTTATTTATATTTCAGCCTTTTTTATATTGAAATAGCAGGTGGCAGTATTCTTTTATATGTTTTAAACTTAACAAGTAACATGTAGATGTAAGCTTGACCAAGCTCTATTAAATGATTCTTTTTTCTTTAAAGATTTTTCCATTGGATTATATTTTAAAAAATTTTTCTGCTAGCTGCTCTGAACACACACACACACACATTTGGAATTTGTGATCCAACTGAAATTTTGTTTTCTTAGTTGAGAGGTTTTAATTTTGCTTTATGATTAATATTTATTAAATGCTTTGTTTCAGGTTAAATCTAGTCGAGGCCTTTGTAGTAGATGCGGAGCTGAGACAGAGTTTACAAGAAGACTTACTTCGACGTTTCCCAGATCTTAATCGATTTGCCAAAAAGTTTCAGAGACATGCAGCCAACCTACAAGATTGTTACCGCATCTATCAAGCCATAAACCAGCTTCCTAATGTTATGCAAGCATTGGAAAAACATGAAGGTAGCAATGATTTTGGTTAGAATTTATATCCTTCTGTTTGAAATCTTCATTTTTTTGATTGCTATGAAAATGTATCTCCATCTTTTAGAAAGAGGATGCTACAAACCCACCATTAATTATATTTACATCCTTTTTGTTGTTGTTAAAGAGTTTATATATTAGCTTATAATGGAACTATAAGAGGGTCTGGGTTCTCATCTGGGCTCTGCTACTGTCAGCTGGTCATGCAAATGATCAAGCCCCTAAAGTTCTGTGCCTTTGTTTGCTCATGTCAAAATGATATGGTGAATAAACTGATCTTAGGGTTAAGTCTTCCATCTTGGCGATTCAGGTCAGTTCACTGCCTAAGAGGCAGTGGAGCGAAGGAAGCTGAATTTGGAATCATGACACCTGGCTTTGCCACTTCTCAGTGTGACCTTGGGGACATTATTTAACCATTTTGGATCTCAATTTCCTTATCCCTAAATGGGTGGTGGAACCAGATGTCCTCTGAGATCTTAGCATCCTTGCTTTTTTTTGAGCCTTATGACAAATAGCATTTAGCAGATAGCCAATTGGAGTTGATGTGCCATTGGGATGCAGCAGAGGGTTTTGGCAAGGTAGGAGATAAGAGAAAATTGTGGAATAAAGTTGAAGGATGCTCTATTCTCACTCAAGGCTACCTGAATACAGGACATGGTTATAGATTTGACATACTAATTTGTACTTTAATAAATGAATTTGAAATATATATGGGGGCAGTTTGATAATGTGGTGGATAGGTCACTGGCCCTGGAGTCAGGGAGACCTGGGTTTAAATGCACCTGCCAGCACTTAATATTTCTTAGCTGTGTGACCCTGGATAAGTCACTTAACCCCAGTTGCCTCACAAGGAAAAAAAAAAAAAACAACACGGTATGTGATTACCTTGGGCATTAAAGGCAAAAGAGGTGACACTAGGGGCAACTTCTGATTATATAATTTGTATTTATATTAATAAACTGGAGTCTTAAGAAGAACAACAATACGGTTATCAGGATTTTGGGGGGATGTTTTTGTTTTTTTGTTTTTTATCAAAAGGGCCCGAGATAATAAGGATGATGAATTGAAAAATTAACTAAATGCATTAGTACTTCAAAGGAGAATTATGACTTTAGAGCTTTAAATATTTTGCTCTAAAATTGCTATTTTCTTATCTTGTGAATTTTTTTGGATTATAATCAATCTCTTGGGCAAAAACAAATATCCCATGAAAAGAAAGTTAAGTTAGGAACAGCAGGGGGCAGCAACATATAAGAGCTAGTCTATTGTAATGAAGACACTGAAGTGATTCTCTTTATTAAATCTCTTAAAATTGGGAAATTGAAACAATACCTGAAATTCAAAACTATTTCTATTATACCCTTAGGGCAAAATTTTGCCCAATAACAAATGGCACAAGGTATTTTGAGTTTTGTGGTAACAAATTGTTACATCCTAATTAATGACTTACTCCAGTAGTTCATCATGATGTGGATGTGTCCCTGTACTTAAAGTTTATGGCAGGAGATTATTAATTCTGACAGATCCTATTAAATGATAAGGTTTTGCGTATTATCCAAGAAATTGGTTGTTTCTTGTCTGAAAACCAGTCTGGTTAAATTTCTAGAGGCTCTTCAAGAGTAAGGTAGTTTGAAGGGTGACAATTTCATTTGGCTGTAACAGTTCTCAAGAAGTGTAATAAATGAATGTCTTGGTAAAAATTCAACTGATTCATTACTATGAATAAATTTTATAGTTAATGACACTGATGTTTCTCTAAGCTATGATTCTTAAAGAGACTGAGAAAGGAGAAAAAGCTTAAAAGGAAAAAGTTTCATTAGGTAATTTTTTTTTTTTTAAGAAAACAGACACTTAAAACTATAAATTGTTTGTACATTTGTGGAAATTTATGATATTTTCAGAATGTACTTACTACATTGATTTCCAGTAACTTATTTCTTTCAGAATAGCATTTAAAAATTTCTCAGAAATTTTCAGGATGTTTTCTACACAGAATGAAAATTAAATTCAGTCCTCAAAATGCTTCTCCAGATTCTCTCAAATATTAAAATGAACACTTATCTTCTTTAGGCTTTTTCCTTCATCACAATTAACTTTCTAAGGCTTGTTAGGAAAGATTATCACTCTTTTCTCTGTTATTGTCACAGATTCTTTCATAAATATCCCTAAGATTCTATTATTTTTCTTAAAAATATAGTAACAATTTTCAGTCACTTAATCCTGTTTGCCTAATCTCAGCAGTAAACTGCGCTGGAGAAAGAAATGGCAAAACACTCTAGCACCTCTGCTGAGATCATACCAAATGTGGTCTCAAAGAGCTGGGCATAATAACATAATAACAACTGAACATACAGACAGAAATTAATATACAAGACTCACCCAAAATCAGTATAGTGACAGAAGCCATATAAGAACCAGATCATCAAAAAGCCATTCATCATCATCATAATTATAATCCTCACTACCACAATTATTACTAACATAGATTCTCTCTAGCACTTGAATCACTATTCATTTTTGCTTCTATCTAAAGCCATCAACCCCACTCAGTGTCTTACAACTAAATTCTTGGGTCATTTGCTATTTCTGCAATTCTCCTCAAATATGCCCATCTGCAAATAAAACTGCAGCTTAAATAGCCCTTCCCTCATGGAGCTTACAGCCTAGTATGAGTAGGAAAGCAAAAATAACTACTCTGTAAAATATATTTGTATTTATTCCTTTCACCCGTTACAATATAATTAACACAGTGTTAAAAGGCCATCCCTTGTACCCTGTATGCATTTCTATTCCGAGATTACTCTGTATATTCTGTATCCCTCTTATTCCCTCCCAGTTTGCCTGACCATCAATGTAGTTAATAATTGATTTTAATAATAGTACTAGTAGCTATGCCCCTGTTTGGGCTTAATGAATGATAAAATTTTGAGCTTAGATTCATTAGCACACATCAGTGTGAATGAATCACATTCAAAAATCAATGTTTGATCAAGGTTATATACTCTGCTCTGTGTTCAAATATGATTTAGTTTTTCATTCATGAGAAAAGCTTCACAGAATTTGGGTTAGCTTATTCAAGCCTTTTTTCTCCTAGAATAAGAAACATGATTCCTATTTATTATATAATTTAAGTGATTTTTATTATGACAATAACAGTAGCCAGCATTTATGTAGTGTTTTATCATTTGCAAGGCATTTTAGAAATATCTCATTTTCTCTTCACAACAACTTGGGAGGTAGGTGATATTATCATCCCATTTTACAGATCAAGAAACTGAAGTAAATAATGGTGAAGTGTGTGTCCAGAATTACACACCCGTTAAGTGTTTGAGACTAAATTTGAACTCAGATATCCTATCTACCACATCTGGGCCACCTAGCTGCCTTTTTTATTAGAGAAACAAAAAGGATAAAACTAAAAATTGGATTACATGGCCACAATCCTTTGATTATTACTTAATGGCCAGCATTATCTTAGATCTGCAGTTGTGTTCAACCCATTCAAGACACAATACAATTTTTGTCATCTTGGTCTTTTGGGGGAAACTGTTGGCTTTATTTCACTACCATAATTAGACCATTTGCGCCTTTTCCCCTGAGCATAAAGGGAACTCTACATTTGTGTACTGTGTCAGTTGATAAGGCTGTCAATTGCAGTAATTTTGTGAGTTTGGGTATTGTTCACTTTGTTCTTGGCAGCTCATGGCAATTATTAATAGGAAGGAGTAGATAAAGGATTTATAAAGCTCTTCTAACCCTAAATCTTTGGTCTTCCCTTCTTATGCTTTATCATATTGTAGAGATGACTGGGTTTTTGAAGATAATACTCTTGGAATGCAAGCTCTTCCAGTGTGTCTGCCAGACTTAAAATAGGATCCAGAGGTTCTGTGTCATTTTATAATGGCTAGTGGAAATAAATAGGAGAGGCTTATCACCAGAAAATTGCATATAATAATTATTTTGGTCACAGCATGGAGGGTTGGTATTCTATGTATGACAAAAGTACTTGTATAATTTTTATTAGTAATTAGCAAATTAGTAGACTTTTCCCCCCTACATTGACATCTATTTGTAACCTGATAATTTAGTACTTTTAAGTGCTCGCTTCTTGTCTTATTTTATATGATCTTATCAACATGAAACGTTTTAAATTCTACAGGCTGATGTATCCCTGTCTTACTTAGCTATTTGTAAAGTAACATATCTGGCATCTATAGATAAGTATGTTATGAGATATACTAGTCTGTATTTATGGGCAGTAGTTTGGCAAAAATAAAAATATAAGAAATAATAAAGAAGCCACAATCTTAAACTACCTAATACCATAAACTCAGTTTAAATGTCATTCCCTTTTTTCCTCTTATGTCCCCCTTTTCTTCACTCCCTCTCCCCCTTTCTTTCTCATACACACACAGACACACTCACAGAAATAATTATCAGTGAATCAATTCACTAACAGGGAACTTTTTTTAACCTAAAAAAGATTGGAGATCTTAGAAATGTTAGAATAGATAATATTGATAACATGATATTGAAAATAAAATCAATAAAGCTAGGCTAAGAAGGGGAATTGTTAATTGAGAGTGGGGAAATCTTTGCATCTAAAATCTCTAAGGGTCTCCAAGCTAGCTAGTTTATTAACAATTGTATAATGCTTACTATATGCCAGGCCTGGTGTTTTACAGTTATCTCTTTTGATCCTTACAATAACCCTGAGAAGTAGATGCTATTATAATCCCCATTTACTGATAAGAAAACTGAAGCAATTGGTTGTTTGCTTATCTAGGGTGACATAAGGCTAGTGAATGTCTAAGGATGGATTTGAGCTCAGGGAGTCTTTACTTACTTAGCAGATTTGATGTCTGGCTTATAATTTTTTCTGTCCTTTCCTAATTAGCTAATTAGTTAGCTAATTATCATCTATGTTAGTTGATGGCTAACTTATATACAGTCTTTACTATGTGTACAAGCAAAATAATTGTGAATATGTAATAAGGATTTGCTATTTCTTTAAGTTCCTTTTATAAGGTGATTCCCCTCACCCTATATTCTTCAAATATTTAAACAAGGAAATAAGGGATACACTACTTCAGTTTATCTGAAAAATATATATGAAGAGAAATGGAAAGAGATGAAGTTATAAGCAATTGTAAGTGTTTACTATATGATAATCATTTGTGAGGTAGTGTGGTTTTAGATTGTGGAGAGCATTTGATGCCATGATTAGGAATTTGACTTTTGTTTATACAGTGAATGGGAACCATTTATGTGAGATTTTTGAGAATTGAAGTGACTTCAGGAAAAGTAAATAGGAAGCTATTACAAGAGTTTATAAGAACCTATACTAAGATATATAACTGAAGATCAAGAGAAAAGAGCTAGATGTATGAGATGCTATTGAGATAGAATTAGTAGGATTTAATAACTGATTGAATATAGAAAGTAAAGAGGAGAGAGTCATAGAATATATTAGAAGAGAAATAAAAGTTGATATTTTCACCATCATTCCGAAGTTGTTTTTCTTGTTAAATATCTGTGAGGTTATTCTTATAACTTGACTGAAATTTGAATATGGCACTACTCACAATAGAAGTTGAATACCATATGAATGAGGCAGATCTTAAGAGTTCTAAGACCAAGGTGGAAGGTTAATTCTATTGCGTATTAGTTCTAGGTGGTCAGGTTACTTATTAGCCTCTTTGAGTCTCAATTAGGAGCCTCAATTCCCTATCTCCAAATATCTCCAAAATAAGAAAGCTATCTTTATAGTAATATTAAAGAATTGTTTGGTAAATTACCAAAAACTATATAGATGTGCATAATTATTACCATTATCATGTGATCCTTATTAACGGTTTTATGGTCTGTACTATTATTTATGTGGTAATGTTTTTTTTTTTTTCTCTTAAACAATTTTTCCTCTCTCATTTACAGGAAAACACCAATCATTGTTGTTGGCAGTCTTCATAACGCCTTTGGCTGATCTTCATTCTGATTTCTCCAAGTTTCAAGAAATGATAGAAACAACCTTAGATATGAACCAGGTATGCATTATAGTTTTGCAAATTAAAACCATAATATTTTGAATAGTTATATTTTTCCATTAGCTAATTTTGTCACTTCTGAATATTAGTTGTAGGACTATTGTCAAGCAGTTACCTTTAATGACAGAGTAGTTTTATTAGATAACACCTATACAGAAACCAGAAAAGTAAATAGGAGTTGGGTATCACAGATGTGTAGAAATCTCAGATTGTGATAGAGGATTTTTTTTTCCTAATTAGAAAAGAAAAAAAAAAATATTAGAAAGCCGGTGTATAAAAAAGTTGATAACAAAGGAATGGTGGATATAAACCAGAAAGAAGAATACTTCAGAGAGGATGAAATCATTTATTTCTTTTCAGTGGAATGCTGGTTATTAGGTAGTTGTGAGGCATAACTGTTGAAAACAGAAATGGGAAAATCAAACTGATTCTTATAAATATTTCAGCCAGTATTAAAATTTACATTAGATTACAAGAATATTTCAACTAGGATTCCATTTTAGTGATCATCTTCTTAACCTGAATCTATGAGATTTTCCAGCAGCAGTTCTTTTTTTCTTTTCTTTTTCTTTTCTTTTCTTTTTAATGCTTTTTGTTTTTCAAAACATATGCATGGACAGTTACATTCATTACATTCTCTCATATTACGTTCATTCATATGTATATGCATACATATTTCTACAGTTATTGTGCTATACAAGAAAAATCAAATCGAACCAGTTTAAAAAAAAGAGAGAGAGAGAAGCAGCAGCAGCAAAATAAAATGTAAGCAAGTAACAATAAAAAGAGTGAAAAATGCTATATGTTGTGAGCCACATTCAGTTCCCATAGTCATCTCTCTGGGTATAGATGGCTCTCTTCATCGCTGAACAATTGGAACTGGTTGTTGAAAAGAGCCACGTCCATCAGAATTAGTCATTGTGTAATCTTGCTGTTGTCCTGTATAATGATCTCCTCATCTCACTTAGTATCAGTTCATGTAGGTCTCTCCAGGCCTCTCTGAAATCATCATGCTGGTTGTTTCTTATAGAACAATAATATTCCATAATATCCATATACCATAATTTATTCAGCCATTCTCCAATTGATGGGCATCCATTCAGTTTCCAGTTTGTTGCCACTACAAAAAGGGCTGCCACAAACATTTTTACACATGTAGGTCCCTTTCCCTCCTTTAAGATTTGGGATATAAGCCTAGTAGAAACACTCCTAGCAGCAATTCTTATGTAAAAATGGAGTCATTAAAAAATACTTAGAAGTACTAAGTTATACATATATATATATATATATATATATATATATATATATATATATATATATATATATATATATACATATAAGTTATACATATTCTCCATATGCATTACCTTAAAATACAAGTAGATTTTATTGAATATTAATTAATTTTGTTCTATAGCTTTTAAATTATATTCATCTGTAATACTTTAGCATATATTTAAAGGAAGTTAAATATAAGATGTTAAAATTACTATGGTGTTTGACATTTTTAAAAAAAACTGTTATTTTATATAATTACTTCTTTGAAATGAACCTGTGGGACATTCATGTTCTTGTTTTCAGATATAACAACATTTTGATCTGCTACTTGATATATTCATTCCAGTTTTTTTTTTTAATTAAATAGAAGGAATTGAATTAATTAGGGATTTTTTCTGTAAAGATATTTAAAATTTTTTTTTTAAGCAGAATTTTTCAATATAGTCAGAAGTACCTAAAAGACATTGCTCTTCCCATAGTATTAAATTTTTATCTGTATTTTCTGAGGTTTCTAATTAACATATGGATTTGTTTTTTCTCAGAGCTTTCCTGAAGGTGAATAGTTAGAAATACCAAAGTAGATTAATTTCTCTTTTTTCTGATGTAGTCTAACAAAATTTCTTATGTTCATAGTTTCTTTTTTAAAAAATTAATAATTTTCCCCCAGTTACTTGTAAAAACAATCAACATTTCATTTTAAAACTTGAGTTCCATATTCTTTCCCTCCTTCTCTGCCCCTGTCATTGAGAAATTAAGCAATTTGACATGTTATACAAGTGTAATCATGTAAAAGATTTCCATATTAGTTATGTCATAAAAGGAAAACATAGACCAAAATAAAAACCCAAGAAAAATGAAATTAAAAAAGCTTTGATCTGTATTCAGATTACATCATTTCTTTCTCTGGGGATAGATAGCATTTTTCAAAATAAGTCCTTCAGATTTGCAGATCTTGGATCGTTGTATTACTTAGAATAATAAGTCATTCACAGTTGATCATCTTACAGTATTCTTATTACTGTATACAATGTTCTTCTGGTTCTATTTATTTCATATTGCATTAGTCCATATAAGTCCAGGAATTTCTGAGAGCATTTTAGCCCAATAGTATTGCATCACAATTATATATCACATATTGTTCAGCCATTTCTCAATTGATGGACATCCCTTCAATTTCCACTTCTTTGCCACCAGAAAAGAACTGCTATTAATATTTGGGTATAATTCCAAGTTACTCTGTATAATGGTCAAATCAGTTTATAACTCCACCAATAGTGCATTAATGTCTCAATTTTCCCATAATCCTTCCAACTTTTATCATTCTCTCTTTCTGTCCTATTAGCCAATTTAATAGTTGTGAGGTAGTATCACAACTATTTTTTAATTTGCATGTCTCCAATCAATAGTGAGTTAAAGCATTTTTTCCCCATATGGCTCTATATATGAAAATATATGAAAACTGATTATTCATGTGTTGTGGGTTTTTTTTAAATTATTTATCAGCTGGAAAATAGCTTCTATTTTCATAAATTTGACTCTTCTATTATATTTGGGAGATGAGTCTTTATCAGAAACTTGCTTCAAAAATGCTTTCAGTCATGATTACTATTTCCCTTCTGTTTATTCTGTTCTCTCCTTTTACCCTGTGGCTTCTTTAAGGGAAAAAAAAAAAGTGTTTTGCTTCTCATTATTGTCTTCCCCATTGTCTTCCCCAATCTACCCTCTCTTTTTTGAGGAACCCCTTCTATTCCAAACCCCAGTACTCTTTTACTTTCCAGTAGGTTAAGCTAGATTTTTTTGCCTAATTGAGTGTGTGTATTATTCCCTCTTTGAGCCAGTTCTTATGAGAGTAAGGTTCAAATGATTCCTGTCATCTCCCCCATTTTTCTTTCTACTGTAATAGCTTTATCTTGCCTCATTTATGTGAGATAATTTACCCCATTCTACCTCTTCCTTTCTCCCAGTACATTTCCCTTTCTCACCCCTTAATTTTATTTTTAAAGATATCATCCCATCATATTCAATTCACCCTGTGCCCTTTGTCTATATGTACTCCATTCATTCATTCATTTAATTTTCCTCTGAGGTTGGGGTTAAGTGACTTGCCCAGGGTCACACAGCTAGGAAGTGTTAGGAAGTGTTAAGTGTCTGAGACCAGATTTGAACTCCCATCCTCCTGAATTCAGGGCTGGTGCTCTATCCACTGCGCCACCTAGCTGCCCCTGTCTATATGTATTAACTGTCTACAAATATCATCTTCATACATAGAAATGTGAACAATTTAATCTTATCATGTTTCTAATGTCCCTTTCTTATTTACTTTTAAAGAGGTTATTGGTAGATTTTTTCAATTCTGGTTCTCAACAGATGATGTCTAAATTCTTTTTATGATCATGCCTTTCATGTAGTCCAATAATTTTTAGATTATGTCTCCTGGACCTATTTTGTAGCTCAGTTGTGTTTCTAATGAGATATTTCATATAGTCTTTTATTTTTTTGTTCTTTTGGTTTTGTTGTTTCTTGATGTTCCACGAATATCATTAGATTCCACTTGATCAATTCTAATATTTAAAAAATTGTTGTTTTTTGTACCTCCTTTTCAGTTTGGCCAATTTTTTTTTAATGAGTTCTTTTCTTAAGTAGATTTTTGTTCCTCTTTTTCCATTTGAACAATTCTGATTTTTGAGGAGTTTTTTCTCTTTGTTGAATTTTTGCAAATTTATTTCCATTTAGCCAACTCTGCTTTTCAAAGAATTCTTCTCTTTGGATTTTTGTATCTCTCTTGCCATTTGGCCAAGTCTGTTTTATTACTTTCTTCAGTGTCTTCTTTACTAAGCTTTTCACTTTTCACGATTTTTTTTGCATCACTCTCCTTTCTCTTGCCATATTTTTCTCTCTCTCTTATTTGATTTTTATAATCATTTTTGAGCTCTTCCTTCTCCCATAGTTTGATATCAATTAATATCTTTCTTGGAGTTTTTGGATGCAGAAATTTTGACTTTTTTATCATCTGATGTATGTTTTGATCTTTCTTCTTACCATAATAGTAACTTTCTATGTTCAGAATTTTTTTCTGTTACTTTCTTATTTTTATTGACTTTTAACTCTTTGTTAAAGTAGGGCTCTGATTCCAGGGTGAAGGACACAAACTTCAGGGGTTTTGTATAGCTGTTTTCAGAGAAACTTCTAGAGACCTGTAAGTTTTCAGTTCTTTCAAAGTGATATGACCTAAGGAGAGATGTGTTTACTATTCTTCTGACTTCTGCCCTGGTCTGTGAGAAACCAAAAGGATTCTTTTCTGTCCCTGGAACTGATAGAAGGATCCCTGTTCCACTGTGCCACCAGCTCTGATACACTAATGCTCCTCCTTTCTTTGGGACTGCCATCCACAACTGCATCTGGGATCTGAGCATCCTGCCCTGACCCCACTGTTAGCAAAGAAGTCCTTGTAATCTTCTTCTGGCTAGTTATTAGACTCCCTCTTGTTGTCTGTGAGCTGAGAACTCTGGAAGCTGCAGCTGTAGCTGCTTCTCATGGCCTGTTCTTGATTTGCTGGGGTCTGGTCTTCATAAGTGTGGTCTGCACTCGGCTGTAGTCCACTGTCACCCTGGTATGACAAACCTTTTCTGCCTAACTTTTAAATTGTCTTGGACTGGAAGCTTGTTTCACCCGGGGATTTTTGTGGGTTTGCCACTCCAAATTTGTTTTAGGGCATTGTTTAAAGATCTCTGGAGGCATTTTGAGGAAAGCTCAGGTGAGTCCCTGCCTTTTCGCTATTGTTTTGGCTTTGTCCATAGTTTCATGAAGAGCTGTAGGTAACATTATTACTTCATAAAATGAGCAGCTTACTTCCTTTTTCACAATTAAGACCCAATATCACATTCTTATAAGTCATGTTATTTGCATTAAAGAGCTTTAGAGAGATTTTAAGTGGTGTGGAGACAGGTGTTGAGTCCAGATTTTCCAACTCTCAGCATGTTGTAAGATGTTTTTTTTTGTTTTTTTTTGACATATACCTTCTCACCCCCATTTTTTTTTTTTTATCAGGAATTGCTCTCATCATTGATTGGGTATCATTTCCCCTATTAAATGTTATATAATTCAGCATATCTTTGGAAGAATCTATAATTTATGCCTGCTACAGTACTTCAGTATAATTTTTATTTAACATCCATTTACATCTTTCCTTTAAACAACAATCCCTTTTCCTGATCATTTAGATCCCATGATTGTCCTGAAGAAAGCTTCTAAAGTTTGTAAAGAAATTTTCTTTAGACAAGCATGCATATATCCACCAGTGGCAAGAGTTGGGTTCCCTATCCCTTTTGAGTTGTTTTTAGTTGACTGTTTCACTTTCTTTTCATTTAAAAAAAGGATTATAACCTGGTCCCTTTCTATATAGCCAGTCTTCTTTTATACCTCTGTCCACTCCATATATTTTTTTGTCCAACTGTACTGGCCTACTTGCATTTCCTCTGAAAGAGCATTTCATCTTCCATTTCCATGCCTTTATGTTGACTGTTTTCCATCTTAGAATGCTCTTCCACCTTACTTTTATATCTCAAATCCTGGATTTTCTTCTGGATTCCACTCAAATGACACTTAATGTAGGAGGGCTTTTCTGGATCTTCAAGATACTAGGGCTATAGCATTACTACTGGGCTTATATCTCAAAGAGATTTTAAAGAAGGGAAAGGGACCTGGGCAAAAATGTTTGTGGAAGCCCTCTTTGTAGTGGCCAGAAACTGGAAACTGAGTGGATGTCCATCAATTGGAAAATGGCTGAATAAATTGTGGCATATGAATATTATGGAATATTATTGTTCTGTAGGAAATGACCAACAGGATGATTTCAGAAAGGCCTGGAGAGACTTAATGAACTGATGCTGAGTGAAATGAGCAGGACCAGGAGATCATTATATACTTCAAGAAGAATATTATATGATGATCAATTCTGATGGACAAGGCCCTCTCCAACAATGAGATGAACCAAATCAGTTCCAATAGAGCAGTAATGAACTGAACCAGCTACACCCAGGGAAAGAACTCTGAGAGTTGACTATGAACCACTACATAGAATTCCCAATCCCTATATTTTTATCTGCTTACATTTTTGATTCCTTCACAGGCTAATTGTACACTGTTTCAAAGTCCGATTCAAAATAACTCTTTGGACATGTATACATATATTTAACTTATACGTTACATATTTATACTTTACAAACTTATACTTTTAACACATTTAACATGTATAGGTCAACCTGCCATCTGGAGGAAGGGATAGGGGGAAGGAGGGGAAAAGTTGAAACAAAAGGATTTGCAATTGTCAATGTTGCAAAATTACCTATGCATAAAATTTTTGTAAAAATTAATCAATTTAATTAATTATTATTATTATTATTATTTTTAAGTACTAGGGCTGGCTCTCTGAGGTTACCTTCCATCAGTTTTGTATATATATCTTATACTTATTTATGTATTTTCCCCTATTAGAATTGAGCTCTCTTGAATATAGGGACTATTTCTGCCTTTTTTTTTTGTATACTTGCTATTTAGCATTACACCTGCCGCATAGTAAGAGCTTTATAAATGCTTATTGATTGATTAATAATCACAGTAACTAACTAATGTTTCCATCAATATTAAAATTTGTGTTTTACACAAGAATGTGTCAACTAGGATTGTGTGTTAATTATCAACTCCTTATCAACTCCTTACCTTGAATCTATGAGATTTTCCAGTAGCAATTTTTATGTAAATATAAAATAATTAATATATAAGAATGCCATTTTTCTTTAGACAAGCATGTGTGGCAAGAGTTGGGTTCCCTATCCCTTTTGAGTTGTTAATTGACTGTTTCACTTTCTTTTCATTTAAAAAAGGTTTACAATCTGGTCCCTTCCTATATAGCCAGTCTTCTTTTATACCTCTGTCCACTCCATATAATGCACATCGATTTTTTCTATATATTTCTATAGAATTTATTGTTTTAGATACTGTGCTAAGTAAGTGCTCTCCAGTTATCATTGCATTTGATTCTCATAATTTTATGAAGTAGGTACAATTATGATCCCCATTTTACAGAAGAAAAAACTGAGCAGACAGGGAAACAACAGCTACTACATATCCAAAACTGGATTTGAACTTAGATCTTCCTGAATCTGGGTCTTATGTACTGAAGATGAATTTAAAGGTGTCTTCTTAGTAATATATAAAGTGACATTGAGGGTATGATAAATTTGTGTGAGAGACTTGTTTGGTGTGTATTAATGGGGACTGTGGGATAGAAGGAGAGTTTTTAGCTGAGTATAAAACACCAGAGAAAGGACATTCCTGGATTGGATCACATATAATTTTTTTTTTTTTTTTTTTTTTTTTAAAGAAAAGTGGCTGCTTTCTTCTCTGTTTCAAGTAAACAGGGTGTTAAATGTTACTTTCTTATACCATGTTTAGAAATTTTCAAATAGATGCTAATTGGAGAACAGGTCACATAACTCCTAAACTAAGCTTCATTCAGATTTCTAAGGAAAAGCAGAATAGCCAGAAGTAGATTGGTCTGAGCAAGTAATCACAAAAGTTTAGGGGGGCTTTGAAATGGGAATAAATGCATCATCATAATAACCCACTGGTGTTAGGGCCATGAGAATAGATGTGATTACCTTTTGGAATTAATATTCCATAGAATGGAGGGCAAAGTTGGGGGTTTAAAAAATTCTCAATAAGCTAGAATGTTGGGATAAATCTAGTAAGATAAAATTTAACCATGAGAAATGGAAAGCCTTATACTTGGATTTTTAACAAAAAAAGGATCAAATTTTATAACTGCAGGTTGGGCAGAAATATCGTTTATCTAAAAGAGATCTGAGGATTTTTATAGACTGTACTGCGTGCTCAGATGTAGGTCAGGATCATTGCAGCCAGGAAAACTAATGTAACTGGCTCCTTTAGCATCATTTTCTGGACTAGGAAGGTGGTTTTCTTACTATACCTATTAAACCAATTCTAGAATATTATGTTCACTTCTGGGCTTAAGAATTATATTGAGACCTGTGAACCAGAGAAGAGTGGGCGGGATGATGAGCATCCTCAAGAATATTCCCTGAAAGGATTGATTGGGGAACTGCTAACCTTTAGGCTGAAAAAGGCAACTCTTGAGATACCTGTGGAAAGGGAATTAGTGTTTTTCTACTTGAGCCCAGAGGTCAGACTAGGAACAACTGGTAGCAAATACAGAGGTAATAAACTTACCTGAAAAATAGAATGTGCTATTTCAAGAGATATAGTGAGTGCCCCTTCCCTGGAGATCTTGTTGGGGGTTTGTTTTAGCGAGGCAATTGGGGTTAACTGACTTGCTCAAGGTCACACAGCCAGGAAGTGTTAAGTGTCTCAGGTCGGATTTGAATTCAAGTCCTCTTGGTGCCAGGGCTGGTGCTCTATCCGTTGCACCATATAGCTGCCCTCCTTACTGGAGATCTTAAAACAATTGCTGGCTAACCATTTCCCTGGTGTGGTAGGATTCTTACTCTGATGCAGATTGGGCTGGATGGCTTCAGAATTGCCTTTCCAGGTAATAATGGGAAAATATTTTATTCTTAATAACTTCCTTCCTTTAGCTACAGTTTTCATCATTCTTTTGTGTTCACAGGTGGAAAACCATGAATTTCTTGTGAAGGCATCCTTTGATCCTCACCTGACAGAGTTAAGAGAGTCAATTACTAATCTAGAAAAGAAGATGCAGGCATCTTTAACAAATGCAGGAAGAGAGCTAGGTAATAAAGGGAGATGAGCTCACTGGGGGCATTTTAAAAAATTGGAAAAGAGAGTGAATCTGTGATTCTTTCCATCTTGTTTGCTTGTACTCATATGCATGATCTTATAGAATTATTGAAACCCATATACATCATCTCATCTGTCCTTTCTTAATCTAGCTGGGGACATCATCTAAGCTAATAATTTCCACTGACATTTTAAAATCATGTGATGATCACAACTTAGGGGACATAGTCTTTATAATTTATAGTAGTTATCATTATTTGAGAAGAGTATACTTCTAGAAGAGAAAGCTTAAATTTTTTTTAAAAGGATATAAAGCTTCCTAAATTTAATTTTAATTTTACCCTTGGTTGTTATCGAATCCCAAGTTTTTATTTTTCCATTTATTTTCTTTTTTATTATTGTATTAGTTTAACATCTCCTAAAAGCCTGATTGAAAAGGAAAGTGTTAGGGTTTTTTGGGCTCTATGTAGACTTTTTGACAGTATGTAAAAATTTGTACGCATTGTCAACTGGGTAAAGTCTACCCCTTAAAATGCAGAGAAATCCAAGCTAGGTTGAAAGCAGGACAGTTTTATTGGGAGGAAAATTGGACACCAATATGGAAGCCCTCATCACAAAGTACAAAGGAACCCACAGCTCAGAAAAGTGGAAGAAATTTATGCTTGTAAACCACAAAGGGAAGATTCAGGAAGATGTTGGGAAAAAGAATGAACAGTCTTTCCAAGAACAAGTGGACATAGAAGCAGGGTATTTTGCAGGAACAGTTGATCACAAGGCTAGTTGAGGTGGTGGAGGATAGGGGGTATGCAGCTCACCAAAGTCAGCCAGCAAACATTAGCAAAGATGTCTAGGAGTGAGCAAGATTTTGACTCAATGCAGACTCCTTTTTAGCAAACAGACTTACTCTGTGTCCACTGCACCTACCTGTTAAGGTAACTCATAGAAAAGAGATATTAATTTCATGGGTATTTCCACAGTGTTATAATGAAACAACTCAAAGTTGTTTAAGAAATATTAAGATAAGTTAGATAAAGAAAGATAAAAATAATAAGAAAGATATCCCACTACTGTTTCAGTTTTTCGCCTCTACATATACACATCTTTATTCTACTTGGAGAGTTTTCAGTAAAACTTTAGTTTTTGAATAGGTGATTTTCAGTTCCATTCACTTTCTATTTTCTTTCTTCCAGCATTCATAAATCATTGATGATGAACTACATTTCAGAGTGTTCAGAATAATGTAGCCATCCATAGTTATTAGTTCCTCATACTGAATACCATTAATAAAAACCAACAAAGATTTTATGTTGTTTAACTCTAAATAAGAGATGTTTATATTAATAAAATCAAGTTTAAAAAAGTCAAGTGTTAGCACTGTGGGTTTGGCTTTTAACCTTTTCAGTGCATAACTCATGATTTACTTCTAATAAATAATAATGTATCAGTATACAACATAGGAGGGAATTTATAATCTAATGTAGGTGAAATAGAATTTTCATTTATATTCCAAATATTGAAAATTATCCTTCTTTTCATTTGAAGTTGAATCTTTAAATGTAAGGTTTATAGAAAATCCTAGGGTAGAATAACCTGCC
The DNA here is from genome assembly GCF_048593235.1 of Sminthopsis crassicaudata. Taxonomy (NCBI): domain Eukaryota; kingdom Metazoa; phylum Chordata; class Mammalia; order Dasyuromorphia; family Dasyuridae; genus Sminthopsis; species Sminthopsis crassicaudata. Next base: position 90,385,896 of record NC_133618.1, read on the forward strand.
CCAAATAGGTTTGAAATTAAAGCCCAAACTTTAGGGATATATTGAACCAAAACTTGACTTGGCAAGAAGCAGAGATATTCAGTTATTTAGGAATGGAAGAATTCTGCCTGCTTCTCAGCCTTCTCTCTCTGTTCCTTTCTACTATTCCATTTAATTAGAGATGACCTATATAGTACTTTATAAACCTTAAAGTGCTACATAAATACTAAGTATCATTATTATCACCAATAATATTAATAAGGAAGCCTTATTTTGTATAGCTTTAATTCTGAAACTCTTATCTAAGGCCATATAATAGTTGATACTACAGTCCTAAGTAGAATATGTAGTTCTAGGCTTATAAGAAGATCCAAGAGAAATGCAAAGAGGGAGAGAAGTGTACAGTGTGCTTGTGATTCAAATGTAGTATCTGTCCACTAAAGGGAAATGTGTCGTGTTCTGTGTTTTCTGGAACTAAGACTGATTATTGTGATAGATTTGAGTTTAGCTGCTTTTAATGTGTTCATTTATGTTATACACCTTACTTTCCATTTCAAGTCTTCAGCAAACAGACATTGAGGAAGTACCAGTGGTATCTAGACATGATAATTCAATGCTACAAGAGAATAAGATCAGGTTTAACTGAGTGCCAGCTAGGTATACAACTCTTTTTATGTGTGTTGGGACAAAATCTAACCTGTAGACCGTAATAAGTACTACTTTGGAGAAGATTTCAGTTTAGAGTAAGACTTAGGGCTAAGGCTTAGAATATTTGATCAGTAAACTTTACTGACACTCTCCAATTTGGCCAAGTCACTAAGCCCTCTAGATTTCTGTTTCCTCATCTTTAAAATAAAAGGGTTTGACTATTTGACAACATGTATTCATGAATGATCAATTAAGAAAACACCTAGCCCCTTCACTATGATGTGTGATATTTTCTTATAATTTAAATTTCTAAAGGCTCCTCAAGTTACAGTTGCAAGCATAGCTTGAACAGCCAGTTGACTCACCCAATTATAGAAATCTGTCACCACTGTTGAGTATTCCCATGAGAACTTATTCATTGAAAGTGATCTATGTATCAAACTCCACATTGTGTTTTTAGATCTTTGAATTGAATAAAAGATGTTCTAGAAGGGAAGAAGAATTTGGGTAATTTTACAATTTGGTGATTTGTCTTGTGTTTGTTTTGGTTCACTTTCATTTATTTGACACATTTATATTTTTTAAAAAACCACTTTTCAAAGAGCATATTTCAAGTCTACTTTCTTTTACTCACTTAATCCTAAGGCTTAGAACCTGGTAAACACATTAAATTGGACTCCAATGCACAACTAGGATATTACTTCCGAGTAACCTGCAAGGAAGAGAAAGTCCTTCGTAGCAATAAAAACTTTAACACATTAGATGTCCAGAAGAATGGTGTTAAGTTTACCAACAGGTATGTAAATATGTATGTTTTATTTTAAGTTTCTGATTGTCAAGGTTGCAAGATTAAGTAACCAATTTGTTTCCTCATTTTATGGTGCTAGAAGTTAGTGTACATTGATTTTTTTTTTAAAAGAATTTATTATGAACTTTGTGAAGTTCAATAGACATAAATATTTCCTCATGTCAATATACCTTAAAGTAACCATTCTTTAAGAATGTAAATAATTCTAAAAGGAGACACAGAAATAATTTTTTTTCTTACATTTCCCTTGTCTCTCCTTGAATCAGTCCTCCATCGTATTCTTACCTCTTCTTTCTCTCTGTTCCTGTTGAGTGAAGTGTGTGTGTGTGTGTGTGTGTGTTTTTATGTCTGTTTCTGTGTTGATTTCCCTCTTTTGACTAGTTCAGACTGAGAGGGAGGCTCAAGTGTTAGCTTCTCTCTCCTTTTTTTATTTGGCTGTAATGTTCCTGGGAGTTTTCATTTGGGGGTTGCTTTCAGAAGATGACCAATGATTTTTTTTTTTCTTATTTCTACTTTGAGATCTGGGTGATTTTCTTTTATGATTTCTTGAAATGTTATATACAAGGTCTTTTGGTTATGATCTTTCACCTAATCCAGTGATTTTAAATGATCTCTTCTTGAGCTATTTTGTTGGTCAGTTCTTTCTGGGATATATATTTTCTTCGGTTTTCAGTCTTTTGGCTTTATTTTAATAATTATTTTTGCCTCATGAAATGATTTCTATTTGTTCTCCTTATCTAAAGTTTCTCTGTGCTCCAGTTTTCCAAATATCACAGTGATGTTTCTTTCTTTTTTTTTTTTTTTTTTAAATAATAGCTCTTTGTTTTTCCAAATACATGCAAAGATAGTTTTCAGCATTCACCTTTGCAAAACATTGTATTTCAAATTTTTCTTCCTCCCTTCCCTAGACAGCAAACAATCCAGTATAGGTTAAACATGTGTAGTTCTTCTGAACATAATTCTACAGTCATCATTCTGCATAAAAATAATCAGACCAAAGGCCAAAAAAAAAGAAAAAAAGAAAAAGAAAAAACCCAACCCCAAGCAACAAATAACAACAAAGGTGAAAATACTATGCTTTGATCCATATTTAGTCTCCATAGTTATCTCTTTGGGTAAGGATGACTGTTTCCATCGAAAATGTATTGAAATTACAAGGTAATGTTTCTAAAGTCAAGGTCTGATCATATTATCTTCTTACTCAGTTAACTTTGCTGACTCCCTTTTAACTTCATGATCAGATAGAAAGCCCTTTATCTTTTAATGTTCATTCAAAAATGACAAAAAGCACACTACTATTACTTGTATAAACATTTTAGAATACTTTCCAAATCTGCTTCTCCCTAAACTTTATTCCATTTTGTTGGTCTGTTTCTGTTTTATATTCTTTCCCATTTAAATTCATTAAAAATATGATGGCAATACAGTATTCTCTCTTTGCCTCCAGGATCAAATATAAAATCTAAAAAAGTCCTTTATGCCCTGGTCCCTTCCAACTTTCCCAGTACAAAGCAATCCAGTGACTGGTTTCCTTGCACAGGATAGCTGCTCCATCTCTTTTATTTATTTATTAATTTTTAGTCTGTAAGGGGACTTGTTTTTCTGACTTAGAGTTTTGTTCAAGCAAAAAAAATTCACAGACCAACATTTTTCATTGGAGAATTATAGTATAGAAACAAAAATTGGGTCAGGTCTGGTGAAATATAATGTAAGCCAGAATTAAATTCAGTAAACATTTACTAAGTACTTAATATATTGGCTAGACACTAATACTAATAACCAACCTAGTATTTTCCTTATGGGCTGCTCTTTTTGTTCTCTGAATTTATATTCTAATTTTCATTTGTTGACCCAGAGGGCAAAAAATCTTTTTGTTGCTATTATAGCAAAATGAATAATATAGTTACTCAAAGATAATTTAAGATTTGTCACAATTCTCTTATTTTCATTTCCAGCAAACTGGCTGCCTACAATGATGAGTACCTCAAAATTAGAGAGGAATATGAGGAAGCCCAGGATGCCATTGTTAAAGAAATTGTCAACATCTCTTCTGGTAAATATAACCAAAACAATACCAGCAATTGTTTGAATATAACAACTTTTTTTAGCAAAAGAAATTTCAATTAAGTGCACAAAAAATAGTTTTTATAACTGAATTACACAGTGACTAGTTTGTGTTAGGTATTAATAAGAGGAAAACAAAACTTTTAGAAAACTATAAAATTCGATTGAAGAGAAATTTCAAATAAAATTGACTTTTAGGCAGCTTCCTTTTCAGTAGATTATGTAGTTGAAAGTGAGGCTATTTGTAGGAGAAAACTGGAAAATATATAGAAAGATTGCAAGCTTTTTGTGAAACAGGTGGGGAAAAGATAATACAGAGAATTTTAACTGCCTGCATTATAATCTGTACAAAAAACTTTTAAATGATAATGTGTACATTTATCAAGAACTACTATGAGGGCAGAGCATACCTAGTAGAAAATCTGTGTTCACATGCTGCCTTCTAGAAATTAGGAGTAAAACAAGATCATTCTTCAGTACCTTGGGTTAAGTTCCTTTTTCAATATAAGAAAGGACTTGGATAAGTGTCCTACATAGTGAATCACATGGATAGATTGGTGATCTGCATATTGGATGATTGTCCACATTGGTGATATAATCTTTAGTGGAATAGGAATCTTGAAGCCACCACTGCATCACAGACAAATTTTGGGGACCCTTTAAAATTGTAATTCTTGGACTTGGTTCCAGTAGCACTTGCACAATCTGCCTCAAGAGGTTTTTGTTAGGAAGGTAGGTGCTTAGAAAGCTCTATAGGCGTGAATGGTTTTGGAAGCAACTCTGTAGCAGAGAGTGTATACCTTTAGTATATATGACTCCAATCCTTTTTGATTATAAAGGAAATGCAGAATTGAAATTTTTGTGTCATTTACATAAAGGAAAAATTTTATTTGCAGCCATATATACTATTCTACAGGGCTTTTAAGTTGAAAATTTGAAGATTCACTGAAGATTAAATTCCATGTTATGATTACTTTGTAATTAAGGAAAGTGGCATTAACTGGGATCTGTCATTAATATTTGAATATTGTCCTAACTAGGAGAATTATATGCCTGACCTATTCAGCCTTAAGAATTTAACTTTTATTGAATATTGTAAAAAGGCAAATAGGGACTTTTTCATTAAGTCATTTATGAAAGAAAGGAAAAGGGACAGCATACAATTATTCCATTTATAATGCTGATTTTTTTCAAATCAATCATAATTTGTGTTATTAAATATGTTATTAAATAGACACTTATTTCATACTAGCAGGATTATTTCTTGAATTTTGACCTTCCTATATTACTTAAGCTTAATATATAGGGAGCATTCAGTCAGGGTCTTTTTATTTTTAAATTTTTGGTGAGGCAATTGGGGTTTTGACTCACCCAGGAATACACAGGTATGAAGTATTAAGTGTCTAAGACCAGGTTTGAATTCAGGTCCTTCTGACTCCAAGACCATTGTTCTATCCTTTGTGTAATCTGGCTGCCCCAGTCATGGTTTTTTTTAGAGAACTTAAATTAACACATTTTTGTTCAGTGTGGGCTTTGAGTACTCTTGTTTATTTTCATTTTTGTAGTTACTATGTTTAAGAAAGTATTTTCGTGGTCTAACTGGATATAATTTCTTTTTTCTTCAGTTTTTAATTAACGTATATGGTTTTTACATCTTTACTTTGAAATATCTTCCTCTCCCATCCCTTTGTGGAATATTATCCTTTTTAACAAAGATTAGAAAAAGCAGTTCAGTAAAACTCATCAGTATAGCAACCAAGTCTGTTTATTTATGCAGCATTTTGCACCTCTGCAAAAAAGAGGGAAGTACACTTTTTCTCATCTCCTTTTTGAGGTCAGGCTTGTTATACTAATGTAATATTGAATTTATATATATATATATATATTTTTTTTTTGTTCTTTCTTTGTACATTGCTGTAGTCATTATGTGTGTTGTTTTCCTGAACTTCTCAGAATTCTTTATATTTTATTTTATGGTACAATAATATTCTACTAAATTTAATATAGTTTAGTATTCAATCAAGATTTATTTACTCTTTTTTAAAGAATTAAAATATACTTAAGCCCCTTTGTGATAATGGTCTCAATACCCAGTAGTTAGAGGAAGCAAGATTTGCAGTCAGAAAGACTTGGCTTCTGATTCTCTGCCTAGCTGTCTTGGAATAAGTCATGTAGCCTCTTATTTTCTCAAACTTCAGTTTTTTCATTTGAAAAATGAAGAGGACTGAAGGGCCTGAACTTTAATGTCCCTCCTTTCCTCTTTCTTCCTTTTCTCTCTTTCCTCCTCACTCCCTTTCTTTTTTCTTTCCCTCTCCCTTCTCTCCTCCTACTCCCTAGTGTTCAGAAAACACTCTTTTTACTTCCATCTCTCTTCCTTCCAGACAGAGTTTGTGGGTCATGACATTTATGAAATCTTCCCTTATTATTCTTCTTCTTCAAAGTAATTTATCTCTCTTCAAATTTTCCTAGAAAGATTGGACTCTTAGACCCTATACACTTTACCTTATATTGCTATACTCATCTTTATGCATTTATGTGACACCAATAATAGGTAATTCACCTTTGAAGGTGGTGACTTTATTTTTCACCTTTTTATCTTCAATATATTTATTATAATAAATATTTGTGGATTGAATCAGTGGAAGCATTCAAATTAAAAAGATAATGAACTCAGGCATTTAACATTTTTTAATATTTTGAAATTTATACATTATTGCATGTGTTTGTGTGTATAAGAGAGAGAGAGAGATTAGTTTTTCTATTTCAAATTGATTTTTAGCCTTTTTTAAGAAAATAAAGTACTGTTACAGTAAATAGGGGAGTTGATTACTTTATACTTTATTTAGATAAGGCATATAAATTTAGAAGTGCAAATTGAACTCAGAATTGGGACAATTGTGTTTCTTTTTTTGCTTTGCTGTCATGTTCTATATTTATGATTAAACTTTTTTTTGGGGGGGGTGTTTTTTTTATTTTACAGGCTATGTAGAACCAATGCAGACACTGAATGATGTATTAGCTCAACTAGATGCAATTGTCAGTTTTGCTCATGTATCAAATGGTGCACCTGTTCCATATGTACGTCCAGTCATTTTGGAAAAGGGACAAGGGAAAATCATTTTGAAGGGTTCCAGACATGCCTGTGTTGAAGTTCAGGATGATGTTGCATTTATTCCCAATGACATATACTTTGAAAAAAATAAGCAGATGTTCCACATTATTACTGGTAAAAATTTCATTGCTTTTCAGTTTTTTGTTTTTTAAAAAAGTATTAAATTTTTTTGGAAATTATTTTTTAAAAATTATAGTTCTTGACATTTAAATAAAAACATATTGTTCATTATTGTTTTAAAGTAGTTTGTAAAGGAATTCTTGTAAAATTCTTGTTCAGGCATTTAAAAATTCCATGCCTTTGGCCTCAAAACATTTTTATGATCTAGTACTTTGATTACCCAAGATGTTAGTTTTCTCTTTGAACTTTTTATTATAGGGACATGCTGTCAAATAACTGAGTAAAGGATTGAACAAGATCTAGGACATAAGTTTTAGGACATTCACACTGCCTTTGTGACTGCTCTTTGGGGTCAATCATTAAACAGTACCCCACAACATGAATGGGAGAATCTTAGTAAAATATATTATTGCCATTCAGCTCTGTTGTTTTAATTAAGAAATACAACAAGCAGGCCTCTTAATGATTCTGGTTTATAGAGACAATCTCATCAGAAATTGAGATGCTGTTTCTTCACCTCAGATTTAGGACATTTCTCTTGTTCTTTATTATTTTTTTTCCCCTTTATTATTATTTTTTCCCTTTATTATTTTTCAAAGAAAAATGCATGGTTTTCAACAATTGGTTTTGGACTCATCCTCTGTTATATTTGGTTTGTATTTTTCCTTTATATTTTGAAGTAGTAGAGCTTTATGTATCCATTTACATAAGGAACATTCTTTAATTACCTTGGTTGGTAATTACCGATATCTGCCATGCTTCCTTGTTCAGTCTTGAAATTTGTAAAATATTAAATGAATTCTGTATGACTTTCTAGCTTTGCTAAATTAGGGAACATACTTTCTAATGAGAACCCATTCTTTTTTTTTTTTTTTTTTTTTTTTTTTGGATAAAGAAATTGGAGTTAAGTGACTTGCCCAGGAACACAGTTAGGAAGTGTTAATTGTTTGATTAAGTGGTCCTCCTGGTTCCAGGTGCTGTGCTCTATACACTACTACCCTGAGACACCATTCTTTAAGTCAGACATTTTACTTCTTTCAGATGATACTACTTGCACATTGTACAATATTGCCCTAATAGTAGAGAACTTGGAATTAGGTTAGTTTTAAGTTGTATGACTAGAATTCCCCAGTCAGCTAACTTCTGTGTATTATCTATCCACTTCACAATTTTTAATTGTCTTTTTTGTTTGTTTGTTTTCAGGCCCAAATATGGGAGGTAAATCAACATACATTCGCCAAACTGGAGTAATAGTTCTGATGGCTCAGATTGGCTGTTTTGTACCTTGTGAGTCAGCAGAAGTGTCCATTGTGGATTGTATCTTGGCCCGAGTTGGAGCAGGTGATTGTCAACTGAAAGGTGTATCTACATTCATGGCAGAAATGCTAGAGACAGCTTCTATTCTCAGGTAAAGAGGTCCTAATTCTGATTTTTAAATCCTTTTTGAAATGGATATATTGTGAAGGAGTGCCATAGATATAAAGGAAACAAAATTTAGCTCTCTCCTGAGTTTTCACCTCAAATACCACATTTGGTCCCTATTCTTCTTGCCCAGAACTCTATACAGATCTCTTGGCCCTTCATTCAGCTCAGGGAATTTTGAGGGTTTTCTAAAGGAAACTGAATTATTAGATTGCTATTAGTTAATGACTCATCTTTATGGCTCATCTTGAAATGGATTTATGTTCAATCCCTGACTTCTTTGTGACTCTACATATACAGCAGACCCTGAGACACTTCTTCCTCATAAATTTTCTCACACCCATCTATTTTAAAAGCCTCATTGAAAGTACAGCTTTAAATAGCTGCCAGAATTTATTTCATTTGGTAACTCTTAATTTTTTATATATATTTTAAGAATCTGTTCGTTGATCTTTATTATTGTGAAAGTATAATGGTTATGAAAATGCATTTAGTAGCTTGTGGTGAGTTTCATATTTTCTTGTATTGTTATTGTTGCATTCTGCCTTTTCTCACTATTGTGTTTTAATCTTGATGTTCTGTTTACCTGAAATGCCTTTCTCTATTCTCTCTAGCTGTTCAAATTAACCTGTTTCTTAAGACCCAGAAATCACTTATTTTGGGGGTTTTGTCTTTTTTATAATAATCCTAAAGTTGCATCTATTTTCTCTTAGCTGCTTTCACAATTATTTTCTGTGCCTTTCATTTGGCATTGACCTACATGCTGTCTTGACACCTTGGTTGTTTTAAATTTTACTTTTCATGTGTGTATCTTGTCTCCCCAACTAGATGGTAAGTTTCTCGTGGGGAGATACTGTAACATGTCTTTGTCTTTCACTTAATAGTATTGGCTTTGCTCAAAACTATGTTATGGAAAAACTTAATGTGATTTTATTTCTTAGGTCTGCAACCAAAGACTCCCTGATAATCATCGATGAGTTGGGAAGAGGGACTTCTACCTATGATGGATTTGGGTTAGCATGGGCTATTTCAGAGTATATTGCCACTAAGATAGGTGCCTTCTGTATGTTTGCTACTCATTTTCATGAATTGACAGCATTGGCTGACCAGTTGCCAACAGTGAATAATCTACATGTTTCAGCATTAACTACTGATGAGACATTAACTATGCTATATCAAGTAAAGAAAGGTAAGATTGTGCTAATATTAATGGCAAAGCTGTTGTATGTCCCGTGTGACCTAGGGGAAATGACTGCTCAGGAGCTTGTCATCAAATAAATATTTTTAAAATATTATAATATGCCAGGCATTGTGCTAAGCACTGGGTATACCAAAAAAAAAGAAAAGCAAATGGCAATCTCTATGCTCAGGAGTTAATATTCTACTGGGGAAGACAAACAGCAAGCAAACATATACAATCAAGTGTTCGCAAGATTAATGGGAAATAATGGAAAGAGGACCTGGCAGAACTCTGGTTCATCTACTCTGCCTTTATATCTATCAAGAATAGTACTCCCCAAATATAATTCAGATGAGGTCACTTTTTAGTCATCAGAGAATCCACAACTTCCCTTGTCAGTGTTAGTAGACAGACTATTTTGTTTTTGGCTTAATTTTACTAGTGCTTACTGTATCACCAGCTAATGTTGGTATATAGTTAGCACTTAGTTGTTTATTGAATTTAAGTGAATTTCAAGTTTCCATTTAAATTACATATTGAATAACCACAGTTATTATTCCATCAAATTTAGAGTTTGGACACTCCTCTTCTGCAGTGAAATTAAATTTAGACTTATCCATGATTTTTTTCCCATGAATTTTTTGATCACTTAAAAGTGCAGAGAGGCAAAGAAGTGTCTGAAATTATTTTGTACCTATCTTTTAGTGAATAACTTATTCCTTCAGTAAAAGTTGTCAATGTTACCTAATAAGATCTCCAAAATCATCAATGAAGTTAATTGCTAGGATAGACTTTAAAACTTTATAGTTTACACCTTCACCAGTCTTTAGAGCAACTACTATTATTTATTTATTTATTTATTTTTAAAATTTTTTGCTGAGGCAGTTGGGGTTGTGACTTGCCTAGGATCACACAGCTAAGATGTGTTAAGTGTCTGAGATCTGATTTGAACTCAGGTCCTCCTGATTTCAGGGCTGGTGCTGTGCTACCTAGCTGCCCCCAGAGTAACTACTTTTGCAAGGTGTTCCATCAGGTAGCCATGGAACCTGCATGTTTGTATTTCTTTATTGGTTATTCACAAACCAGTAAGAGACAGATCATCACCATTTTCTCATTATTGTTGTGACTCATGGTTCAAAGGTGATCCTTGTGAATGACTGTGCTTGAATTGATATTGTTGACATAATTACATGTATTTTTAATTGGAATTTGAATAGTATGGTCTATTAGAAATTTAAATCAAATTACATTGTGTTTGAGCAGTACAAAAATATAAGTTCTAGATACCAAAAAGCAGCTTTTCCAAAAGAAGACTTGGTGGTGAAAGTAGCAATTTATGATTTCACTTGTCATTATTATACTGTGGTACCTTGGGGAAGCAGAGATTTCATTGGTGGAAGTATTTCTTCCATCATTCCAGATTAAAACCCATTCATGCCTTGTTATACTATATGATCTTTGTCACCATTCTTCCCATAAGTCATCCAAAGAGGATCTGTGCAGTGTTCTGGAAGCTTTCCTATAGGTTCATTTCATTGTTATCCCTCTTCACTGTATGACTCCCATCTGCTTTTGTAATCCTGTATTTTTTGGATGATATCTTTTATATTATCCTTGTACATAAGTTATACTTAAAATATATTGCAGCTTTCTTCCATCCACTATGCATATCTCCATTGCTGTTTGGATCACTCGCTACTTTTGGATTATTTGGAGATTGGGATGTTTCATGATTCTCAGCCAAACAGCATTACTCAGAGAGAGCAGTGATGTTCAAAAATGCTTTTATGTGTATGTGTCTCTGTCTGTGCCCAAATGCAATGTCATAGGCATTTTTCCTCCATTTGGTTTTTCCTTTATAGTTTGTTGAGCCTATTTCTTTTGATTAATCATGGATCTTATTAAGACAACCCTATAATGTTCTGCCTGGAGCGTCATGGTGCCATCTTCACAGTGTCATCCATAAGTAAGAGCATCTACAGACCTTCATCATCAATAAAGAATCCTTCCCATTTTATCCTTATTCAAGTTAGTCTCTACGACAGTGCAAAACCTTTGGCAAGCTGTCTCTATTTTATACCTGGTGACTATATTTAAAATATCAAAGTTATCAGTGCCTTTACATTTATTAAAATGTCTTCTTCTAGATATGAAGTTCCTTGTTAGAATAGGACTTTTTAAGGTTTTTTTCCTCTGTTCATTCAAAAACTTTTTGTATTTTCAGAAAGCAAGCATGGATCTTACATAATCTATACCTTTCCACTAAAAATGATAATTCTTTTTTTATTTTTTTTATTTATTTTTTTTTTTTAGCTTTGTATTTACAAGATTTATGAATGGGTAATTTTTCAGCATTGACAATTGCAAAACCTTTTGTTCCAATTTTTCCCCTCCTTCCCTCCACCCTCTCCCCCAGATGGCAGGTAGACCAATACATGTTAAATATGTTAAAGTATATGTTAAATACAATATATGTATACATGACCATACAGTTATTTGCTGCACAAGAAGAATCGGACTTTGAAATAATGTATAATTAATCTGTGAAGGAAATAAAAAATGCAGCTGGACAAAAATAGGGGGATTGGGATTTCTCTGTAGTGGTTCATAGTCATCTCCCAGAGTTCTTTCCCTGGGTGTAGCTGGTTCAAATAATTACTGCACTATTGGAACTGATTTGGTTCATCTCATTGTTGAAGAGAGCCACGTCCATCAGGATTGATCATCATATAGTGTTGTTGAAGTATATAATGATCTCCTGGTCCTGCTCATTTCACTCAGCATCAATTCATGTAGGTCTCTCCAGGCCTTTCTGAAATCATCCTGTTTGTCATTTCTTACAGAACAATAATATTCCATAACATTCATATACCACAGTTTATTCAGCCATTCTCCAGTTGATGGGCATCCACTCAGTTTTCAGCTTCTTGCCATTACAAAGAGGGCTGCCACAAACATTTTGTACATGTGGGTCCCTTTCCCTTCTTTAAGATCTCTTTGGAATATAAGCCCAGTAGTAACACTGCTGGATCAAAGGAAAATGATAATTCTTAATGTCCTCTGTCCTATTATTGGCTGCACAATCCTAAAGGGTCATTTTTTATTTTTTATTTCATGGTTTGTATTGGCTAGTGACTTAATTAATAAGTTATTAACATATTATGATGAATTGCTATATGTTGTATTAGGTTGTCCTTTCTGTTAATGCGACATACTGTACCCTAAGACAACTTGCCAGAAGAAACCATATTTTTTATTTCATTGGCATAGTTTTCAGGATCACTTTTGCATCATTATCAAAATAGGGCTTAGTAGAAGATTCACTATTAAATCCAAAAAATAGCTTATGATTTTGAATGAGCACATCAGAGGTCTTTTTTTTTTTATGATGAGGACAAGAAACTTCCGTCTCATAATTAATCAGTTACCTAGTTTTTAGCTCTTAGACTGAAGTTACATGCTTACTTTTTCTGTGGTACTTGTATTAGAGGATAAAATAGCATTTGAAAGTAGATCATAAGATCATAAACTTGGAGCTTGGAGGAGACTTGAAGGCTCTAGCTTCCAACCCTCTCACCCCATCCCTATTGATGAGGAAAGTAGTATAAAAAAGTGATGTACTCAGGGTAACAGTGATTTTCTTTGGTTGAACTTTAACTCAGGTCTTCCCAACTCAAGTCCAGTGCCTTCCCCACCCTCTTGTGCTTGCTTTCTCATGGACCAGCAATTTATTCAGCTTAGTATTTCAATTTTCTCTTCCTTGACATGAAGATGATACAATTAGGTCTTCTTTAAGTGTTTCATAAAGACATTGGTTGGATTAATGCATATCAGCTTTTTTCTCTGGCAGCTTACTTAATCCAGTTCCAGTACTTAAGAAAAGATTTGGTATTTTGGTATTGTTTCTTATCCTCTAATATGATATGAATGCCAAGTCATAATCACCTGTGCCTTCTAGTGGAGGCTTAATTAAAAGCTCATTTTTACTTTGGTCAGAATCATTTGCCAAGCTTTTTTTTTTTTTTTTTTTTTTTTAATGTATAGTTAAGTTTTCTAATGATACATGAAGGAGGATTAATTTCAATTCTATAAGCTGCTATTCTCTTTGATTTCTTGCAGGTGTCTGTGATCAGAGTTTTGGGATTCATGTTGCAGAGCTTGCTAATTTTCCTAAACATGTAATAGAGAATGCCAAACAAAAGGCCCTTGAACTAGAAGAATTCCAGCATTTTGGAAAACCTCAAGAATCTGATGACACAGAACCAGCATCCAAGAGATGCTACCAAGAAAAAGAGGTTTGTCGCTTTGTAAATATAGCTATTTAAGCTGATTGACAAGACTAACAACATAATGAAATTTAACACAGCCACCATATCGCCACCCTAGAAAGCATGACTATTTCCATCATGAGTTATCTGACTGATGATAATTGGTGTCTATAGAATCTGCTAATACATAACAACAGATCAACTATTTATTAAGCATATAAACTATGAGCTAAGCCATGTGCTAAGAATTGAGGATACAAAAACAGGCATAAAAGACAATATATACTTTCAGGAAACTCACATGCTATTGGGGGAGGTGGAAAATTAGCCTGAGGAGAGGAGAAACTGTGCAAGTCCAGAGAGTGAAGTGACCAGGGCTGGAGTCTCTCAGGAAAGAGCAGTCCTAACTTTCTGGCTCTGATATATCTATATATTCAGAAGAGAAAATGAAGAGAAAAACTTCAGAAAGGAGAAATGTGTTCCACCTTTGTGTCAGTCTAAGTATGAGTTAAATAAACGTTAGGAAAAGAATAATACAAAATAATTAAGCATTATTAAGTAAGTACCTTCTGTGGTAAGAAGGAAATGTCCCATTGAGGGAATCATCACATACATAGAAAAGTAGCTGTGAAATAGTTACAAAATGGATATGAGGTCATAGGGAAGTGATGTAGGAAGCAGGTTGGGGCCACCCATGTTAGCTGTGCAAATGCTGGAGGCCAGCCTCTGTCCAGGAAACTGATGGTGCTACAGGGCACCAGCCATCATTCTGTGAGGAAACAAAACTGTCCTAAGGAATAGGCAGAACTGTAAACATTGTGGTTTGATCCAGGGGTTTACCTGTCTTTAGTAGAGAGGCTGACAAGCTATTCTCCTGTCTTTGGTGAAGCCTTTTTGCACTGAGGCAGAGTGATCATTTGACACATGATCTTTTACCAGGCCAGTACTTGAAACTGAACCACTGTGATGGATCTTGTCCAACTGTACCTTATTAATATGACCTTGGAGAATCCAGGGGTTATCTATATTCCCCATTGCGACTTTTTTAGTATGTCTTCAGTGGAGGATCCAACAGATGTACTAATTGAGTACAGATAGTAATTTAGAAAAGATAGTGGTGACAGCATTGTTTTCCTGGAGGGGAGATCTTTAAAAGATAGAATTTGGAGAGACAAAAAAGGAGGATATGAGAGTATTCCAGGCTGCATGAATCAAAAAATCTCTTCCCTCTCTCTGTGTCTTCCTTTTTCCCTGTCTCTGTGTCTCTCTCTCTCTCTCTCTCTCTCTCTCTCTCTCTCTCTCTCACACACACACACACACACACCCATCTTTCAAAAAAATTACAATGGAGTCAGATAGTGTTTTCTCACATGTCCTTTCCACTATTAAAAAATTGTCCAAAAAACCTCAAAGATTTTTTTGTTTCTGTGAGCCATATCTATTGATATTTGCCATATTAGAAATTAAAATGTCTTGATATTATGAAAATTTTTTTTAATCTACTGGATTCCCTGGAAGATTCTTGGGGATTCTTAGTGTCTACAGACTATATTTTCAGAAACTGCTATATAGTTTTTAAGAGTAAATGAAATAATGAAAATGAATGGGAAGATTTTAGTTTTTGCACCCTAAGTTTTATTCTTTTATGTTCAGATGTTATTATTTTGATAGATGATGTTATAGAGTATTATTATGGAATTATAATTTCAGCTTGTATTCAGTTGTATGATTGTGTTTTTATAAGTAGGAACATGATAGATATTAGAATTCCCTTCATATTAGAATGAGATAGTTAAGAGCCACAAAGGCATTGGATGTTATTTGCACTAGCTTGATGTTAGATAGCTAAATCTGGATGTTCTGGTTAATTGAAATGCTTTTCAAAATGCGAGGAGTGGTGTAGAAAAATAGATGTAGTTGATCTTTCTTCTTTCTCACCTGGTACCTTGCTCCTCAAATTCAGTGATATTTTGTTCCTTTGTGAAGAAAGATATTTTTTATTTTCTTCAGTAATTGCTAGGGCTCTATACTTACTATGGATGAAGAAATGGAAATAGCCTTCTTCTGTTTGCATTAGTGTGCTTCATTGGGAAACATATATCTAATAATCAAAGGAATCTTACCTACTTTCTTCCAATTAAAACAGAAGGTGACGTGATTCATAAATCACATAAATAGCAAATAATAATTTTGGGATTCCTGGCTTCTCTGACAACCTCCCCCCAATCAGTTCTCCTCTCACTATGCTTCTTTGCTTGGAAACTGCTTAAAAAATAAATACAATCTTTGGGCCACAACTTGGGTTATAGTTGCTTTTGAAATGTGCTTTTAACCTGAAGATACTGAACTTGTTGAGAGGCCCTGGACTTTGTTGATAATTGTACTAGTCACCAACATGCATTTTTTCTAAGAAATGAGGGCAGTGTTTGGTATTACATGTTAATGAAACATAAATCATGGATTTGGAGAAGATATTTTAAGGTCTAATTGTGTGTTCCCTTTTTTTTCCAGCAAGGTGAAAAAATAATTCAGGCATTTCTGAACAAGGTAAAGGAATTGCCCTTTGCAGAAATGTCAGAAGAAGGTATCAGAACCAAACTGAAACGACTGAAGGCTGAAGTGATAGCACAAAATAACAGTTTTGTGAATGGAATAATTTCACGGTTAAAAGTTACTCCATGAAAAACTCCACAGTGGAATGAACAAGTTCTGTAGATTTTTTTTTTTTTTTTTTTTTTAATTGTAGAAAGTCCCCACTGACTATGTTAATGCTTTTGTAAGGTTTTATATTTTTCCCTTGGTGTTTTAGAAATGGATTCACAGATTACTGAATAAAACTTTAGTATTATGTTTCTTTAAATCATTTGTGTAGACACCTATTTTGAAAAATGAAAGTTTTGTATTGAGGAATTGATATAGAATTGGAAGGGGATTCGTAGTCCAACCTCCGCATTACAAAAAAGAAGAAGATGAAGAGTAAGAGAGAGCCCAGGATGTTGAATTATCCAAAAACAGAAGCACTACCCTTGCCCACTGTGAACAAAATACACAGCCCCAAGCACCCTTGGGCTGAGCCAGAGTGGGATAGTTAGCCCTCAAGATAAAACATCCTAAATGCCTTTCAGACAATCAAGAAAAGGATTTGACTGTGGAGTTCAATTATAATGATATTAAGGACTTTTTGAAATTCTTTTTGTTTGGGCAGTAAAATACAGGACGTGTGGTCCTGGGAAGATCATGTGAAGTTTGAAGATGTGTATACTTTAGTATAGTATAAGCTTTTCTAAAAGACACATTATGCGTAATAACCACAGAAGCACAGACATATGAACTTTCATTTATGCAAAGAGATGAAAACTAATTGATCCCTTCAGTACACACCAGGTGGTAAATATTTAACAAGCCCCTGGCACAGATGGCAATTCCTCAGAATTGGAAACTTAGAAAAACAAGTCCTTTATCAACTTAGAGCATAGTAAGCTGAACATGATATCTAGAGATGCATTTATAACTCCTCCATTTTACATATGAGGAGATAAAACCCAGAGAGGTGTGAGACATGCCTAATGTCACACATTGAGTCTGTGGCAGAAACAGCACTTAGAACCCAGGTCTTCCAGCGATCAGTCCAGTGTTCCTCCTGTTTACTATCCATTACTTCTTGAAGTGACTTGTTTTCTGCTCAAATCAAAACATTGACTAATCATGTCAGTAGGCAAAGGTAATAAGTAACCAAGTGCTTCTACTTCCACTGTCAATTTTCCAGGTTTTACAAACTTAAATGAAGTTGGCAAGTAGACACATACATACATCTGCCTTTTGTCATTCTTGTTTAACTTCTTTCAGAGTGTATTTTGCTACTTATGAGCAATATTAACTGACTATTTAGTTAGACTGAAATTTATGGCCATAATAGGACTTGTTGATTGTTTGATAGATTTTGATGGATTTAATTTTCCATGTTATCCTTTCTCATTATTAACTATGGATGATGCTAGCATTGATTTTACTATCTGGATAGTACAAGCTATGTAACTGGGGAATAGAGCAGATTTGTAAATAATGTATTTTTTAAAAAATGTTTTTGAAAAATTGTACTTCTGAAAGGCAGAGTTGACTATATGTAAAAAGCGATGAGAATTTTGAGCTTAAAATTCTATTTAAATAGTCTGTCTCTTGGTAGTGACAAAAGGAGTCTTGTTTAGCTCACTGTGAGTAAAAACATGGTTAAAATTAAAATTATCTTGTAGCTTTAATTGCTGGTGCTCAAAAAAAAATGTGGTGCTTTGATTCCAAGGACAAAATTTGCAATGCAGTAAGCTCTGGTAAATCAACCTGCTTTCAGTTCTATAAAGAAGATTTAGTGTCTAGTTTTGAGACACTTTGAAAATGAAAAGGCACATAATAGACCTGCTTAAAACCTTTCAGAGACCCAAGCTTTATTATTTTGTGAATATGCTAATGAGTTAACTCAGACCCTCAATTATAATGGGTACTTTATATTGGAATCACATGTGTAAAACAGAAGATTTACCAATTTGTGACCTTGTCATGGATAGCTTGTGTTTTATTTTAATTGTAATGTACTTCAAGCTCCCCCTATCACCATCTGCAATAACAACATAATGGTACCCAAAATACAGATGTTATTCAAAATTCAGGACTAAAATGTGCTGTTAATATCAAGAAAGCTGGGGACCATTTACCAGAATCTTTGTGAAAAGACTTTTTCCTCATTCACACTACATGTTTTCAGAAACTTGGCTCTGAGATTCCATTAGAGATGCAATATCTTTTTTTGTAAATGGTGTTCTCTGCTCTTTTCTCCCTTTCTCTCCTTAAAGATGCTATTTAGAGAGAAAATGTCTTTTGGGTAAAAGAGACTTTTGTTACAAAGCACATTGTGTTTTGAGGCACTGTGTACTTATTTGGGGGCACAATTTTTTCTTGTTTATCTTGGAGTTCCATGTATATTAAAGGCACCTTGTGAGGCTTCTTGAGTATTAAAAGCATCTTGGTCTTTCTATATTTAATCTTTTTGTGAAATGGCTTTTGTCTATTAATTGTGTTTCTCTGCTGCTTCGGGAATCTCTTAATATTGTTACTTGTTGTATTTTTTGGGTGACAGAATGTGTAAAGTGTGAGGGACTTCCTGCCCTTGGGTCCTTGGATAAACTGGAGGCTGCTTCCTGGAGAGCTTCCTTCTGTTTTCTGAACTGGTTCCATCCATCCCTCCCTGCAAGGCTTCTGCATACCTTGGGCCCAAAATTTGTCTTCACTTAAACCCTAATTGCCAATTCCCCCTTATTTTGGCAGATGCTCCAATTCGTTAGTGTCTTTTCAGAACCCACTTTCTTTTTGTCCTTTGTCTCCACATAAGATCACGTTTTAGGATTTATTCACAAGGGAAATAAAAATCCCAAACCTCTATACCCTGGTAAGCTAATTAGGAGGGGGGGGGGAGAGAGAGAGAGAGAGAGAGTATGTGTGTGTCTCCAATGCTACCTAAGCTTTCTAACCATTTTTTTTTTAAAACAGCTTATTTTCAAAATACATGCAACAATAGTTTTTAACATTCACCCTTGCAAAACCTTGTCTGTAACCTATTTCTTAACGAAAATTTCCTAGTCTTAATTTTAATCATTTCTAGGCTCAAAACTGCATGTCAGACTTATCTGCTGGAGGATGGAATCTAAACTCCTGAAAAAACATCCTTTTGGAATTTTGGACTGTATTCATAGTCATAGATTTAGAGTTAGAAGGGACTGCAGAGGTTTCCATTTTACATATAAGAAATCTTGAAGCCAGAGAAGTGAGGATTTGCTCAGTCACAAAATAAGTGAGAGTCTACACTTGAACCCAACTTGTCTTAATTCAAGGCTCTTTCCAATATATTACCTTGCAATTCTTCTGAACCTAGACTCATTTCAGCCATTTGGAAAGCTTCTGGTGATTTAATGAAATTTTGGTCTTTCAATCATAATATTAATGGATTAACTAATTTTCCCTCACTAAGACAAACAAGGAAATATAAATAGGCATAAAGGACCACGTTCTTGGCTCATATCAGGATGAATTTATAAGAAACCAGAGCAAGCTCATCAGAAGTGTATATCAAAGAAACATGACCTGCTCTAAATTTATTGATGTCCAAGCTTTCTAAGTTTTTATTATACTCCCCTATGCCTCTATATTTCTCCTAAAATTTAATTTTCTGAATCAGTAAAAACTGGCAGGAGCCTACTCTGTGCAAGATATTAGTGGGTAATGCTGGACTTGGCAGAGAAGACCCAACTTCAAATCTAGTCTCGCACTAGCTGTATATATAACCCTTGAAAATTACTTCACCTCTGCCCAAAGATTCCTTTTCTCCTCTAAAATGGGGATGATAATAGTATCTACCTCCCAGGATTATTGTGGTGACAATATTTATAAAATGCTTTGCAAATCTTAAAAGTGCAGTTAAAATGTTATTTCTACTTTTTAATTTGAATTAGGGCATATAAAGGGTGGATAGAATTTTATAAGAATGACACATGGAATAGTTTGAACAAAAACACAAAGGGTCAGAAAGCTAAGGGTATTTTCTAGAAGCAAAGGAGACTAATTAGATTTAAGTGTGGAACATATGGAGAAGTATATAGAAAGGGCAGGTGCTTCCAGATTGTGGAGAAACTTGAATAACAGGCAGTAAATTTGAATAATTTAGGTAATAGGAAAGTGCTGAAGATTTGTTTAGAGAAATGGCACTTTCTGTGGAATACTGCAACAGAAGGTATCTATTAGGCTTCATGTTTTATAGGAGAAAAATGTGAAAATAAGGTAATAGATATTTGGATATAAAAGAAACTACATTCATCCCTAGCAAAGTTGATAATGAAAATTTTGCAGATGTACCCTTGTCAATACTGTTACATGGTATTGTCATTAGGTGAAATAGCAATACAGGAGCAATTCCTGTTAACCCAGCAATGCTTTCATAGATTCTTACATCACAAAGAGCTTGATCATAATAATGTATTATGGATATTATTAACAATGACAACATAAGGTTACTGTCATTTCTACTCCTTTCCCCTAAAAGCTGTTCTACTCTGGTAGTTAACTTTTTGCGGAAATTTTTTAGTTTTGATATTCTCCCTGACCCAGCATGAAGTCTTGTACAGTATACATGTAAACAAACCTTTATGAACTAAAATTTACTTGCTGTATCAGCTTTCATTCTAAAAAGCAATTAGATCTTTCTGTCACCCCCTTTTCACCCCACTCCTCTACCTTTCTCTTTTCATTGCCCTTTTAGGACCATCAAAACATAACAGAACTCCTAGGCCTTTTGTCCAAGTGAACTCTGATGGGATTTGGAGGGGACATATGCATCATCTCTTCATATTGTAAACAGTTTATCCTTAATAATTATTCATTTGTATTTGCCTTTTTTGCTTGTGGTTATTTCAAAATATGTAGCTCTAATGTTTCGCCCTTATGTGGCCACTGTTAATGTTTGTTAATAATATCCATGATACATACATTATTGTTTGGACCCAATTTTTCTTTTTCTTTGCGTCTTTGCTCTTCTGGATTTGTATCTTGAGCATCCCTGTCACCACAATAACTTTGTCTCTTTGCTCATTCTTACAGCCTATTTTTCAAGTTCATACTTTGTAATGGCAAAGCTCTGCACACTTCTGGAGGTGATCTCTAGATTGGTCCTCCTGCTGCCTTTTGGGGATTATTGGATATTGTGGTATCCCAGGAGTGCTTCCCAAATGCTCTGATCCGGGGAGTGCATGCTAGAAGGGCATTGCCTTGGTTGGAGTTCCAGCTGACTTGCTAATCCCTGTCAGCCTGCTGAAAAACTCTATTGGATCAGTGACAGAAGTGCAGAGGTCCCTTTGGATTTCTGGTTTCTCCATCAGCTTTCAGGCTAGAAGTGATAACTGAGGCCTTACTCCACTCCTAGAATCTGAGCCACTGCTTCTCTCTCAATATAGGCCCTGGGCTCCTGACTTCACCTTGAGTTGCACCATCACCACTAGTCACAGATTATCATCTCAGCACTCTGGGCTGTGAACTGGAACTGAATGGTGAGGAAGAGTTTGTCATTGGCACCTATTGAGGCTCCTCTCTGTTGTCTCTGGGGCCTCTTTGTGTTGGTACCAGCCTTTCCCTGTGCTAGAAGGCTCCATGGAGTCTTTCTTGGCTAGATTCCTCTGATTCTGCCAGCCTGGGCTGGAAAAATAACTCTTGATTTTTTTCTTGGATTTTAGGATGAGGACTTGGTCTGGTGCATTTTCTAGATCTCTTTGGAGGAGTTGCAGGGCAAAGCTTGGCTACTTTGCTAGCTTGGCTGCACCTCAAGCCAAGAGCTTTCAGATATACATCAGCCTTATATAGGAGGATATATTTTAAAGGACAACAGGGAAAAAAAACCCTTCGCAAAACCCGCCTATTTCAGTACAAGCTTTTAACACCACCTTTACCTCCTGGAGCACAAAATGTTACAACCTCATTCTGCTGATTTTCCCTCCTTACCAGGAGCATTGTTTTGTATGAGAACAAACAGTTCATTGCCCAAATTCAGTAAACCATAGGTGCCTATTTTTGCTTTGGCAGATGGTTCGTTCATTTAGAAGTGCTTATATACACCTACACTCACCCACTCAAGCATCTCTCCTTCTCCCCCAGTTACATCCAAAGATCTCAGAAGTGAAATATTTTGGTGAACTGTGAAGGCTGTGGTCTCTGGAAATGGGGATTAAGGTTTGCCTGGCCATTGCTGTAGAGCTGAGAGCTTTAGGAACATTTGGGCCAAACTTTTTATAAATAAGGAAATTTAAGACTAAAGAACTTGTGATTTGTTCAAGATCACCAAGAAATAAAGTGATAGAGCTGAGATTTAAACCTCTGGGTCTTTTGATTCCAAAATTTAGTACTTTTTTGTTTGGACTTATTCACTGCATCTAGTTCCCACCCACATAAAGGTAATTGTTAAAAGCTGTCTTAATGGTTGAACTTTGTGGGGAGGGGAGAAATCAGCTTTCAGGGCAGTTTTATTTATTTATTTTTGTTTGTTTGTTTTGTTTTGTTGTTTTTAAGTTTGAACAGTGGCAGCAAATTGCTTAATAGAATTATTAATAACATGAAAACAATAAGTTTTTTTTTTCCTATTAACATTGAACACATTTCTTCTTTCGGCTTTTTAGAAAATTCTTGATGATCAGTCAATTGCTTGTGTGGAAAGAGAACTGGAATACAAGCATCTAAGAATAGTTCTAGGCATATCAAAAGTTAAATTAAATTTGACTACAAACACGTGGTGTGTGTGTGTGTGTGTGTGTGTGTGTGTGCGTGTGTACACAGAGATGTATTGTAAGGGATTGGAATTATCCCTCTCCCTCACAGATTCTGAAATTTCAAAAGGACTTCAGAAACCAGCTAGTTCCATCTCATGTCTGAACAAAATCACTCTCAATAACATCCCTAAAAATGTTTAATTTTTGGGGGGGAGGCAGTTGGACTAGGGTCACACAGTGAGTATCTCCTGACTCCAGGGCTAGTGTATATCTACCATACCACTTTTTTTTTTTTTTTTTTTTAAATAAAAGTTTCTCCATACATCATAATTAAACGTATTTCTCTTCAGTTTCTACCTATTCCTTCCCTTGGGAGTTCGTTCTAATGTTTGGATTGGAGTTGGATGGCTTCCATGGAAAGTAGCACAAGATCAACTATAAATCCCTGGGGCCTTCTTAAATTGACTTTGAGGGATTAACAATTCCTTATTGGGTTCAGCCTGTCAACGAATTCTCAATCCACCTATAAATTGTGGCCTGGCTCATATGTATTTCTAATCTACCTACAAAAAATCTGTCAAATGATTTAAAAAACAAAAAAGAAGAAACTGCTTATAACATTTCTCTGATTTGCCAGTTTAGAAAACCCTGACAAAAAAGGAAATATTCTGGTATGATGTATTGTAGAGGATCATAATGGGGGAACTGTGAGTGAGGTATAAGAGCCTCCAGCCCAGCAAGGGAGCCTGCTGATGTGTCTGGTTTGGCTCCCCATCCCCACTAGGAGCGTCTCGACCTTCCTGAGAAGTCAGGGGGCATGACAACCCATGTTATAGTAAAGCAATTATACTAAAGTGGCAAGGAGACATCTGCACACAATAGCAAGTTATATGGTCCTGTGTGTATGCGCAGTATCCTGTAGTTATGTAAGAATATTAGGATATATATATAAGGCTGAGGGAATTTTGAATAAACGAATGCTTGTTTTGACCATCTTTGTGAGTTCCATCCTTTCACTCCTCACCCATGATCAGAATTAGGGCACTGAAATCTTCCCATGAGCAGGTGCAGACAATATATGAAGAAATCAAACAGCTCTTAGTTATCACTGATTTTTTTCAAATGTCTTCAGATGTAACCATTTTTTAAAACAATATTCTAGAGTGATGGTTCTTGAACTTCAGTGTCCCTTTACACTCTTAAAAATTTTTGAAAACCTTTGAAAATGCCAAGAGTTTTTATTTATGTGGTTACATCTATATTATGAAATTTATATTAATCTCTCAGACCCACTTGAAAAGACCCCAGGGATTCCCAGAGGTTCCTAGACACTTTGAAAGCATTGGTTTGGAATTTTGCTGGAAATTGAAGTTAAACTTAGTAGCTTAGCTTATAATTATAGAAGAACGTACAGATTAAGCACATATTAATCAGAGACTGTTAATTAAAGTAGACCAAGCCTATAGGCCCCAGTCAAATGATTTTAGATAAGTCCTGGACTGCATTCCATTGTCCAAAGAAGAAATTATGGGCAGAAGCTGTATATCACCTTGTCTACTGCGTTCCACTGACCAACTAGGGGAATAAAGGTTTATGTTACCAATCACAACATATAGAAGGCGGGATTTTGGAGGTTCTTAGTCTGAAATGTATTAAAGCTGTAAGCATTTTCAAGGCTCTGGCCCTATCCTGCTGTGAAATTTGGCTCACAGACCAAGATGTAGTCCTCTTCTCAAGATTCTAATAAATAGTTCTGCTTTCTATGAGTGATCTCTAAGTAGTCAATTTGGGTAGGTCTTTTTTATCCCAAACAAAGCTAATCTCTTCTTTTTTTCTTTTTCTTTTTTCTTTCTTTCTTTTTTTTAAATGGATACATTTGTCCCTTTTCCAAATCTCTTGGTATCTTTTCTTTTCTCCATCTTTTGAAAATCATTGAGAATAGTTTAGCCAATATTTTCAGTTCTTTAAGTTCCCTTCCTATTTTGGATTTTAGCTCTCTTGTTAGTTATTTTTGTTCTGTCCTGCACATAAAGATCACTTTTCTTGGCAGGAGAGAAAAACAGAGGCAAAATATTTCTCACCCCTGTAATTCTATGTGCCCTGAGGAATAGCAGTCCTAACCTTTCTTTGATGCCTCTCTCTCTTTCTCTCTCTGTCTCTCTCTGTCTCTCTCTCTCTCATTTTGCTTTTCTGTTTTACAATAAAGCTTCTCTCTCTCTCTCTCTCTCTCTCTCTCTCTCTCTCTCTCTCTCTCTCTCTCTCTCTCTCTCTCTCTCTCTCTCTCTCTCTCTCTCTCTCTCTCTCATTTTGCTTTTCTGTTTTACAATAAAGCTTTAACCTGTCTCCCTACCCCCCAAACCCTTCATGTTTTCTTTAGCTTTGTTATTTAGCTTCAACTCACTTCACATCTATTCATAAAGTTCTTTGCCACACTTCTGTATTCGGCCTTGATTATCCCTCTAGGTGTTGCTGTCTGTTTCACTATTTCTCCTTTTCCCAAATTATTTCTATGTGTCTTCAGATTTTCATTCTTGAGAACTTCCCATCCATCCTAAACTTACTTTTCTCTAGAATTATAGTCCATGGGATTCTGTTTATTCTTTCTTTGAACCCTTCAAAATTTGCTTTCCAGAGTCTAATGTGCAAAATCTGTTTTAGGTCTTACAATCAATCACTGAATACAGATTTCTGTTTCTTCAAAGACATCAATGACTTTACAATTACCCTGACTTCATTTTCATTGCCTTCAAACCTCAGTACCTTCTATATTGACTCCTAAAGCAAGCTTTTAACAAATGTTTGTTCAGCAGTCCCTGTCTCCAATTTCCTCTGTCCAATCCATCCTTCACATTTCTACCAAGTATTCTTCCTAGCACATGTTGCTTATCACATCATTCCCATCACCCACATCTGCAACCTCATTCCTTAAGTCAACTCTTACTCTCCACACCCAATCCCCCTCCATCTTACTCATTCCCTTCACTCACAAGAACAATACCCCAATTCAGGCCCTTAATCCTTTTTCCCTGGACAATAACTGCTTAGCATCTTTCTGCCCCTTTTCCCTATATCTTTCAAATTGTCAGTAAATGTCTTAGTACACACATCATGCCCATTACTCAATTTTACAATCTAAAAACTTTTCACTTTTCTCTCAGCCCACCACATCTGTCGTATAGTGAAAAAAAGAACAGGGTTTGGAGCCAGAATGACCTTGGTTTCAAATCCCAGCTCTTCTCCTTAGTGGCCTGTGACCTTGTTTCTTAATTTGTAAAACAAGGGATCAGACTATGTGATCTCTTAACTCTTTTCAGGTGGGCAGCGAGGCACTTGTAATTGGGCAGTTCAGGGAAGTTTTCATATAAGAGATAATTTGAGCTGGATTTAGTATGAAACAAAGATTTCTGAAAGGTGACAGTGGCCACGGGAAAACAGACTGCAAAGGAGAAAAGATAAGACATGTAATGTCATATCATCATAGATTTGGAGTTGAGAAAGAATCCCTTAGAGTTCATCAAATCCAGATCCTTCATTTTACAAATGAAGAAACTGAGACAGAAAGGCAACTTAGTCCAGGATCACTCTAAGGAAGGACCATTTTATCATCAGGAGGATAAAGTGGTTTTGGAATGTAGAATTAAGGAAGAGCAGAAAGCAAAGGGGTCTCTATTCTCTCTCTCTTTTTTAATAAAACTTTTTATTTTCAAAAAAAATATACACGCATAATTTGATAACATTGACCCTTGCATAGCCTTGTGTTCAGATTTTCTCCTCCTCCCCATCCTGCAATGGCAAGCAATCAAGTATATGTTAAACATGTTAAAATCTATGCTAAATCCAGTATGTATAAATATATTTACACAATTCTCTTGCTGCATAAGAAAAATGAGATCAAAAAAAGAAAGTAAACAAGCAAGAAAACAAAATACAAGTAAACAACAAGAAAAAGTCAGAATGCTATGTTGTGGTCCACACTCACTTCCCACAGTCCTCTCTCTGGGTGTAGATGGCTCTCTTCATCACAAGATCATTGGAACCAGCATTAATCATTTCATTGTTGAAAAGAATCACATTCAGCAGAATTGATCATCATGTAATATTGATGTCATGTACGACGATCTCCTGGTCCTGCTCATTTCACTCAGCATCAGCTCATGTAAGTCTCTCCAGGCCTCTCTGAATCATCCTGGTGGTTGTTTCTTACAGAACAATAATATTCCATAGCATTCATTTACATAACTTGTTCATCCACTCTCCAATTGATGAGCATCCATTTAGTTTCCAGTTTCTGGCCACTAGAAAGAGGGCTGCCACAAACATTTTTGCATATACAGGTCCCTTTCCCTTCTTTAAGATCTCTTTGGGATGTAAGCTGGTTCAAGGGTATGCACAGTTTGATCACTTTTTGAGCACAGTTCCAAATTGCTCTCTGGAATGGTTTGATCCATTCATAATTCCACCAACAACGCATCAGTGTCCCATTTTCCCCATATCCCTTCCAACATTCGTCATTATCTTTTCCTGTCATTCTAGCCAATCTGACAGGTGTGTAGTGTGTAGTGGTATCTCCAAGTTGTCTTGATTAGTGATCTAGAACACCTTCTCATATGACTAGAAATAGTTTTAATTTCTTCATCTGAAAATTGTTCATATCCTTTGACCGTTTATCAATTGGAGAATGGCTTGAATTCTTATAAATTGAGTCAATTCTCTATATATTTTAGAAATGAGGCCTTTATCAAAGGGGTCTATATTCTCAATAAGGATGAAGCAAGATTCTCTGATGATAATGGTAGGGAGAGATGGAACTATATAGGTTTAGAAGAAATACAAATAGATAATTCATTTTAATGGTTTCAGAGAAATTATTTCTTTACTCCCCCACTTTCTTCATTTTCTTAACTATAAATAATGAACCTGAACTGATATTTTTAAAGCAACAGATCTAAGTAAGAGGTAATTGCTGAACTTGTGTCTTAGCTATAGACTTTTGAAATACCTTTTATCTTGATTAAAATAACCCCTTTTTCTCTCTTCTGGGTTTTTATTTGAATACTGTCAGATCAGAAGACAAATGAGTTGAGTGAATTCTCATGTTTTTTTTCCCCTTACCTTAGAAGTTCAAAAAGATTGCAGGATTGCTTCCTCTAGAAATGTATTTTTTTTTTAAAGGAATACATTTTTATTCACCTAATAAAAATGAATCCAGTGTAAAATAACATGGGTTTAGCTTGTTTAATTGGAGGTTTTTAGGTTATCAAAATCTATTTAAAGACCAAATTAATTTTTTACCCAGTAGAAATAGAAGAAAAAATGTGAGAATCTTTTTTATGTTAGATGTATTTTTTTTAACATTTATTTTTAAAATTTTGAGTTCTAAATTACATTTCCCTTCCCACCCCTATCATTGAAAGACAAACAATTCAATATGGGTTATCATATTAATTATGATGTGGAGGAAAACATAGAACAAAAAAAATTCTTCAGGAAAAATAGAATAAAAATAACTGTGCTTCAATTTTATTCAGACATCAATTCTTTCTCTGGATATGGTTAATATTTTTTCATCATAAATCCTTCAGAATTGTCTTGGAATATTGTATTGCTGAAAATAACTAAGTCATTTACAATTAATCATCTTACAATATTGCTTTTACTTTGTACACACAGTACATTTTACTTTTTATCAGCTCATGTAATTCAGATAGCATCATAATAGTATTCTGTCACAATCACATACTACAACTTGTTCAGCCATTCCCCTCGATTTCCAATTTTTTGCTACCAGAAAATAGTTGGTGTAAATATTTTTGTATACATAGGTTTTTTCCTTTTTGTTTTTTTTCTCTTTTTGAATAGAGATCTAGTAATGGTATTGCTATGCCAAAGGGTATGCATGATTTTATAGCACTTTGGGGATAATTCCAAATTGTTCTGCAGCGTGGTTGAATCAGTAAGAACTTATTCTTTAAGAAAACCTCAAGTTGTGGCTAGGTCCCAACTTTGTAAGTTGCTTCAGGTTTAGATTGGCTGAATTTTAGGAGTACCTCTTCCTGTGGGCTTGTCAGAAACCAATGAAGGAGCTCCTTGGAAAAAAAGAGTTTTCTATAATCTGTGTGTATGTTTTTGGGAGAAGATTTGATGAAAGTTTGAGTCAGGTAAAGTTTGGAAGCTTCTTTTATGAGCCCCTTATATTGTGTTCCATAGCTAAATTTTCAGGGGTATAATGGAGACAGAATTTGGGAATTTCTGTCTGCCTCTTGGACCATGAGCCTATCTTTCATTTCTATTGGTTATAACTCCCAAATGTGGCTAGGAGAAAAATAGGCTAAATATAGGATGTTCCAGATGTCTGTGCTTCTAAAAATTATTCTTTAAGCTGCATTAATACTTTTGGGACACCCTATATTTTCCCTCCCTCCTCCCAGCTGAGATAAACAGATGAAGGGAGGGGGTTGAAGAAATTAGAGGAGAAATTCCCATTCCTGCCATGTCAAGAAATAGAGACAAGTTGGTCTGTGAGGATTTAAAAATTTCTATTTTATTGTCTATTACCTTTTTTTTAACATTCATTTTTTTAATGTGAGGTTTTTGGATTGCCATTTTCTGTTGAAGTATAGAGTGAGGAAGACAGACTTCTGGGTGCTATAGGAACACCTTTTGTTCAATTGTTTTTCAAATGGTATCTGATTTTACAACCTCATTTGGGGGTTTTCTTAGCAAAGATACTGGATTTGCCATTTCCTTGTCCAGCTCATTTTATAGATGAGGAAGCAGGCAAATAGGGCTAAGTGACTTGCTCAGTATCACACAATGTTGCAGGCCACATTTGAACTCAAGACGATGAGTCTTCCTGATTCTAGGCTATCCACTGCCCCATCTGGCTGCCCCAACTATAATTTCCCTCTCCCCAAAATATCTTCCCTTTCTGACAATTGGGGACTTCCTTTAGGAACTTTCTGCACTGGCTTACTGACCCAGTAAGTATTGGATGGACTGGGTCAGAAAATGGGACCAAATCTGAAATTCAATCTAGAGTCTGATGCTACAGTAGCCAGCTCTATAGAGAGGGCACATATTCTAAAAGTTACTTACACCCCAACTTCTGTGAGTAGCCATTTATAATTCTGTCCAAACCCATTTACTTTTTCTACCATAGTGTAGCTGAACTATTAATTTCTATCATAGTGTAGCTGAAAGAACCCTGAATTTGAAATCAGAAAGTCTACGTTGCTTTCAGGTAACTTATTATATTGTTGACATTGTTGGGAGAACATACTTCCCTAGATGTGAACTTTATTACCCATTACTATTGATTATTTTTAGAGTATTAGAGAGTTGGCACCTCAGGAAAACCTGCTTTCTATAACATCCTGGCAGTTTAAACCTTGAGTTAATCCCACAGTTTTTAATAAAAAAAATAACTATTTTGTGTGCCTTCTAGTGAAGCTTTTGGATTTCTTCTCAGAATAATTTTTAAAAATATTCATAATTAAGGGATATGTCAAATTTTATTTAGAGGTTAATAAAAATAAGGATTCTCCTCTCCCCCCAACATCCAAGTTCACAGGTTCCCTCCGAGGGGGTCTACAAGTCCTAGGATAAGAACCTTTGCTC
The DNA here is from genome assembly GCF_048593235.1 of Sminthopsis crassicaudata. NCBI lineage: Eukaryota > Metazoa > Chordata > Mammalia > Dasyuromorphia > Dasyuridae > Sminthopsis > Sminthopsis crassicaudata. The sequence goes on from NC_133618.1 coordinate 90,416,407, forward strand.
TAAGAATATAATTTATTGAGCAAGTGCAATTCTTCATTAGTAAACGGAATTTTCTTATCTGATGCTTTCTATACCAGTGAAATAACAAGTCAAGTCTCTCTCTATTCCCCATCCTTTGTCTACCCACCCATCCCCAAAAAATCCTGTGAGAAGAAATGCTCTATAGAGATTAGAAAGTACTGGGTTGGGGTAGGAAAAACCTGTGTTCAAATCTTGACTGGGACAAGTTCTAGTTGTGTGACCCTGAATAAGTCATTTACCTTCTCTATGTTCTACATAGCTCCCTGGGATTTATCTACTAAGAATTCCTTTGAGTTCACCAGTTCATGCAATAAAAGATCATTTCCATAGTCCCATAATACAACCTCACTCTGTGAGACAATGTTTCTTTTATTTTTTCTTAAACTTGAAGAGTTTACATGTTTTTATAATGGTTCACCCCCTCCTCCAAGACCCATCCTCTTCCACCAGTCCTCATTAAAATTTGAGAAAATTTAAGAATTGCCACACTGGCTCATATTAATTCCCAATCTTCCACTCTAGGCTGTGTTGTTGACAACAGTGGTCTGAGTGAATAGATGTGGAGACATGGAAAGGCAGATTGTGTGTTCTCTCTAATGTCAACTTCAAGGGAAAGGGATCTCACATTGTCTTAGTAAAGTCAGTAGAAGATCAAAGCAATGAAATAGGTAGCCTAGTGAATTGGAGAATGATCAAACAATGTGGTAAGTGAAAATAATGGGAAATTACTGCTCAGATGAAATGACAAATATGAGGAATGCAGAGAAGCATGAATAGACTTATATGAACTGATGCAACAGAAATAAGCTGAACCAGAAAAAAACAGGATACAGTAAATACAACAATGCATAGGGAAAGAATAAACAACTGAATGCTGTCTGATTATAATCATCAATCCTTGTTCTGGGGAGAACAATTTACCTTCTTCCATTTATTAGAGCCATGGAGCTGGACTATTAAGTATGGACTGAGTACTATCAGAATCAATGTATTAGCTAGTTTTGGGAAATTGCTTCTTTTTTTTTTTTTAATTGTTATAAGACATGGTTCTCCGAGTATGGAAGTGGAGAGGAATAATAATAATAATAGCTTATATTTATACAGTGATTTAAGGTTTATAAAGCATTTTATATATGAAGAGATATATTTGGAAATGAAGATGATGTAAAAACAAAATATATCAATAAAATTAAAAATAATTGCAGCATTAAAAGACTTAAAAGATGTTCCTTCTCTCCTCCTTTCTGCCCCATTGAAGTAATTGCATTAACTTCTTGCTGGATAGAGTACTCTGCTTCTTCAACTTTCAATTTCTATGGCTTCCTCTATGTAGTTTGGGAATTTCCAAACCACCTCCAGCCCTCACATCAATTACATTTACCCTTAGCCTGAAGGGAGTAAAGATCTATAAGGTGAAGATACTGAAGAGTAAAGATCTTATTGTTTATGTATCTTATTCAAATAAAATTTGAATGATTAGAAGGGACCATAGAGATCATGTAATCCAACTCTATCACTGTATTTAAATTTTTTTTATTATTCTGAACTTAACAAAAATCATCATATATAGATTTTGCCAGATATAAAGAACTAAAAAGGAGAATTGGAAGAAAAGTAGAATCCCTATTATATACATTTTGCTTCTTCCAAAAAAAACAAACAACAAATTCAACCCAGTTTCAAAGCTGTTCTGCTTATTTATGGATCCCTCCAAATTTCCTGTTTTTTTCTATTAATTTATTTCTGCTTCAAAAATATTTTTAAATTACTTTAGACAAAAGGCAATATATATTTCACATTTATAAAAATTTTCTCCATTACCTTCATAGATATAGAGTTCATAAAATTTTGATACTGAATCTGATAAAAATGAAACTTAATGAAGATTTCATATTCTCCCTGAGTACAAACATCTATAATTGAGGTATCACTTTTATAAATGTCAATATGGCCTATTTACAAGGTTGTTGTTATAAATAGTAATCAACAGGATCTTTGAATCTTAAGTGAGTAGCAATGCTAGGAATAAATATTCAACTTGGATTGGTCTTTTTTCTTTTTAAACATTCTGAAAAATCTCAATCAAAACTCATAAGACAATACTATTCCCTTAAATGAGCCTGATGCTAAAAAGACAACATGCTACTACTAACAATATATGGTAACTTGAATTTGCAGTGTTCATGGGAAGATGTTGAACATCTGGAGGGAGTTGATTGCCAAGTAAACATTTCACTTCTAAATTCACAAGCCTTGGGAAGTGGATAGGTATTTGACTTGGCAAGAACATCAACTCCTAGGTAGGCTGCCTGGCTAGCTAGATATTTTTTCCCTGTTGATTGGATGCCATTTTCAATATATTTTAAAGCAATGCTAAGAATGGGGAGAAAAAAGTCAGAGAAAATCAATAACAATTTTTCAAAAAAATCCATATTTGTCATGTTGTAAAAGAAGAAACAGGTCAAAAGAAACTACCAAAAAATAAAGAAAGTGAAAATAATATACTTTGATCAGCATTCAGACTGCATCAGTTCTTTCTTTAGAGGTAGATAGCATTTTCTATTATGAGTCCTTTAGAATTATCTTGGATTATTGTATTGATGAAAATAGTTATTATTCACAACTGATCATATATACAATATTGCTGTTACTAGGTGCAGTGTTCTCCTGTTTCTGCTCCTTCACTTTGCATAAATTCATGTAAGTCTTCTCAGATAAAACACACTTTTAAAGTGCTTATTCTATGCCTGGACTGTGCCTGAAATCTGCCTTAAAAGTAGTAAGGATGATCCATAAGCTAAAAAGGATGCTTCTCATTATCTTATAGACATAATCTGTACAGGTCAGGAGTGATACTGTCATCATTCAAGGAGTAATGCTTGCTTGGAAGATGTGAGTTTAATACAAAGCTTAATTATGGGAGCAAATTCAAATATTTTAAATATAATTAAATATCAGCAGTATAGAATAATGTCCTATTTACTACTAGAAGAGTCTCAACTATCTCAAGTGGAAGAATTTTTCCTTCTTTTCCCTCTTTGTAATCTCTCCATTCTTCTGGGATTTCTGTTTCTTTTCTTTTAAAGTGTTTTCTTAATAGAACGAAATGAATAAGGTCTTTTCCCAAAAATATTATTTCCCATTTTTATCATCTTTGCTAATCTGGTGGGTATGAGATGTTTTGTTTTGTATTTCTCTTATTAGTGATTTGGAACTTTTTTTCCCATAAGATTGTTGATAGCGTTCTTCTTGCCTGCTCTTCTAATTTATTTATGGTATGACTGTTTATATCTAGGTTCTTTATTCATTTGGAACTTCTTTTGATATATGGCATGCAATGTTGATCTAAACCTAATTTCTGTTATTCTACTTTTCAATTCATCCTCGAGGTTTTTTCAGTTACTTAGTCGTTTCCCTAGTAATGTTTTGTTTTATTGCTCTTTGTTTTATTGCACTTTACAGATACCAAATTTTGTACAAATGAAAGATTTGGGACAACCTTGCTTTGAGCAAGCCATTTTTCCAATTTATGTGTTTACATTGTTTCCCTGTGTCTTGCTTTAGTAATTCTCTCAATATTTCAAACTTTTTCATTATTCTGTTAATAGTGATCTATTATCAGTGATCTTTGATGTTAGTATTGTAACTGTTATGGGGTCCTACAAACCACTCCCATATAAGACTAATTGATAATCTGACATCTCTACCCACCAGCACTTCCTGGTCTCTCTCCCTCTCTTCGGTCTCTCTATTTCTTGAGACACAACAATATGAAATTAGACAAATTAGTAACCCTACAATGAACCCTTGAGTGTTCAAGTGAAAGAAAATGTCTGTCAAAATGAAGGAAACTTTACTGATGTCTTATTTTAAGAAACTACAACAGCAACTCCCCTCCTGATCAGTCAGTGGCTACCAACATTGAGCCAAGACCCTCCAATAGCAAAAAATTACAACTTGTTGAAGGCCCAGATGATAGCAATTTTAAAAAATTAAGACATATTTATATATGTGTGTGTATATATATATATATGTTATATGTTGTATATACACACACATATATATTAGACATAATACTATTGTACACTTAATAGATTATATACAGTATAATGTAAACATAACTTTTATGCCCTAGGAAAGCTAAAAATTCATATGACTCACTTTATTGCAATATTCGTTTTCTTGTGGGTCTGTAACCAAATTTGTGATATCTCTGAGGTATCCCTATAATTGGGTACTTGGAACAGTAGGCTACTGTTTGTTTGCCTCTGTATATCCACAAACATTTCAATAAATCAGCAAGCATTAAATAAGCCCTTGAAATGTGCTAATCATCATTCTAAGTACTAGAAATGCCAATATTGTCCTGCCCTCAAGAAGCTTACTTTCTAAAAATGTAACAACATAAAAAGGAAGTAAAAAGATAATGGGGACAAGGGATAAGAAAGTACAGGTACACTAGGACATGGTAGAAAAGATTGGTCCTGCAGGAGCTTGGAGAGGAACTAGACATGGCTGACCTTAACTGGAGGTTCTGGGAATAGCCATCTCTCTAATTAGAGGGAGAGATTAAAAGGGCAGAGGATACTTCCAATGTATAAATTTCAGGGCTGGAGTGAATTTCAGAATGAAGAGGTTTCTGGTGCACAATAGAGGGAATTTGGAAGACATTCTGGAGAGGAATGAGATACATTGTATATATCATTTCTTTTACAGATTTTTTTAAAAACTAATAAATAGTTTGGATGATTAGTATATAGTTTAAAATTTGGTACTACTAAGTTCATTTCCTCATTTTTTCATCATTTCCCTTGAGATCCATTATTTTTTATCAGGATGAATTTAGTTAGGCCTTTGGTGCAGGTTTTTTTTTTTTTTTTTTTTTTTTGTTATTGCACTGAAAGTAAATAATTAAGGCAGTAATTTAAAAAAAAAGATTTTTTTTTAGCATAGCCTAACCATAAGCAATTAATATCTTTCCAATTATGTGTGTCTGTTTTTATTTCTATAAAGAATATGTTGTAGTATTCACATAATTTTTTGGCATGTAGACTCAAATATTTTGTAAGTATTTTTGAATGGAATTTCTCTATCTTTTTCTGCTGAATTTTGTTGATAATATACTGCAAGGCTAATGATTAATTATTTTATATTTGACTACTGTGTTGAAGTTTTTAACTGTTTAAGATAAGTTTTGGTTGAATCTCTAAGAGCCTCTAAGTAAATAATTATCTGCCAAAAGTGATAATTTTATTTATTTTTGACTCAATGTTCATTTCTTAAATTTCTTTTTCTTATATTTTTGCTTCAGTTAACACTTTTTCCCCAAAGTATTTTATTTTTCCAAATACATATAAAAATAGTTTTCAACATTGATTTTTGTAAAACTGTGTTCTAAATTTTTCTCCCTCCCTCCACTAACTCCCCCCATTCTAAGACTGATAAAAAAAATCTGATATAGGTTATATATGTACAATCCTTTTAAACATATTTCCAAATTTGTCATGCTGTATAAGAAAAATCAGACCAAAGTCCCTATAGTTCTCTCTCTGGATGCAGTTGGTATTTTCAATCCCAAGTCTATTGAAATTACCTTGAATCATTGCATTGTTGAGAAAAGCCAAGTTCATCACAGTTGATTATCGCATAACCTTGTTGTTATTATGTACAATGTTTTTTCAGTTCTGCTCATTTCACTCAGCATTGGTTCATATAAGTCATTTCAGACTTTTCTGAAATCAGCCTGCTAATCATTTCTTATAGAACAATGACATTCCATTACCTTCATATTGCATAACTTATTTAGTTGTTCCCCAATTGATGGGCATCCAATCAATTTCTAATTTCTTGCCACTACAAAAAGGGCTGTAAAACTAACATTCCCAGAACTATCTCAAACAATAGTGGTGATAAAAGACATTCTTTTTCATGAAAAGACCTTTGATTTCTCTCCTTTAATGTAATACTATCTCTTGGATTTATATATATATATATATATATATATATATATATATAGAGAGAGAGAGAGAGAGAGAGAGAGAGAGAGAGATTATATAGATATATAGATTATATAGATACTATTTGTCAAATTAAGAAAAAGTTCATTGTTATATTTTCAGCATTCTAAATAGAATTTGTCAAAATTTGTGTGATTTTGTCAAAAGCTTTTTTTTTTATTTCTAATGCCATAATCATGATGTCTTTATTGTTGTTTTGTTATTGTTATAAATTGTATTACTGTTTTATTATTGCTGTCTCATTGTTGAAGTGACTTCCTGGTATAAATCCAAATTGGTCATCATTTGTAATCTTTTAATATTATTAGCAAGCATTTATCCAGCACTTAATAGGGGATGGGAACTCTAGTAAGCACTGAAGATACAGAGAATGGCAAAAATCACACTCCCTGACCTCAAGAAGCTCACATTCTAATGGAAGAAACAACAGGACAGCAACTCTGTAAACATAAGTTATATACAGATCATTCCACAGGGAAATCACCAGCAATGGAATAGACTGTGAATGACTTCTTACATGCACAAGAAACTAGGGTAATTAGGCTAGGATAACCAAAGAAAAGGCAAAGAATTGGGAGGGAGGTCAGTCAATAAGGATTTATTAAGCACTTATTAGATATCAGGCACCATGCTAAACCCTGGGGATATAAAGAAAGCCATAAGGCAGTTCCTGACTTCAAGGAACTCACATTCTAATAGAAGAGGCTACAAACACTCAGCAAACAGGAAATAGTTAATGGGAGGACAGCACTAGAATTTAGAGGGATTATGAAGGGCTTCCTATAGTAGATGTGGAGTATCATGTGTGAGGAACAGCAAGAAGACCAGTGTCATTGAGTTATTGAATATCCAGAGAGAAGCAAAATGCAAGATAACTGGAGGGATGGAAGGAACCAGATTGTGAAGGACTTTAAAAAGCCAAGCCAGATTTTATATTTGATTCTATGGGTAGTAAGAAGCCATTAGAGAGTTTTTAGTATAGCAGTGACATTATCAGTACCATGCTTTTGGACAGGATGTTTCTTTTGAGATTTATCCAGGGAAAATTATGGCATTCAAAAATCAAGGGACCAAGAATTTAATATCCAGCCATGATATTGTTCTTGTCCTTAGATAAAACCTAAAACTTTCTCTCTTGGTTGAGTTCATTCTCAATGGAAGAGCAACTTTGCTCTGCGTTGCTGATGAATACCTTCTCTGATTTCTATCTTGCTATAATTTGGATAAATGGGTTTCTTTATTGTATGTGTTCATTGTGGAATTGGTATTTGGGGGTAAAGGTCAAGTTTTAGATACAGGAGTTTTGGGGAGGATATCTTCCTTTCCCCCAATAATGATAGAGTCTAGAAATTAGATTGAACTTGATTATATTCCCTAGACTAACAATATTTTAGGGAGCAAATAAATAAAATTCTAGCTTGTCATCCCCTCTCCCTGAGGAGAATAGGGGGATGGTCTCTGGTCCCAGTTTCCTGCTTCCACTGGAAAATAAAGTCTTTGAAAAAGCAAGAGGGAGAAAAGAGGATAGAAATGTCTCTTCTGCACCCTTTTTAGCCATACACAAAGAAAACCCTGCAAACATGCAAGCATGTGGGGGCCTATTCATTAAACAAGTTTGAACAAGCATTCCAGAAAGCACAAAGAAATTGGTAGATAAATCTGGAATAAAACATTTGGGAAATATGGTAGAAGTATTGAGAGTAACAGAGGGGATAGGGAATGGGGTTTGTTCTATGATACCCAGGGACTCCGGATTACTGGCATGGGGGAGGGTATGAAAGAGTGGACAATTTAATAACAATTGGAAATAGTTCTGAGATAGTTATCAGTGTCTGGAGACAGGGCCATTGAGAGAAGCAGGTGATTGATTAGACTATTCAAGCCCTTTGCCAATGCTTAACTTTATTGCAGGTTGTATCCTGTGAGATTCCATTCAGTAAGTAGGTTCAAATGAAGAAATGGCTTGTAGGAATCCAGACAGATGCCAATTAGAGGTAAGCATGATCCTGGAATAGCCTCCAGAGTACTGGAAAAGGTCCTGTTCAAATACAAATACAGAGCTAGGTGACCTTCATACTAGCTGACAAAAGCTTCCCTGTAAACTCTCAGTGATGTAGAGGTAATGTCCATCTGGTCTGGATTTCAGGCTGACACAGGTAACCCTGGGAAGCATCTCCTTCTCCTAGTCTTTCAACAAGCATCTATTCAGTAATTACTACAAGTGCTAAGTGGTGAGTAAACAAATAGAAGCAGAAAGATAGTACCTGACCTCCAGGACCTTATATTCTAATACAGGAAGAAATATAAAGAGAAACTGTGAGGGCATGGGAGATGGTAGAAAAAGTGGAGCTTTGAATGAATGAAACCATGGCTGCCCTTGTGCTTAGCTTAAAAGTAGGTTCTGGGAGGAGCCATAGGGAAAGAGAGAACTCTACTAGTGAGTGAACAGAGAGCTTCCAGAATGAAAAAATTTCTGGACATAGCAGAGAAAGTATAGAATTCCTACAGAAGAATGAGACTTTTGGGGAAGTTCTTATGTTGTACCCCTTAGTCCTAAAGTGACCTTTCCTTTGCATGTTGAATTTGTGCTAAGTGTCTCTCTGGCTATCTTACTGTCTGTCTCTTTCCAATGAAGGGTACTTTATCTCTCAGTTTCTGTCCCCTTTTATCTGTAAAATAATCACTCTGCCTTTTGATTCCTGACCTCCCAGACTCCAGAGAATCTAGAAGAAGAAAGGACATAAAAGAAAACATTCTCTGGGCTATGACTGCACCAGAATGAGAAGAATTATGATGTTTCATCCAAGGAGTAAACTAGCTGAATCCATTGTGGCATATGTGAGTGGTACAGCTTGTTGGTTGGAGAGGGAAGCTAAAATGTTTCATTCATCAAATTGATGGGCCATTGTTTAAAACTGCTGTAATAAAATGAATAAGAATTCTTTCTTTTATCAGCAAGAGATCAGCTCAAAGGATAATGTTTGTTTTCCTGACAGTCTTCAAGAAAGATTTTCCCCCCTAATTCTTAAACACAAGATGGTTGGAAATACTGGCAGGCTGCCAAATAAGGGGACACAGGTAACAATTCTAATTGTTGCTTGGTTTTGCCTGCTGACCCTTCAAAAATTCCTTGAATGACCAAATTTCTGTCAGTGAAATTGCTTTGTGAGGAGTTTCTGTTATTTGCAGACTACCATCTTTAACTTATTCATCTTTTCCTTTAGCTCATTTTATAGACTTCAAGATTTCCCTCCCCTTCTTCTTTCCATCCCCCCAAATGCCTGTAAGGCAGTTTGAGAATTGCTCCAGGTAGAGGTGTGTCCTTGGGAAAAATTGAGGGGATAATCTTGATTTGATCTAAGGTAGGATATTCCTAACTGACTTTTTGCTTGGGTGTTATTTCTTTTCTGAACAGGACATTTTCCTACCTGGTTAATCCTGAATGTGGCTTTTGATATCCTGTGACTACACGATTGACATGTTGAAATCAAGAAAAACTAAGGGAGAGCCCTTGATGAGTCTTGGCTTTGTTGTAATTAGGTCACTCCTTTTCTATTCTTAGCAAATTTCTATAGTTAGGGCAAGTGAGCAGTAGAACTTTTACAAATAAAGTACTAAATCTATTAATTGATTGATACTGGAACAACTCTGAATTACTATCATAGGAGGTAAATATGAAAAAAAATTTATAATTTTAATCTGTATTTGTGGCCAAATTATAACACAGGGAATGATATTGATGGGGTGAAGCTTCTAGGGAAAAGTTTAATAATTCTGGGATTCCCTGGATTTAGGAATGCTATAGTAATAACCCTGAGGACCCTGAGAACAAACATTGCTGACTGTAAGATAAACAAACGGTTTACTACCGTTCAAACCTACCTGTAAGCCATAAAATTAGCAAATAAGTAATATGAAGTTCCTGGTCTCTCTTTTTCCTATAAATGTATTTTTTTGTCCTGATTCTTTGCTCATTTCTTTTGGAACTTAGCTTGTTTCAACTGACATTACAGTTATAATAAACTTTGCCCCTTGACTTGGAAATGGATTCGAGCCGCAAATTCTTTTGAGACACCTTGGGACACCAGTCTGAAACCCCAACCTTTTGGGGTCTTCTTTGAACTTCAACAATAGTCTTCTAAAGAGAGATTTAGACAAAATAATAAGACAAAGATGTAATGTAAAAGTTTTCTAATTAAAAGGAATAGTAAACTTTGAGGAAGCAACGGAATTGGACTGTTTTCTCCAAGAATTAAATTCATGAGAACCATCTGCACCCAGAAAAGGATTGTGAGAACTGAGTATGGATCACAACATAGTATCTTTGTAATTCCGGAGAAACTGAGGTAAGATAGAGATTAGAGAGTTTTTAATATTTTATTAATTGGAGAGTTTAATTGACTGGACAGGACTCTTGTCTCAAAGTATCCAGTGATGAATGGGAGAATGTCAAACCCTTTTATAGCTTTCAAACAAAGAAAAGAACAAGAGCAGGAAAAGTTCTTACAGCACCTTTTGGTTCTGTCAGGATGGGGAAAGCAATAAACTCTTACTGAAAACCAGAGTCAGGAAGTTTGAATATACAGAAGTAAGGATGTCAATTGAAGCATCCAGGATGGTCTTATCTCTTAGAGGGACAGTGTTAAAAATTCTTTGAAGGCAGAGGGAGCTAGGAGCCAGGATGCTCCTCATCTCCCATTGACAATTTATAACCTTAGAGCAAATGTTCCTCAGTCTTAATGAACCAGAGGGGTTTTATAACTAAGGGGACTGAGGCAGAACAGTTAAGGAAACTTGAGATAGAACAATTCAGGGAAACTCAGTCAGGACAATAAGGGAAACTAGTGGGGGAAACTGAGGCAGAATAGCTCAAGGAGGCTATGGCATAACATCTTCACTCTTTGTTGTTTGCTCACATTTTGTTTTCTTTGGCAATTTTTTTCCTTTTTGATCTGATTTTTCTTGTGCAGCATGATAATTGTAGAAATATGTATAGAAGAACTGCACATGTTTAACATATATTGGATTACTTGCCATCTAGAAGAGGGGGTGGGTGGAAGGGAGGGAAAATAATTTGGAACACAAGGTTTATGGACTCTTTGAAGCTTATTGATCAGAGAGACAAATCTATATAAGTCAAATACTCATAGGTTTGATACAAACTCTTTTAAAATTCCTATAGCCTAACAAAATCTACTATGATGTAAATGATTAAATCCCTTAAGCCCCAGATCTTGGTTACTAAGACAGAGATGTAAATAATTGAGATATGCTTCAAAGTTTATTATATGCATTGTCTCAGGTATCTTTCTCCCAAATACCTTTAGTGTCCTTGTGGACATTCTTTCCTGTTGTAAGTTCAAAGGTTTAACTTTTAATCCAAAAAGTAGTGTTTGCATTTTGCTTCAATCGCTAGATTATTAATTTATTATATTGATGAGTAGTCTTTGCTATTTCAATAAGGGAGTTTTGATGAGCCAAGTTACTGTAAGACTCAAAACTTAGAATGGAGTCTTACCTCCTGGCCCTCTAAGGTAGTCTAAAATCTCATTAGCTTTTTTGGCTGCCATATCATACTATTGATTTCTTATTAGCTAATTTAATCAATGAAGCAATCATTTCCAGTGGTGTGCTGGTAAATGTTTAACAATTGCCTCTCCAAAAAAAAAGGACAACCGCAAAATACTTAAGAAATTTATAAGTTTAATCTGTAGCACAAACATTTTCTAAACAATCAATAAAACAACTATTTGCTGATTTCCATTAAAATTTGTAAGCTCATGCAAGCCTGCTTTTAGTCCATGTATTTCTACCTTATTCATAAGAATGTGTGGGGTGGGGTACTAGGCCTCCCCTTACCCAAACTGCCTACCTGGAGGTATCTTCAGATACAAACAGAAAGCAAGTCCTTGCAAGGAGAGGTCCATGCACATCAACTGGACAGTCCAGCATGATATATGACACATGGCAGAATCAGAAAATGCATTATATAGCAGAAAAGTCTTGGGCATAATTCCCCCCTTCTGTTGATTTTTAAATTCATTGGATGGATTGAAAAGGAAGAAATTATAGACCAATGGTCAACAACGTTGTCTACTTCCTGAAGCTTAGGCCTAGGGTCTGACCTACACTATCCTACAGCCTCTGAGAAATCTTCACCTGGTCCCATTTACTCCCTACTCTTTATTTCATACTTTTGAAGATTTCTCACACATCCTGATATATTTCTTTCATTAGAACATCCTTGTTATCCAGGCATTCAGATTAATCCCTCTCTTCAGTATTAACTAACCCACCCTCTACTATTTAAAACCAATACCTGAAGCTTTCAGCATCCATTTTAGCTAAGAAATCTTGAACTGTTCTAGTGATTAATGCTGCTTAAAGCAATGAGAAGGAATCTTGGCTTCCACCAACTCCAACTAGCTGTCTTGGAAATCCTGTCGTCACAGACCAACAGACTGACATCTGGCAGCCAGTTGTCCATAGAACTATAGCACTATCAAGGCCCAAGGGCCTCGGGCCATTATCCCATCATTCCCATCTTAAGAGTCCAGACCAGATTCTTTTGGGACAAAAGGATGGAGATCTCATTTTCTGGAGCTGCTTCAGACCAATAAGGGGTATAGAGCTGGCCCTGCCCAGTGGGGTCCAGAATGAAGAGGGGAGACCAGTGATTTATAGATAGCATCAGCAGCATCCAGGGGGTGATGAATGTCAGAATCAGCTATCAGGTGATTCCAGGTTGACCAAATAGTTGGAATTTCATGGTTTGGAATCTGGAAGAAACAACTCTCACAAGTAGATTAAAAATGCAATCCCCTTAGGATTTGGTGCAAGGTAGGGAGTTGTGGCTCAGAGGTCCTTTGTAAAGGAATTTATGAGCCCGAAAAGCTAGACTGATAGAAGAAGTTTAATATTGGCATTGGGAAGTCAGCCTTTGTTATGCATGAATAGAAAGACTGAATTCCTTAGTAGCAAGATTTCGTCAGAGAAGTAAAGTTTCTAGTAGAGAAATCCTGACAGAGGGGCATAAAGTCTTGTTAGGGAAGTCGGTGAGACAGATAAAGGGAGGGTAATGCTGAAAGCGAACATTGTTTCAGTGGGCAGAAGTTTCCTTGGTATAGCATGGCATGGCATGTTAGGTCCTCTGCAAGGACTGATCCCCAAGTTGCCGTTTTTATAAGGAAATCTGAGACAGAAGTTTCAATCAAATGAGAGTCCTGCAATGCTGTCACTGCCCCCAGGCCTAGATGAGACCACTTACTGGGAGTAGTTTTGAGCCAACAATAGGGGTCAATAGAAATCTAGATCTCCAACTAAAAGAGTTTACTTCAACTAGTCCCACCAAGAGAAACCACTTTATCTTGGTTCTCTGGGGCAGGTCTTTTAAAAGGCAGGGTTCAAAGAGAATCTGTTCTTCAAGAAGTTTTAGAGAGTTTCAGGGTCCCCCTTGTCATAAGGACAAAACTAAAAAAAAATAAACAAAAGTGGAGTTAGTATAGAGGTTAGTAGGGACAATAACCAGAGCCCCACTCAGAGGAAGAGTAGGAGGGGAGGAGATGAAGCTATCATGAATGCCTCACATCCAGACTGCTGTTCCTAGAATAAATACCAAAGAACATTTTTCCAAAATCCTGCTTTTGTCTCCTCAGAGGAGAAGGGGCAATGGATGGAATGGTATGGCCTTGTACACAGTAAAAGGAGTACTTATGTGGGTTAGGGTGCAAGTACCATAATGTTTAAAAGGCATTAATTATTGGGTAGAGAAGATGACATGCAGAGTGAAGATAATTAATCTTAAGTGGGTATGATCTCCTTTCTTATAAGGGAAGGCTTTTACCCAATTAGTAAAGGTGAAAACAGAAACCAAAAGTAGTTTGAAGCCTCTGCCAGGAGGCATATGTGCAAAATCTATCTGCCTGTCCTCACCTAAGTATGTATCTCTCCTCCAGAAAAGCTTTTTTATTTTTTTTAAACAATCCTTTCAGAATTTACTTGGGCACAAACTGGGCAGACCTGAGAGAGCTGTTTAATTGTTTCTCCTAGCTTGTGAGTAGTGAAAATAGGTTTCTTAAGGGATTGGAGAACATTTATTTTCCAAATGAGTAGTTTGGTGCAGACCAAAGAGAAGTTTCCACTGGCTAGCCTCTGGGATTAGAACTTGGTTTAAATGTGTTTGAAAATACCCAGAAGGCAAAAAGAGTGTACCCCCTTTCTTTAGCAAGGGCTTATTCCTGGGAGCTATATGAGAGAGTGTAGGAGTCGAGTTAGGGAAATAAAGATGCCATGGTCAGGGGCAAACAGGGAGCAGCATGGGCAGCTGACTCTGCAAGCTTGTTTCCTTCAACCTGAAGTAAACTCCTCTTCTGTTGTCTTCACAAAATATAAATTTTGTAAACTTTAAGTTCGGGGACAGCTTGCAGTAATTGTTCCCTTGCATACTTAAAGGGGAAATGTCTGGCTGCCAAAACAAACAAATAAATAAATCCCCTTTCTTTCCTTATAGCCCCCATGAGCAAGCAAAACATGAAAGGCATATTTGGAGTCAGTATAGATATTCACTCATTCCTTTCCCCAATTCTAAAGCTCTGGTGAGGGCAAAAATGTTCTGACACTGGTGGGAATTAGAATCTCCAGTGGTTGAACTAGGGTGGGCTTAGAAGCTTCCTCAATTAGAAAGATTATGGCAGCTGCTGCTCTAAGTTAGAAGAGTCATCCCAAAGACACCAAGTTTATTTGAGAAATAATAAAAGGCTTTAGGCAGGACTAAGACGGGGAAGAGGTCAGTTTAGCTAAAGTCTTTAAACAACCTTGGCCAGATCAGGGCCTTGAATAGAATCATAAAGGGGCTTGGCAATAACCATATCTAAGTATCCAGATTCTATAAAATCCAGCCATTCCTAGGAAAGCTGTTTCTTAGAGGAAGTGTTCAGGGAGTGATAAGATTGCTTCCTCTCCACTGTGAGCAAAAGGAAGATGAGAGTTAATCCACGGCCCAAATACTTAACAGACTGATAAACAAAGTGAGCCTTCAGACAAAGAAAGTCTTGCCCCAAGGAGCCAGAAAGTTAAAAGTTTTTATAGCAGCAGCCTGAGAAGCCTTGGGGCTGGACTGAAGATCAAGATCTCATCTACATTCTTATATTGTGCCTTGGCTTCTACTGACCACTTGCTCTGATTACAAAAATTTGGTGTAAGAGGAAAAAGCAGGGACATGATTATAGTAACTTCAAAACTGATCCTTCAGGGTGATGAGGGTATGGGATAGCAGGATAGGTCTGTAGTTTCCTCTCTCTCTCCAAAGTTGGGTCTGAGGGGAAAGAATTCGCCTGCTCAGAGCTATGATAAGGAAGGCTTTATTGACTATGAAAAAACACCAAGATGTCTTGGTGGGCAATATCAGCTTCAAGAGAGAATTTTGCAAAGAAACATAATCTGAAAACTTGACTGTATACAGACAGAATAATAGAATAAGATTTGTATCTGAAAAGGCTTTTCTGCTTCCAGAGGATATGGAGAAGTTTGTATAACAAAAGAGTTCTTCTCCAAAGAATGTAAGTCCTTTCAAGTAAAAAAGGAGTTCTTCTCCAGAGACTGTAAATCCATTTAAGTTTGTATAAGGTTTTGTTAGTGATTTTACATACTGGGCTGTCTGGTTCCACTCTCATCAAGGGCCTCAGCCTGAGAACACATACAGCACAAGATAAAGCATTTTACTTCTGTTAGACAATCAGGCAGTAACAATTCCACCTCATAGCCAGACTCAGGAATAATCAGGTGGGAAACAAAGAAACAGAACTGGAAAACTGAGTCAGAAGGAACCTACCTTAAGCAGAGGCTAAAATGTTCTCCCCAATTCTTGCCCAGATAAGACACCCACCTGTGACAGTTCAGGAAGGCATCCTTCTGAATAACTGATGGCATTTCTCTCAAATGGTGGGTTACTGACTTAATAATTCATCAGGCAAGCATATCCAAATTCAAAACTCAAAAGAATATCAGTTAAGTCCCAAGAGATTTCATCTCTAATAGCAAATTCCACTAATCACAGTGATGAGGTAACAGGGAACCAAATGATGAGGTAAATACCTAATGATGAGGTATATACCTCATTAGGATTAATTGAGGTCTAGTGGCAGGATTGGGGTACAGGGAGTCACATGGAGCTCCCCTGCAACCCCTTTGGATTCGGCACAAGGATACAGAGTTAAATCAGGTCTAGTGGCGGCAAGAGTCCCCTATAAATGAATTTACAGGCCCGAAAACCCAGATTGATAAAAAGAGGTTTATTGTAGGGTTTGGAAGTAAGGTTAAAGTCTGATTAGCGAAAGGTATTAGATAGAGGAAGATATACACTGAAAGTGGCAGGACAGAGAGTTGGTTGCTGGCATCTTTCAATTATCAGCCAAGGGATGATTCCACCTTGGCTTTTTTATATGCTTGAAGGGGCATATGGGTGGAGCCCAGGTTGATTCCTCAAAGGCCAGAACCCAGCAGGTGGGGGTTGGGCTATCTGAGCAGATCATTAGAATGGGGGCTGAAAACCCAAGCCAGCTCAGATCCGGTGGGGGCTGGGTACAACCCAAAACTGGCTTGACCAGATCTTGAAAATCAAAGATCAGTCCCAAAGGAAGTTGGAAATCAGGAAAGGAATCTTAAAGGGGGCTACACCCCCATCAACAGCTTATAGCTAGATAAATTAATTTAAAAGTTTATCAGGACTTATACACATAGGAGATTTTGTTTAACATGTTTTTCTTTTCTTTTTCTCGAGTTTAAATTCAACCTGGTACAAAGGATCATTCATTAAACAAGCTTGTAGATTCTTAGTAAACACATTCTTTGTTTAGGAACTATAAGTCTTAAACAGGCTCATTTCTCAGGGCTGCTAACCTTGCTTATGCTGATGGTTTCAAAAAAGTTGACAAGCTTAGAAATCAAGAGATTTGTAACAAGAGACCCCAGAGAAGGGGCTATTGCCCACCCAAACTATTCTTAGTGTTTTCATGGCCCGTACTGTTTGATATTCCCACACAGACACACACACTCTGTGAAGGAGGAAAAAGACACTGCACTCCCTCACTTGAATGTGATAAAGCTTTCACCACATCCCTCTTGTTCCATACACAGTAATTACTAATTTTAGGTTTAACATGATAATAACTCCAAATAACTTAATAAACAATTTTGGAATTTTCCTAATAGCCAAATAGTTTTAGCTGTAATTTCCTCTTAATTTTCTAGCAAAGGTGAAAATGCTCAATCCCCTAGATTACATTTAGAAAGCATTATAAAATGGGATTAGTAAGGACAAATAGGCTTTCCACCTTTTTTTTTTTTTTTTAGTTGTTACATTTATTCTGGCCCCAAGTTGTTGAGCTTTGGAAATTCTCAGGGAGGATTTCTATTCCCTTAAATAAGTTTTCCATTTTGTTTTAGAGAGAAAACAAGACAATTCTTAAACCTGAGATAGTACAAATTTTAAACTTGATCTAACTTTAGTTCATAAGATATTCTAAATTTTTAATTAAATATTCCAGACAAACTGAATTGCTTATTGGTTATTTTCCAATTCACACAAACCATTTTTCTTTTGTGAGCCAGGAAAGGTTTAAAGTGACAGTTTGTTTTTGTTTTTGTTTTTACTGACAGACCCTCAGAAGTCTAACTCAATAACTTAAAAGCAGGCTGTTTGTTGCCAATGATTTAAAGGTAGCATCGAACTACTTTTTTGTTTTCCTAAAGTTCCCAAACTCTTAAATCTTCTGTTAACATAGTCAGTGCAAAGGGATTACAGTTTACATACTCCTTTAGTGGGCTTTGATTAGAGCTCCTTTAAAACTGCTTTTACTATCATATCTCAAATAGCAAATTTCACTAAACTGAGTGAGTATATTTTCTTTCTCTCCCTCTCACCCCTTCATCCATGTATCCCTGTTGCAGTCAGATAATGGAGGGAAGAGGGAAAGAAAGAGATTCTCATTCCTCTATGCACTATGCTCCTCCTCCTGGGGAGGCCTTAATTTAGTTGAATTTGCTTCCAAATTACAAACACATAAAAATAATTTATCTCAACATTGGCATTGTATGTTGGTCACATCTAAAAACCCATATAAAGTTTTCAAATATGAAGCAATTGTATCCAATATAGCAGTTTCATATAGTTGTTTTATAATAAGCACTTTTGCAATCATGTGATCATGTGAAATTATTATTTCTCTTTACAAATCAGAAAACTGGGCAGAGATAAAATAATTATCCATAAATTACATAGCTAATATATACATATATACAACTGAAACAGAGCATGGTGGGCTTACCAAATGCAGAAGCTGACTGGCTTTCTCACCTCACACTGCCATGCTGGGTGCTGTTAGGGGTACCCAGATCCTTCCAGGCAGTTGCTAGATGGAATCTGCTGAAGGCTGGGGTAACTGGTACCAAGATCTCCTTTTGATGGTAGATTCAGGTGCTAGAGCTCAGGGAATGCTGACTGTTGGGTTTTATCCTCACTCCACTCCCACTCCCCCAGACTGAGATGGGGAAGTTTTTGGGGAAGGTTGTGTATCACAGATTCCAGACGAACCCCTATAAATTGTGTGAGACGAGTGCTAGACCCCCTTACCCAAATCAACTATTCAGAGGCATCTCCAGGTACAAACAGGAAGCATTTATTCAGCTCTTGCAAGGAGAGGTCCAAACACACCAGCTGGACAGTCTGGCATGGTGTGTGGCCCTGAGCCCAAAACAAGGAGTGAATTATATAGCAAGACTTGGATTCATTGAATGGATTGAAAAGAAAGCAACCATTGACATTGGTCAACAATGCTGTCTACTTCCTGGGGTTACTGACTTCCTGAAACATACCTAGGGTCTGACATTTTCTGCCTTACAGTCCTGAGAATAGGGATCACAGGACTTTCTGAAACTTAGGCCTGAAGTCTGACCTACTCTATCTTCTGAGAAAACTTCACCTGGTCCCATTCAAGAATGACATGAAAGACTGTCAAAAACTTTCATGAAAATCTAGATTGAAAATATGTGTTTTATATGATATAGGCAATATAGATACATTGTCTCATATGTGATATATAGACATATAACACATATACATTTGTACACTATATGAATGCATATGTGTATATGTGTGTGTATATATATATATGTATATATATATATATATATATATATATATATATATATATATATACGTGTGTGAATATATGTCCATTTAAATATATTGCATTTCTGTGGTCTTTAAGTTTGTTAATTCTGTCAAAAAATAAAATTATTTTAATAAGACCTGTTCTTAATGAAGTTCAGATATAGATTTCTTTTTCTAGGAACTTTTAATTTAAAACTCTCTTTTATAATATTCTCTAAGGGACAACGAGATGGCACAGTAGATAGAGCACCAGCCCTGAAGTCAGGAGGATCTGAGTTCAAATGTAGTGTCAGACACTTAACACATCCTAGCTGTGTGACCCTGGGCACAATTGCATCAGTAATAATAATAATAAGGCCTAGAATTTTACCAAGAATAAAAATCAAGCTCAGTCATCTATAATTTGCAAGCTCCATTGTCTTCCCTTTCTCAAAAATTGGAACAAATTTTGCCCTTCTCTCATTCTATAAGTCCTCCTTCATTCTCTATGATCTTTCAAATGTCATTAAGATTGGATCCATCTTTGGGCCATTGTTATCTGGGTATGGGGATTTGAATTTCTTAAAGGCCATTTAGGAACTTTCTCATTCTCTTAATATTTTTCTTGTCCTTATGATCTTTTCAACTCCTAAATCATTCCCCTTAGTGGAGAAAACAGAAGTGAGGTAAAAAATTGAGCAACTTTTAAAAAAGTATCTATTATAGTTGTCCCAGACACCCTTATTTCTTCTTTGATTCTTCCTTCCCCCCATTGTAACCCAAAAAACAAGATGAAAGAAAAGTTTTCCTTTTATTGCCTTTAGTTTTTCTTGTCATGTTATTCTTTCACCTCTAACTGAAATTTGTCAGAGAAAAATTTTCCCAACTTTATAATATGGAGTCACTGTCAGAAAAGACAGGAGGGAGGAAGTCAAATAAGTAAGAGTTTGAAAATCTTACCCCTGTGGGGCTGGAATTTAGCTCTACCCTAAGACTAATGGAATATCTATCTGTCTGTCTGTCCATCTATCCATTCATTTTTCTATCCACCTATCTACCTCTCTACTTTTCTTTCTTTCTTTCTTTCTTTCTTTCTTTCTTTCTTTCTTTCTTTCTTTCTTTCTTTCTTTCTTTCTTTCTTTCTTTCTTTCTTTCTTTCTTTCTTTCTTTCTTTCTTTCTTTCTTTCTTTCTTTCTTTCTTTCTTTCTTTCTTTCTTTCTTTCTTTCTTTCTTTCTTTCTTTCTTTCTTTCTTTCTTCCCTTCCTCCTCCCTCTTTCTCTCTCTCTCTTCCTCCCTTCCCCCCACCTTAGTTCTGTAAAAAGGCATCAAGTAATATAGTTCTCTAAACAAGTTGTACCTCTCTTTTCTCTGAATCCTACCTAGATGCCTTTTAAGAAGATTTTAACAAGGTATCTTTGCTATAGCTGGGATTTCTTATAGGTAATATGGAAAATGACTTGAATTGGACCTGTAGGAGCCTTGTTCTCTCACTAGATGGAACCATCCTTCTACATCTAGTTTTGTGCTTTAGTAAGGGACAGCCTCATCTAGATTATACTGTTGAGTAAATGACAGTGTGTGGATGTTATAGAATACCTTTGTGCCATATGAAATGGTAAAGGGGCACTTTAAGAGAAACCTGGAAGGACTCATATGAACTGATGCAGAGTGACATGAACAGAATAAGTAGAACAATTTTGAAAGACTTAAGCATTCTGATGGAGGCAAAGACTATCCATCTCTTGACAAAGAGTTAGTGGGCCCAGGATGCAGAATGAGATATATATTTTTTAGACATAGCCAATGTGGGAATTTGTTTTACTTAACTATGCCTATTTGTTAAAAGTTGTTTTTCTTTCCTTTTTTTAAGTTTTGGGAGTAGGAGAGATGGAAAGATAAGAAAATAAATCATTTTATTATTTTAAAAATGTAATCTTATTAAAAAAGATTAAATGTATAATCTTTCTTTAAAAAAAACTTTATTATATAAATGAAATCTGTCTTCTTCATCCCCAATTTTTCCTATTTGCAACCCTTTTTAGGTGAGTAGAACACTCCTGTTTCCTACCTTTTGTCCTGTGGGTTATGATTTATTTAAGGGAAAGGCTCTGATATCAACTCTTTCTCTCTAGTTATGAATGTGTTCCTATGTTTCCTCTATTAGATGTGTTCATACTTCATAACTTGTTAAAGGTATTTTGGGTATGAAGGAGCAGGTGTAAGAGATGATTTTTTCCCTTTTTAAACCAGGACTCTTACCATTAAGGAAGTTTGTAAATAAATTTCAGGAGTTCTGTGAACTTGGGCGAGAAAAATTATATTTTCATTTCAATATGACTAGTTTGTTTTGTAAACCTTCTTATTTTATTTTATACATTTAAAAACATGATTCTGAGAAGGGATCTATGGGCTTTACTGGATTGCCAGAAGGATCCATGACAAAAGAAAGATTAAGAAGGCCTGCAAATAATAAGAGCTAATTTTTATATGCTATCAGTCACTTTATAGATTTTATCTCATTTGATCCTCATAATAACTTGGGGAGGGAAGATAGATTTTTATCTCCATTTTACAGATGAGGAAACTCAGATAGAAGTTTGCAAGACCATGCAGCTAATAAATGTTTGAAGCCAGAGTTTGAAGTCAGATCTTCCAGATTCCAGACCTAGCTTTCTATCCATTGTGCCACTTAGTTTCTCTAATAGGGCCATTGTGTTAAGAATTTATATATTGGGGGAATGATGCTTGCATATAGGGCTACTCACTCCGCTCTGGAATAAGGTCTTACAGGCTCTAAGTTTTGTCTTTGACTCAGTGGGCTTCAAAGTCAATTGATTACTTATAGCATCTTTCTAATTTTTTAATTCCTGACTAGCAAATTCAGTCAGCTATAATTACTGCTCACAAGCCCAACTTCCTTTGAACTTCTTTCTTAAGAGACCAAGAAGCCATTTTACAATCAATTACATGATATCACATAGTAGTGGGGAGAATGGATGATTTACTTAGACTAGAAAAATCATGAAAGATACATTACTGTTACCCATATTAACTGCCTGTGGTCCACAGCAAACCACTAAACTCTCCCCCTCTTCCTTTCCCATTCCAAATAGAATCTAGCCCCCTAAAGTAGCCTGGCTATCAGCCCAGGGCCATTCTAGAGAATCTAGAAATGTTGGAGTTATAGCTTACCTATGCCACAGGAGTGAAAATAAAAATTAATAATGCTATTAATAATAATAATTAATAATAAAAATCAAATCCCACCTCAGACATTTACTGATTATCTATAATAAACTTATAGAGAGAAATAGCAAGAACACATAGTTTCAATTATCTTAGCTTTTTTATTATACTGTAATGGATGCTTATTTTATTCCATAAATTAAAAAACATAAAAATAGTAACGATAATAACTTTATATTAATTTGCAAAGCACTTCATAAACATTATATCATTTGATCCTTATTACAACTTGGGAGGTTGGTATAATTATTATTCTCATTTTACAGATGGCAAAACTGAGGCAGATAGCAGCTCATTGGTTTGCCCAGAGTTGCAAAGATAATGAAGCTAAATTTTAACTCAGATCTTTTTCACTCTCTGTGGTCCAGTTCTCTGTCTACTTTGCCTTCCAGCTGCCTCAGTGCCCATACTTCCTATTCCTGAAGTTACTGTTTCTGGACTCAGGAATGTTGTTCCTTTTTTAGGATAGGGAACACTGAAGGGCTTGGGGGAATATTTAGCCCAGGGAGACCAAGGCAACCCTACACCATGATGTGATTATACTACTATATTGACAGTTCCCTTATTTCAGGCCACTCCCCTCAGAGCAAATGTCCCTTTGTTCTTCAAACCATCTATTCCGCTTTTTTCCCTTTCAGAAAAGGCTCTCCACAAATACTTAATTGAAAAAAATGAGGATCTTCATTGGTATCTCACCTTTCCCCAAGTTCTTTGTTCTAAATCACTTCGACATTTCCCCCCACTGTCTCCTGCCTTGGGAGAAGAGGTGACCCTTCTCTTTGTAAACACTTTCCTAGTTGTCTGTGATCCCTCAACTCTTGTCCCTTCTATTCGCCTTAGATCATTCCTTCTCTTTCCCCTTTTCAGTCTCAACGTATCCCTAGACTTCTTTCCTACTGCTAGCTAATTCCCAGATCTTTCTCATTGTTAGATCACTTGATGCTGACAGCTTCTCAGATTTTCATCCTATATCTATCTTTCCTTTCAAGTCAAACTAAAGGAACAAAACAAATCCAACTGTTCACTCATTGTTTCCATTTTCTCATCTCTCACTCACTTTTCAACTCTTCTTTCTATACTCAATCTCTTGTTGTTCTCACCAGGTTCCAATTACAGGCAGCTAACTGTTCTAGAGGATACTAGAATGCTGGACCCAGAGTTAGGAAGACCTGAGTTCAGCCCCAGACACTTATTAATTGGGAGACTCTGGGCCAGACACTTAACCTTTGCCTGCTTCAGTTTCCTCAATTGTAAAATGGGAATAACAGGAGCGCCTCCCTCCCAGGATTGTTGTGAGGGTCAAATGACATAAAATTTGCAAAGTGCTTAGCACTGTGCCTGATACATAATTCCTTCCAATTAACAATTGTTTTCTGGTAACTCACAGATCTACATATGCAGTTTCAGTCTCTCTTGAAATTCAGCCCTGTGTCACAAGCAACTTAATATCTCCAAACTAAATGTGCTGTAGGCATTTCAAACTCTAAATGTGAAAAAAACAGACCTTTGATGCCCAAACCCTCCCCTTTTTTGATTTTCCCACTTATGTTGAGCACATCCTCATCCTTCCAGTCATCCAGGTTAATAATCCCAGTTATTCTCTAATTTTTCATCTCCTTCATTTCTCAGTCAATTAAGTGCCAACTGTTAGTGATTCTGTCTCTACAGTATATCCCACATCTGTCCTCTTTTCTCCCCTTCACAGCCATTACCCTTGTTCATGCCTTCATCATATGTGCTACTACAAGAACCACCTCTTTGTTCTCCCTTCAGTCTCTTCCCCTTCCTATATGTCCTTCATACTGTTGCCAAAATGATATTCCAGAATCACAAGTCTGACTCTGTAAGCCCCTGTAAACTGTCCAGTGGTTCCCCATTCCATCTAGGATAAAATTCAAAATCCTTTGCTTGACTTCTAAAGCTCTGTACAATCTGGCTACAACCTATCTTCATCTACTCAAATTGGTCTGCTTGCAACATTCTATCTCCCATCCCATTTACATAGTTTTAAAGGTGGTCCCTCACGCCTGGAATGTACTCTGTTGTTTGCAAAAGCAAGTCCCAAAATCTGAATTAGTTTTAAAAAGAAATTTATTAGGTCATTTAGTAGAGAAGAATGAGCTGAAAAGGAGACATGGCTCCTTCTCACCCAAACTCTAGAAGGTTTATATTACATAGGATTTAGACAAGGGAACCCACAAACAAACCACAAGTATATGGTTAAGCAATTTTTTCTTGAGAGGGCAACTTGAAAGCAAGGTAGATTGAGATGGATGTTAGTAAACAGAAACTTTCAATATCATTTGGGCAAATCTAAAACACAAATTTATGTAGACTCAAAATAAGACCTGGGTGAAGGGTTCAAAACAAGGATGTTTGGGATGGATCTAGGTCCTGAGGGATCCCAAATTCCTTGTAGACTTAACAGGCATTCCTGGAGAATTACTGAGATCAGGATGACATTCTGAGTTCAAATAACCTCTAGTGACATTCTATGCTTGAAATAATCTCTACCATATAATCTGACATAAATTCAAACAATATAAATCAATGATAAATAATAATACATAACTTCCTCTTCACCATTGCCTCTTAGCAGCTTCCACTTACTTCAAAGCTCAGTTTAGGAACCACTTCTTACAGAAGGGTAATTTGATTCCCCTTGATCTTCCCAATTATTTTCTATATAGTTTATATTTGCTTGTTGTGCCCATATTGTTTTCTTCCAAGAGAATGGAAGTATTTTGAGGGCAGGGATAGTTTAATTTTTTTCCCTTAGCATGTAGTAGGCACTTAATAAATGCTCCTTACTGTTGAGTCCTAATTCAGGCATGAATAGGAATTCTGAAATCGGGAAATGTAGCACTCTTGCTGTGCCAACACCCGAAGTCTGATCTTGGAAGGAGAGGAAAGGAAATCTTAAAATCCCCCAACCCTCTTTTCAGGAAGAAGTCCACCTATGCTATTTTTTCTTTGGTAAATTTCTTTCTTTTTCTTTTTTTAGCTTTTTATTTTCAAAATACATGCATAGATGGTTTTTAACATTCACCCTAGCAAAATCTTATATTCCAATTTTTTTTCCCTCTTTCCTCCCCACCCCCTTCCTTATCAGCAGGTTATCCAATATATGTTAAACAAGTGCATTTCTTCTATACATATTTCCACAATTATTGAACTGCATAAAAAAAATCAGATCAAAAAGGGAAAAAAAATGAGAAAGAAAACAAAATGCAAGCAAACAACAACAAAAAAGTGAAAATACTATGTTTTGATCCACATTTAGTCTCTGCAGTTCTCTCTCTGGATGCAAATGGTTCTCTCCATCACAAGTCCATTGGAACTGGCCTGAAATACCTTGCTGCTGAAAAGAGCCAAGTCCATTAGAATTCTCAAATTTCTTTAAAAATCTTCTGTTTCCATGAGTACTCCTGGACCTATTTGTGTCATCCTCTGATAGAATCTATCAGATCCCAAAGACAGGGTGGTAGACAAACTCTTTAAATAATCAATATTGTGTGTAAGACACTGCTGTCCTCTGTGTGCAAGACATTGGGCTGTCTATGCTGCTGCTGCTGATTCATTTTATCTATTTAGCAAGCACACCTACTTCTGTTTTCTCTGCATCCCTGGGAGGAAGGGGGTCTGTATACAAAAGATAGTGATACATTCTAATTGTCCTGAGAAAAATCACAAAGCATTGTAAGATAAGCATGATATGAATAAGAAAGGGGAGGTCAGTAACAAAGGTGTAGTGAAGGGGCAAGGAAAGGGAGAGTGGCTTAGAATGAAGTCTTGTAGGAATTGATGGAAAAGGATGGTCAAAGAGGAAAAAGAGGAGGGTATTCCAGGCAGGGGGAATTTATAATGATTCTTCCCAGGTCTATACAACAGACTCAAAAGGACCCTAGACCACGAGTCTTCAGCCATTCCTGCCACTCATTTGCTTTGTAATTTTATCATCTTTTGAATCCTAAATTTCTTCATTGGTAAAATGGGATGGGAGTTGAATTAGATGCCTTCTAAGGTCTTTTCCTGTTTTAAAATCCCAGGATTTCCCTGGAGAATTCTTCTCAAATTGCCTATTCTCACTCCTCCCTCTACCACTTCCCTTCTCCCCAAGTCCGTGACAGAACGAAAGCCAGGGTAGAAACCAGCATCAAGCACAGCCTGGTTTCCTATCGTGGATCTAAAAATCTTCCCGTCTTTTTTGTGGGTGAACTGGAGTACAAAATTAAATGCTGGTGCTGCTCTCTTTAATCACATGGTTAGATTTTTTTTTTCTTCCCTATTGCCTTAAAAAAAAAAAAAAAAAAAAAGTGACATGTAATTCGGCAACAGATCTCTTTGAAGTGTCTCCAGTGAGGGGAATGTGTCCAAATGGCATCCGTTGGTGGAGATGCCAAGCTGACAGCCTGGCCAGAAATCTGCAGGCTGGCACTGCAGTCTTGGTGCAGAGAACAGGGAAAAACTCCCTGGGTCTAAGCCTGCTAAGCAGCAGCAGGAGGAGGGAGGGCATTGTTTCTCTTTGTCAGGGATATTAACTCTTTGGAGGTATGAAAGGGGACTATTTAACATCTCAAAGCATCTATTTACTACGTCTCCTCCAGGACTGAAAGAGTTAACTGTTTCTTCAACCACTAGGCAATTTTATCTTATTGTTTTAGATATATAAAAAAAAATCAGGAAAACAAAGAGCTCATCTCTTAAAAAAAAAAAAAAAATTAGTATTTTTGATTGAGAGTTAAAAGAGAACTGAGAGGTTCCTTACGCCAAGCCCTCCTTTTTTATAGATGAGGAACCCTAAACCCAAAATTCTGAAGTGAAGTGACAGACATATAAGTGGACAGGATTATTTGAACCCAAATCCTGAGATTCCACATCTAGAACTCTTTCTATTTTACTATATTAGGCAGAGGGATATTTCATAGTCTCTTACCCCTAAAAAGATCTCTCTAAGGAAATTTCTGGCTCTAGATCTTATAAATTAGCATCAATCTAAGGCTTCCATTTTACAGAAGAGAATATAAAGGTATGGGTTGGGGAAGGAACCCTTACTCAGGGCCATATAGTTAACTATCATTTGTTGGGGACTACTACTATGTTCAAAATTCTTTGTAACCTGCCTTCCCCTTGCACCTTCACACTCTATTTTCCAACTTAGGCATTGTCACAGACTGCCTCTCCTTCCCTGAGATGCTCTAGTCCAGGAGGTGACTTGCATTTTCCAGAAGGATTTTTCCTCATGGAATAAAAAGCTTAAGCCTATTTTCAGATCTCAGCAAGCAAGTAATGATAGTTTTTACAGGGGGATGAAGAGGAGGCCTGGAGAAGAGAAAGGCATTCTTGGCATCCCTGAAATCATACCAATAATTGGCTGCCTACTTGACCTAAGCCTCAAGCCAGTCCTGATAGTCTCTCTTCCCTTGAGACTTTCATATAAAGTGAATAGATTCTTATCATTGTTTTATGAAATTATATGTTGAGAAAACAATAACAACTCACATTAGTACAGGAAAGCATTTTCTCTCATACAAAGCTTCAAATTGGCAGTCTGTATCCCTGGCAGCAACTGCTGCTGTTCTCTTAGGATTCTAGTTGT
This sequence comes from Sminthopsis crassicaudata, assembly GCF_048593235.1. Classification (NCBI taxonomy): domain Eukaryota; kingdom Metazoa; phylum Chordata; class Mammalia; order Dasyuromorphia; family Dasyuridae; genus Sminthopsis; species Sminthopsis crassicaudata. The sequence goes on from NC_133618.1 coordinate 90,444,437, forward strand.
AACCCCGAGGGGCTGGAATTCTATTACTATAAGCCCCCACCAATATGCTTTCTATTGAAAAATCTTAATTAGTTTTTAGGAAATGTCAGGCATATTATTTAACTTTTAAGAAAGGAATTTACTGAACTGTTATTGTAAGAATAATTGGTGCAAAATGTTTCCTCCACTCTTGTGGAATACCTTCCTTTTGTATATAAAATGTACCTGAGTAGAATGAGTTAATATTGACAGTAAAATTGTAGGATAGTATATGTACAAAGGACAAGTCCTTTATTCCATTTGTAGTATTATGAAGTTCCTCCTAAATATAACCCTTTGTTGGGTTTTGAGAGCTGAATGCCTTTTTTTTAAACATTCATAGCTGATTCTGTTTTGTGTTAGTGCCATCAAACTATTTCTTCCTTCAAGTGGCTATCTTTTGGTTATCTGCTTCTGTCCATTTTTTTCTTGATGTGTCTCTCTCTACTCCCAGTGCAATAGATAGTCTCCTAGTGATAACATGGTCAATGGAGAAAGAGGGGAAGAAGAGTATAACATTCCCTCTGGGCTTACTCTTTCCAACCCCCCATGTTATTGCTCTATAATGCAGACCCAAGTGTTTGTCTCTTAAGAACCTCCTGGGCTTGGAGTCTTTCCCACTTGATTGTTTCATTTGGTGAAAAACTATATTTATTATTGGACTGTGTGGTTCCAAACAGGCTTACTCTTTTGTACTAAGTCCCAGGGATGTGTCACAAGATATTTCCCATATCATTTCATTTGTATTTATCCAATGATTAAAGCACTTTATTTCTCTTGTGTAGATTAAGGGCTTGTTTATAGTTGGTTTATAGTTGGGATCCTTATTCAACTGATCTAGCTAGACCTTCTGTGATTATTTTAATTGGGAAAAGAGGGTTGAAAACTCCATTCTTTTACTGACAGCAATATTAGTAAAGAAATTACAAAAATATAATTATCCCTATTTTATAATTGAGGAAATCTAAACTTGAAAAATTAAGGTAGTTTAATTAAGGGGTGAATCAATATTCAAACCCAGGTCTTCTGACTCCAGATCAAGAGCTATTTTTACTGTGGTACACCATCAGTGGCATAATCCAACACTAGATATAGATCTTAAACTAGTATCTGAAATTTTAACCAACACTGACAGATGGCAGATGGAAGAAGAAGGGTGAATTATATTAGGACAATATCATACTGAAGGTATTGCCATTCTCAACCCTTGCCTCAGGGTTTTCTCAGTGTCTTTCAGGTACCAATCCCCATCTCTATTGTTCTGAAATTATGTTCTGAGAGCTAAGTGGCCTGGGTCTCATTTCTAGTTTTTCATTGGACTATTCTATGTGTCCTCAGACAACTCACTTTGCCAATTTCTCTTTTTTTGAGGAACATCCAGGATAGATACCTAAGTTTGAGTAAATTCCTTTGAAAATGATTTTACTTTATTTAATAGCAAGTTTAGGAAATAATATATAGCAACTCACCCTTGTAAAGTGCTTTCAGATATACATTTTCCTCATAACCATGCCATTAGTGTCATGGTACAATTTATTATCCCTAATTTTATAGATGAGGCAACTGTGGTTAAGAGATGTGACCTGTTCATAATTATATACCTACTAATCCAGATGGTTAGACTTCAGGTTGAATATTCTTTCTACTTTCTACTTTTCACAATCTATCTCTCATCTTCCTTCTCTTTTTTCCTTTTACCTCCTATTCCCTTCTTCCTCCCCCTTTTCTTCTGCCTTTTTCTTTTCCCCTTTTCTTCCTCCCTTTTTCTTTCCCTTCTCTCCCCTACCATTCCTCTCCCTTCTTCTTTCCATTTATACATGTATAATTTCATAATCAATCAATGTCTTATAAGTCTTGGTGGCTTCAGATTTCATTATCTGGCAAGGCTCATAAGATGCAACATCAAAGAGAATCCCCACAATGATGGAACTAGAGATCCTTAAAAGTATCAAAACATATAATATATGTATGTATGTATTCCAATACTCTAAAGGGTCCATTATTTCATTGATTTGGGTATTTCTTCTGCCAATGCAGATGTGCATCTTAGCAAAAAACTTTATGAGCTGCTATGACCAAAAAAAATTACTATTTGGCATTTACCCTTTTGGTAAATTTTTTGACAGTGAAGACATACAATCCATCATTGGGCTCATTCTTGAAGTTTTTCCAGCTTGTTAGGACATGCCAAGGTTGCACTCTATTGGTATAGCCTTTAACAACCAAGGGTCATTGATGAGGAATTGGAATGAGACTTTAATGGAGGATGCATATATACAAACTCATGTGAATACATGTAAAGGTACCCAAATCAGCATTTATCCCTATTAACATAAAAATATGTAGACACACTGATAGGTTTATATTGAATTCTCTTTTAATTATATACATGGGAAAATACCATTCAAGGAATTATAATAACTTCTTTCTATCCTACTCAATTCTACATTTATTAATCACCTATCGTGTGCTATATACTGTAGGATAGAAAGATAGAATTTAAAATGTTTTTGCTTCCTAGGAGCTTATAATCTCTTAGGAGAATACACACATATGAGTACATACTATGTTATCTGAGGATCAAAAAGCCTAATAATTTGGAGGACCAGGGAATACCTTACAAGAATAGAGGAACTAAGTTGACCCATGAGTATGACAGGTAGAGGAAAGGAGTTAGTATTCAAAGATCACTGAAACTGGAAGTGACCATAGAGATCATTCAATCTAACTCCTTATTAAGTCACTTAAACTCTCTAGGTCTCAATTTCTTCATCTTTCCTGAGAGGATATGTCATTGAATAGATGAAGAAATTGAGACCCCCAATAAAAGGTAGTTTCTGTTTCATGCCATTTTGTTTTTTGTATCCCCATGATTCCTGGACTATAATGAGAGTCTCTCTCTGTCTCTCTATCTTCTTTGTCTGTCTGTCTGTTATTCTATCCATCTATCCAGTGAGAAGTTCTATCCAACTAGTGAGAAGAGGTCATTAAGGAAACCAAATTTCTAAACCCCAGATAGATTTGGGTTCTGTGTATTTGTTTTTTAGACTGAGTCTTTTGGTGGGATAATGGCACATGTAGTCCTTAGTTCAGAACATTTTCTTCAGCCTTGCAGCTAGAAAATTGGACATTTTTGATCTACATACTGAGAGAAGGGAGAACAAAAGGTTCAAGTCAGAGAGTAAATATTTGTTGGATAAATGATTGAATGAATGACTCAGGAGAATGATTCTTTAATGGAACACCTCTCCATTCTGAATATTTTCATAGAATAATGACCTATTAGAAGTTGGAAGAACCTTTGAGATAATTTAATTGAACTCCCCTGTACAGTCAAGGGACCAGGTTATACGATTAATGGGTGGCAGAATCAGGATTAGAAAGAATCAAGATTTCTTGATTGCCAATCAGTCCAGTGTTCTTCAAGGCCCCTTTCTAGTGATTCACTTAAATTCTGTTAGCTCTGCTATCTATATAATCTCTTTATTTTAAGGAGTAAAAGGAAGAAGGGGGCTTAAAGTGATAAGGTAGCCACAGAATAGGCTGCACCAAAGGGTATTTGGCCAGGGATTGCTTATTTTTAGGGCCTCAATGATGGCCAATTTGTGATAATGAGGCAAATTGGAGAACATCTACATCCAGAGTTAAAGTTTCTTTTGAGCCAGCTGTGCACCTAACCTTGTATTAAATAAGGATGAAAGAAGAGAAAAAAGGATGGTGTGTGTGTGTGTGTGTGTGTGTGTGTGTGTGTGTGTGTGTGTGTGTGTGCGCGCGTGCACTCGAGCACAAAAAAGTTATACTGGGTAGGTAAAACTATAAGTATAAAATACTTTCAACACTCATCCTAGTCATTCAATTGTTGCAGTTCTTGTAACATTTTAATATTTAATTTGACCAATGGGGGAATTCCAAACAGATGTTTCCTATGTCCTTCCCACAGGATTGGCTAGGGTTTAAACTGACTGATAAAGTATTGCTCTAATTATAAGGATCAACATAGTGCCTATAGGCATAGTAAGTTCTTAATAAATATGTTATTATTCACTCATAAAATAACAGGTTGAACTAGGTCTACATATGGATAAATAACAATGTTTAAGAACCTATTGAACATTGCCATAGCCTCCAGGAAATCCAAACTAAGTTCCATGGTAGTCGCAGGGCTGTTCAGTCAGTTATTACTGGACTGTGTGGTACTTGAGATTAGATCCCAGCTGACTTAAAGCTGATTATTTTCCCAGAGATAGGCAAATTGGAGTTAGGAATAGCTAGGTAGGATCCTCTGAAGGAAAGCAGCTTGAACAGGAGAGCACACACTATATAAAATTACATGAACGACAATCTTCCAAACCCACAAAGGTGGTATATTTGTTTTACTATGATATATATCCTTATCCATATATACCCATATACATATATACACATATCACCCATACAAAGATAACTAACAAAGAATCTGGTATTCACTGATTAATCAAACAATCAAGAAGTGTTTATTAGGCTCCTGCTGGGCAGTGGGACTACAACAAAACTCAAAGTAGCAATATCCAATGTTCATATCTATCTCAATTTAGAAACGATGGCAATTTTACAAACTAAATCCATAATAAAGTATGTGAAGTTGAACAGTTATTTGAGTTATTTAATACCAGTGAGTGGGAGAGCTACATGATCTGTAGAAATTTAAAGGTGAGAGTGATTTGGGTCATGGAAGGCTTTAGTGAAGTATGGAAGATATATAATGCAGAATAAAGTAAGTAGGAAATTAGTATGCACAATAATTAGAAAAATTTAAATAACAAAAAAGTTAAACTGAATTCTTTGATATTATAATGACCAAGTTTGGCTTGTGAGAAGATATGGGAAAATTCATTTCCTTCTCGTCTATGACACTCTATCTCAGCTCCAGATATTATCTCTTGCTGTGTATCCTAAACCTGGGACACTTTCCTTCTCCGTTCCAACTATTGACTTCTCTGGATTCCTTTATGAACCAATTAAAATCTTTGTAGCTCAGTTATCTGCGACTCTTTGTGACATCATTGGGGATTCTCTTGGCAAAGATTCTAGAATGGTTTGCCATTTTCTCATTATTTTACAGATAATTAAGTGATTTATTCAAGATCATACATCTAGTGAGCATCTAAGACCAGATGTGATCTCAGGAACATGAGTCTTCTGACTTCAGGCTCAGCACTCTACTTCTGGCTGTCAATAAAAATCTAGACCTCTGAATTCTAGTGCCTTCACTGTGTTAATTATTTCCTATTTATCCTGTATATATTTGTGTATATTTGCAGATTGTCTCCCTCATTATGTGGTAAGGGCAGAGGCTGTCTTTTGCTTCTTTTCATATCTCCAGTGATTGGCTTAGTGCTCGACAGTGGTAGGCACTTAAAAATGTTTGTTAATTGATCAATTTTGCAGATTATGCAAAAGTGAAAATCTATGACAAAACAGACATAATTCATATGTGGATATTGCTAGACTGCTTTTCCTCCTCATTCCCCCTTTTATTTACCCTTCATTTATGACAAAAGGTGACCATTCATTGGGAGCATATGAAAATGAAGTTGATGTAAACAAAAATATATTAATAAAAGTTAACAAAAGCATAGAGGTCAGAAAACACCAATGATTAATATGGATTGTGATGCCAGATGGGACAACCAGTTGAGAAATTTTAAAACAGGTGGCCCATATTCATAAGAAAGCTGACCATGAGAATTAGGTACTCAAGAAAGGTAGGATTTAGTGCTGGGAAACTTTGTGAGCAGTATCCAGGGATGTTTCTAAATTAGATCCCTTGGGAATACTGGAATGGAAAGAATTAGCCCAGTCCTTGGACTGGAATTAGTCAGTTAGTAAAGGGACTTAGCAATGACTGGAAAAGTTTGAACTCTTTTTGATTCTGTAACAAACTGGTCTGAATAATTGAGCTGTGCCCCTAATGAAGTACTAAATGGTGTTTTGAACAGAGAGAAATTAAAGAATTGATCCCTGAGGCACAGGCAGAAAGCACTGATTCAGATCAGTTTAGCTTCCTGGTCCCACCCTCTGGGGAGGTTGTCCAGTCTGAAATAAATCCAAGTTATGTAAAATCCCTAAGATCCACCTTCTCTAGAAATGTGCAGCTATCTCACTTTGCCATGTCCTATCAAAAATCTTAGTCATGTCCCGGAGGTTAAATTTTTCCTATAAAATCTACTTTTGGGCCATTCTATGGCTGCTGCCTTTTTTTGGATCAGTCTGCCACAGCACTCTGCCTCATAGTGTCTTTCCCTTTATGTCCCATGCCATATGGGATCTCTCCTAACTCCACTATGCTTCTCAACCCCCCTTCTCCTTACTGCTAACTAACTATTTTAGGGTGCTAAGCCCCTTTCAGAATTTAGTCTATCAACTAAGGGCCTGCCCCAACCTCATGGAGTGCTCCCTTTCCACTGGGTAATTGTGAGTTCCATTCTATTTCATATCTACCATTCCAGATATCTATTGTATCCCTTCATTTTGTCTGTAACTTCTTCCCTAAATAAATCAACCTTTTGCCAAAGAGAATGACCATTGTGAATTTTTCATGTGTAACTGAACCCCAACTTTTGGTGTCTACCATCATATGGTGTCTACATCACCCACATCATTTTGGTGATGAACCAACTTAAATCATCCCTATCTATAAAAAATTGAAGTTGCCTTGCAGGGTAATAAAGTAGTTTATATACTTTAAATAATTTACTGAGAATGTGCTAGGCTACAGTAATCACTGGAGACATGGAAGTGAAAAGGAAAAAAAAAAAAAAAACATGGGCGTGGGCAGAGAAGCCCCGAATCCTCTGGATGATAACTGTGGGAAGAGGCCCGAGCTACAAAACCCATTGGTTTCCCAAATCCAACAGGCCAATTGCTTTAAAAGGTAGAAGGACCAAGGTGAGCATAGTCCTCAGTGTTAGAAGGAAGTTAGGGAGGGACCGGGACCGATTTTATTAGTCTAAGGAACTCCCATATTAGCAAATTCCCTTGGTCAAGATAGGTTAGCACCTTTTCTGCAATTTATTATATTAGTTGTTTAGGGTATTAAGAATTTAAATGACTTGCCCCGGGGTTACAAAGCTGGTCACAAATGAAACTTGAGGAAAGATTGTCTTAGTTTTGAGACTGGGCATTGTGGAGCCAGCTCTAACCAGCATAGAGAGCAATTACAAATTCAGATTTGATTTACCATTTTGTTTAGATTTAAGTAAGCGTTAATGCTCAGGGGCAGATACAGTAGACAGAGTGGAGAACCTGAATTTAAATGCAACATCAGATAGTAGCTGTGGGAACCTGGGCACATCACTTAACTCTGTTTGCCTCAGTTTCTCCATTTGTAATGAGCCAGAAAAGGAAATGGAAAACCACTCCAATATCTTTTCCAAAAAAACCCATATGAGGTCTGGAAGAATCAGACACAACAAAATTTAAAAGTGTATGTGCATATGTTTCCCCCTTTTTACCCATCCCCCAGTCTGGTTGTTAAATATTTACCAGCACACTCTTGTATTGCTCTATAAATATTGCTGGAGCCCAGCAGGACTGCAGTAGAGGTGGAATGACTGATGTCATCAACACCCTGGAGGCCCAGTGACTGGGGGCTAATAATAGTAATAATAACTAGCATTTGCAAACATTAAGGTTTGCAAAGTGCTTTAAATCCATTATCTCATTTGAGTCTCTCAATATCCTTGTTTATTTGTGTCCTAGAAGGAAGCTCCCTGGAGGGAAAGGCCATTGCTCAGAGATTTATTTGATTTCTCCCCATCTGCCCTAGCTTTATGTACACCTGATTTATTTTCTGGATATCTCACTTTTGTTGTGATTGTCCCTCCCATCCCTGGAACTTTCACTCATCCGTTAGACAGTTGGTATGGTATCAGCATCAAATGAGAAATGGCTTTGGACCCCAGCTTGAATACCTAAGAGCTAGGGGAGTCTGGGTAGTCTGAGGATCACTCAGTTTCCCCTCATTTAGAAATGAGATGATGAGAATATTTATACCACCAGCCTCTCTCGGATATATGAGATTCCTGTTGAATCTACCTTTCTTCACTGATGTCATTTTATTTCTCTTCACACATTTATCTTTCTGGTTAAACTCTCCTGCCTACTGTATAGAGCTCTGATTGTCCCAAAGGGGAAGGAGATTCAGCTCCCTGAATCCCAGAGTTCCTACCTCCTCTTTCCTAGTTTCCTAGAGGCAGCTAGGCTTTAGAGCACTGGGTCTGGAGTCAGAAAAACCCAACTCACTTCCTAGCTGGGTAGTCCTGGATAAATCATATAAACTCTATTTACTTCAATTTCTTCAGCCATACGATGTTGTGAGGATCAAATGATATAATATTTGTCAAGGTTTAACATAGGACACATAGGAGGTGCTTAATAAATTCTTTCTTCCATTCTCCCTTCCTACAAAGCACATACTGGTTGTGTGGGCCACTCAGATTTCTAGACAATTCTAAACCATCAGCTGCAGAGACAGTGCTGACCTACATGGGTGGAAGGCATTTCTCATTTGGGAGTTCCTGATCCTGATGGAATCACTGTCTCTTGTCTATGTATGTGATACATCCCCTTAAAAGAATAGAAACTTCCTGAGGTCGGGGAAGCAGTGAAAAGCACATTGCATCAGGCGTCAAAAGACTTAGCTTCGAATCCCGACTCTGCTATTTATATGTCTGACTAGGGGTAAGCCATGTAACTCCACGGGGTTCAGTTTCCTTTTCTATTAAAAGAGGTTGCACTATGTGACTTCCAACTCTGTAATCCTTTGACCATTTCGTTTTATCTTTATTTCCTGTATCTACTTTATGTGTGTGTGTATATATTTAAATGTGAATTATTATTATCTTTGGGTGCCACAATGGATAAAGGGCTGGATTCAGGAGGATGCAAGTTCAAATTTTACTTACATGATCCTGGGCTGTTTGCCTCAGTTTCCTTATCTGTAAAATGAGCTGGATGAGGAAATGACACAATTCAGTATCTCTGCTAAGAAAACCCCAAATGGAGTCATGGAAGGTCAGACACAGCTGAAAAACAACCTTATTATCTTTGTCATCTGTTCTTATTTCTTTCCTCAGATATAATGTTCTTTGGCATCAGCTTACAGCCACATACGCTGTTTATAAAGCCCTGTTTTCTCCTCTGGGAGGTTTCTAAATCATAGAGGCTGACTCAGTCCTCAGGCAGCCACTTTGACTTCCCTATGTTTCTTGAAAAAATATGACAAAACAGACCAGAGAAACTTCTGTTAGAGGGATATTCTAGTCTTCTTGGATGGGGGTGGGGGGGAGAGACAGAGAGAGAGAGAGAGAGACAGAGAGACAGAGAGAGAGAGAGAGAGAGAGAGAGAGAGAGAGAGAGAGAGAGAGAGAGAGAGAGAGAGAGAGAGAGAGACACAGAGAGAGAGAGAGAGAGAGACAGAGAGAGAGACAGAGAGAGAGAGAGAGAGAGAGAGAGAGAGAGAGAGAGAGACAGAGAGAGAGAGAGAGAGAGAGAGAGAGAGATATTAAAAAAGGAAATGCTCTGATCTAGAAAACCCAAAGTTTTGAAGGGACCAAAATTTTGATGGGTGGAACCAATGGTGGTTGAAAGTTTGTTCTGGAAAACTAGTGATTCCTACCCTTAGAGCCTATGTTGGTGTGGATTTCCAAAAGCTATAGGAACCCTAGGATCTACTGTTGCAAGGGACTTTAAGAAAGCATCCGCACCACTTCCTGGTTATTGCAAGTAAAATATTAGGCAGCTAGGATGTCCTAGTGTCTAAAATGATAGATTTGAAGTAAGAAAGATAAAAGTTTAAATTAATTAATTAGCTGTATGGACCTACAGCAAGCCATCTACTCTTTCTGGATCAGTTTCCTTGTCCATAAAAATGGGGATAATAGTAGCTACTTTATAGGGTTGTTGTGAGAATCAAATGAGATAATAAATACAAATATTAATGTGCTAGATAAATGCTTATTATTTCTACACTTATTATTCCACAGTTTATAGATAAAGCAACTAAGACCAATTTTGTTTGTAGTTGGCCTGAGGCTGTATAGCTACTAAGAGTTGGTGGTAGAAGGATTAGCATCCCAAACCTAGAATACCTTCCAATTTTTAGCCAGCACGGGAAAGATAATTGGTACTCACTGTAGATAAACCACTTTGTGCTAACAAACAGAGACATGGCGGGCGGTGAAGTGGGCAGCGAAATATGTGTGACAATGATCTAGTTGGTTGGAGCTGGGGAAGCCACAGCTGATAGAGTGTGTGTGTGTGTGTGTGTGTGTGTGTGTGATGGGGAGTAGGGGGTGGCTGCCCAAACTCCTTGGTTTCAAAGCTGTTGTTTTGTGAGGACACGTCGCTCCTTCCCCATTATCCTGGCAATTTTCAGAACTGAAAGACTCCAAAGGAGGGAAGGAAGAAGTGGAAGGTGGGAGGAAGCATGTCTCTGTGGAGTCTGCACTTTTGAAGATGATGATTAAGGTACTGCTAAAAAGAAAAGGGATTTGTAATGGAATCATAAGCTGGAATAACCACCTTTTTTCTATGCCACAGAAATGTCCTACCTCAAAGTGAATTGGGACTATTTTACTTGTTATTCTAATTTTTAAAATAGTATCATGGGCTTGTAGAAGGGCATTGTACATTTCAAATTGTAAATAGCCAGCAAAGAGGACCTTAAGGTTTGCAAAGCATGGTGTGTATTTTAATTCATTTGAGTGTATATTCATCTTCACAATACCCCTGTGTTATAGGTGAGAAAAGCTATCATTATCACTATTCACAGATAGGAAAATGGAAGCTCAGGGAGTATAATTAGGTAGAGAATCCTAAACTAGAAAGGCTCTTTCCATCACCCCATGATGCAATTCATCAATGGCTTCAAGATTTTTTGATTAGAAAAATTCAATTCAATAGTGATCAGTCCCTTATCACAAAAGTACTATACAACACTCAAAATTATTTAAAAAAATATGAGTCTTGAAATATTCCTCAAGTGTCTATTAGGCTCCTGGTTTGCTGTTGTTTTGTGATTATTGTTGTCTTTTTCCCATATACCTTCTGAAATGTGTGTGTGTGTGTGTAAAATTTTAAAATTTCTATTTAATGACAGAAACAGAAGTGATCATGGAATAATACTTCTCCCAACCAAGGTTATAGTCCTAACAAAGCAAATTTAGGAATACTGACACATTTGGGGAGTCTTCGACTGAAAATATTATGTGATTTCTCTGGCACTTATCTAGGAAATGGAAAGGGAAACGTAAAGCAGCAGTCTGTGGATTTGGTTGTAAGAAAAAGACCACCAGTGGCTGCTGGTCCTTTCATGGAAGCAATGGATGGTATGCACTCTGCTCTTCTGTAGAGAGCAGGGCACTGAAAAGAATGCTTTGTATTTGGAAGGAGGAGACTTGCATTTAAATCCTGGTTCTGCCACTTACTATCTTTGTGACTATGGAACAAGCTATCACTTCACTTATGCAGTAAGGGGATTTGAATCCGATGACCTTTCAGGTTGTTTCCATGCAAAAATCTATGAACAGGTAGCAAATGATTGGTAGCAAGGAACTTCCTCCAAGTGCAAAGTACAACAACCAATTAAAACCATCTCACATGTTTTCTAATATTTATTTTTTAAGCCATAGTAATCAGATAGTATTCTTGATGCATTCTTAACCTTTTTGTGTGCCACTGAGTGACAGTTTGCATCCCTTCTCAGAATGTTTTTAAATACATAAAATAAAATGCATAGGATTATGAAGGAAATTGATTATGTTGAAATAAATGTAATCCTCTTCCTCCTCAATTCAAGTAGATAGACTACCTGTAATTTATTCAAGGACCTTTTGGTGGAGGGAAGGTCAAGATCTGGAAACACTTGTGATGAAGCTTCTATTGCAGAGGCTGGGGGAAGCAGGTAGAGGAGTGAAAGAAGGCAAGACTGAAAGACAGACTGAGAATGGCTTAAATTATGTCAGGTTGCTTTTTATTTATCATTAATTTGATCATCCCTTTGGAGTACTACTCAGAAAAATAAATGTATCATTTAAGAAAGCCCTCTCACAGTTGGGCTAGACATGCTTTGATCCCATCTAAGGTGTACACATTGCATACAAAAAGAGTTCATAAAGCAAGGTTAGTTTTTTTTTTTTTTAATGGGGATGGGGGTAAGGAGAAAGGATATAGGCCAGTGTAGTGCATAATTCCTACCATTTCTCCAAAAATAGACAGATGAATGTATACCTGTTTGCCAAGGTAGTGCCTGAAGTTTTATCCACTTCAATTTACTCCAGAAAGTTAAACCATTCCCTAGTGGAAACAAATGAAGCTTTCTTCTCTTTTTCCTCCTCTTCCTCTTCTTCTTCTTCTCCTTCCTCTTCCTCCTCCTCCTCTTCCTTTTCCTCACCAGCCTCCATCCCTGCAGGTAGGAAGTTACCAGCAGGGGTAGGCAGGTTAAAAAACAATAATAACAAATAAACAAAGAAAATCCCCAACAGCTCTTCTCCTGCAGACCTGAGCTGCAGAAAGCAGTGGTTTGTCTCAGTGTTTTCCAGGCATCCACATTGTTGCTTGTGCTTTTTGAAGGTAGAAAGTTACAGTAAGATTGAACTGAGCGGGGATTTGTATTGCTTCTGCAGCCTGCCCTCCTGCCTGTCTGCCTGCCTCAGGTTCCCAGACAGATTCTGTTCTGAGGGGGAGGACTCCAATTAAATCAGTCCCTGTTCTGATCACTCCATTGGCATTAGATTGACCCCAGTGCATTTCCCAGGATTACAAGACTTGGGGAAGATTTAGTGGGAATATTTTCCAGGGTTTTCTTTTGGAAGCTTACCATTGTGTAAAATGTATATAGTCTTTGCAAAGAAGTACATCAAACTTTCCAGACCAGATTTGTTTTCCTTGGTTCTGGAAGATGAGACTGGCAATGTTTTCTCCCTACCTGGTCTAAACCCTGATTCTTCTTAGGCAAGTGGCCAGTGGTGATCCATTGTAAAGCTGAGTCCTATATATACATGCACACATGCCCTATAGTGTTTAGTCATCTGCTATGATGGGTTCTTGGGCATTATACCTATTGAACCCTCTGCAATGGAATATAGGAGTGGGATGTGGTCCCATCAGCTTTTTGTGTAACTTAAAGAGGCCTAGGATGTTCTAAAGCCATTTCCTCTGTGAAGATTTGGCAAAGCTTCCTTACAAGCCTGATAACTTGAGGAAAGAGATGTGGAAGCCTTTGGTAATTATAGAAGGGAGACCCTAATTCTTATTCTCCCCCCTCCCACTCACTTGGATTTCCTGTTTTCTGTAAGTTAGTCACTTAGAAACAGAGTCTGATCTCTTAGGTCTGAGGGGTGAGCCTGGGCCATGAGGCTCAGCTCTGGGCAACACAGAAAAGCCCCTTAAAGCTATTCAGCTGGAACGGACTGCTGTCTGGGGCTCCTGCTAAGACCGAGTAGTGGACCAGAGGTATGGGCTAAGAGCGACTTCCAAAAACGGAGAGCTTCTGAAATTGTCAGCCAAAGCTTCCTCTGAGACAAGGTTCAGTTGCCAGCTGTTTTAAATGCCTTGCTATCGTAAGGTTGGGAGAGCTAAGTACTGGAATTGGATAAGACAAAGTTGGATTATAGGAAAGGGGAAAGTGCTGCGTGGGTCTTTAAAAGCGCTGGGAATGAGTCATCTTTTTATCAGTATGGAACCCCCCCTCTGAATTCTCTGGCAGTCTGGGAAAATCTTGAGAGTGGCTCTGCTTGGACTGCCCTGGGCAAGGCAGCTGCCACAGCTGTAGAAAAAGGGCAAAGAGCAGACTCTGGACTCATGCAGTTGTGGGCAGAGGGCTGAGGAACCCGGTCCTTGGAGGAGGAGGTGGAGGGAGCTAGAAAAAGACTCAGCCAAGCTTCCAGGTTCAATATTTCCCAAAGAGCTCCTGTGTTCTTGGTACACTCCCTCAGGGATCAGAGTGACAAATGAAACAGCAATTAGGGTGTCAAGTCTGTACTAATAAGCCAACTTTAATCACGCTATGTTCTTAGAGACAGAGGTTCTTTGGAAGCTGTTGCTGGCACTTGGAGTCCCTTGATTTTTAGCTGAAACCTCCTAAGTTCTGAGGTGCAGTGCCCTGAGATGAGAGACATACCTTTCACCAGCTCAGCTCAGGTCATGGGGAAGCTGGTGCAGATGGCAAGAAGCAAAAATTGTGCTAAGATTCCTGTGAGATCTGGGGGATCTGTGTTTGACTTCAGGGAGTATTTCCTGACAGCTGGAAATAGGTTTGCTGAGGTATATCTGGGGCTCTCTTTTCCTGTAGATAAGATCAGCTCTTCTCTTCTTCCTGGGATGAGTTCAAATGTAGTCCTGTCTGTAGGCAAATGGAGAAATGGGGTTGACTATGGTGGTTCTACTTGCATCTACTTCTCCACCTTGATCAAGTACAACTAAGCTACCTTCTTGGTTTCAGGGTGCGTTCTGGACGTGCTTGCTTTGGAAGGATAGCTATTTTGCCTTGATAGGCAAAGTCTGTATATGACAATGAAATCTATATAATTTCTGCTCCAAATTTTTTCAGGAAATTCCTGACGTTATTTCATGTTACCTGGGTGACACCTCTAATTAGATCTTTTGTTCTTTTAAAGGGATAAACTTTTAGATTGTCATTGGCTTAGATCCGGAGAGACATTTCTTTCTTTCCCCCCTCTCCCTTCCTTTCTCTGTCCATCTCTATGTAACTTTTCATACATCTTTGTTTCTCTGTCTCTGTCTCTCCCTTTCTGTTCATCTCTAGCTTCTTGTCTCTGTTTCTGTCTGCCTTTCTAGGAGTTCCTCCTTGGATGTCTATCATGGTCACCATTTGAAGGAGCAGAGTACTCCTTTTCTCTCCTTTTGATACATGATTCTGATCTCCCATTGATCCTTTTTGTATTTGCCATTCTAAATATCACTTGCATATTTGGAAGCCGCCCTTCTGAAAGAGATCCCTAAATAAAACATTCCAATAGCTTCCGAGTAATTTAGTTAAGAGGTGATGAAAGTGATGAAGTAACAGGGAATCCTTCTACCGGAAGATTCTCAAGAAGTAACCTTAGTCCATCCACCTAACTGAGGTGGAGACATAGGAGGAGCGAGGCATTTTCACAAAGTAGTTTTGGTTAGTCTTTGACAATGGCAATACATTCTGAGGTCTAGCACTCATGACAGCAACTCTTAGCCTTCAGAAGATTCTATCTCAGAACTTTACCTTCAGAAGTCATGGTTAATAGCTTTTGGATCCTTTGGAAGATTCTTCTCCTTCATTTTAGTTAACAGTCTGGCATGATTCTCATTCCCTGATATCCATTTTAATTAACACAGAACATTTAATGCTGGGTTTGGATATGAGGATCTGAATTCAAATCCAACTCTGCCAGTTATTACTACTACTACTGCTAATAGTAACATTGTCTCACTTTAAAGCTCACTAATTATTATTATTTTTTTTTCTGGAGCTGGAATTTCACTAGTGTAGAGGATTCCTGAACATTACTTTGAGCCTCACAACAACTCTGTGAGGTAAGTACTACAGGTATCCTACAGATAGGAAATGGAAGTTCAGAGAGGGAAAATGATTTGCAGGTGGTCACCCAGCATGTAAGTGTCAGAGGCCGAATTTAAGGTCTTCCTGACTTCAGATCCAGCACTCTTCCACTAGGCCACACTGTTTCTCTCACTTTCTATGGCATTATGGGGCAAGTCACTGCAAACTGAGGAGGTTGGACCAAATGACCTTTAAGACCCCTCAAAATTCAAGGCTCTGGTTCTACTCTCAGGGGGATTCTCTGCCTTACTTTCCCTTTTCAATGATTGAATTAAATTATTGTCTCTTATATTATTCTTTTTTTCCTGCTAGGATCTGGCTCAGTATGCATGAGGGAGAAAAGAAATTTATCATTCAATCTTTTTATATAATATGAATATGTATGTATATATATATCTATGTACTTGGATATATCTGTGATTTTACCATTGTGGGTACTTCCTCCTGGTTATACATAAAATGTGTGTATGTGTGGTGTGTGTGTGTGTGATGTGGCTAAATATAGACACACCACACTCACACACACACATCAGATACAGATGCTTACTTAACTTTTAGGGAAATTTCCCAGCAGTAGGGTGCAGTGAAAACAGTGTATATATTTGGAGTGAGAAGAGCTATATTAGAATCTTGGCTCTATCCCTACAGGACAATGGCCAAATCACTCAATCTCTCTGGTCTCAGTTTCCTAATCTGGTTTTTTTTTTTTTTTGTTTGTTTGTTTTTTTTAAGATGGCATTGGACTAGCTGTGATCTGTGACCTCAAGAACCACAACTCTTTTTGTTATCTCCCAGTAATTTCATCCATATCAGGAGCTGTCTCTAGTGATAGGTCTGGAATGTATTCATATTAAGAAAAGCTTTTCTCCCTCTGAGCCATTCACTTAAAAAGATGATGATCTCAGAAATCCATTCTAGTTCTCTGACTCTATCATTAAATATACTTCAGGACTGCTTATCCTAAAGATCATCAGGAATGGAAAATGACTTCCTTTACCAGACAGGATGACTTTGCTCTCACAGAGAGCAGGGCAACCTTTGCTGTTAGATCTTCAACTTGTCTTCCTGTTACTGAGTAAACCAGTTAGTGTGAAGGGTGAGAGGGCGAGCCAGCTTCTGGATTCCCCATCAGACAGGGCTCTCCTCTTCTCATCCAAATTGGTTCCTTGACCACAACTGCCCAAGCTTAGCTGATTTACAGGGGCAAGGAATGCTAAATAATTTTAACATTAGTCTAATGAGAATTAGGAAGGACAATAACATATTCCAAAAGTAAATGAGATTGACTTTGGGATTATCTGCTGCTTCTCTGCTCCGGTCCTCTCTATTAGGACGGGTAATGGAGCTTTGACTGACTATTGAGCTCACTGAGGAGGGGAGAGGTTGAGCGGAGGAGAGGGCTCTTGGGGTATCCATAAGACTCTGGCTCTAAACTGATCAGGATAAAAAAGATTTGAAAAGTTGAAGTCTTCCTATGGAAGAGTCCGAGATTCTCAGATAATACTGAAAAGCATCGCCAAGAACTGTGGGCATGTCTCATGACAGTGGGGGGAGGGGGGCAATTCTTGGCGACTTGAATTCCAAATCACGTGGTTGAACCAGTGCCCTAGAGAGCGTTTTCCTGTGGGGTTACATGTTTCTGAGGCCTTGGGGGTTTGGGAACTGCCCACCCTGCACTTCCCCTCTGCTCTGACTCCATCTGCCCCCTTAGGCCCCTCTTCATTTCTTTCCTACTCCCCCCCCCCCACCTTGGAGCAGTGTTCCTGGGATGAAGGGTTCTGCCTCAGGGTCACCTGTGCTAGAGATGGCTAACGGAATTGGTTCCAAGCTGAGAAAAGGATAAAAACAATTCCTCTTATTTGGTACAAATTCAGAATCGGGGTGGATAGTCTGGATAAGTGATATGTTTCATCTCATTGCATAATATTATAGCATCATGTTGTGTGTATAGTAGATGTACTGTAACATACATACGTAATATACACATATATACATACATCTGCAACCCTGGCTCTCCCCACCTCTGTAACTGACATTCCGGAGAACCACCAAATTGTGAATCTCGGGGATTAATTTCAGCCACGAGAAGCCGCACCATATATTCGGGGGTTGGGAGAAATGCTATTTCCAGCAGGGACTTGGCGCAGCCTTGCTGACGGCCCTACGGCAGGGGAATTCTCTCTGCACTGAGAGGAGAAACTGTCTTCCTTCTCCAGGCGCCATTCTCAGGCCTGCCAGAGACAGACTCCCCAGGCATTTGGGAAGAGACTCAGAACCAGAAGGTGGCTTGGGAATCTTCTGAAATCCGTTGGTGATCCACTGGCTCGGCGGGATCACTTGGTATTTGGTATCTCATTTCATCTGTTAGATAAAGAATTGGATAGGGCTGCCCCCCTCAGTCCTTCCCGCCCCTCCCCCCACACCCTATCTACCTGGAATCGCTCGTTTCTGCCAGTCGATTGTTCATGATCCCGAGAGCCCCCACACCCCCCGAGAAGCCGTTCTGCCGGGTGTTGACACAGACGTTCCGGGGATAGCCGTTAGCTGTCTCAGACAGCTGCTTCTGCAGGAGGGCCAGAGAGACCTTGTTGGAGGCAATCAAGTCTCTCATGGAGATCATCTCTCCCGAGAGCCTCCGGCCCTCTGCGTCGCTGTCATAGTGCCCATCAGCCTCCATGGCGTTGAGGTGGTGGCGGAAGCGGGAGCCGGGTGTGATGGCGTTGCGCCTGCCCAGGCGGGAGCTGGGCCTCCGGCACCGCTTGCAGCACTGGCAGCTGAGCTTCTTCAGCATCCAGTTCAGAACCTGCTTGATGATGATGGAGATGACATTGAAGAGGGAGTAGATGCAGCAGACCCCCATGAGGATGAAGAGGAAGTTGCCCAGCCTGTAGAGGCTCTGGTGGCGGTAGGCCTCCTGCTGGCTGCTGACCAGGTCCCCGAAGCCGATGGTGCTGAAAGTCACAAAGCAGTAGTAGAGGGAGTCCATGTAGTCCCAGCCCTCCACGCTGGTGTACATGGCAGAGGCACAGCAGGACAGGAGGATGGCGAAGATGCCCAGGATGAGCATCACGTGGTATACGGAAGGCTTCCAGCCCACCAGACTGTCCGCCTCCGACAGGGACGAGCCTCGCCGGAAGGTGGGGGGCAGCAGGCCGCTGCGGCGCAGCCGCCGCTCGTGGCAGGCCCGCATGATGAACGCCAGCAGTGAGATGATCCGCTCCAGGAAGAGGTTGAAGAAGAGGATGGTCCCCGCACAGCCAAACAGGCCATAGGCGATGAGGAAGGCCTTCCCGGCCACCGTAGAGGGCGTGGTCATGCCAAACCCTGCAAAGACAGAGCAGACATGGTGAAAAGGGGCCTAGGCCATGAGGGCACCGGCACCAGCCGCCCGGCCTTCCCTCGCCAAGCAGCGGGTGGCTCGTTCCTGAGGAGCGCCCCCAGAAGGCCATGGCAGACGGCCTTGCGTGGCCATTTGGGCCGTGTACATCGGCTGAAGTGGGAGCTCCTGGGAAGGTTGTGACTCCTCCCCATCTCAGCGCCAGAGGAATTGCCCCAAGTGTTATAATTCTCAACTGCGGTTCTCATCAGTCAGTCGATCAAGAACCACTTAGTAAATGTCTGCTACATTCTGGTGCTAAAATAAAAAATGAGGATGATATGGCGCATGCGCGATGAAATGACCATTCTATGGGCAGGTCAGCCCCTGCCCTCCAGGAGCTTACAACTGAATGGGGGAACAACTTGCATGCAAAGCGAGTGTGTACAGGATGACTAGGAAATAATTAACAGCGGAAAGGCGCCATTGTTAATAGGGGTTATTTCCCCCAAATGACACTTTACCAAGAATTCCCCATATTTGGGCAGTCACTGGGACGGAGACTCCGTGTTCCCTCAACCAATCAGAAAAAAAGTGATTCTTGAAATGGGTAATAACTGTTATCGGTCCCTGATTAGGCGAGCAGCACCCTGACAATCCCATGGACAAACACCGAGTTGTCCCCAGGGCAGTCGATCCTGATCTTTGCCTTGAGTTTTAATGCCCAGTCTAACTCAAGGTACATGGAAATCCTCATGCAATATGTATAGTTGATGTTTTTTTGAGGTAAAGTATAGCCCGATAGAGTACAAAAGGCACTGGATTTGGTGTCCAAAGACCTGAGTTTGAGTACCAATCCTGCCGCTTCACTAGTCTGTGAGCAAGTCATTTAATCATTCTTAGCTCAAGCCTGGCCTCAGACACTCCCTGTGTGACTCTGGGTCACAGTCACCTAACCCTGCCTCAGTTTCCTCATCTGTAAAATGAGCTGGAGAAGGAATGGCCACCACTCCAGTATCTGTGCCAAGAAAACCCCAAATGGGGCCACAGAGAGAACTGGAAAAGGAGCAGATGAAAGCGAGCATTAACCAACTTAACTATAACTCATAAGTAAAATGGGCCTAACACTACCGCCTCACTCCTAGGGTAGTTGTTGGAGAAAGAAAGGTCTTTGGAAATCGTACCACACTGTCAAAATAAGCATTCAAGTACAAAGTAAAACAGGAATATAAGCTGCTGTGCATTCACCCCGCTGAAATCCTACTCTTGACATTTCACACCGTGGCCTGGAAGTATCCTTGTCCTGTCAGACCAAAGGTTTTAAATAAAGCCCATGGCTCAGACTATATACAATGTATCTCTTGTGAAAATGATGACTCTGTGCTTGGAGTTCAGAGAGGCTTATCTCCAGAATGTTATTGTTGCTATTTTTCTTTGCAGCAGAAGTAGATTAAGACTGCATTTTCTGCTCTCTGACTGCATTTTCTAACTCTTCAGCTTCTGAGACCTAACCTTCTGGAGGGACTCCCCAGAACATCGCTGATTTTGTGTATGTATCTGGAATTCACAACTTACTGAAGAATTTACTGTTAAATCATTCCTGGAATGATTTATCATACAGTGATATCTAGCTGATACCTCCTTCGGATCACTAGGATTCACGTTTACAGTTATTGTAAGAATAAAGTCACTGTTACTGCATATCAGAAGAGTAACAGAAAAAAAAAAAAAGTTCATTTAGAACTATGTAATGATGACCAGCCTTAGCCCTAGAGAAGAAATGAAAAAAAAATGCACTTTCTCTCTCCTAACAAATAGGAGACTATTCATGTGGAACAATGACCATATTGTTTTATCTTTGTTTAGTTTTACTGAAAATATTTTTGCCCCCCTTTTTAAAAATTTTATTTGACAAGGGATGGCTCTCTTGGGAAGGAACAAGCATATTTGAAAAAAAAAAGTGATATTGAATGATATTAATAGCAAATGAGCTGAATCTAAAGTATGGAAAGATTTACATAAAATAAGAGATGAGCAGAACCAAGAGAACATTATAGATAGTAACAGCAATATTGTTTTAAGAACAACTTTGAACAAATAATCTATTTTGACTATTACAAATGCCCAAATTAACTATAAAGGACCAAAGAAGGAAGCTTCTATCAGCACCCAAAAAAAAGAATTGATAATAAAAAAAATAACTGTACATACATATATCTGTTTGTATAGACACCTATTTGTGTCTAATGATAGCAATCTCTAAAGGGGGAAGGAGAAGAAAAAAGGAAGAAAAATGTGCAATCGTCATTTTTTATAGAAATACTTGTTTTATTCCTTAAATTAAAAAGAAAATAAGAAAGAAAAAAGATATCAATACATTTTTAAAAAAGAAGCCAGTTCTGAATAAGCATAAAATAGTTGACTTTTCAATATGCATACAACATACAAAACTATTCTTTCAGGTCACCTAGATGGCATAGTAGATAGAGAGCCTGACCTAGAGGAAAACAAGTTTCTGAGTTCAAATCTGGCCTCAAACACTATCTGTGTGACCCTTTTTGTCTCAGTTACTTATTTGTTAAATAAGATAGAGAAGGAAAGATAATCCACTCTAATATATTTGTCAAGAACACCCCAAATGGAGGTCATAGTCAGACATAATTGAAAACAACTAATCAACATATGATCTTTGGGAAAAACATCCTTAGTGAGACCATCAGTTACTTTGTTAAATGTTTAAAAATACAAAATAAAACTTGAATCATCTGTCTTGTAAAATCAAGATAATAGACTAAGTAGTTTCCAAATAGAAGATGTTAGTGAACCTGTGATTTCATTGAACCACTTTTTTTTTTTTTTGGCTGAAGCAATTGGTATTAAGTGACTTGCCCAGGATCATATTTAATAAGTATGAAGTATCTGAGGCTGGATTTAAACTCAGGCCCTCCTAACTCTACCTAGCTGCCACCACTGCTTTAGATTTAATGGGACATGCTAATAGACATATTCCTGAGTGGACTTTGTTCTCCATTCTCTTGATCTGAGACTCTATTGCTTTCAAAAAACCATTTGTTTCTTGCTCTCACTTTCTGAATCTTATATCAATACCTTGTTTAGACTAGGTTCCAACATATTAACTTCAACAGGTTTCTTTTGCCTGACTGCGCTGCTTTGTCTGCTAGAAACAAAGGATGAGAAACTCAGGATCAGCATATTGTCAACTCCAACAATCTGCTTCTCTTTATTGTCCCTGATTCTGGAATTTGGACAACCACATCATTATACCTGAACCTGTCTTCCAACGCACATTTATCTGCAGAGATGGGCTCTGCTCTAGGGAGATCAAAGACTGGGGTTTCCTTCACAGATGTAATGCTCCTCTCCTTGCAGTTCCTAAGCAAACAAGACTATAGACCTTTTGCAACCACACAGATTGACAGAGAAAGCTGAGGTAGGAAATTTAAAGGGATTGTGCCTATGGATTTGAAGTCATCAGATCAAAGTATGGGGACTTCTGAAAAGGAGAAAAAGATGAAAATGGCCAATTAGAAGAGTTCTTCCAGTCAACTCATGGACCTTCAGTCTCTTACCTTTGCTGGCAAGTTGAGCATCTTTTGGAGCATTGGCCAGGTCTAGGGGTAAGCACAAGGTAAAAAGACTGAGGAGGCAGTGATTGGAACCGAGCCACTGTAATGCGTGTCCAGATCCCAGAACAGAATCATTGCACTACTCAACACTTTAAGGCCCTCTGAGGCCCTGCCATATTATTCTATCATTTTAGTCATATCTGACTCTTCATTGACTCTGTTTGGATTTTCCTTGGCAAAAATACTAGAGTGGTTTTCTCTTCCCTTCTCCAATTCATTTTACAGATGAGGAAACTAAGGCAAATAAAGTTAAATGACTTGCCAAGGGTCACCTAGTTTGTGAGTGTCTGAGGCTATGATGGAACTCGGGCAGAGAAATGCTTTTGCTTTCAAGCCCAGCACCTCTAACTATGACCAGCCAAGAGTTGGCTATTGCTATTATTTCCCCCATAGCACTACTCCATTAGGAGTAGTATGAGATTCCTCTGCGTGAATTATCCAAATTTCACAGATTGTTTCCATTCTAGTCTGGAAAAAGCCGCCTTTTTTCTTGATTCCTGCTGTGCTTCCTAATTAATATTCCATGTAATTTTAGAATAAATGTTTAAGTGAAGTAATTAAAATAAGTGTCAATGAGAATATCAACTCTCATTCACCTATTCACATGACTGCTATCTTTGATAAATCAACCTACCTTATTTTATCCATCTCTGGAATGCAAACAGTAGAAGGGAGTCAGAACTTAGTTGGAGCTTGGAAGACTGACTTTTCCCATCATCACAAAACATGTACATTGTTATTGGAATTCTTCTACCCCAAATCCCCTTTGATTCCTGCTCCATCTTCTGGGTACAATGCAAACCCAATTCAATAGCATGCAAACCCAGATCTTACACACACCTGAAAAAAGACTTGACATTGCCATTAAAATATTTGCAAAGATAAACAGTTGAACCACATGGGGCTTTGGCTCTATTTTATTTTTATTTGCCATTTTTGCTCCTGCTGTCATCCCCTTCCCCACTTCAAAAATACTGTAAAATTAAAGATTGATTTGAAATCCATTTTGCTAAGATAATCAAGGAAGATTTCATATTCCCTATATCCCCAGAAAAACTTGCCTATCAGTCAAACTTTTGTAGTTAGTTCCTCCTTTGTAAAGCCACCCATCACCTACTTCCAGATAAACTTGATAAACTTAAAGGTCAAACCTTCCCTTTGCCTGGGAATGTCTTCAAGTCTTAGCTATGGTTAAGGGGTTTCAGAAGGAGAGGTCCAACTAATGTAATCTCAAGCCAATCAGAACACATACCTGTATTGCTTGAAATTTTACCTGATCATCTAATTGTTATAAAAGACTATAGGTCCTCATTTGAGGTCTTTGGTGATTGAGAGAGGTCACTGACCCAATTTATTGGTTACTGCTAGCCTATTGATCATGCTCAGTACTTTTTGTCTCAGTTTACCTAAACTTTCAAATATTTAAACTGTCCGGAAGACTCTTCATATTGTTTGGGAAAACTCTAAGCTCAGACTCAGCTCTTTAAGAATATGTTATCCTTACCAGTTACAAGAAAAACAGGTGGTTTATTGTCGAGTCAACTCAACAAGTACTTAGTATATTCTGGGCACCGTGTCGAGCAATGAGAATACAAATGTAAGATGAAAGAAAGATAACTGTTCTTCCTCAAAAAGTTCACCTAAATTAGGAAAGATAGCCCATATAAGGAGCTTAGGAGAGGATAGTAAGAGTACGGTGGGGAGAATCTAGAGAAGAATGAAGACATGGATGGGCTGAGAACTCCCCTTGAAATGGAGGTTCTGGGAGGAATTGACCACTCAGAAGAAGGGATGCTAGAGGAGGAATGAATTTCCAGCTCAAGAAGGCTGTTGGGCTTCTTTTTCTTGGAATACCAAGTATGGGGAGGGGGAAGGGAACAAGCATTTATTAAATTTCTGCTTTGTGTTAGACACTATCCTAAGCATTTTACAGATAGTATCTCATCTGAGCTCCATGAGATAAGGTCCTTTATTATCTCTATTTTACAAATGAGAAAACTAAGGCTGATAGAAGTTAGTGCCCAGGGTCACCCAGCTGCTAAGTGTGGAGGGTCCTGATTCCAGTACACCATGCAGCAGTCTCTGGGGAGTCAGGGAGGATGCACCTGTCATTTGAGCCCCTGGGACTGGTTTTGTAGGAACAAATCTGTTTTAGGCAAGGTATCCTTATCCTAATGTAGGGAGTTAAAAGCTTCAAGAAGACAAGGTTCACCTTCCTTTTGAAAACCCTTTCCTTTCAAGTCTTTGGTTCGCCTGTAACAAGAGGTCCACATTCAAGAGCAGGATATTTTGTTTGTAATGTGATTTATCTACCATCCAAGATTTGCAGAAAGATTTAGTTTGCTGCTTTGACAAAAACTCTGTAACTCCTTCCCATGATTTTCCTGGTGTTGCCTTCTCAAACAAAGAAGCACCTGTAGTATTACCTAGAGGTAATACTGTAATTATTATACTGTAATACTTCAACAAGGATTTCAGAGACTCGCTGGGGGCTTGTTGGCAAACATTCTGATTCTGAGCTTCAATTGCAAAACATAGCCAAGATCCTAGAATTAGATCCTGCTGTCTAATTTGACTCTGGAACTTAAGAAACCAACCTTAATGACATATTTCCCTCCACAGATGTAAGCTTTCTTGCTGCAGCCTTCAGCAAAATGAAAGAAGGCAACTCTACAGAAAAGCATCCCTAAAGGCAAGGTGTTTAATGTGATGCTGTTGAACAGAAAGATTGTAGGAAGGGTCAGAATATCTCTCCATCTAAATATGATGGAATCTACAGAAAGAGAGGCAGCAGGAAGGATCAGAAGTGCTGGAACTCTGTCTTCCCAGAAATCAGCTGGAGTCAGGATCACTAAACTTCTTTATTTATCTTTTACGGTCAAGGTCAGGGGGTTAGGCCTAGCTACCTCACACACACCTTCCTCCCTCAAACGCCAGGAGAGACTGAATCTGAGTCTCAATTCCTCTTCCTCCTCCTACTCCTCCCACCCACGTCACTTCCCCCTCTTTGTCCCACCAATCAAGTCAGCACAGAACAGCTGGGGAGAGTCAACCTTCAAACAAGTTAATAGGGAACTGTCCAATTGGCAATTAGTCTCACGTGCTTCATTATCCAAGTGCATTGTTCAGTTCTAGCTCTTTACACAGAAGACATCTAACTATCCCTCCATTCATCCATCAAAGTATAATGTAAGTTGCAGAAAGAGAAGCTACAGGGAGAGTAAGACAACATCCATCAATCCATCCATCCATCCATCCATCCATCCATCCATCTGTCCGTCTGTTCGTCGTCCTATCCACAAATTCATCTATCCAAATATGATGGAAGTTGCAGAAAGAATTATTTGATGTCAGGAAAAACTTCTAAACAATTGGACCTATCCAAAAGTGAATTATGTTGTTTTGGGAAGTAGGAGATTCTCCTTTGCGAGAGATTTTTAAGCTGGATGACTATCACATATATTGTAAAGAGGATTCTAATTCAGACATAAGTTGTATTGTATGGCTTCTGAATTCTCTTCCTAATTGGTTTCTGTGAAAAAATTTAAGATAGAGTCTTATCATCAAGGGACTTACAACAAGGCAGGACTGCATAGGATAATGTGATGAAAGGATTCAGAGGAGCAGAGACCCTGTGGCTGCAGTAATAGAGGAAGGCTTCATAGAGAAAGATGGACATAAGGGTGCTCCTGTAGGAGGAAATAGCAGAAGAAAAAGCATAGCCTGGAAAAGATGAGGAATATTAGAGTAACGGGGAGAAGTCAAGTTTATTGGCAAATAAGGTATTTGGAATGTAAAGAAACACCAAAAGAAAATCTGGTAAATCTAGTGGTAACAACAGAAATAGCAGACTGGGTTTTTGTCTAGGGTGCAGTGTGGAACTGAAGTCTGTACTCAACATCTAGAGAATCAAAGAACTGATGGGCATCTCTGGAAATTTATTACATAACTGCTGTTATAGAATGTGGCTTTGCTGAAATGTAACAATCCTGGACAACCTTATTTATTAAACCCTGGAACAGTTAGGAAAACCACTCAGAATGTGCATCCTTATGGTTTTGGGGACAGGTCCCCTCTTTCTCAGAAACCAACCAATTTAATAATGAACAAGTATTTTGTGCAAGACTCAGACTTTGTCTTCTAGATCAGAGGTTAAAATTAATTGGTAGGAACTTGTGGAGTGGGGGACAAGATGATCAGAGTATGCTAAAAGCAAAAGATAATGTCAATGAAAGAGCAAGGTATTACAAAGACCAAGGCCTTTGTAGAGGATTCACTAATCTCTTTTATTCTAAGTTTCCCCACCAATTAACAAAGGAGGTTATGATCATTATTTCTGATCTCATTTATTTCAGAGACTCACTGGGGGCTTGTTGGCAAATGTTCTGATTCTGAGTTTCAATTGCACAACAAAAGCAAGATCCTAGAATTAAGTTCCCTGTCTAATTTGACTCTGGAACTTAAGAAATCAATCTTAATGACATATTTCCCTCCACAGATGTAAGCTGTTACTATTCTATTTTGAATCCTCATCTTCTCTCACCTTGACAATTGCAGTAGTTTCCTAATTGGTCTTTCTGCTTTCAGGCTCTTTCTTCTCCACCCTGTTCTGCACAAAGCTGTCAAATAATCTTCTTAAGGTCAAATCCAACCTTGTTACTTCTTTGCTCAAAAACCACTAGTAGCTCTCCAACTGTTTTAAAGATCATCACTTTGACCTGATATTTTGACTCTGGTTCCAAGCTGTTTACTTGCTGTTTCCTAGAGAGAACATTATATCTTCAGCTCTTCTCAGTCGGTTAATAAACATTAAGTATCTACTCTGTGTCAGGGTTACAAAGAAAGGCAAAAGAGACTCCCTGTCCTCAAGGAGCTTTCAATCTAATGGGAAAGACATCACGCAAATAACTGTCATTTGATGAGATATACAGGATAAATTGGAGATGGTCCACAGAGGGAAGGTAATTCCCCTTTAAGAAGGGAATCAAGAAAAACTTCCAATAGATGTGAATTCTTAAGTTAGGTAACCAAGGTAACCAGGAGGTAGAAATTAATAGGGAGAGACATGGAGGATAGCCAGAAAAAAGACCATAAGTCTGGAGATAGAGTCATTAAAAAAAAAGAACAAAAAACAAAAAACAAAAAAAAAAAACCTGAGCAAAGGAAGTCAGTGGCACTTTATCATAGAATATGGAAGTTGGGAGGTGTAAGGTGTAAGAAGACTTGAAAACTGGAGCAAATTATGAAAGGTTTTCAACATGATAGGATTTTACATTTGATTCTGGAGGTGATACAAAGTTACTGGAGGTGACAGGAAGCTACTGGAGTTTATTGAACAAGGGAGGACATAGACCTGGATCACTTTGGTAGCTGAATGGAAGATGAACTGGAGCTGGGGAGAGACTTGTAGGTACCAACTCACAGGTTATTTCAGTAGTCCAGGAGTGAGTTGTTTAAGACCAGCACCAAGGTAGTGGTAGTGTCAGAGGAGAGAAAAAGGCATATTTAAGAGATGCTACAAAAGCAAAATTGACAGTCCTTGGCAACAGAATGAACACAGGGCATGAGAGAGTAAGGAGTCGAAGACCATTCTTAGGTGTGAGGCTGGTTAACTGGAAAGATAGTGTATTCAACAGTAATAAAAATTTAGGAAGAGGAGACGGTTTGGGGAGGAAGATAATTATGGGACATACAGTTCAAGATGTCCAGTAAGCAATTAGTCACATGAGACTGGAGGTCAGCAGAGAGGCAATGACTGGGTAAGTAGATTTGAGAATCATCAGTATGGAGATAAATGAATTCATGGGATCACTGAGTAAAATAGTAAAGAGGGAAAAAAGGAGAGCAGAAGGCAGAGCTCTATGGGAAACTGATAACTACCATGTATGACTTTGATGAAGATCCAGCAGAAGAACTGAGAAGGAGCAGTTGGGTAGGTTGGAGGAGAGCCAGGAGAGAGTAGCATCACAAAAACCTAGAGAGAAGAAAAGTATCAGACAGATTTGCACGGGCTGTGCCCATGCCTGAAATATTCCTTTGTCATTTGGAATCTCCAGCCCCCTTCATCGCTCAGCTCAAATGCCTCCTCCACAAGGCCTTTCCTCATCCCCCAAGTTGTTCATGCTCTCCACCCATGGAAGCCATTTTAGACTTATTATTCACATAATTGTTATCTATGGAATGTTACTGTTTTACAGTGGAATATAAACTCCTTATGGGGAAAAATGATTTAGTTTTCCTCTTTGTATTCCAGCACTTAGTGCAATGCCTGACACTGAGTATACATAGTTAATATTTATAAAATGAATGATCTCTGTTAGAGGCATCTTAAGAGTGAGAGGTATAAAATGGACTGGATTAAGATGAAATTAGTAAATATACAATAAATAAAAAGCTCCCCCCCACCATTTAGAAATTTTTTATTTAAAGTTTTGAGTTCCAAATGCTGGTCCTCCTTCCCCTCTCCTCCCCCCTCCCTGAGATGATAAGCAATCATATATAGGCTATACCTTTGCAATCATGTAAAACATTTTTACATTAGTCATTTCCCATAAGACTTGAAAAAAAAAAGAAAAAAAGGAAAGAAAGTGAAAAATAGCATTCTTCAATGTGTATTTAATCAATATCAATCCTTTGTCTGGAGGCGATAGCATGGTACACCACTGATCCTTTGGGATTGTCTTGGATCATTGTATTGCTGAGAATAGCTAAGATATTCACAGTTTTTTATTGAACAATATTGCTGTAACTGTGTACAGTATTCTCCTGATTCTGTTCACTTTGCATCAGTTCATGTAAGTCTTTCCAGGTTTTTCTGAAATCATTTCTTGTCATTTCTTATAGAATATTAATATTCTATTACAATTATATACCACAGCTTGTTTGGTCATCCCCAATTGATGGGCATTCCTCTGATTTTTAATTCTTAGCCATCACAAAAAAGCTGCTATTAATATTTTTGTACAAATAGGTCCTTTTCCCTTTTTTGGATATCTTTGGGATATAGAACTAGCAATGATATTGCTGGATCAAAGGGTATGCAGAGTTTTGTAACCCTTTGGGCATAGCTCCAAATTGTTTTCTAGTATGGTTGGGTCAGTTCACAACTCCAGTAATAGTGTATTAGTGTCCCAGTTTGTTAACTCAAACATCAAATATTTTCCCTTTTTTGTCATCTTAGCCTCTACTCTGATACATGTGTGGTAGTACCTCAGAGTTATTTTAATTTGTATTTCTCTGATCAATAGTGATTTAGCTCACTTTTTCATATGACTAAAAAAAGCTCTGATTTCTTTGAAAACTACCTATTCATATCCCTTTGACCATTTGGCAACTGGGGAATGATTTGTATTTTTATAAATTTGACTCATTTCTCCAGATATTTGAGAAACAAGGCCTTTATCACAGATACTTGTTGCAAATATTTCTCCCCAGTTTTCTGCTTTCTTTATAATTGTTATTGTGTTGGTTTTGGGTGTGCAAAAACTTTAATTTTGTACAATCAAAATTATTTTCTTCATTTTATAATGTTCTTTAAATCTTTTTTGATCCTAAATTCTTAATTTATCCATAAATCTGACAGATAAACTATTCTAATACTCTCTTATTTGCTTATGGGGTCAGTCTTTATGAATTTTAATCTTATCTTGGTATATGCAATGAGATGTTGCTCTTTATTTATTTTCTGCCATATTGTTTTTCAATTTTCCCAGTCATTTTTGTCAAATGTGTGAGTTTTTGTTTCAAAAACTTAGTCTTTGGATTTATCATATACTAGATTACTATAATAATGTACTATAATGTAATTTGTATCAATATACTTCACTGATTCACCATTCTATTTCCTAGCCAGTACCAGATTGCTTTGATAATTGCTATATATTTTATAATACAGTTTGAGATTTAGTATGGCTAAACCATCATGTTTCACAATTTTTTTTTCAATGATTCCCTTGATATCCTTAAGCTTTTTTTTTCTTTCAGATGAATTGTTACTGTTTTTTAATAGTTATACAAAATAATTTTTGATAGTTTGATTACTGTGACACTGAATAAATAAATGTAGGTATAATTTTTATTATATTGGCTTGGCCTACACATGAGCAATTCATTTTCCAATTGTTTAAATCTGACTTTGTGTGAGAAATATTTTATAGTTGTGTTCATTTAGTTCTTAGGTTTGTCTTGACAGGTAGACTCCCAACTATTTTATATTGGTTATAGTTATTTTGAATGGAATTTCTCTCTTTCTTGCTGTTGGACTTTGTTAATAATATATAGAAATGTTGACAATTTATGTGGGTTTAATTTGTGTCCTATAACTTTACTAAAATAGTTAATAGTCTCAAGTAGTTTTTGGGTTGTTTCTCTAGAATCTTTTTTTTCTCCCTTAGGATCTTCTAAGTATAACATCATAGCATCTGTAAAGAGTGATAATTTTATTTCCTCATTGTATATTCTAATTCCTTTTTTTTTCTCTTTTTACTACTATAACTAAAAATTTAGTAAATAATAGAGTGCAGATATGCTTGCTTCATCTCTAATTGTATTGGAAAGACTTTTAGTTTATCTCCATTACAATAATGCTTGCTAGCAGTATTACTACTGGGCTTATATCCCAAGGAAATATTAAAAGAAGGGAAAGGGACCTGTATGTGCAAGAATGTTTGTGGCAGCCCTCTTTGTAGTGGCCAGAAACTGGAAACTACGTGGATGCCCATCAATTGGAGAATGGCTGAATAAATTGTGGCATATGAATGTGATGGAATATTATTATTCTGTAAGAAATGACCAACAGGATGATTTCAGAAAGGCCTGGAGAGAGTTATATGAACTGATGCTGAGTGAAATGAGCAGGACCAGGAGATCATTATATACTTCAACGACAATACTATATCATGATCAATTCTGATGAACGTGGCCCTCTTCAAAAATGAGATGAACCAAATCAGTTCCATTTTTTCAATAATGAATAGAACCAGCTATACCCAATGAAAGAACGCTAGGAAATGAATATGAACCATTACATAGCATTTCCAATCCCTCTGTTTATGTCTGCATTTTTGATTTCCTTCACAGGTTAATTGTACATTATTTCAAAGTTTGACTCTTCTTGTGCAGCAAAATAACTGTATGGATATGTATACATATATTGCATTTAACATATACTTTTAACATATTTAACATGTATTAGTCTACCTGCCATCTGAGGAAGGGGGTGGGAGGAAGGAGGGGAAAAATTGGAACAAAAGGTTTTGCAATTGTCAATTCTGAAAAATTACCTATGTATATATCTTGTAAATAAAAAGCTATAAAAAAGAAATGATATTGCCTACAGATAAAAAACCCAAATGATCTTTTTGATACATTGCTATTTCTGTACTAGCATTTTATTTAAATTCTTTACACCAATATTCACTAGGGAAATTGGTCTGTAATTATTTTTTTTTTCTATTTTGGCTTTTCCTGCTTGGGGTATCAGCACCATATGTGAATCATAAAACAAATTTGGTAGGATTCCTTCTTTGCTTATTTTTCCAAATAGTTTACATAGTATTAAGATCTATTGTTTTTTAAATGTTGGCAGAATTCATGTGTGAATCCTTTTAGTCTTAGGGATTTTTTCTTAGGAAGTTCATTGATGGCTTGTTCAATTTCTTTTTCAAAGATTGAATTATTTATGTATTTTATTTCTTTTTCTGTTAATTAGCATTTTACTTAAAAAGTAAACCAACATTCATTCCACAGGAATATTTATACATAGATTAGTGGCCTTTTTTTTGGATTGGAGTTTGACTGTGTTAGTGCATAGAATTGGTGGATCTGGAATCAGAAAGACCTGAGTTTGAATTCATCTTTTGTAGATGTGTGACTGTAGACTGCAGCTTCAGAGTGAAGCTCAGTTTCCTCATTTATAAAATGAAGATAAAAATACTTGTTGCACTACTTTATTCCAAGTAAGGAAGAAGAATTACTGTGGGCTTCTAGGTTTGGGGAAAGGTAATATAATCTTTCCAGTTGGCTGTGAATTCATTCTTCTATGATTTCTTTTTAACTCTTTGTATTTATGCTTTCCTGATCTTAGCAAATGAATATTATAGATAAAATGACCAGGCTATAAAAATATGAACTTCAAAAAGTAAGAAAAACAAATGTCCCAGTAGCAATCTGGAGCTGGTAGTAGTAGTAGTTGAGTTGGTGAGGAAGTATTTCTGAGGTATTTAATAGTCCAGCAGTGAATTGACCTGACAACTGAGATCCCCTAAAATGAATCTGATGCAGAATTTGTGAAGGATGAAATGGACTTCTAAAATTGTTCCTGCTCATCCCCCCAGATTGTGGGGGGTACATGTTTTCTAGCAATCACTTAAAATTTGAGTCTACTTTCCCTAGGGACCAAATGGGTGTATAGGGAGAAGAGTGTTCCCTTGACTCAGAAACATGGTATACTTCAGGCTTTGGTGTACCTTCTCAGTAAATATACTTCAGTTTAAAGGCAACATGCAGTGGATAGAGCACTGGCCCTGGAATCAGGAAGAAGTGAGATCCAGCTTCAGACATTTACCAGCTTTATGGCATTGAACAAGTCTCTTTACTTCTCTCTTTCCCTATCTGTAAAATGGCAATGATGATTGATGATTGATTGGTGATGGTGGTGGATTGTTATGAGGATCAAATGAGATCAAATCAGGGTATGGCCCTAGTATGGGAGGAATTCCTCTCTTCATAATGGAACTAGAGATCTAGAGAGACACTTTTCCAAAGTATCCACAGATATCTTTATCTATAGATTCATAGAGAACTTGAAGGCAGGCAGTATTTAGTTGGGCCTCCTCGAGGTACTTACAGTAGTGCTGAGCACATAGCAAGCTTCACTAAATATCTGCCAGGTGTATGAATGAGAGGACCATTTAGTTGGCCAGTTCTCCTCAACTGGGAAAAGAGCTGCATGATCCTTATGGTCTCTTTCAATCCAGGGTATGCTGCAGGCAATTTGATTGAGCATTTTCATCTTAGAAAATCAGCAAGCTCTGCAGGTCAGGCCTTGATTTATTGTCTTATTGATTGCTAATTTTAAGAAGGGCAGCTGGATTGCACAGGAGACAGAGTGCCTAGGCCTGAAGTCACAAAGTTCTGAGTTCAAATATGGCCTCCAATAGGATTAGCTGAGTGAGCTTGAACAAGTCACTTAACACTGTTTGCCTTAGTTCCCTTATTTGTAAAATGAGCCGGAGGAGAAAATGACATACCACTCTAGTAACTTTGCCAAAAAACACCCAAATAGGGTCACAAAAGAGTTGGACACGACTAAAGACTGAACAACAAAAGCTTCAGAATATGGTAAACAAAATCACTGATAAAGCAGATTAAATTTAAAAGTGTGTCCCATGAACTCCAACCTCCACTCATCACCCTGGACTCCTCCCTTTACCCTAAGCTGATTGTTAAACATTTACCAGCATTTCACTGTTTTCATCTCTAAAATCCAGGCAGAAGCAAGAAATAGAGGATCACAGGATCATAGAATTGGAGCTGGTAGTTACCTAAAAGGCCACTGAGTCCAATTCTTTCATTTTTCAGAGAAGGAAACTGAGGCACACAATAACTTACCCCAGATCATACAGTTAGGCAGTTTCAAAAGCTGGATTTGAACCTAGGATCTCTTGTTTCCAGGAGTCTTATCTAGCACACAAATGGGATTCCCCAAAATTACTAGGTCCCAATAGCTCCATTTGTTTGGATTAATTTCTGGACTTCTTTTTTCTGATAATAGTTAGCCTCTATATGTTGCCCTAAAGTTTGTGAAGCACTTAACACATATTATCTCATTTTATCCCCACAATAACCCTGGGAAGTAGTATTAGCTCCATTTTATTCATATCAGAGATCAAGTGACTCATTTAGGGTCACACTGCTAGTCTGAGGTAGGTCAAGAAGGTCTGGGTCTTGGGTCCAATGCTTTGAAAAGCCCTTCAAGAAGGGCTTTCATTTGTCTGGGATGGCTTTGTTGAGCCCATTAAGGGCAGGTGGATGGATTAAAAGACCTTTCAGGAGCTTTTCCAGGCCAACTGCAGGATCTGGCTAAGTTCCTCCTTGCTTTTCTCCACGGCACACAGTGGCAGCAGGGAGAACAGGATGAGACGCTTAATTCTCTAGCCCTGATCTTGCGGCAGTGTTTATATTTATCCTGTTAACTGCGGGAGCCTGTTTATACTCGGAGAAGTAACCTTACAGGCAAGATGGGGGAGCTGCCAAGAAATCAGCTGCTTCTCTGAGGCAAGCTGGGTTCTTCCGGGCCAGAGATGTTCCCCAGAAGATCCCGAAGTAACTACCCCTTGTATTTCTCCTGAGCATGGCCACCCGAGGCCGGCCCTTACCCCACTCTCAGTCCCAGGATCAGTTACCCTAAAGGGGCTGACATTAAAATTTTGGTTGCTGTTGAGTGATTCCCATCCTGTCCGACTAGTGTGATTGATTTTTAAGCAAACCTATTACAACTTATCCATGCAAATGAATTCTGTTTCCAGGCCCCAGAAGAGGGTTTCTGTGTTAACATGGCCCTACAAATAGCTATGGGACAAATACAAGTGTAAATAACTCCGTCTGGTCAGGGGGAGGTTGGCTTCCTGTTGCATCCTAAGTGTCCTCAAATAGGACAATACCTCCAAATATCCAGGGGGAAGGCTGGCCCATCTGTCCCCTTCAAAATAATTTCCTGTGGAGTTACTCTCATACTCCCCACACTGCCTAGAATAACGCTGAGCATCTACTGGACACACACACACACACACACACACACACACACACACACACACACACAAAACCTGTTGATTGATAATCACCAAACTGCATTTGAGTCAGCACTTTCTCCCTCTGAAAAGTGGCAGAGTGGGCAGGTTTGCATGCTAATCAGGTTTGTTCTGGCAAGAGGTAAGCCTTCCAGGAGGAAAAACTTCATTATCAAAGTTCTGATGTGTTAGGTTTAAGACAGAGACAAGTAAGGGAGGTGGGGGAGGGAGAGAGAGAGGCAGAGAAGGTGACTTACAGTTAGTTATGTTAGGTAGGTGGTTCTTAAAATGCGGTCAAAAAAATTTAAAATATTTTGCTAAGTATGTTTCGGTATAACTAACTTTCTTTGTAATCATAAGTGTTTTATGCATTTAAAAACATTTTTTGAGAAAGAACAAATACTTTCACCAGTGTTACCAAAGGTGTGTTACCAAAGGTATCCAAGATACCCAGGATGTCACATTTTATCAAAGTGGTAAGAAGTAAGCAATTCCAGAGCATGCAAGTACCACAAAATGTCTCTGGGCCAATAGGCTGATGAGTTCCATTTTTTCTTCACTAAAGTGTGCTTTTGGATAATTTAATAATTAAATTTTTTTTTTTGCAAGTAAACAACTCTGTTTTATGGCTTAATGGTGTTTTTGTTTATAGCTTATATTTCTGTTGCTATGAACTTCAAGGAATTTTATATGATTTTTGAGCCATGGTGAGAAGATACCTGGTTGGAACAGAGGCCTGTTTGAAAAGTGACTTTTTCTCTGCCTAATCAAATAGCTTTTTTTATGATCAGCAAACAATGAACACAATGAGACATTTTTATTTTATCTAGCTTTCAGTTAATTGTGAAATTGTAATGGTGTCTGCTATTATAGCCATGAAGATAGATCTAGCCAGTAATTCAACCAATCAATAAGCATTGATTAAAGTTGAATATGTGCCAGGCACTAGGGATGCAAAGAAAGGCAAGAAGACAATTCCTTCTCTCAAGGAACTTATATACTAATAGGGGAAACAGCAAACATATAATTATGTACATATAAGATATAGAGAGTATAGATAGAAGCCAATGTTAGATTCTAAGACTATCCCTAAGACTTTGAGAAGGAAGGAACTGGGGGAAAGGAAGAGAAGGAAGATGAGATTTGAGCTAAGGTTTGAAGGAAACTAGGAAAGCTGCACATGAGATCATGCAGAGTCCAAGTTGAAGAGAGATTCATCCACTTTATTTCAAAATGTAAACTTTACAAAAGACTTTTTCTAACAAAACTTTTTCTATCCCTCTAAAATGCAGAATCTCCTTTGTCCCTAGCCTCATATTCTGCTATGAAGGACTAGTGGTAGAATTCAATGACAAAGGAACAGAGGTACAGCTTTTAAATGGGGTAACATTTGCCTTTTTTGCCTTCCTTGGCAGATTCCTTACCCCTTACTATCCATAGCTCTAGGGGCCACATGTATTGGCTGAGTCATAAGAAGCACAGTGGCCAGGATTCAAGAGGGGAAAAGATCTAGATTTTTCTGCCACCCAGCTGCTCTGGGGATACCAGGATTTGTAGCAGTGGTTGCTGAGCTTGAGGGAACAGAAAGCCCACCTGATCCTTTAGGAACAGGTCTCTGTATTGCCAGAGCAAGCAAGGCAGCAGGCCAGACAGTTTGGAAGACAGAGGAAAGGGGCCAGGCACTGCAAGCAATTAAATCAGTAGATAGGTCTCCCACTCCCTCCCACCCCAAAGCCTCACAGAAGCTG
Organism: Sminthopsis crassicaudata; assembly: GCF_048593235.1. NCBI lineage: Eukaryota > Metazoa > Chordata > Mammalia > Dasyuromorphia > Dasyuridae > Sminthopsis > Sminthopsis crassicaudata. The sequence goes on from NC_133618.1 coordinate 90,481,549, forward strand.
AACAGAGGGAAGTGAGTAGGAAGCAGAGGAAGGAAATAGAAGAAGGGTTGGTGGTGGCTGTAACACGGAGGGCTCTGTGAACAGAGACTGAGAAAACTACCTCTGCCCCAAAGTCTCCGAACACCAGAGCGTTACTTCATTAGGATGTACATGGACACACCTAGCACACCCTCCAACACCTGTGTTCTGGGGGAAGAGTCAGGACAGGGGCCCTTAAATCAACTTTTTAAAAGAAGTTTAGTTGTGTAAGGCGGAAAGACCTCAGGAAGGGACCTCAAATCTCATTACCACGAACTGATGCTGAAGAAGAGGCCAGAAGGATGAAAACCAATATTTTCTCTGTTTTTACTGATTATTCTTGTTAACTAGCCTCTTATTTCTTCTTTTCCTTTCTCCTCCTCTTCCTCTTCCCTTATCCTTCATTAAAATGAAGACAAATTTTGACTTTTGTCAAACTAGATCAGTGCTAGGATCACTTAGCATAAGTTTAGGATTTGAAGTCAGACAGGTCAGGGTTCAACTTCCTGTATGTGATTACCAGCAAATCACTTCCCCTCATAGTCTCTCAATTCCCTAATCCAAGTCTCTTAAAGTCAGCTAAACAATGGTAAAATTAATATAATATTAAATGGTTGGATGGTCAAACCTATTGTGGTCATAGGAACTTGGAAGGAAGCCTCTAGAGAACCATGTTTAAACTCTATTGTTAGTGACTTGGGTTTTTTCCCCCCAAGACATTTGGGGTTAAGTGACTTGCCACTTTGAAGTGACCCAGCTAGTTAAGTGGCTGAGGCCAGATTTGAATCAGGTCCTCCTGATTCCAGGGGAGTCACTCTATCCACTGCACCATTTAGCTGCTCCTTGTCAGTGACTTGGATACTCATCCAAATTGCTGATGACATAAAGCAAGAAGGATCCAGATAAAAAGAGATTTTAATAGGCTAGTTTATTGGGCTGAATCTAACAAGATGAAATTAAATAGGAATAAATACAAAGTCTAACATTTGGGTTCAAAAACTGACTTTACAAATACAAAACAGGGAAGTCATAGTTAAAGAACAGATTGTCTAAAAATATTTATTTAACAGGGAACAAATTTAGAGTGGGTCAACAGCATGACATGACAACCAAGAAACCTTAAGAATTTTTGGGCTTCATTTAGGAAGTGTAACTTGAAAAAATAAGGAAGGGATGGTCCTTATATTTGTTGCCTAATTTAGACAATGCCTAGAGTATTGTGACAGTTTCTGGGTACCACATTTATGAAGAACACTGACAAGCTGGAAAGAATCTAGGTTATGGAAACCAGAATGGTGAAAGTTTTTGAGTTGATGCCATAAAAGAGTGGCTGAAGGAACCAATTGTTTAATCTGTAGAAGAATAGATTTAGGGGCAGCTAGGTGGTGCAGTGGATAGAGCACTAGCCTGAAATCAGGAGGATCTGAGTTCAAATCTTACCTCAGACACATAACATGTCCTAGCTGTGTGACCCTGGACAAGTCACTTAACCCCAACTGCCTCAGCAAAAGAGAAAGAGAGAGAGAAGAGAGAGAGAGAGACATAGAGAAAGAAAGAGAGAGAGAGGAGAGAGACAGAGAGAGAGAGAGAGAGAGAGAGAGAGAGACGAGAGAGAGAGAGAGAGAGAGAGAGGAAGAGAGAGAGAGAGAGGAGAGAGAGAAGAGAGAGAGAGAGGAGAGAGAGAGACAGAGACAGAGAGAGAGAGAGAGAGAGAGAAGAGAGAGAGAGAGAGAGAGAGAGAGAGAGGAAGAGAGAGAGAGAGAAGAAAGAAGGAGAAAGAAGAAGAAAGGAGGAAGAAGGAGGAAGAAGAAGAAATCTGACCTATTTGATTTTTGGGAATATCAGTTTATCCACAAGATAGGGCTGATGATATCTTCAGTCCTCAGACTGTGGTTGCTGTGAGGCTAGGAGCACTTGGCTCACTTGGAAGCATTCTGTAAATGTCATCATGCTTCTTGTCACCAGCTGCTCAGACTGCTAGGGGCCTCTTCTTCCTACTGGTCCTTGCCCTTAGTTCTCCAAGTCTCCTTTCATTTTCCTCTTAGATTCTGAGCTTCCATTTCTAGCACTTGGCAACACTCCTAAAATGCTGAGGGGGTGGTTAAAGCCCCTGTCCAAGGTCCTTCCACCCTCAAAAAATTCACAGGTTTTTTTTTTTTTGAGAAAGTTTAAAAAAAATCAAGCTTTATCCATCCTCAGTCTTCATCCTCTGCCCTTGAGTAGTTATTTGTGTAAAAGGAAAGGCCAGACACCATTTTAAATGTCATCACCAAAATTATATCTCTCTTCATCCTGAACCACGTCCAATTTATCCCAGGGATTTTGTTAAAAACACAAAGGCAGATTTAAGCTGACATACAGAAAGAGATAAGCACCTTGGCTGGTCTACACATGTACATATTATCCTTGGGGATGTCAACGATACTGCAAGGTGGGCCCCTGTCCTCAATGAACTTACAGTTCTGCTGGAAAGATAAATGTACAGCTGAGAAGATGACACATATATCAGTAGATGATCAGGGCCACGGAAGGTACAGCCACCAAAGCATAGGGAAATCCAGGGAAGGAGAAAATGTGATGAATTGGGGATCGTCAGGGACTTAGGTAAGACCTTGACAGAAGGATAAAATTTGGCTAAAAGAAGAGAAAACAAGAGGCACAGATGGGGACAAGTGAAATGCATGGACATAAGAAGGTTTGGTGCATCTGGATAGTTGTGAGGTTCAAATATTTTTTTTATTTTTTAAAAATAATAGCCTTTTGTTTTTCAAATACATGCAAAGATACTTTTCAACATTCACCTTTGCAAAACCTTGTGTTCCAAATTTTTCTCCCTCTCTTCTCCCTCCCCCTCCCCTAGACAGCAAATAATCCAATATAGGTTAAACATGTACAATTACAAGATAATATTTATAAAACACTTGTTCCCTTTTTACTCTCCACTCTTTCTGTGGTAGTCAAACCTAGTTAGCACTATTTATATAGTCTGACTTAAAGGAAGGTACTTAACTTTTCTTATCTCCATTTCTTTAACCATAAAATGGGAGAATTAGATGATGTCTAATAGCCCTTCCCAGACTTCCCAAATCTCTTTCCTCTAAAATGGTGGTCCTCCAAATTTCTCATGCTGTAAGAGTGATTTGGATTTCCTGACTATAGTTTTTAATATTGGTATGAGGAGAGAAGAGGAGAGGAGAGGAGAGAAGTAGAGGAAGTATATATGATGGCAGTAGAGGAAGTATATATGATGGCAGTAGAGGAAGTATATATGATGAGAACTGGTAAGAATATGTTTGTCAGAAGTATTATGAATCTCAACAAAAGGGCTTTATATTGAATATAGAGGAGGATGGAGAAACCTGATCATAGACATATGCCAAACCAGATTACACAGAAAATAGCAGGAAAACAAACAAATATTTCATAAGACACAATATCTGAGAAAGGACATAGTACTTGTAGATTGGGAAACATCACAAACCTGACACAGAAACATAAAATAGAAGTAATGGGGGACTTTATCTATATGGATGCCTGTTAGAATTCTCTCTGCCAAAATCAAAGAAAACAACCAATAAATTTTTGACTAGCCCTAATAAAAATTTTATATTATTATTATTTTTAACATTATTCAAGAAGTATATATATTAGATAAACACTCCATGATTTATTTGTTTAGTAAGTCTGGATTTTCTCATCTTGGGCTCTCTTAAAGAGGGCCACACCAGTCTTGGGAAAAGCATGAAAGTGTAAATATTTCTAGGTTCTATGTGCTTTTAAAAAAAAAAAGTTATTTTTAATTTATGGAATAAGATAAGCATTTCCAAAACATAGTGTAATAAAAAAGATCACTGCACACAAAATTGCACATCAGTTATGTACAACTTGTTATTGCTTTTAAATATATAATAAAGTTATCATATAAATTTCCTTTTTTTCTTTTTTTCCTGTCCTAGAGATGGTTATCATTAAACACAAATAGGTATATATGTATGTAAATATTTATACAAGTTTATATTATTATTAATGATTAATTTTAACTATAGGCAGCAGATAAAACCTGGTTTAGAATCAGAAAGACCTGAGTTCAAATATGGCCTTGAATACTTATTAGTTGTGTGATTCAGTGCAAATCTTCTTTACCTCTTTCTGTCTTGCCTTCCTCCACTGTAAAATGGGAAGTATAATAGCATCTACCTTCCACAAGTTTTTGTAAACATCAAATGAAGTAATATTTGTAGAGCACTTAGCATAGTTCCTAGTACATACTAAGTGTTTAAAAAAATGCTTGTTTCCTTCTTCTTCCTTTATTTATCCTTTAAAAGGTAGAGAAAGCTCTTTTAATTTTAAGTGACAAGGAATAAATAAGTTCTAAAGTAGAAATAATATGACCTAAGGTGGAAATAAATATTCTACTTCAGAATTTGTGAGAGGCTTTTTCTAATATGCATTTGCAGAAAGGATTACAAAAAGTTTAGGGAATGGATAGGTGAGATTCCTTGGACAAAATTCTATATGGAGTCAACCCAATGGGAGAAAAAAAAAAGATTCTAGAGAAACAACCCAAAAACTACTTGAGACTATTAACTATTTTAGTAAAGTTATAGGACACAAATTAAACCCACATAAATTGTCAACATTTCTATATATTATTAACAAAGTCCAACAGCAAGAAAGAGAGAAATTCCATTCAAAATAACTATAACTAATATAAAATAGTTGGGAGTCTACCTGTCAAGACAAACCTAAGAACTAAATGAACACAACTATAAAATATTTCTCACACAAAGTCAGATTTAAACAATTGGAAAATGAATTGCTCATGTGTAGGCCAAGCCAATATAATAAAAATCTTACTAACACAAACAAATGAGTCTGATGAACACTAAATTCTTAAAGAAGAAAAGTGGAATATGTCTGAAGAGAATATATCGATGCCTATCAAATTTGATTTTATAGACCTGTATAGAAGTTGGAAGCAAGGGCAAAAATTGGAAGTTAGTTTCCAAAAAGGGATGTGCCCTAGTAAGAACAGGACCATGGGCACCTAAGCATAGAATCAACTAAAGATGACAAGTTTTATTGGGGTTAAGAAGTGACATAAGAAAGGGCCAGGACACTCCTTAGGATATTTGTGACAGTGGAGAAAAAGAACTATTCATTTCTCACTTTGCTTCTGTTTGCCCTGCCAAGAAAATAATATTTGGACTGAAAAGGTTAGAATAAAAATAGTTATTTTGGAGCCAAAAAAAAAAAAAAGGAACAAAGTATTTTATACATTATCTACTGATAAGCTTGACTTTGATTTTTTTTTTTTTTTTTTGGCAAAAATGTAGAACACATTATTAAAGAGATGGTTTATGTACATTTAAAAAGAGATGTTTGAGGGGCAGCTAGGTGGCGCAGTGGATAGAGCACCAGCCCTGAATTCAGGAACCCGAGTTCAAATCTGATCTCAGACACTTAACACTTCCTAGCTGTGTGACCCTGGGCAAGTCACTTAACCCTAGCCTCAAAAATAAATAAATAAATAAAATGAAAAATAAAAAAGAGATGTTTGCAAAGGTCTAGCTTGGTTTCCTCAAGAATAGTTTATGGTAGACTTATCTAATTTCCTTTTTTTGACTGAGTTATTTAACACATAGATAAAAGAATGTCATAGACATAGTAAGTTTGAATTTTAACAAAACATTTTAAAAATAAATTTCTTATGTAATCTTTGTGTTAAAGATGGAAAGTTGATCTAGAGGGTTATACAATTAAGTTGACTTAGAACTGATTGATTTGATGAGTGGACCCAAAAAAAGTCATCAAGAAACCATTAGCTATATATATAAGAAGTGTCCCAGCAGGGCACTGTGGCTGGCATCTTGGTGTTGAACACTTTTGTCAATGAACTATATAAAAACACAGATGGCTACTAAAATTCAAAAAACCCAAAATAGAGATGGCTTAGATGTTAGATGATAATATCAGGATCAAAATCTTCTAAATCTAGAAGGATGGACTGGATCTAACAAAATAATAGTAACAAATGTAAAGTTTTATTCTTGGGTTCAAAAAAATCAGTGTCAAAAGTACAAAATGAGAGATATATAGATGGATAGTCACTTCTATGGGAGAGTGCTGGGGCTCTTAGAGAACTATAATCTCCATAGGAGTCAATTGTGGGACAAGGCAGCTATGAAGAATGAAGGATGTGAGAGGTTCCCTAACCTGCTTGAATCAGAGACTAATGGGGTATAGTCTAATTGGAGACAGGGAAATACATAAGTATTTATGTAATTTTCTACTATGTGCCAGACATTTTTACAGATATGGTCTCACCTCTTCTGAGCAACAGGATGATTGAGGCCAGTTCCAATGATCTCGTGATGAAGAGAACCATCTATACCCAGAGAGAGCACAGAAGGAACTGAGTATAGATCACATTACATTTTCACTCTTTTTGTTATTGATTGCTTGTTTTTTGTTTTCTTATTTATTTTCTTTCCTTTTTGATCTGATTTTTTTTTTGTGCAGCAAGATAATTGTATAGGTATGTTTACATATATTGGATTTAAAATATTTTAACATGTACAAGATATATTGGATTACTTGCCATCTAGGAGAGGGGGTGGGGGGAAGAAGGAGGAAATTTGGAACATAAGACTATGCAAGGGTCAATGTTGAAAAATTATCCGTGCATATGTTTTGAGAATAAAAGAGCTTTAATAATAAAAAAATGAAAAAAAAAAACAACAAATATGGTCTCACTTAATCCTCACAACCTTGGGAGGTGGATGTCCATTTCATAGGTGAGGAAACTAAAGCAAATAGAATTTTAAATAACTTTCCCAGAATCACATAGCAGTGAATATCTGAGGTTAGATTTGAAATCAGATAGTTCTAACTTCAGACTCAGCACTTTGTCCACTGCAAATCATAATATACAATATTACAATTGGAAGAGATATGCAAGACACTAGGTGAGCTTGGAGTGGGAAGGCTATTTGCCAACTGAGATGGAGTTTATACAGTTTGTTCTTGATCATTCCTGGTTCGCTCCTACACACACACACACACACACACACACACACACACACACACACTACTCCCTGTCCATGGTGTTTTTCCATTTTGGAAAGACAAGAGCAGCTTGGCAGGAGGAAGCACCATCATAGTTCTTTGAAAAGCACTGGCTAGAGATCACATTGGGTACTCCAATTTATCCAAATAGTAACTTTCCATGAAGCTAGAACGCTAACAGTCTCATAAAAACCAGGCATTGTGGGATGTAGTGCATTCAGAATTAGAGGATCTGGGTTCAAGTCTTCCCTCTGCCATTTATTATTTGAATGACCTTAAAGATCTCAATTATAAAAGGATCCTCAATGATCTTCAGGCTACTTTTCTGCTTCAATTAATTTCTATTTACCCAATCATGGAACAAATATTTAGCTACTAACGAGTTTTTATGCACACATTCAGTTTTTAAATGGAGGTATAAAGCAAGGCTTGATGGGCTTCAATTTGATATTTCTTAGAAAGAGGTTAAACTCAGAGTTGAAGGAAAGAAATTCAGATCCTAACTTGACTACTTCCTACCCAAGTGATCTTGCCATGACCTCAGTTTCTTCAATTGTAAAGTGAGAGAATTGAACTAAATGACCTGTAATGTTAGCTTCTTACTAAGTGCTAAGTCGATACTTAACAATTCTCTAGTTCACATCTTTAGTGCACACCTTTAAAAGGAGTTCTGAAAAGGAGTTTACACAACCTTTAAAAGGAGCAAGTTCATTGGTTTAAGGAGTTCCCACAAGCCCATTTTCTGGGAGGATAAAAGAGGAGGGCAGTCGGGCAAGGATTCAGTCTGCATTGAGTCAAAGAGAAGACATCCTGTGAATTTGCAAGTCCAGCAATCCCACACTTTTGGAGGGGAAGAAGAGGATTCGAGATTCTACCTTCGCTCTGGAAGCCTCCCAAGAAACCTGCTCACAGAGGAAAAGATTATACAGAAAAGAGATCTCCTCCCAGAGAAGGATTACAACTGAGACACCAACAGAACATTACACTGTAAGGTCCCATGTAGCTCCAAGATTGATTTTGTGAATACAGGGAGCAAATGACCAAGTTGGGATTTGGATGCAAATCTGGTTTCAAATCCAGTGTGCTCTCCATTGGACCATTCTGCATTAAGTAAACTTGCATTAAGTACCTACAGTACCCAGAGTACAGTGCTAAGTGATATGGACAAATACAACAATTAAATAAGATAAAATCCCTGTTCTTCTGAAATTTACAGATAAAAATGGGGATAAGCCCCCCCAAAAAAAAAGATAAAAGATTTTCCTTTTTCTTGAGGGCCAGCTTTCCCCATGGGCCCATAGCTGAGATGGCTTAGTGGAAGAAGGCATACCAGTTCATTGGCGGCAACACACACACACACACACAAATGGACTCTAAGTCTCAAGGAGGCAGGGATCCCGTCTTAGACTCTTTGTAGTCTTTGCAATAGTAGGTACACAATAAATGTTTCTGAGAGAATGTCTAAGAACAGTACCTTCCATTTGTGTCATTTCCTTTCAAAGATTGTTCACATATATGTACATATGTATATATACACATATGTACATTTATGTATAGTTTACATATATATATATATAAAATGTCACTTGCCTCTCATCCCAACCCTGTGAGGTAGGCAGGTAATACTCTTTTTATAGATAAAGCACCAAGATCTAGTAAGGTTTAATGATTTTCCCCAAGGTCGTATATTTGGGTTTGGAAATTAAGTCTCTAGAAAGCCAACTCAATGCCCCTCCACAGTCTCATGGCATCATTGTTCCTGCAATAGGCAGAGGGTGAAAAAATTCCCAGTTATTTGTCCGGGGGTCTAACCACCCTGCACCCCGAACCTCGGCCTTCAACACATGCAGCCACAACCAGTCATAGTCATGACTCTGAGGCTCCACTGGCAGTGTTATTTTTCAGAGAAGCCCCAAATGCAATGAGAGACTTTCACTTCATATACCCACTACTAGCCTGCTGATAAAAGCATCCTTAAACCAATGGCCCAAAGAGACAAATTAGCATACAACCAGTTCTTAGAGCCCAGGAGGGGACAACCATTGAGGTGTGACTGGAGTCATTCTGGGCCCATTTCTCCTGTTTTCCTATTCCAGGCAGCCCTGGGTTTCATGGCAGCAGTGGTGGATTTATTATTCTCACCCACTCCCAATACTAGGGAGTGTGTGTTGGCCCTGGGACCTGACGCCAAGGGCCCAGAGTGTCTGCCTTTTCTTTTTTTTCTTTTGATTCGTAATTTAGAGCTTTAATATTTTGATCAGTTTTTTGTGAGGTCTATAAACTTGGATGGGAAAAAGACACATCCAACTGCCATATGCAAGACAGGCAATATGAAAAGGCAAAAGCACTTCCCAATAAACCGGGGACAGAGTGACCTGGAGTGTCTGCCTTTTTAAAGAAACAGCCTTTGGAAAAGCCTAATCTCAGTTTGGGCCTCCCAATTTGTCAACCCTTTTCTACACAAACTCTTCCCAGCTTCTCCCAGCTGGACTACAGGAGAACGGGGGAATGTACTCGGGTTTGGGAGTCAGAAGGTCAACATTTGAATCCTGGCTTACTCTGGGGTATTTGGGGGACTTTGGAATCCCAGTGCTCCACACTTTCTTCATCTATTTGTTATGCCACAGTCTCCTTGAGCTGTTCTACCTCAGTTTCCCTGCACTAGTTTCCCTTATTGTCCTGAGTTTCCCTGAATTGTCCTATCTCAGTTTCCTTAACTGTTCTGCCTCAGTCCCCTTAAGTTGTAAAAACCCTCTGGTTCATTAAACCACCATCACCACCAACAACAATTTCAAAAGATGAAAATACTATGCTTTGATCTACATTCAGTGTATCTCTCTGGATGTGGATGGCTCTTTCCATCACAAGTGTATTGGAATTGCCTTGAATCACCATATTGTTGAAGAGAGCCACTGCTTGTCCTTTCTTACAGCATATTCCATTATAATGATATACCATAGTTTCTTTAGTTGCTTCCCAATTGATAGGCATCCCTTTGATTTCCAATTCTTAGCTACCACAAAAAAAATCTGCTACAAATATTTTTGTACAAAGAGGTTCTCTCCTCCCTTTTCTTTTGATGTCTTTGGGATGTGGACCTAGCAGTGGTATTGCTGGATCAAAGAATAAGCCTAGTTTTATAATCCTTTGAGCATAGTTCCAGATTGCTTTCCAGAATGGTTGGATCAGTTCACAATGCCACCAACAATATCATTCTTTTTTTAAATTTTTTAAAATTAATTTTATAATTATAACATTTTTTGACAGTACATATGCATAGGTAATTTTTTTTTTTTTACAACATTATCCCTTGTACTCCTTCTGTTCCGAATTTTTCCCCTCCTTCCCTCCACCCCCTCCCCTAGATGGCAGGCATTCCCATACATATTAAATATCTTATAGTATATCCTAGGTACAATATATATGTGCAGAACCGAATTTTGTTGTTGTTGTTGCAAAGGAAGAATTGGATTCGGAAGGTAAAAATAATCTGGGAAGAAAAACAACAACAAAAAAATGCTCACAGTTTACACTCATTTCCCAGTGTTCCTTTTCTGGGTGTAGCTGATTCTGTCCATCATTGATCAACTGGAATTGGATTAGCTCTTCTCTATGTTGAAGATATCCACTTCCATCAGAATACATCCTCATACAGTATCATTGTTGAAGTGTATAATGATCTCCTGGTTCTGCTCATTTCACTCAGCATCAGTTGATGTAAGTCTCTCCAGGCCTCTCTGTATTCCTCCTGCTGGTCATTTCTTACAGAACAATAATATTCCATAACATTCATATACCATAATTTATCCAACCATTCTCCAATTGATGGGCATCCATTCATTTCCCAGTTTCTAGCCAGTATGATAAGAGCTGCCACAAACATTTTGGCACATACAGGTCCCTTTCCCTTCTTTAGTATTTCCTTGGGGTATAAGCCCAGTAGTAGTATGGCTGGGTCAAAGGGTATGCACATTTTGATAACTTTTTGGGCATAGTTCCAGATTGCTCTCCAGAATGGCTGGATTCTTTCACAACTCCACCACCAATGCATTAGTGTCCCAGTTTTCCCACATCCCCTCCAACATTCACCATTATTTGTTCCTGTCATTTTAGCCAATCTGACAGGTGTGTAGTAGTATCTCAGAGTTGTCTTAATTTGCATTTCTCTGATCAATAGTGAATATCATTCTTTTTTAATGCACCATGCTATCTCCATATTATTACAAGAAGAATTTTCCTATAGTATTGCTTTGAAAATATCATCCCACATCTCAAAAAAATCTTCAATGACTTCCAACTGTCTATGCTCAAACTCCCCAGTCTTTCATTCACCTCTCCCTCTCCCCAAATCTGGTTCCACTGGACAAATCTAATCTTATCCCCCACTGTTCCTCTATACAAAACCTCTGTTCCTACTAAATTACTTAATTTAGTTTTCAGAGTGAGGTTTTCTATTCTCCATTTGGCAACCTTTGCTTATATGGTCCCCATGTTTGGAATGTTCTTCTCTTATCTAAATCCTTCAAGATCCAAATCAAGTGCTCCTTCCTCTATGAAGCCTTTTTAGACTCTAGATAATCTTTCTCTCTTCTTTGAACTCTTGCATCAATTATTGTCTCCTTCACTTATCTGGCCCATACCATACACTATCAGTCTCATATAGTTAGTTACCTTTTCAAGAGGGCAAGTCCTATTTCCCCAAGGAGATTATAAGTTTCGCAAGGACAAAAGTCCATGTCTCATGTGCTGGTCCCCTCATAGAGGTGAATAGATATTAGTAAACATTTGATAACTGTTTTGGTTTTTTTGTTAGAAGCAAATTATCACAGGAAAAGGTTCAAAGTACTATATACTCAGTGTTAGCTTAAAGTGTTGTCTTGCAGCAAACAGACTGCTTTCTAGAGCCAAAGACTTGTTCCTAGCAAAGCCCTTCAATTACAACATTCTCTTAACATTTCTCCTGGCCGTGCTCAAGTTGGGAAAATAATTCTATGGGATGGTTTGAATATATCCTTTCTTTTGGAGAAATGTCAGTAGCTTAGTTCTCTATTATTTCAGATGAAATCAGGCAGAAGACTTTTGGTGGTAGCAAAATAAACTGGAAAACAAACAAAAAAATCTAGATGCCAAATCATTATGGCTAAATGATGATATATGAAGATCATAGGTTATTACTGCATCATAATAAGTGATGACTAGAAGAAATTCAGAGAAATTTAGGAAGACTTGGATGAAGTGATACTGCTTGAAGAATCAGAAAAACAGTATCCACAATGACTTCAACAATATAGATGAAAGCAAGACTAAAAGGAAGCTGAACTCAGAGTAAAAAATGAAAACGGATGATGACAACTTTTCTCAGTAAAGAGATGGGGAACTAAATGTTCAAATCCCATCTCTTATATTTACTACCTGTGTGACTTTAGGCAAATCATGTTCTCCCTGGGTTTCAGTTTCCTCATTTATAAAAAGAAAGTTAGATTAGATGATCCCTGAAGACTCTTCAAGATGCAGATCTGTGATTCTAAAAGACACTATCACTCATTGTACCGTCTGGGTTTGCTCAACTCTTCTTTACAGCAAAGAAGAGTTGAAGAGGAAGTGGATGGAGAATAATGTGAATTTTAGGAAAAAAGCATGAAATAGTTGGCATAAAAATAAAAAGATATCCAAAGCTTCCCCTCCCCTTTCAAGTAATAGAGCATAAGTATAACTTTTTAAGCAATTCTAATCATATAAGGACAGAATCAGAACTCAAGGGAGCCCAGAGGTCATCAAGTTCAGTTTCTTGTATGCATTGATTTCTTGCAAATTGTCAGCAAACTTCTATTTGAATACCTATTGCAATAGGTATATGAAGCAACCCATTCTCTTTTCAGATAATTCAAGTTGTTGAGAAAATTCTTCCTTATATTCACCTGAAATATGCTTCTTTGGAACATCACCATTAGTTCTAGTCTTGGAATCATAATTCAAACTTAATACTCTTCTGACCTCAAAATCTTAAAACTAGGGGTCAGCTAGGTGATGCAGTGGATAGAGCATCAGCCCTGAAGTCAGGAGGGCCTGAGTTCAAATGTGACTTCAGACACATAATACTTCTTAGCTGTGTGACCAATTGCCTCAGGGGGGAAAAAAACTTAAAGCTGAATAGTTTAAAACTGCACTAAGACTTTTAGGACACCATGGTGTTTAAGCATAGGGACAATGTGATCCTTAAGATTTCTCTAGGTTAAAATATCCCTAGTTCCTTCATATGATGTGATCTTGGGCTTTCTTACTATCCCAAGCCCCCTTCCTCTGGACATATTCCAGCTTTCTAATGTTCTTACAATGAGGCATGCAGAACTGAACATAGTATTTTAATTATAGTTTGATGAAACACTACATTTCTCCTTGCAGAGCCCAAAATTGCATTCAGTTTCTTGGTAATTACATTATACTTAGATTCACATTAAGCTTATAGTCAAGGAATCCTTAAAGAATTTGCCAAGAGGTAACTAGATGGGCAACAACTCTCAACTTCAAGTACAGAAGACTTGATCAGGTTCAAATAAAGTCTTAGAGACTTCCTAACTCTATCATCCTGGGAAGTTACTTGACTTCTCTCAGTTTCTTCCTCTGTAAAATGTGAAAAATAGTCCTAAGTCAGAGGGTTATAAAGACCAATTAAGATAAACTATGTACAGTGCTTTGTAAACCTTAAAATACTATGTAAATTTTATCTTTTATTATTATTTGGCCACATTTTCCTTATCCTGTAGTTGTACAGATGATTAAAAAAAAACTATAACCAGAAATGTGTATTTATCAGCATCAAATTTCCTCTTAGTAAAAGTTAATTCAATATTCTAACATGTCAAAAACTTTTTGAATTCCCAGCAATATTTTAATAGATTTTTCCCATTAATTAATTTATTCATAAAATGAATTAGCTATCCTTTCAAGCTTCATTGTCATCTACAAATGTGATATGTACATCATCTACATTTTTATCCAAGTCATAGATAAAAAAGTGAGACATAAAACAAAAAAATGAAGATTTGTTCAGTCATGTCTGATTTTTCATGCTCTCATATAGATTTATCTAATTGTTTTTACAAAAATCCATTTCCTTCTCTAGTTCATCTTATAGATGAGTAAACTGAGGCAAACAGAGTTAAGTGACTTATCTAGGGTCACACACCCAATGTCTGCGGCCAGATTCCTGATTCCAGGCCTAGCTCTCTCCATTGTGCCATCTAGCTGTTCACTAGATTTATAACCAACTACTAAAATTTTACCTGTAGTTTATCTTGGCATTCATCATTTAATAAGTATTATTTGGACAAAGCAATTTTACAAATCTACAATCTACTAAAAAGCCTTCTCTTTTCTCTCATAGGTATAATGAGAAATTACCAAATGCTTTGATGAAATCCTATACAACACATATAATGATCTGTCTAGTAATCACATCAAAAAGAAAAAAAGAAAAAGAGGTTGGTCTGCACGACTTGCTTTTAGTGAACCCCTGCTGACTCCCACAGATCTTGATTTACCTTTCTAAAAGATCATAAATTGCCGATTTAAAATTTTATTCTATTCTATACCTGCAAAGTAGAAAATATCAATACAGTGTAATCTCCTTGAGGGGAGCAATGGTTTCATTTTGTTTTGGGCCTAGGACAGTACCTTCATATCACACATATGTAAAAAAAATTCTTGTTTTTGTTTGCCTGATTTTTTGGAGAACAGGTATCCCTATCTTGACCAGGCTATAAATATAGTAATGATTCATGGGCCTGATCCTACTCTTGATGGGCACCAAACTTTGACCAGTTCCATTTTTGGCCTGAGTCAATTTTGCCTCTCTTTAAATGGCCTGATATAGGCAGTTAAGTGATGAAATGAAAAGAACACTAGTCCTGGTGCCAGGCATAGTAGAGAGGGCTGTGTCTGGAGTCAAGAAAACTCATCTTCCTAAATTCAAATATGGCCTTAGATGCTTACTAGCTGTGTGATTTTCAACAAGTCATTTACCCTGTTTGACTTGGCTTCCTCATCTGTAAAATGAGCTGGGAAATCGTTCCAGTGTCTTTACCAAGAAAATCCCAAATGGGGTCATGAAGAATTTGACACAATTGAAAAATGACTAAATAATAGCAAAAATGCCTGATGCTCTCTTCTCATTGAGAAGCTTCCCAAGCTGGTGACTTAGTGAGGACACCAGATTGCCTATCGGCTTTTTATAGCAGCTCAAAACATTGGAGCTCAAGTGATTCTCCAGAAGATTACAAGCATGTGCCCCAGGCCCAATTTTAATAATAATGCTTGTTGAGTTGAATTGACTGCAAACAAGTACAAATAATACAATTCTGCATCCCTCCTGGAAAGAACCATATTATAATGGATGACAAACAAGTCAATCAATCAACAAACATATTATTAAATGCCTACTCAAAGCCAGCTCCAAGTATTCTGGAGACCAGAGCTCAGTAAAGTTATTTAGTCATGTCAACCATCTTGGGCTCTTTCCCTAACCTAGTCTCTCACAAAAATTCCTCCCAGGAAGCCAGTCTGATTGTTCTCAATTTCTGCCAGTACAGGTAATTACCTCTGCAAGCTTAAAGACTTGCCCAGAGTATTGAGAAGTGAGGTGACTTGCTTAGGGTCACAGATCTAATATGTGGTCCTTCTAATATGTGTTAGAAGCTCCTCCTCACTTTATCCTCTATACCTTGTAGTCTCTATAGAATATGGATAACAATATTTCTACTACTTACTTCACAGGGTTGTTGCGACAAAAGATTCCCAAACTCTCTGTAAGTGTAAACAATTACAGTTATTTTCTAATACGTCTCTTGCTTGAGGTCCTATATTGCAGCAGAGGAAAGAGGGAAATCCAAGTCTTCCTGAGGTCTTTTTTTTAAAGCATTTGGGGAATATGGATCTGCATAGTCAGGGCCCCCAGATTGGGGTCTCCGGAGAGTGAGATAGTACCCTTGAAGGTCCCCCACCTGTCTGGCAATCTGCTGCCAATCCTAACTCTGTCTCTTTGCTGTCAGGCAGGTGGACTGGTGAGTGAGTCATCCTAAAATTGCTCACAGACTTCAGTACTGCAAAGAAGCTGCAATCAGCCCCTACTGGCTGCTGCTTGCTGTAGTCACACAGCAATGCAGTGTTCTTCAGAGAACTCTGCCCAGCTCCCTGGATTAGCCTCTCAGACTCTGTTCTGAAATCAGTGGATTTCAGAAGAATGTGTCCTGGAAATCTGGCCCCAGCTGGCTCCTTGCTTCTCATCTTTTAAATACTACAGAGTTTCCAAAGATACTCAAGGCTGGATTTTAGGTAACAGCCACACTACCTAAAAAGAACGGGGAGGTCTCTCCGCCACACATTCTACTCTCCAAAAAAACCTTGATCATCTGAACATACTCGATGCTTTTTGACATCTATGCTTTTGTTCACCCATTATACTCTCTTTTTGGCTAGTGAATGAATTCTTATCCATCCTTTAAAACCTGCCTCAAATGCCAGCTTCTTCATGAAGCCCTTCTTATTGTCCTTGTGAGAAGCATTCATCTCATGTTGTACTGTTTGGATAATATGCGTATTGTTTTTTGAAATTATGAATCATAGTTATTTTTAAATGTTTTTATCTCATTACTAGATAGAGTTTCACAAAGAAAAGAACTAGTGATATGCTGGTAAATATTTAACAACTGGATCTCTGGAAAAAATAAAATGTATGAATGATACATTTTTATAAATGAGTTATATCTGTTTAATATATATTAAATATCTATTTTCCCCTATAGCTTTAAGTCTAAAAAGCAACAAAACAATAAATCAACCTCTGATATGTAGCATTTGCTGATGTTTAAGGTATAAGTGCTCACACTAAAAATTTAACGATAAGCTTTTGCTAGTACAAGCTAGCTTTGGCATCTCCTGGCAAGAACCATATCTCACCTAAAATTTATACCCCTCTCCTTCATAGTCTCTAAGGTCTCTATGGATATTCCCTGCTCACTTCCCAGGCAATCATATGTATTACAACATTTTAGTGAGTCAAAAATGACCAAAAGACTAAGGCCATTTGCTGAGAGCTCCCTTTCTTCCCTTTTCTCATCTCACATCACTCAGATGCCTTCTGCCACTATCTTTTTCTTTTCTCTTATCTGACATAATGGCATGAGCTTTATCTTTCCCACAGTCAACCCTTACACCTGCAAAAGTGATCCCCTTCCACTCTATCTTTTCCAGCAGATTGTCCTTTTTATCATCCCAGCTCTCTCAGTTGTCTTCAATCTCTCCCCATCTCTTGACTGCTTCCTTTCTCTCTACAAACATTCTCTTATCCTCAAAAAACTTCCTTGTATACATTAATCCCTATTTATCTGTTATTTAGCTTGTTTGTACATATTTGTTTGTTGTGTTTCCCATTAGATTCAAATTTTGGGATTCCCATTAGATTGAGATTCTTATCTTTTAGTTGTCCTTGTAATCTCCATTCCTAGAACAATGCCTGGTACATAGTATGTGCTTAATAGATAATTGACTACTTCCAATCATGTGGCAAATAGACATTGAAGAGACTTGGTATTTTGGTGTGATGTGGCAAACCTTGAGTCATTTATTTTTCATAGAATCACAGAATTGGATACCTGGAAAACAGCTTAGCACCCATCTCTCACCTACCCAATGAGTATTATAGAGACACTGATTGAAGATCTTTGAAGATGGGGAATCTTCTCCAGTCAGCCCATTCTACTTTTGGACAGCTGTATTTATTAGGAAGTTTTTCCTCTGTGAAACTCAAATCTGCCTCTTTTCAACTTTCCACCATTGTTCTGGTCTTGTCCTTGTGGATCAAAAAGGACAGATCTAATCTTTCCTTCACAAGATAATTCTTCAGATACTTAAAGGCAACTATTATATCCCCTTCTTAGTTTTGTTTTGCTTTTTCCCCTCTGGGTTAAATTCCTTTAATTGATCCTTGTGTCACTGATTAAAGGTGCTTCACCATACAGTCCTCCTTTGAACACTGTATCTCGTCGGAGTCCTTCCTGAACCACGGTGCCCAATTGAACATAAGAGTCCATAAGACATCTGGCATTGGCAAAGTCCAGTGGGATAGTGGCCATCCCTCTCCTGGAAGTTCTGTCTCTCCTAATATAGCCTAAGGGTACAATAGAATAGTCTTCCTTTCACCCAGTGACAGCTGCAGTGTCAGAGGGCTGCGTCAGTTAAAAGATTCTTTCTGGATCATTCTCTTACTTTAACTTTCCCATGTGGCAACTAGTATGCCCTGTCTCTGCACCCTACACAAGGGCAAGAGAGATGGATTGTGCCTTTTCCTCCTATTCTCCCATTGCTTATAGGTAGAGCACAGGCTCTATTAAATTTGCACTTGGACTCTAGGCTGCCTTTTATTCCCTTTTTTGAATATCAGTCTAAAAGTATATATGAGTCTAAAGGCATGATGTGAGAGGTTCTTGGTCTAATGAATGAAACTAGCTAGTGGCCGAGAAAGTTGCTGAGAGAACATGATCGCTCATGGGCTGATCCAACTTTGGTTGTTTTATCAGTGGGCAGGTAGGTGAAATGTAAAACGCCTCATCAACAATCCCATGAACTGTTTTAATGGTTTAAAGATTAGTTTCCCAAGAAAATAAGTTCTTGAATTCTATTTTCTCTTACTGCCAATGTGAATTTTTGTCTGTGGTTTAGCATTTCTTTCATGCATAAAAAAAGAATACCTATGTCTTATCTGATCCACATTGAATAATAAATATCTTTCTACTTTGGGGAAGAAACCCTAAATGTAAGCTCCAAACAAATAGACCCCGAGATACTACTGTCGGGTTTTAATGAGCCAAAGATGTGAGTCTAGTATTCTCCTGCTTCCCTATTTGAGGTCATGCTCCTCTGGTCAGACCATATCCCTGAGTCCACAGTTAAAGGATCCTTTGGTGTAGATGATAGTACTGTAGACTGTCTAAGTCCCAAAAGTGGAACATCAAGGTTAGGAGAGCATAATACAATACTCTGTACACAGTAGATGTGTAATAAATGTTTTATGAATTGAATTAAAACTAAAGGGGGAAAAAAGGGTGGCCAGGGACTGTTTCTTTTTCTCCCAAAGTGCCTAGCACAAGGCTGAACAGACATTAGTTGTTTCATTCATGAAACATCTCTTTCCTAAATTCATGGAGGGTAGAGGCAGAGAGGTAAATTGAAAAGATCACTGTTCTTGGAGTAAGAAGCCCTGGGGGTTCAGGTGCTAACTCTGACATTATTGAGACTTAGGGCAGTTTCACTTAACCCTCTCCATTTCCTCTTCTATAGAATGAGGATGTTAGAATTATCAGCTCTGAATCTGGGCTCTTATGAAGCACCTGGGCTAACCCAACTTGTGGGTGTACTTTGAATAATAAGATAATATATTAAATGGAAGTAATTTGAACAAGGTAAAGTGCTCCAGTGATGAATGTGGGGTGATATTATGAAGAAGAGAAGGTTTTGGTTGGGAAGATGACGCACAGACTAAAAAGTTTAATAGCAATCTAGCTGTTATTACATAACACCACCAGATAGAAATACAAGGTATGTCATGAGAATTGGCAGTTGATTGATAGACCAGAGAACGGAAGATGACATCCCTATAGGAAATAACCAAGGCCTCAGGAGGCTGAAGAAAAGGAACATGATGTTGACAAACATGGTCAGGATTATAAGAAAATAAACCAAAGGTTCTTGGACATCTTGCTGTTCTGAAGGAGGGCAAAGAGCTCATCAACTCAGAGTTTAAACTTGGGTCTAAGTAATTTGACTACTTTTAATCAAATTTAGCTAAGGTTAAATAGGACTTCACTAGCAGTACAGCTGTCCTTACTTATTAGCTGCATAACTTCAGGGAAGTCTCTTCCCTCTTTTATTTTCATTGATTTGTTTTTTTACTTTATTTGCTAGTAAATGTTGCCTCAGTTTCCTCAATGCTAAAATAGGACAAATAACAGCATCTACTTCAAAAAGTTGTGATGAAGTTCAAATAAGATAATATTTGTAATTCTATACACTGTAATCATTTGTTACACTGTTCTCTGAAGCATTACTATGAAGATTTTTAGATGGAATGGAGATGGGGATGGGAAAAGTAGGATAATGAGGAGGAAGGAGATGGTCAGTTTCTTACATTTATAGATTTTTAAGAAGTAAGGATCTTTGGCCATAAATGTAAAAATTGTTTGCATCAGTGTTTGAGCAAAATTACTCCATGTTCCCTTTTAGCATTAAACAAGTGAAGCTGGTCACCTGAGTTTCATTGATCATTAATGATTTACATCCCAGCTAACCAGCCACCCAGGCCATCTTAATTTGCCCAACCATAGCTGTTGCCTTATTTCTTCTTACCTAGAGAGCACTTGGCACTCTGGATTCCAAAAAATGTGGCTCTAATCTTTGGGGAACTTAAATCTACTAAGATTTTAAATTCTGGGGCTGACCTGTCTTGAGTAATTGCAAACTTGACTAGTCCAATGTACTATCTAACCTGTTCCAGACCAGATAAGGTGACACTTCATATTGCCATCTACTTTGTTAGTGGGTGTGTTTCAGTCTTGAAACTAATCCCTCTTCTTATACCTACTTTTTGCTTCTTGCTCTTAGTAAGATAATCAAATAGTACTATGGCTTTTGGAAGGGTATGTCAATTGACTTCTCTATAGATCAACTCACTGCCCCAAGGATCCTCCAAAACAAAGCTCTTCCCTGTCCACACTCCTCTAAGTGTCATATCTCTCCCTATTATTAAGATGTAAGTTCCTTGAGATCAAGAACTGTCTTCCCCATGCTTAGCAGAGTGCTTGGCACATAGTAGGCAATTAATAAATATTAACTGAATGATTGAATTTTATTATAGCTTTCTATTGACAGAACATATGCATAGGTAATTTTTCAACATTGTCCCTTGCACTCACTTCTGTTCCAACTTTTCCCTTCCCTCCCTCTACCCCCTCCCTTAGATGTCAGGCAGACTAACTTATTTTTTATTCCCATTTCTTGTTATAGTAACTGTCTCAGAGTAAAGACCTAATAAATGCTTTCTCATTTGTTGAGTTCAACACTTGTTAATAAACTGAGAACTAGTTATCTTCCCAACTCCCAACAAAAAATTTAGTGAGCAGTCAAACAAGGAGTCTGGAATTTGAAACGTAAAAGAGCCAAGAAAATCTGTTTCTAGTATTTGGAAAAAACTAATATGAAGCTGATTGACTATAGAAGGAGAGCAATCAAGACCACATTGCTGCTGCTTATGAAACTAAGTCCAGAACTCAGTTTAACTCCTTTCTGAGTCCAGGTTTTCTTATTTATAAAATGGGGATGATAAGATTTGGGCTACTTACCTTAGAAGGTTGTTTTGTGGAAATTACTTTGTAAACTTCCAAGGATTATACATGAATGTTAGCTATTGTATTATTTCTAAGGTTCCTTCCAACCAGTGGTCCTCAAACTTTTTAAATAGGGAGCCAGTTCACTGTCCCTCAGACTGTTGGAGGGCTTGGACTATAAGTAAAAACAAAAACTCACACTCTATCTCCACCCCTCAGCCCATTTGCCATAACTGGGCGGGCCACATAAACTTCTTCAGTGGGCTGTATGTGGCCCACGGGCTGTAGTTTAAGAACCTCTGCTTCCAACTCTAAATTCCATGATACTGAAGTGTGTTTCCTGAAGACTATAACAAGAAGACAATAAGAATGTAAGCTTTAACCACTGGCTAGTGAAGGTGCTTCAGACAAATTGAATGGGACAGAGAGAAAAAGAAGACAGGTGAAGGTAGATAGGTAGGGTTTCTAAGGACTAGGGCCAAAGACACTTCCTAGAAAGGGCTGGAATAAGGAAAATGGATGTATGAATTGTGTGTGCTGAATGAATTATATGTCAGCCAAGGCAAGCAGTGTTTAGATGCAGGAAAACCTCTGAATCTTAATTGCTCTTATGCTTTATTTTATTTTCATTGATTTGTTTTTTTACTTTATTTGCTAGTAAATGTTCCTTTTAAGAACTTCAACCTTTTTCCTTATCTGAGCAGAAAAGGAGAATTTTTTTTTTTCATACTTTGGACAAGATAATATCTTGAAATATCCTGAAAAGCCAGATCTGGCTTGTTTTAGGTTACAGATCCGGGGAAGAAGTAATAAGAGTTGAGACCAAACAAAGAAGTCAGAAGAGGAGTAGGGGAAGGAGGGAAAGAGGTGTGCATAACTGTGACTACATCCTTTCATGTAGGGTTTTTCTCCATGGTTTGAGTTATAACTCTGCTGAACTTTTTTGGGGAAAGTCACAGTAGACTGATGATTGAGTTCATTAAGAATTAAGAAAACCCCTTGTTCTCCCCAAACTGCTATAAAAGGGATCAGGTATCTGCTTGGAGAATAATCAAGGAAGCTGTCATAGAATTGTAGTATTATAGATATCGAACTGAAAGGAACTTTAGAAGCCATACAGTCCAACAGTTCCATGAGAAAACTGAAATTAAATAATTTGCCCGAGCACATAGGTAATAAGGTAGTCTGGTAGTAAAATGATAGAATTAGAATTCAAACCCAGGTCATTGCTAAAAATCTAAATCTGATACTATTTCTACTGTGCCCTATTGTGTTAAAGAAAAGCCAAAACCCTAAAGCTGGATTTCTATGTTTGTGTGGTCCTGCTGAATAAGAGAGCCAAACCCACTGTAGAAATGATATCACTTATAGTCAGTCAATCAATAAACATGTATTATTCACCTACTATGTGTCAGACGGAGTGCTAAGCAGATACAAAGTAATACAGTACCCCTTAGGGATGGATGCATCATCTACTACCTCCTGATCCAGCTCCTCAAAGCCTATCTCTACAAAGGAACAGTTACCTGCCTCCAAAGGGTAACCATTTTCACCCACACAGGGTGCCTCATCAAGTATTCTCCAAGGCCCAGGATTTCCTCCTCCCCCTCTTACAGCAAGTGACCAAACTCATTAATCAGCATCAAGTTCAAGCAGATTTTGCCTAGATAAAGCAGAGGAAGTTAGTTAGCTGTGGCTAGGGATGTCCCTTAAACTTTGTTTGCTTGAGTTTCTTGAGTTGTAAAAGGGGAATGATACCAGCACTTACCTTGCAGGGTTATTGTAAGGATCAAACGAGATAATATTTGTAAAAAGTGCCTAGAACATAGGAGGCCCTATAAAAGTACTTATTCCTTCCCTTTGTAATTTCCATGATTTTGACTTCATGTTTGCTTGGGAGATTGCATTTGTCATTTAGAAATCTCCCAATACATTTTCCTTCTCTACCAAGTCATGTCATTCCAACCTCTAAAATACTGCTCAAACTCATCTCCCCCAAGAAACTATTAATCTCATTGGGCCCCAGCTGCTCCATTCAGCCCAATATCACCATTACCACTATATATCCTGTGTAAGAGTTATAGTTAATTAGTAGCGCATTTGTTATCCATTTTGTTTGCATTCATTTCCCCTGCTTTCTTCATACTGCTTGTGTTCTGTATTCTCCTATAAAAGGATTGATTCAGGCCAATTCCAATGGTTTTGTGATGGAGAAAGTTATCTGCATCCAGAAAGAGCACCATGGATCACAACATAGTATTTTCACTTTGTTGTTGTTGTTGTTTGCTTGTTTTTTTGTTTTCTTTCTCATTTTTTTTTCCTTTTTTGATCTGATTTTTCTTGGGCAGCATGATAAATGTGGAAATATGTATAGAAGCATTGCATGTGTTTAACATATATTGGATTACTTGTTGTCTAAGGAAGGGGGTGGGGCAAAGAGAGGGAGAAAAATTTGGAACACAAAGTTTTGCAAGGGTGAATGTTGAAGACTATCTTTACATGTATTTTGAAAATAAAAAGCTATTATTTAAAAAATAAATGATCACCTTGAGGGGAAAAGACCACAACAGGTTAGGTCTCTTTTCATTCAGGACACAACCCATAGGTTCTATTTAGTTGAAGGGACCTTCAACAAAAAGAAGGAATAAGGGAGACCTGTATTCTAGTCCCAGATTTCCCACTAACTAGTGGAGTGACTTTGGGAAATCACTTACTATCTCTAAATCTCAATTTTCTTGCCTGAAAAAGCTTCCTTTAAGTTCCAACTAAGATTACTTCCTTTACTGGAAGTCTTTTTCAATCCCTTTTAACTCTAGCATCTTCCCTCTGTTGTTTCCTATCTATCCCCCACAAAATTTGTTTTGTATATATTTGTTTGCATGTTGTCTCCACCACTAGATTATAAGCTTCTTGAGGGCAGGCATTGACTTTTGCTTCTTTTTGTACCTCCAGCATTTAGTATAATGCCTGGCACATATTAGGTGTTTTAATAAATGTTGATTAATTGATTGATTGCAACATGAGGAAGTTAGACTAGGTGATTTTTCTAAGGTCCCTTTTAAGAAAGCATCTTTATCTCTGAAATTTTCTCTCCATTTGGGAAGATGGTTATTAATCACTGGGAACTTCTTGTACCCTAACAATGGTATTATTATTATTACGGAAGCTATAAGCCCAGGCTGACCTCTGGTAAATCAGCAAAGGGAGTAGAATCTAAGTCCCAGACTTCAGGCTAGGTCATCCTCAGGTATGTATGGGTAGTGTATCTGACATATAATAGATGTTTAATAAGTGCTGTCTAGTTGATTGAGAAGAGAAAATTCTTTGTATCCTACCCCATGTAATTGACTAACAAACAATAGTCGTATTGATTATATGTCAAGATGAAAAAAAGTTGTTGTTCTCCTTCTTAAATACTTCACAATAATGCTCTTCTTTATGTCCAGTACTTCTCTAAGGGGCCAGCTATCATTAAGAAGGAAGAACTAATATATATTCATCAGGGTCTAAACAGGTACTAATAGACCTATTTGGATCCTCTCCTAGCAGGAATTTCTTCCCTTGACAAGGAGTTTGACATAGTCCACAGCCAGTCTACTACAACAAACGGTAGCTCATCCACAGGAACCTAATTCACTGAATTTACCAACTCTTCCTGAAGTGTAAGTGTAAGTGTAAGTGTAAGTGTGTGTGTGTGTGTGTGTGTGTGTGTGTGTGTGTGTGTGTGTGTAGACAGAATAGATTACAGGGATTTTTAACCATTGTTATGTGTCATGAATTCGTTAGCCTAAGGATCCCTTTTTAAATGCATAAAATAGCATATGCAGAATTACAAAGGAAACCAATTATATTAAAATATGATTATCAATTTAAAAACATGTTCATAGGTGCCAGGTTAAGAACTACCTAAAACAATAAGCCCCCTCTTCAATACTAAAAGATAAACAAGAGAGATTTTTTTCTCTCTTCAAAAAATATTTCATTACAGGTTTAAAGCATCTTTCTGAAGGAGCTCCGATGTGCCTAAACAGGGGCTTCACAGTTGGAGAGCATATGTGTCAGAGGAGAATTGATGTTTTAATACTGCCTTGACATTTAGGTCTTTTAACATTTCAGTTTCTTTTGCGGCAGAAACATTTATTTTTAAAAATCTACATTTATATGATGAGAGGGAAAAGTTAGTCCTTATTATGAATCTGATGGTGGATAATTAAGCATCCTTAGTTCTGAAAGCAGCAAACTCAATTATTCTGTGCCTAGCGTGACACCTCTCACACCTTCTTCTCTGAGTCTATGATAGCGACATGATTAGAAGTTCTGCAGCTAAAATACACTTCCTGAGAACTGAATAACAGGAGGCAAAAATATTTCTGTTTATAACAAGCTGCCATTTGAAGAAGATTTTTAAATATGTTCCTCTTCCACACACACAAATCTGACAGCAGTTGCATAATTAAAGCCCCAACAGGCAGTTTCTTTTAATCCATTCAAGTAAATCAGTGAAAAAATCCTTTAGGAAGTAAAATGATGAATTGTTTAAATCATGCTAGATTATTTCAAACATATGTAAGTGAAAGAAAATGCATAAGATTCCTCCCCTACAAAATACTGAGCGCAAAGCTATCCTTATCAACTTCCTTGAAACAGATCTGAGCAACATGGCTGGTGTTGCATCGTTCATAAGATAAAGATTTAGACCTGTAAGGCAATTCAGTGACTAACCAGTATAACCCTTCCTTTGATGGAGAGGGAAAGTGAAGCTCAGAGAGATTTAAATAATTTGTCTAATGTCACACAGTATGTAGCTGCACTAGGATTTAAACTTAGGTTCCCCTATTCATCTGTTTGTTTCAGATTCACATTAAAATATTTAGTCCTCCTAATGCTCTCTCTGTATATGGCTTTACTCAATGCAAAAGGAAGCACAGAATTAACAATTTCACAGTTTTCTGGACCTGTCTTATTTAAGGATATAAGCTAGTTTCCAAAGTAAAATTTTCTTTTTTGTGTGCATTAACCATTTTTTTTACTATTTACATATTGGAAGTCAAATCAGTAATTTGCCAAGTCTTTTTTAATGCTATGTCAGATATGAAAGTTATCTGCAAAATATCTAGGTACTGTTATTTCCGTTTTCACCTAAGTGTTCTCAAATTGTATCTATACCATTTCCTTGGAAAAACACCTCAGTCCTTCCTGAAATTGATCTCTGTGTCTCTCTTCTAGGATGATAAGAATAGCAGCATTATGTCTGTCAATAGTCTGAGCCTCTCTTTTTATGCCTTACTCCCATTAGAACCTTCCCTGATAGGTCTAACACCTGTTACCTTCACAACTTCAGGAAGAAGTTGTGTCTTCAGGACTTTGTTTCTTCATCTGGGTTTCAAGCACAAAAATCTATAAATTCCTGTTTACCCACAGTGAGCAAACGGTTATTTGCTCTCTGCTCTAGGACCACAGCTTCCCATGGTTTCCCCTTAACTCTAAGTTATTGATTGTTTAGATTGTTTTAGTTGTTTACCTAATTGGCCTTTGATATCTTCCTGACTCTTCCAACCTAGACCAAAGGGACCTTAGATGCCATCAAGAGGAACTTCCTCTTTTTACAGATGAGGAAAATGAGGTTAAGTGACCCTTGTACAGGGTCATCTGGATGTTCTGTACTGTGCAGACACAATCTTTTAAATAGAACAAAAAACACAATTTATTCTAAAAATGTGTACCTAAAATAGAGCAATCAAGTCATTTGAGCTATCTTAATAAATAACCATGTAATTGACTGACAGGCAATAATCATACCAATTATATGCCAAGATAAAAAATCATTTACACAAATACCTATTTTAAGGTGTGCAAGGTGTAGTATATGTAATTTTATTTAATCTTTACAAAAACTTTTTGAGGCAGGAATTATTTTCACCATTTTGCAAATAAGGAAACTGAAGCTGAAAGTTTGGTGATATATTGAGGGTCATGTAGCTAATAATAAAGGGCTGAGACAGACTGAACACAGCATCTACATATAGCCATGTGAAAGATAAAATTTGACTTCTTGATCAAGAATACCATATTTTAGAGGCTCAAGTGAATCATTAAACTGAGTCAAAATAGCATAAAGAGGAAAAACACTTAATCAGTCCATGTAGATGGCCAACCAGATCATTTTAAGTCTAACAAATTCCATAGTTCTGAATGAACTATATAATTTGCCTGGGTAAGTCAATCAAAGAAAGTTGGATATTTGTTCATTTTCTACTTCACTTAATGCTGAGAAGAGAAAGCCCTGATTTCTAAATTGGGACATACCCCTGGGCCCTCTGAACTGTTGGGCTGACAAAAGCAGTGGTGAAGATAATAATGACTTTCAAGACTAAGGGGATTTCAGGGCAAGGAACTATGCAAGCAGAGGAGATTAGTATCATATTTTCCCGGAAACTGACATTTTTAGGTTCCTGCTTTAATACAAGTCCATTCTTACAAAAAGAAAGTCTCTATTTGGGTACTTGAACTGGATCCTTATGTAAGGAAGAAGGAAGAATTTTAAATTGTGGCAAAGACCCTAGGAGATTAGTCCTTGCTGTTCATATGGTTGTCTGAACAAACCGTAAGAAATCATTCCACCAAGTTTCCTGTGGGTTGGTTCTGTGGCCATGAATATAGATTCATTCTAAAACTAAATTTTTCCTGTAGCACATTTTAGAGGTGATATGTGGGAGGAAGTAGAAAGTATACCGGATTGGGAGCACAGAATCTGGGTTTGAATCTCAACTCTAGTGTTTACTACTTGGGTGACCTTAGGTTAAGTCATCAATATCTCTGGGCTTCCTGTAAATGAAGTGAATAAGGAAGAGAGAGGGAATAAGCATTTTTAAAGTACCTACTATGTGCCAACACCTGTGCTAAGCATTTTACAAATATTATCTCATTTTATACAAAAATCTTGTGAGGTAGGTGCTATGGTGATGCTCATTTTTACAGTTGGAATCTGAGGCAGACAGAGTTATGACCTGCTCAGGATCACAGAGCTGATAAGTATCTGAGGCTTGATTTGAACTCCATTTTTCCTGTCATGAGACTTAGAAGTTTATCCATTGTAGCACCTATTTCCTACAGGATTGGATTAATCTATTCCTGAGGTCCCTTCTAGTTCTACATTTTCAGGTAACATGAAAATACAGTCATACCCTTCAATGCATTGCTTGTGCAAATGTATCACTTTCCTGAAAAACAGCAGCAACAACAAATCAAAACCAGAAGACTCGAAAACCCTAGAAAGGTAACAGTCTCTTTTGACTTGGCTATGGACCTAAAACTGGAGAAGGTGGAAAGATAAGATACAGAACAATTTTCAAACACAAGATCTTGATTTCCTTTAAATAGGTGAGGCACACTTTGGAAGTTCTGTAGGAGCAATAGGAGGGCTGAGTAGGGCCTACAGCCCACAAACACAATTACCCTTTCATTGGGACATACAAGCCTAAAGAAAAAAGGTGATTGCCAACAACTTCATCTTCAGACAAGAGGATTCATCAGGAAGCCAAAGCATGTCATTAGGAGCAGAATGACATGTCTATTGCTTGTGTGCACAGGTGTTCTTTTGAATGGAATAATGAAGATATAAAGTATAACAGTGCATTTATAACATTAAGGGCAGAGTCAATGTGAGTGTGCACATGATGTCATCTTTCAGCTGGCAATATCAGCGCTTTCAAAGCACTTTAAAACTCTAGTTACTATGGCAACTCGATGAAGCTCTTAAAAGAACTTTTTTTTTTTGGTTATTTTGTATCTTTAATCACCATAACAACATAATATAGCTTTTAAAGTGTATTTTTATCCAATTTATGTTTGTCTTAGACAGTCTGCATTTGCTTCTTCCCTTTATGAAAAAAAACATAAAGCATGACACATGAAAATTCATTATAGGGAAAAGGGCCATTTATAGTCTGTGCATGTCTATATATCTATACTTATATCTATAATCTACAAAAATACAAATATTCACACAACCAGATCCATCTAGTTAGTCCCTTGTTGGTTTGTTTACATCCTATATAGAGAATCTTATCAAACTAGTCATCTAGTCCATTCTCCTGCCTCCCAACTGGCAGTCACTGTCCCAAGCTCAATCGTCCCCAGAGATAGAGGTGCCACAAGTTCCTTTGCCTATACATCTCAGTGAATCCCACGTTTCAGAAACAGCAAAGGGCAGCAAATGAGAAGTTCACGATGGTTGATCACATTTTCTTTCCTGCTATGGGGATCCTTCTCATTGGTCAGCATGCACCATCAAGGTGCCACCCTTCTCTACAGAACCTATGGGACACATCTGAAGTTCCACTGAATTGAAGTAAAGCTGTTTCTTCGAAACTCTTTGAAGAGATGAGTGATGAATGCAGCAACTGCCAACTGCAGTTCCATACAACAATTGAATATAGGGTACATAGGGGAAAGAAAGGGGAGAATTATTGGGAAAGATTGCAAGAGGGGTGAGAGATATGAGATGAAGAAGTTTAGGGTAAAAAGCAAAAGGCAAGCAAAAAGAGAGAGTTTATCAAGAAACTAAAAGAAAGCAAAGAGTACAGAAAAGGAAAAGAGGATGATGGGATAAATGAAGGAATTTAAGGAAACAAGCGGAGTATTAAAATATTTGCTGATCAACATTTGTGATGGCACAGATTTGGAACTTTCGTATTTAATGAATGGAAAGAAGGAAAAAAAAATCAATCTATTAGAAGGACTTAGGACCAAGGGACTTGAAGCATTGTAAAGGGAAGAGAAGAGAAAAAGGAGAGAAAAGATAGGAAGTAGAAGAGGGAAAATAATAGATGAGGGAGGGATCAAGAAATTCTTAGGGAGTTGAGTTTCCTTTGGTTAAAAAATCAAAATGTTCATATTACAAATGAGGAAATTGAG
Organism: Sminthopsis crassicaudata; assembly: GCF_048593235.1. Classification (NCBI taxonomy): domain Eukaryota; kingdom Metazoa; phylum Chordata; class Mammalia; order Dasyuromorphia; family Dasyuridae; genus Sminthopsis; species Sminthopsis crassicaudata. Next base: position 90,511,926 of record NC_133618.1, read on the forward strand.
GCCCACAGAGTTCAAATAATTCGTTTGCAGGTCCGATTCCTGGTGGTCACGTCAGTGCTCTGCACCACACAAGAAAAGAGGAAAGGATGAGAAAAGGAAAAAAAGGGAAGGAAGGAGAAGAAAGAGACTAGAAGAAGGGAAAGAGAGGAAACAAAGAAGAGAAAAGGGGCAAATGAAAGGAGGAGGAAAAAGAAGAGAGGAAGCAAGGGGAAAGGGGGAAAGAAGAGAAGGACTGATATGGGGAAGAGAGAAAACCAAGAGAGGGGGAAAGGATTGCCGCGTGCCCTCCTTACCTATAGTCGACACCACGGTGCCCACGAAGTAGAAGGCTCCAGTGAAGTCCCAGCGCGGACGCAGAGCATCCGCTCGGATACCTGCCGCCAGGGCAGCCTCATAGTCTCGAAGGAAAGCGAGCAGCTCGTCCTCGCCCACGTCGTGCGCCGCGCTAAAGTTGCGCAGCGTGGCGCCCCAGCGCTCCCGCGCCGCCGCCTCGGAGGGACTCTCCAGGGCAGAGAAGACCGTGGCGCCGGCCACCAGGTAAAGGCCGATGAGCGCGGCCAGCAGGACGAAGCGGCCGGTGTCCTCGTTGAGGTGAGAGCGACGGCCGCAGCAGCAGCAGCAGAGCAGGAGGCGGTGGCAGCGGCGGGACTGGGGCCGGGGGCTCCGGGCTGACATGGTCCGGACCTCAGCCCCTCGGGGGTAGCATGCTCGGCTGGAGGCGCTGCATCCCCCCGGCGGCTGGCTCGGAAAGGATCCCGCCCGAGGAAGAAGGAGAGTGAGGATGGTGAGAGTGGGGCTGGGGAGAGTCTAGCCTCACCCCGCTTGCCAGCCTCCGCAGAGCCCCTCAACGCCTCCCCGAAGGGCCAGCCGGCTGCTGCCGGAAGGGCGGCTCCCGCCGTCTCCCCGGAGCTTCTAGGCACGGAGCGGAGCCGACTGTCCCTTCTGCTCGGGCACAGGGTCTGGGATTTGCGTTGAGTGCTGCGGAGCCGGTGTACCGGTCTCAGCCCCCCGACGCCGGATCAACTCACCACTCCCGTCTTCCTCCTCTCTTCGGCTCAGGGCTGCCCAGCTAGCTCCCTGCCGCCCCGTGGCCGGGACCCGGTGACCTCTGTCCCTCATACTCCTCTCTGGGGAAGCCACAGGGCTGGGGGCAGGGAGGAGCTCCCCACTCCGGGACCCGACTCTAAGACTGCGAGGCGGCAGGTAAAGGAGAGAACCCCCAGTCACGTCCCATGGAAGCCATCCGACATGCCAGATGCAGCCTTAGGAGGTTCCTCGTCTTGGTATCCGGGCCCTCTCTCCCCGGCTCGGTAGCGGGTTTGGAGCCAGCAGCCAGGCAAGGTCCGGGGAAAGCGTCCTCTACCTTAGCTCTTGGCTAAGAACTGCTTGGTGTAGAGAGGCGGAGTCACCCGCGCCTGGGGCGGGGTGTGTGTGGGAGGAGGGGAGCGGGGGGTGGGGGGGGGAGGAGAACAAGCTGCAGTGACGCCTCCCTGTCTTCGAATCCGCGCCTCGCGGGGTACCTGAGTATTTGAACAGGTGTCTGGCACCTCAGACCGTCTCCACCTTCTCTGGTCCCCCACTGGTGGTCTCAGAGCCAACTGCGAACTTTACACGCCTTGCGGACCCTTTCGGACTTGCGGGTGGGGGTGGGAGATGGCATCCTGAAGACTTCTTGCATTCTAAGACTAAGTCCAAAGTTCAGTTTATCTTCTCCCTCCCATCTTCCAATTTCCAACCTGAGTGATGGTGCAGAGAGATTGCCAAGTCAAAAAATGTTTGACCCATAGCCTAGGATGACTTCCCTCCCGGTTTGGTCTGCTGATGGTAGGCCACCCTTCCTCTAGAAGCAACCCCCTCTCTGAGAGCCCGAGGACACTTGCGGGCTGCAAGTATGAGGGCACCAAGTCACGTGAGGTGCTTCCACCGCTATACCCCAATTCCCGTACCCCAAATCCAAGCTTCACAGCATCTTCGTTTTCACAAGCTCAGCTTCAGAACCGCGGACAGCGCAGCGGATGGGACACCGGTTTCTGGCTGAATCTAGGCTAGTCCCTCCCCAGACTCCGCCCTTCCTAAACTCCGCTCCTTCACCTACGCGTCCCCACTGGCCTGGGATCTAGGAGGTGGTTACAGAAAAGGAAGGGAGCAGGGGCTCTGCGGAAGGGAGTGTGTGTGGGTAAGGCAGATGGGATTTAGGGTCTGGGAGGGGGGAAAGGGAGGGAAACGAGGAAGGAGGAAGGCTAGAGTACGGAGTAGGGTTGGCCACCACCCTGCCCAAACTGCAGACGCGGCGGAGAAGCCCCATTTCCTTTCCTGGTCAGATTAGGAACGAGAGCCTCGAGTCAGCTACGGCGGGAAGGAAGTACTGCCGAGATTCCTAGCCGCAGAGCCGGCACGTGGAGGTGGGGGTTCCGGGGTATGTTTAAGGTGGTGGGGAGGTTGGGAAGCCCAAGGAGGAGGAAAAGGCAGGTGAATTCTATTCAGTGTTACTGGAGTTTCGCCCCGCTCTTCCCTTTGGGCTCTCTACCTTCAGTGTACCCTGAACCTGTGTGGTCTGAGTCGGGAAAATCAATATTCCATCAGTTCCCGAGTCCTCTCTCACTTTCTTCACCCTGAATTAGTCTAAGACCCCTTCGAATAGGGCCTAAGGCCAGGGCCAAGATTGGGGAATATTGAGCCAACTTCTACTAACAAAGCTAAGCTCTGAATGGATTTAGCCCTGAACAGAAGCGAGACGACCCTCTTCCTTCTCCCCCCCCCCCGCCCCCGCCCTGAAAATTCCATTCTCCGTTCCTTTTCTCCACCTTTCCTTTCAGCCCTGTAGAAGGATAAAAATACAAAAAAACAGTTCTGAGACCAGTCTGGCTCTGGAAAAGGTCTGTTTGCTGGCCAGAAGGAAGGAGTTAGGACTCCAAGGTCACTTGAAGACCCAGGGAACACTCGTCGCCCTCCCCCTTCCTGTTTCTAGCCTCCAATCCAAAGCTGGCTTTTCCGAAGGTATCAGCCAGCATTTCTAGAAAGATCCTGATCTGTTACCCCGCGATATAGAGCAAGACTCCCAAGAGCGAAGCTCCTTAATTAAGGCTGGAGAAGCTTTTCCATTTGCTCTCTCCGTGAACTTCCTTTTTAAGGTTCAGTAGTGGCTGAAATGGAAGAAGCAATCCCCTTTGCTCTTCCCTCTTCCCAAGTTCCACTCTAGATAGCACCACTGTGAGCGCTTTATCTATTGTTTTTCACACCGAAAGGAGCAAGACCCTTGCAAGCCTCATCAAAATGTGAATGCCACTGCAGTTTGTCCCTCTCCTCAATAGTAATAATAACCTCTTTCTCTTGTTTAGTGCGCCTAACTTTTTCTAAATACTTGGTAGAACAAGTATTATCTCCATTTCATATATGAGGGAATTTGGGATTTGTCTAAGATGGCAAAGCTGGTTTTAGACCTCTGGTCTCCAGACCATCAACTCCAGAAATTCTTCCAACTCCAACATGTTCCTTTGATTTCAAGTCCTGTGGCTATCTCCCCACCTCATCCCCCCAGGAGACCTCACTTCTTTTCCTATTAGATCATTGGAGGTGAAGACATATTCCTTTTTCAAATCATATTCATCTTACTGCTCCTAGTTTCAACTATCCCAATTATAACTACCCTATTGTGAAGAAAACCAAACCTACTCATTTCCATTTCATAGATGGGAAACTAAATCAAAGTTCCATGTTCCCCTGTCCAGACAAAAATGTTCACAGGTCTCCAGTACCTAAGCTAGGCTTTTAGCAGAGCTTTTACTAGTTAGCCTTCTCTTCTTTGTTCTTACTCCCTCTCTCCCCAGTTCAGTGTGAATTAATTTTTTTGAATGCTTGCTATGGGTGACCAAAGTCAAAACGTCCTTGATCCTACTTCTATTTGTCACTATTGTCACTATTCTTCATGAGCACAGGATTCATTTAAAGATGTCAAAATGTCTCACTCAGCAAACTGATTGTCTGGCTAGGAGCTCCCACCTTTCACTAAAAACAAATGCATTGCTTACATTACAATAAGTAATGTATTGTTTATTAAATATCATGTTCATTCATATCTGGCCCTACCCAGCCATTAAACCTTGTTTGTCTTCAGTCCTCCTTATCTCAGTCCTATCTTTGACCACATTTACTCCTGTTCTTTACAAATAGAATATTCATCTCCTGCTAGATATCTTTGACTTGATCCAGCCTAAAGAAATAATATTCATTTGGCTCCATTTCTGGTTGTCCAAGTTTACAGCCAGGATGGCTTTTCACTGGGCACTGTCTTTAGGATGCAATAGAAACACACCAAAGGACAAAAGCAAATTATTCATATGAGGTTTTAGTCCTTTTGCTAAGACACCTGAGAAAGATCAGGAAGGAAGTGAAATTGCCCAGTGTTTCTGTAGCTATTGGCATTACCCTTTCTCCATTTGGCAGAGTTAGATGCTTTGTCCTCCAGCTTGCTGTCCTGCCTTGATTAGCAACAAATGCATGCCATAAATCTTTCCTATGGATGATCTAATCAATTTATGTAATAGGGAAATGATTAGTTCTCTTTTAATGTGCAAGGATTTTTTAAAAAACCAACACTGTGATAAATGTTGTTTTTGCCTACTGAAATAGTATTGAAATATTGAACTTTCCAGCCTGTTAAATTCAAAGTTTATTTATTTCATGCCTGGCTTGTCACAACAGCACTTGAACAGATCTTCCCCAGGTTCCTCATCCCTACAACCTATTTTGCATGTTGCTACCAGATTAAATTTTCAAAAACTTGGCTTTTGTGGTGAACATTCTTTGACTGCAAAATTTTTGGCAACTACAAGATACTCCACTAAGATAACCTTTTGTTCTAAGGGGTCTCATTATTACCTGAATATGGTCTGCCATTTATCAGTGTGAGAAATCTTGGTGTGGAAACTCCATCCTTTGAATTGGGTTACAAAATTTCTATGATTTGTAGTCTTGGATGCATGAGGCTTAAAGATAATAAATCTTCTGACTCTAAGTGAAGAACTCTATCCGCTGGGCCACTTTGTCTCTCATCATGAAAATACTTTTGCTCAAATCCAACTTCAAGTTTTATTCCTTTGGTGTCCCTTTCCTGGAATAGTTTTCTTCCTCTTTCCCCATTCAATCTGTTGTTCCAATGCACATCTCAGTTTCATTGCCCATGCTTTCTTAATCATTCTCTCCTTCACTGTTCCTCCTCAGAGCTCCTATAGTACCTCCCCGGGGTATCACTCATTTGCCAATTATACACTACATCTTATTATTAAAACTTTTATGTGCATATAACTTACTTCTCCAACCAGATTGGAAGCTACCCAAAGGTAGAAATTTTATTTAATAGGTTTTATATCTCTTTTAGTACCTTTACTACTTAGTACCTCATACATAGTAACTGTTTGGTAAATATTTGCTAATCAATTAGCAAAGGTTTATTAAATATCTATTATGTGTTAGGAACTAGGCACAAAGCTAGGTCCCTGAGAAACAAAACCAAATATAAAACAGTCCCTATCCTCAAGAAGATTACATTCTATTTGGGTAGGAGGGAGAAGACATGTATGCATGTGCAATTTTATGTACATAAAATATATATACAAGGTAATTTGGAGAAAGAGGAAGATCTAGTGAGGGGTAGGGTAGAGAGGATGAATCAGGACAATCACAAAGTGGTATTTGAGCTGAGCTTTAAAGTAAACTATTCGTTCTGGACCAAATGTTGAAATCAGGGAGAGGAAGTGGTGAAAAGATGGTCTAAGAAGAGATCTAAGGACAATGTGGACAAAACTCATGTCCAACTTCTCTGATCATACAAGGATAGTACATGGTATTCAAGGACAGAACCAATCAAGTCATCCAGGAGAATATTTGGAAGATCAAGTAAGGCAGTAGACCATGTGTGGTGACATAAGACATATCCTAAAAAAGAAAGACCTTTAGGGGAACCATATCAGAAAGTTGAGAGAATAAGTAGACTTTAGTTGACAAGGCCACACATTGAGAAGTAAATGGGTTCCAGTTGAAAGAAGACTTGGAGCCAAAATTCTTGGGTTCAAGTCCTGACTCTGAATAACATTGAGCAAGAAATCCCATCTAACTCTTCTAAGCCTCAGTTTCTTTATTTATAGAATGGGGATTACTACCTATACCATTTACCTCATAAAGGTATTTTAAGACAAGTGCTTTCTAGGTCTTAAGAGACTATAGCAATATATTAACATGGGATTGTATAATTGCCAAAGGATCTATTCCCCTGAAGTTCTTCTCCAGGCTTCACCATTATATGGAAGGTATTGAGGAAGACCAGCATCTCTGGTGTGAGGGCTTGTCAAGCTTTTTCCGGGGCTGCTCACCCACCTTTAATGTCCACTTGATTCACTTGTTCAAATCATATCTCAAATCTCACCAATAGCTCCAAGAAGCTGCAGCATGTGCAGGGATCATACTCTAGTAAATCATCTTAGCAGATGGGCTAATCCAAGTTGAGGGTCCATATTTAAGTTAGGGAGTTATCATCCACTGCACCTAGGACCATCATTAGTCATCTTGACCTTTGTCCTGCCATTGGATTTCAATGATTCAGGAAGAGAGAGTGAGGCTGATGATTTTGTACAAGTCTGTCTCACTTAAATCCAATTCATGAACAAGCCAAGACATCACCCTCTGATATCACTGATCCTCTTTGAAAATGAAGGACAAACAACACCTGTTGTCCAAGGAACAAACCCAGCTAAATTAATATTTTCATATTAATTTCAGGGTGATGTAATTTGTGGTCTCGGCAATTCATATATATTATTTCCCAGGTCACAGACAGATCTGTGTTGGTGGAAGGAATACCGCTTCTGAGGAAATCATGAATCTTTGAAGTACAGAAGTGTACTATCAAAACTAGTTGTTTAGTGACTTAAAAGTGCTGGCAAAAAAGAGTTAACTGAGAAGAACTCAAAAAGAATTCTTTCTTCCCTCTCCTTTTATAGCATAATAGTGTAGGAACAACACTCTTTTCTCTCTGTTTTTTATTTGTTTGTTTGTTTGCTGAGGCAATTGGGGTTAAGTGACTTGCCCAGGATCACACCGCTGGTAAGTGTTAAGTGTCTGAGGTCACATTTGAACTCGGGTCCTCCTCACTTCAGCGCTGGTGCTGTATCCATTGCACCACCAGCTGCTTCGAAATTCTCTTCTCAATAATCAATCATCTTCAATATAATCCTTTTCCCAATCCTCTTATCACTGGGTACCAATCAGGAGTTGCTATTCATTCGGCAAAGTGAACTAAAGATGTCCTAGAGGGACTAGTCAGCTTTATTCCTCAAGTTTCTGAGTTTGGGTTCTGACTGAGAAAATGGTGATAAACCCTCAGGTGATAATTCTGCTTCATTCCTGCCACAGGCTGCTCTAACACAAGAGTTATTATATCTTAAATCTCACCTGAGCTTTTTCTCTCTTTCTTGGTCTAGCCCAATCTCTTCTACTGTGCTTCCTACCACAACTCCATTCTCATTTTCTGCTGCATCTTGCTGGAGAGATAAATGTGTTGGAGGCTCAGCAGTCACCACCCCTGGCACCCAGCCTAGGTGCCAGTGAATAAACATAGAACGGAGATTTAAAAAAAAAATCCGACTGGAAGCAATCCCTTCTGGAGAGAGGATATTGTTTTGGAAAGGATTTCTGCCATGGAAAAGTTGCCCTTTAAATGAGTTCTGTGATTGGATCTCTTTTGGATAACGACAAAAAAGTATTTGGTGCTAGCTGTGACTATAGCAGGGGCTCAATTAATGTTGAATTGAATCCAGGAGCTACATTGCATCATGCTGTAGGAGTTCTACCACCAAGAAAGTGTCAGTACTTTGCCCTTTCATTAATAAGGCTATATGTTTTCTAGAACAAGGAATATTGTCAGCTCTGTTTTATAAGTAGGAAAACCAGCACCTTACTAAATGATATCTGATGTTTATATAGCATTTTAAAGGTTACAATGTGCTGTACACATGTTGTGTCATTTGTTCTTGAAACAACATAGTAAAAATAGATGATATAGGTAAATTCCTATCTTCATTAAGAGATAAAGAGATTCAGAACTCTTATGTGACTTGCCCATAGTTAAATAGGTAATAAGTGTCAAAGGCAAAATTAAAAATCAGTTATCTTCGAATTTCAAACCTAAGATTCTTTCCATAGCATCACACCGTCTAAATTTTCTTACCTAGATTTAGTCATGGAAACATTAGTAGGTGAACCTGGGATGAAATCCAAATTTTGGACACACATACCTCCCTTGCCTTCTAATTCTTAGGTTTCTAATGTGAACTAGAGTTGAAGAGAATAGTTGATCTTATGAAGAGTTCAGAATGGGGATATAACCTTTAGATGGCAGCAGTGAGAGAGGTATTTGGAATGTGGAAATTCATGATGAGACTCTTAAAAGACAAGTAATCTTTTTTTTTTTTTTTTTTTTTTGAGGCTGGGGTTAAGTGACTTGCCCAGGGTCACACAGCTAGGAAGTGTTAAGTGTCTGAGAGCACATTTGAACTCCGGTCCTCCTGAAATCAAGGCTGGTGCTCTATCCACTGTGCCACCTAGCTGCCCCAAAAGACAAGTAATCTTATATGGATCAGTAATGTGACATCTTGATAAAAAAAATGCATTTCTAATCATCAAAACTGCTCCTGTGTTCAAGGAGTTAATATGTTGTGTCTCTCTCTTTTTTAGTTAAGGAAGCCCTCTTAGCTTTTGAACCTCACACACAGAGATTGAGTTCAATCCTGAGAGAGAGTGAATCTGGAGTGCTTTTGATTTCATTGTCTCTGGATTTTTATGACTTCATTTCATTTTAAGAATTGCCTTAAAGCTTATGTTTTGACTCATAAATAGGATCTCCCTAAAAGAGAAAATAGAAAGGCATTCAATGTACAATACAGATCAGGTATAGGACAGCTATCTATTTCTTCTACATAAAAAGTATTAAGCATAATAGACAGGAAAAAACCTTCCATTTACAGAAAAAAAATGAAGTGGCAGCTAATAATAGAACTACTGCTGTATTCCCTTGAGAGGTTGAGACCTAAAATAATCAAAACAAAGCATTTTGCAGAACCACTGAATAGACATTTTATCTTCTACCTCCACCTTGCACGGTGAAAATAATTTCTTCCAGATTATGTCTTCTGTCAAGTAAAGCTAGAACTTAAGCTTATTCTCTAACAGGAGGTCATCTTTTCCCAGAAGTATGATAGTGGATATAGAGAGAATGTAGTAGTGTTTATAAAGTTGATATAGTCAGTTCCACATTGACTGAGGAACTTAGGAATGTCATCTTCTTGGACTTACAAGTTTGCCTCAAAGTTTGGACAGACCCATCCCTGGATCATTGTTCAGTCACCTATAATCAAGATTCAAACGGTCCAAGGTCCAGTTTTAACTTACTTAGCCAAGCCCCAGCTTTAATTACTTTGTGCTGGCAGATGCCATATTGTCACCCTTTTCCCACCCACTCACAGGCAATCTAGTGAGAAAGAATTACTTTTCAGAGGGGAATGTCACAAAGTAGGACAGTGAGAAGAAGCTGTCTTTATAAATTTATGTAGCCCCTATCTTACAAGGATAAAGAAACGAATAAGGAAATTGTTTCAAATTCTTAAAGTGCCTGAATCTTTGAGAACAAATAGAAGCAGGAAGAATATGTTTTGTGGGTTACAAATCCTATTACACAATTTTAGGCTATATCAAAGAAGCATAGTATATAGAAAGGCTGAATGGTATAGTAGAGAGCCTTTCTTGTAGTGGATCTTATCTAGAAAGATTTAGGTTAAATCCATATCTCTGACACTTATTGACTGTGTAATCTTGGTTAAGTTACTTAACTCCTCTATGCACCTAGTAATTTTTTCAGACTTCAAGTTTCAGAAAAAGTACTGATCTGCAATGATGAATCCACAAATACAGTTTTAAAAAATAGTTTCTAGAGCACAGGAGGAGTTCTAAGTGATTCATTTTAGGAAAAAGCATTGAAGTAGAGAAGTTCTAGCCATGTTGAAAAACCATAAGACCAAGCCATATAAGGATTGGTTGAAAAATAATGTTTTTTAGTGAAGAAGACCCAGGTTCAAATTTTACCTATTTTAGACACTAGCAAACCACTTCTTTGTGCTTTTGCACATATTTGGTTATTTGTCTTTTCCCATTAGATTATGAGCTTTTTGAAGACAAGAGCTATCTTTCTCCTCTCTTTGTTTCCCCAGCTCTAAATGATTATTGGCTGACTGACTGCTTCAGTGGTATTATGGGATCAAAAGGTCTATACAGTTTTGTAGCCCTTTGTGGATAAGAAAGTTACTTTTTAATGGAGAAAGATAACATATAAAAGGAAGGTGAATGGTGGAGTAGGGAGGAATGGCTATCTGGGCTAGAATAAGGCTTCTAGGGTAGAGATAAAGAAGTCAGGAAAGTGAGTAGGATCCACAATGAAGTGAGCATAGCTGGGGTCCTTCATGAAATGAAGGCTTGGACTGCAACTCATCAATCAGCAGAGCAAGCTTTAGATCTTTTCAGGCATCTCTAGGATGAGAAGGCTACTGGAGAAGAAAGAACTCTGGACAGATGAAATCTAAATGTTTGGCCCCAGAGAACAGGACTATAAATAATAGGTATAGAGAGATAAATTTAGGTTTGATATGAGGATACATTTCCTAATAACTGGTGATATTCATAAGTAGAATGAACTGCTTTGCGAGCTAATATATTCCTCTTCACTGGAGGTCTGCAAGAAAAAAATAGATGACCACTGTCAAATATGTTGCAAAGGGGATTCCTATATAGGTACAGTATGGATTGGATTATGTGGCCTCTCAGATCAATTTCAGCACTAAAATTCTGTAATTCTAGTTCCAGTCCTGATTCTTTCATTTGTTAATTGTGTGACTTTCTTTTACTTGCCTTATCTGTGAAATGGGAGTAATAATGCTTGTTCTACCCACCCCACAAAGATGTTTAAAGAAAGTACTTTGTAAATCATATAGTGCTAAAGAAAATGTGAGCTGTTTTTTATTCTGACATCAGCACAAGGAAATTGTTAGCACACAACACATGAAAAGAGCACTATGATTTGTTTCTTTCCAGAATTAGCCACAATTCCAAGAGATGTCATCAGCCACTCTAAAGGGAACAGCCTAGTAGTGACTCACTCGTTGAGAAAAAATGACATTTAAAAAAAAGAAGTGTAGAATCTCCAGTGTTTAAAGAAGAACCAGGTACATCAATTGACACAAAATCTTCTTAGTCCTTTAGAGTATTTTTAACTTCCGACCTTTCTTTAAGTTATGAATTAGCTAGTGAAATGGTCCTCATCTGTTTTCCATGGGTTGATATTTTAGGCTCTCTTCCATATGGAAATTCTATTGCCTCTTGATTTAGCTGCAGGATGCAAGGGAGAAGTGGCATGGATAATCCCAAAGAGAAGATTTAAACACCCCCAGGTATTTAATTTAGAAAAATGTTAGGATATTTTTTTAAAGAGCAGATTTATTTTTCTATCTTTCAATTACATTCTTAGTATGCAGAGTTAATATGAAATAAGTTTCTATTCTCTGCGTTCATCATTGGCAAGGTAGCTTAGAAGGCAGCTGGGGCATGCAGGGTAACAGGGAAAAGGTAAAAGCAATCCAGGTTTAAGAACCTGCCATGGAGATTTTATAGATCTGTGAATACTGAGTGGTATTGCCACCTCCAGGGATTTAATGCCTTGGGAAAGTATAATAGTGGTCATCCCATCTCTTTATTCATAGTAAGATTTTGAAAACTATCCTCTTCATGACATGGCCCTGTGAGATAGAGGAAAGAGAGATGAACTGGGAATGAGGAGACCTCAATTTGAATCACGGCTCTCTCCCAACCATTTGTGGGACAATGGGCAAATCACCTCATCTCCCTGTTCCCTCACTGAGGCTATTGAACCATGTGATTTCTAAGGTCCTGCTAGCTCTAACCTTCTAGGAAAAATGTCCATGAGGAAAAGAGTAGGTAGAGTTCATGGAAACCATTATTTTTTATAATCAAACCATGATATCTGTCTGGTATGACTATCTAAAATGAAACACAGGCAAAGACAAGAGACTTGTTCGCTAGATATTAATTTAAATGTGCTAGTTGAAAATAGATCACAATAAAGAGAGATGGAGCCAAGATGTTAGAGTAAAGGTAGAAATTCACCTGCGCTCTCTACCCAACCATTCCAAATAGTTTTTAAAATGACTCTAAACAAATTCTAGAGTGGCAGAACCCATAAAAGACAGAGTGAAATAATTTTACACCTCAAGACAACTTAGAACACCTTCAGGAAAAGTCTTGTGCACCTGGGTGGGAGTGGAGCACAGTCCAGTGCAGGACATACTGGGACAGTCTGACCCCAGCAAACCAGGAGCAGGCCTTGGGAGCCACTGAATCAGTAGCTGTGACTTCTGGAGATCTCAGCCCACAGATGGTAAGGAGTTGGATAAGTGTTTAGAAGGAGATTACAGGGGTCTCTGTGAGCACTGAGACAGGACTTTGTTGCTTTGCCCATACTCAGTTCTGCGTCACAGTCCTGTGTGCCAGTCTCAGGGTGAGGAGGAATATTAGCACACCAGAACTTGTAATCACAGTAGAGCAAGGACCCTTTTCACAGTTCCAGAGCAGAAGAGAGTGTTTGTGGTCACTCAGACATCAGAACACAAACCTCTCTTTAGAGCATACCACTCTGAAAGAACTGAAAACTTGCACTTCTCTAGAAGTATCTCTGAAAATAGCTGAATAAAACTCTTAAAGCTTGGGACGGTACACAAAGTTAAAAGCTAATTAACAGGCTGGGAAAATGAGCAAACACAGGAAAAAACTCTAGCTACAGGAAGTTGTTACGGTGACAAGGAAGATCAAAACGCATACTCAGAGGAAGATAACAAAGTCAAAGCTCTTAATATCCAAAGAATCCAAGAAAAATATGAGTTCATCTCAGGCCAAGGAAGAACTCAAAAAGGTATTTGAAAATCAAATAAGAGAGAGGAAAACTTGGGAAGAGAAATGAGTGATTTAAGAAAATGATGAAAAATAAATCAACAGCTTGGTAGAGGAGGCACAAAAATATACTGAACAAAGTAACAAAGTACATTAGGCCAAGGAGCAAAAGAGGTTTGAAAATCCGATGAGGAGAAGAATTCCTTGAAAAGCAGAATTGGCTAAATGGAAACAAGTATACAAAAATTTACTGAAGAGAAAAACTCCTCAAAAAGTAGAATTACCCAAATGGAAAAAGAGGAACAAAGATCCACTGAAGAAAATAAATCATTAATAGAATTGGCCAAATTGAAAGAGAGGTACAAAAATCCCACTGAAGAAAAAAATTCCTTAAAACTTAGAATTGATCAAGTGGAAGCTAATGGCTTAATGGAACATCAAGAAGCAACAAAACCAAAAGAATGAAAAAAATAGAAGACCATAAGAAATATCTCATTAGAAAAACAACTGACCTAGATAATAGATCCAGGAGACATAATTTAAAAATTATTGAACTATCTGAAAGCCACAATCAAAAAAAAATCTGGACATTATTTTTCAATCATGTTTGACTCTTTGTGACAGTATTTGGGGTTTCTTTGGCAAAGATATTGGAGTGGTTTGCCATTTCCTCCTTTGGCTCATTTTTGCAGATGAGGAAACTGAAGTTTCCTCAGGTTTAAGTACCTTGCTCTCGGTCACACAAATAGTACCTGTTCGAGGTCCTATTGAACTTAGGAAGATAATATTTCAGACCTGCCACTCTGTCCACTATACCACATAGCCACTTTAATGTGGATATAAGTCCTTTAGCTTTTCTTCTTTTCACTTTCCTCCTCTCTAAAGTGGGAGTAAATCATATTTTGACTTGCTCTCTTATGGGGTTATTATGAGAATCAAATGATATCACACATGAAGTCAGTCAGACAATAAACATTTTTAAAGCACCTACTATGTGCCAGACACTGCTCTAAGCATACAAAGAAAGACAAATGAGATTCCCAACCCTCAAGAAAGTAAAAAATCTGATGTGAAGAAAGTACTTTGTAATTATGAAATCCTAAATCATTATGGAACATTATTATTCTTTGGGTACTAATCATCCAGTTAGATTATAAATCCATCTAAGCATCTAAAATAATGCTATCTTATGCCTCTCTTTATCTTGTCCATTAACATATTGTAAGAAACTAATGTCCAGCCAAAATTCAGACACAATAATTGAATAATTGATTAATTGATTGATAATCGACAATGCCTAAACTTTTTAGATTCTTACTTTTTCCTTTCTACTTCTTAAAAGAGACAGAGCAAGGGGCAGTTAGGTGGTGCAGTGGATAGAGCATTAGCCCTGAAGTCTGAGTTCAAATTTGGCCTCAGACACTTAATACTTCCTAGCTGTGTGACCCTGGGCAAGTTACTTAACCCCAGCCTCAGGAAAAAGAAAAAGAAAAAAAAAAAGTTTTCTTTCTTTTCAATGCTTGCCTGGAATGAGATAAGACAACTGGATGGGAGTAGTGTATGTGAAAAACAGGTTGGTTCTGTAGCTTATACTGACTGAGATTGCTTCCTATTTCTTTCAGGATAAAGAACTCTGAATTAGACTGAAGTCCTAGAGATCAATAGCAATGAGAAAGGAGACTCTTTTTTTTGAGGCTGGGGTTAAGTGACTTGCCCAGGGTCACACAGCTAGGAAGTGTTAAGTGTCTGAGAGCACATTTGAACTCCTGTCCTGAAATCAAGGCTGGTGCTCTATCCACTGTGCCACCTAGCTACCCCAAGGAAGGAGACTCTTAATGGAATATTGAGAGTTTTTTGGAGCAGGGATATTTTAGCACTATGGTGGGTTTGTGAAATTATGGATACTCTCTTCAATGATTCTTACTCAATTCTGTACTCATCCTCTCATAAATTTTCCATAGAGAATTTATACAACTAAAGGGCTTCCTTTTAGGCTTTTTTTTTTTTTTTTAACTTTCTCTATATTATGAACTACTTTGCCAGTGTGGTGAAAGTTATGACCCATTCTCAGAATAATGATATATTTTTTTGATGATTGAAGAAAATGCTAATTTAATTTTAGCTTAGTAAAAATAAAGACTTAAGTTCACAGATTCCTTGAAATGTATCCATAGATTCCAGGTTAAGAACTTCTGATCCAGGTCTTTTAATCTTTCTTAAGCACCCTTATGGCATCTCTCTCTCTCTCTACCAAGGTTCAATCCACTACCTTTTCTGATAATATGTTTCCTAGCTATCGTATATGTCATTTCTTTTGTGCAAATCATTGTTAGCAATATGTTACAACTTTATGCTCATTATGGATTGTTCTTTTTTAGAGATTATAGCACATGATTACCTAATGTTTCATAAAACTTTATGGTTTGCAAAGCACTCTCTCATTCGATCCTCACAATCCTGTGAAGTGTTATTATTATTTCCATTTTTCTGATAAGAAAATGAGGCCAAGAGATAAAGAATTTAATCTCAGGATCATATAACCAGTAAGTGTCAAAGGCAAGATTTATATTCAGGTCTTTCTAAATATATGTACAGTGCTCTGCCCACTATACCATTTTGTTGCCCATGATCTACAACCAGCCAATGCCCCAAGAAAATTAGTCCCAAGTAGGTAAGAGAAAATAAGGAAAGGAGATGCCAGGAGATGAATTAGTAGGTTATTAGAATAGTGTAGGGGAAAGGTAACCTAGAGAGTGCCCTCTTGATTGAAGAGAAAGAAAAAGAGAATGAAAGAAATGTTATGGATATAGAATAGGCATTTGGGAACTACCAGGCTGACTGCCCAGGATTTGACAGATTGAATCTTCCCATTAGACTTCATTCTCCATCCATTAAGGCAGAAGAAAAGGGGTAGATGCAGAAGGAGGTTGGAAAGTCTTCTCAAAACTTCTTTCCTTTCTTGGTAGAGAAGGTACCTGAGGTTGTCCTTAAAGGATGGGCAAGAGTTTTTTGGCTCAGGATGTCCCCAGAAGTCCCATACTTATCATTATCACCTCTGTGCCCAAAGAGGGGCTTTATCTAGTATTTTGTGCTCCATGAAGTTCACACTCCTTAGGCTTGCATTCAAAATTTTCCACTATGTAATGTTGTTCTACCTTTCCTGATTGTTCATACTATTCCCTGGTGGATATACTATAGGCCAGTTAAACTGGTAATCACTCACTAATCCTTGTACATGCCCCATGCTTTCCTGCCTTTGTTCATGCTGTGAAATGGATGCTCTCCTCCTTCCCCTTCTACCAATTGAAATTATACTAATTCTTTAAACTCTATCTCAGATGCCATCTCATCCATGAAGCCTTCTCTGATTCTTTCCAGTTAATAATGATTTTTTCTTGTTATAATTCATAGACCACTTTACATCTTACATGCAAAATTAATTTTTCAAGAACAAGTAGGTGAGATGAAGTTTGGGATAGCAGGAGCATGGGAGGCTGATGCTACCTGAATCAGAAGATTCTCTGTAAGGCATAAAGAATATTTAGTCACCAAACAGTAAGTCCCTAAAATGTATTATTCATTGTGCTAGATCATCTACTACCCTATGATCTAGCAGATAGTATCCAAAGGAGAGTAGCCAGAAAGGTAAAGGGACCCAAGAATAAGCCATTCAAGAAATCATTTAAGTGATTGAGTGATGAAGTTTAGTTTGGAGAAGACTTAGGGAGGACTTGGTAGCTATTTTCAAAAGTTTGAAAGCCTATTACTTGGAAATGGGATTAACTTGTTTTGTGTGTTTTTAAAGGACAGACCTAGACACAGTAGGTAGTAGCTGCTCAGGTATTTTGTCTTGATGTGAGGAAAGTCTAGCAATGGAACAACTCCTAAACGGAGTAGAAAGACATGGAAGTCCCTCGCCAGAAAGTCCATAAGCAAAGTCTGAATTGAATGTATGATAGAAGGAATCTTGTTCAATTTCAGATTTTATATTCACTGATCTCTGAGTCTCTTCCATTCCTGAATGTGTGTGATTCTGTCCAAATAGTTCTCTTACAAATTAGAATGTAAGCAGTAAGAGGATAAATACAATGGGCCATGTGTTCAGATGAGAGTTGCCTCAACTTGGAATTCCAAGAGTGTATTTCTCTACATTTACTAAGCAGTGGGAGTAGGAACTTCCTCAAATCAGTCAGTGATGGTGGGAAGGGAACTGGGAGATAGTGAAAGTCAGGATATGAGGAGCTAAGGAAAGGGGAACCAGTGGAGAGATGACATAGGTTGATGAGCATGAATAAGTGATCCAGGGAGACAAAGATAAGGAATTAGTAGGTCTAGGCTTTATGCCATTGTAAATCCCTCAATACCTCTTCACTCTGGGCTTCTTCATACCTTTTCTTTCTTCTGAGATCTTAGGTTAGGAGAAACCTTTCCTATAGTTGCACTCAGATTGCTGCTCACAAAATAAGAGAGATTAGGAATTTCTTTTGAACATGACATACCTTATTTGCCTGTGGGTTCTATTAAAAAGAAAGGAAGCAAGGAAAGAAGAGAGGGAGGGAACGAAGGAGAAGGAAGAAAGGAAGGGAGGAAAGAAATAAAGAAGGAAAGAAATAAGGAAGGAAGGAAATAAAAAAGAAAGGCAAGAAATAAGGAAGGGAGAAAGGGAAGGAGGAAGGAAGGGAAGAAATAAGGGAGGGAGGAAGGAAAGAAAGAAGGAAGGACGAGAGAAAGGAAGGAAGGAAGGGAAGGGGTGAGGAAGAAAGGGAGGAAGGGAAGGAAGAAATGGAGTGAAGAAGGAGAATGAAGGAGGGAAGAAGAAAGGAAGGAAAGATAGGAAAGAAGGGAGAAAGAAGAGATAGGAAGGAAGAGAGAAAGGGAAAGAGGAAGAAAGGAGAGATAGAACAGAAGGAAGGGAGGAAGGAGAAATAGAAAGGAAGGGAAGAAGGAAGAAAAGAAGAAAGGGAGAGAAGAAAGGAGGAGAGAAGGAAGAATGGAAGGAAAGAGAGTCTGTCCTAACAGCTTTATAAATATTGTCTCATTTATTCCTCACAACAACCTATTATTCCCATTTTATAGTAGAAGAAACTGACGCAAACAGGGTTGTGACTTTCTCAGGGCCATACAGCTAATAATTGTTTGAGGCTTATTTGGATCCAGGTTTATTTTCAGACCAAGTGCTCTATACACTGTACCAACTACCTGCCTCTAGGAAGCCTTCCTCTCTTTCCAATTCCCAGAGTCCTGGTCAATCAACCATCACCACTTAGTGCAAGCCAAAGAATCTTGCTCTAGCACAGCATATCTTATGTGTGGCAATACAAAAGCCACTCTTAACCCTAAGAAGGTTACATTCTTCTGGACAAAACAGAAGGCAGAGAAGTCATGTTTAAGTAGGAGGTAATAATTTTTAGTGTTTGCCCTAGTTTGAAAATCATGTTTTAATTATTTAAGGAGCAGGTGGTTCTGTGGTCACTGGGGAGGTTACCAGATGGCAAGTATTTGCTCTAGCATCCCATGAAGATCTTCACCAAGAATGAAGGGGACGAGATCTGCGTCAGAGGAAAGTTTTAGTTTAGTTGTGTCTGACTTTTTGGTGTTTTCTTGGGAGAGATACTGAAGTAGTTTGCCACTTCCTTCTCCACCTCATACACATGAGAAAACTGAGGCAAATAGGGTTAAATGACTTGTCCAGAGTCACATAGTTTGTAAGTGCCCGAAGCTAAATTTGTACTCAGGTCTTCCTGATTCTAGGCCTGACACTCTAACCACTGTGCCACCTACTGCCCTATGATAGAGGAAAAAGTACTCAAACTGATGAAATCCTAGATCTTTCAAAATTCTGAACTAAGCAAACACTAACAGAGTCAGAAACAAATTATGGAAATTCAGTTTCATCATTGCAGAGACATCAATAAGACTCAAAACATTTTTCTGGGAAATTTTAAGGTTCAGTACAATTCAACACACATGTATGAAATGCTTGCTTTGTGCCAGGCAATGTGCTAGTTGCCTGAGATATAAAGGCCAAAATGAAATGCTCTGGTTCTCAAGCAACTTATACTCATTTATTGCAAGTATTTAGTTAATCATTGTTATTATTAATATGGAAAATTCTGAATGAATGGAAATTTAACTAAGATTGATTAATTTTAAAATTATATAAACATATTTGTATATGTAGAAGTATATATATACATGTGAGATAATACGTATGGCTACATTTTATTTATATGTTATAGAGGGGTGGCAAGGTACATCTGCCCTTCATAGTCTTCATAAGCAGATTTTGCTTGGAGGACTGGGAGAGGTACTCATTGTATGACTTTTTGGAAGTGGTATGGAGAAAAAATATGATGTCACTGTAGGAAATACAAGGATCTAGACGCAGCCTTGATAATAGAATATTATATTTTAAAACATTACATGGCTAGAGAATTCAACTATTACTGGACCCTAGATCCTAAAGCCAGTTAATGGTAGAGCTTCTGGGGTTATGAAGCCACAAATTCTAAGAATTAGAAGGGTCTTTTGAGGTTTTGTCCAATTTATACCTGACCAAAAATCCCCTTTTCTATATAATTGACAAATGAGCGTCCAGTTTTTACATGAAAATATGTATAATCTACCTTCTGAGGCCACCTGTTCCATTTTTGGACAGTTATTGTGAAGAATTTTTTTCTTGTATCAAATCCACATTTACCTTTTTGCTGCTTCCTCCCTTTGCACCTCATTGTACTTGTGGGATCAAAAAGATTTCATCTTTCTACATGGGAACTCTGCAAATACCAAGAACTAACATGTCCCTTTTAAGTTGTCTCTTCTAGGTCAGGGCTTCTTAAACTTTTTCTACTTGCAAACCTTTTTTGTCCAAGAAATTTTTATGCAACACCAAATATATAGGTACATAAAATAGGTATACAAATCAAACATTTCCTGATAATAAATCATATTTTCACAACCTCCACAATCAGTAATGAAATCTCATATGGGGTTAAGAACCACAGCTTTCTTCTATATTCTATATAACCTTAGCTATTTCAATTGGTATTTATTTAGCATGGTCTTTCTTCATTCTAATCACTCTGTTCTATTCATACTCTTTTCTTTTTCTATGTCCTTCCTAAAATTTAATTTTAAAAAAATTTTAAGTATTCTGTGTCCAGAACTAAACACACCATTTTATATGTAATCTAACAAGAACAGGGAACCAATCCTTTTTTTCTCAACACAATGCCTTTAAAGTTCAGTCTAAAAAAAAAAAAGTTCAGTCTGGGGTGACATTAGCATTTTTTAGCTGTCATATTAAAATGTTGATTCATACTGAACTTTCTTTCCATTAAGAGTCCCAGATCTTTTTTTTTTTACATTAATGTAATTAGATTCATACCTAGTAATGTGCTGGTAAATGTTAACAATTGGTTCTCCAAGGAAAAAAAAAGTATATACAACTTACTTTTAAATTTAATCTACATTATTATTTTCTCCAGTACTTTCTTAAGTCTATACAATCAACAAAACAAGAAATCAAATCTGATTTCAAATATTAGCTGATTTCCAAGGTGTAAATTCCTATATTGAAATTTTAATCATCAGTTCTTTCTCTTGAGATGCTTTGAGCTGACTCCAAAACACCCTAACACACATCCTCTATTCATGATTTGTTTTAAGGCCTGAAGGTAAAGTTTACATTAATTGTAATTACATTATCTTTTGGAGATCTTATGGTACTTAATCCTTTTATCCAAAATTTTATGGATTTTCCCCAGTTTCTCATTTTGACAAGCCAATCTTCTATAATTTCATTCATAAAAATGTGGAAACATATATTACTAAGGACTACTATTCCAAGGTATACTTTATTCTGACAATTTTATTGTTAAGTTCACAGCTTTTCATCTTATTCACAGGAGTGGCCCAGAGACATTGACCAGTGCTTTCCTCTGTCCTAGATCAGTACTCTTTCCACTACACCATAGTAGGGTCTTGGCTCTGAAGTGGAGAGAGAGAACAACTGCATGATCTGTCCACAAGATTGCTCTTCCTTTGTAAATCTTAAAGAATTATATAATTGTATCACTAGGTAAGCTTTGGGTCACACAGTCCCAATCTGTCACACAAAGAGGTTGGACTATATAAATTCTAAGGCCCTTTGTAGATATGAATTTGACAATTGTATGCTCTTCATAAATGTCTCTACTTCCTTTTAGCCTCCACAGGCCTGGAATAAGAGCAGATGGCAGAACAGGCTCAGTCTGACCCTAGAACGGCTTCAGTATTTATCCAAGCAGGGGCTTTCAACTGTAAAGACAACTTCTTTTTATACACTAATGAAGATACAGCTAAAAACCATAAATTGTGCCATACATGTCTTCCTAGGATTAAGTATACCAATGGCCAAGCTTTCCACTGATTGAAGGTAAACTCTGTCTGTGGGAGACAAGAACTGAAATACCAGATCTGGTGAGATGAGCTGGGCTGGGGTGAAAAGCATCTATTTTTCAGAAAATCCTGGAAGGCTTGGACTGTGTGGCATTGTGTACTCTGGGAGTTGGGGATGGCCCAAAAGTAGAGAGATAGAGAGCAAGAGAGTGAAAGGAGAGAGACAGAGAGATAGGGATAAAAGGAGAGTGATAGAAAAAGGAAAGAAGAAAAGAGAAGAAGAGGAAGGATAGAGAGAACTAGAGACAAGGGGAAAAGAGTGAGAGGAGAGGAACTGAGAGATAGAGAAGGAGAAGGGAGGGGAAGAGAGATTGAGGAGATAAAGAAATAGAAGAGCAAGGTGGAGGAGAGAGAGACAGATAGAGGGAGAAGGAGAGATGGAAGGAGAGAGAGAGAAACAGAGACAGGGAGAGAATATTAGACTATTGAGAGAAAGACTAAAAGAAACTGAAAGAGAGAGGGAGAAGAGAAAGAGAGAGAGGGAAAGAGACAGACAGAGACAGAGAGAGTGAGAGGGGAGAAAGAAGGAAAGGAAGGAGGGAAGAAGAGAGAAAGAGGAGGAAAGGAGGGAGAGAGAAGAGGGAGAAGGGAGGGGGAGAGAAAGAGAGAGAGTTTTAGATTTGAAAGTGACTTAGGATGAGCAGTCATGGACATCTTGGAGGGAGAGGAGCCTCAGGAGCCACCATGAGGCCTCTAGCAGAGTCATAACCTTGTGATTGCTAAGAGAGGCCACCAAGGGACTGCTTTTTCCATTTAGGTCAACATGAAGCCACAAGTCCGTGACCCTGGCTATTGGTTCTGTCCCTGCTGTGTCTGCCCTTTCCTGCTTTAGGGGAAGGAGGACTGGAGATGTTCCAGCTTAGACTGTGACCTTGTGAGCTTTGAAACTCCAAGAGAGTGAACTGCCAGAGGTCCAAAAACTGGAAGCCATCTCAGAGTTGACTGGCAGCCAAATAAGCCCAGTGAGGATAGTAACTTCATCTATTAGCTAGGCTACTACATTTGGAAATAAATTGGTGATGGTTTAGTGTGAATGCTTTTTAGCAACTGCTTTACATTTGAGCTTATCATCCTTAGGGATCAAGGTAATAGTGAGGAGAATGTTGTCCCTTGTTGTGCTTCCCTTCTTGACATATTTTCTCAGTAAATATTGTTTTGTTTAAAAGAAGAGGAAATAAATCTTATTTTACAGGGACTAAAAGGAAGGAGAGGCTGAATGGTAGGTATTCTGTGTAGCCTGATATTTTTTTCAAGTACCCTTTGCACTATTATCAAAGATTTTAAAAACAGAGCAAGTTAACAAACAAACCACCAATTCAGACCTAGTCTAAACATTTTAATGAAAATGTTTTCTAAATATGAAAGTTCTGAGTTATACCACTCACACAGTGCTTCAGTATATCTTGCAGTTTGAGAGTGGTGAGGAGAAAGTGAAGAGGATCTGGATTTGTGATTTTATCAGGGTGGGGAACTCTTGGTGTGGAAAATTTCACAACCAATTCAGGTTAGTCACTTATAGGAAATAATAACAACAAAATAATAACTAACTTTTATGTAGCACTTACCATGACAAATTACTATGTTTTATAAGTAATAAAAGAATGTGAATAGTTCTCAAAAAAGAATTTCAAATTATTAACAACCTTATGAAAGAATGCTCCAAATCTCTAATAATTGTTTTGTCTTTCATTTTCAAAGAAGACCAATGATGGATATACCCTCTGACTTATGGATTCCATTGTTAGGTTTATACCCTAAGGAGGGCATTGATTAGAAGAAAATTCACAAATACACTAATGTACTTTTTGCAGGTCTTCCTATGATAGTATAGAATAGAACTGGAAACAAAATAGATGCCCATAGATTGGAGAATAGATAAATAGATTGTGGTACATGAATATTGGAATATGTCTGTGCTGTAATCAGAAATGAATATGATGAATAAAGAGAAGCATGGAAGGATCTACAAGAACTGATACAGTTAAATAAGTAGAGAGGAGAAAACAAAATACACAATGATTGCAATGTTGCAATAGATAACCTCAGAACAATAGAAAAATGAATGCAGAAAAATTATAAAAAACAATTGTGGCTCCAGAGAAAAGTGTGAGTAAACACTCCTAGCACCTCCTCCCCACTCCTTTGCAAAGGTGAAAAGCCCATGTCTGTATTTCATTGCATGTATTTTCAGACTTTTTCAATATTTTGATTAGTTTTACTGACTCTTTTTTTTCTCTTTTAAGTTTCTTTTTTTTTTTATTAAAGCTTTTTATTTATAAAACATATGCATGGGTAATTTTTCAATATTGATCCTTGCAAAACCTTTTCTTCCAAAATTTCCCCTCCTTCCCCCCAACCCTTCCCCTAGCTAGTAGATAGTTCAAAACATGTTAAATATGTTAAAATATATGTTAAATCCAATATATGTGTACATATTTACACAGTTATCTTGCTGCATAAAAAAAATCAGATCAAGAAGGAAGAAAAAAACTGAGAAAGAAAACAAAATGCAAACAAACAACAGAGAGAGTGAGAATGCTATGTTGTAGTCCATACTCAGTTCCCACAGTTCTCTCTCTGGGTGTAGCTGATTCTCTTCATCATTGAACAAGTGGAAATGATTTGAAACATCTCAGTGTTGAAGAGAGCCATGTCCATCAGAATTGATCATCGTATAGTCTTGTTGCTGTGTGCAATGTATGATCTTCTGGTTCTGCTCGTTTCACTCAGCATCAATTCATATAAGTCTCTCCAGGCCTCTCTGAAATCATCCTGCTGGTCGTTTCTTATAGAACAATAATATTCCATAACATTCATAAACCACAGTTTATTCAACCATTCTCCAATTGATGGGCATCCATTCAGTTTCCAGTTTCTTGCCATTACAAAAAGGGCTGCCACAAACATTTTTGCAAATGTGGGTCCCTTTCCCTCCTGTAAGATCTCTTTGGGATATAATTCCTGTAGAAACACTGCTGGAACAAAGGGTATGCATAGTTTGATAACTTTTTGAGCATAGTTCCAAATTGTTCTCCAGAATGGTTGAATCTGTTCACAATTCCATCAACAATGTATCAGTGCCCCAGTTTTCCTACATCCCCTCCAACATTGGTCATTATCATTTCCTGTCATCTTAGCCAATCTGAGAGTGTGTAGTGGTATCTCAGAGTTGTCTTAATTTGCATTTCTCTATCAATAGTGTTTTATAGCACCTTTTCATATGACTAGAAATAGTTTCAATTTCTTCATCTAAAAATTATCCACTCGTATCCTTTGACATTTATCAATTGGAGAATGGCTTGATTTCTTATAAATTTGAATCAATTCTCTATATATTTTAGAAATGTGGCTTTTATCAGAACCTTTGAATGTTAAAAAATGTTTTCCCAGTTTATTGCTTCCCTTCTAATCTTGTTTGCATTAGTTTTGTTTGTATAAAAACTTTTTAACTTACTAGAATCAAAGTTAGCTATTTTGTGATCAATAATGATCTCTTGTTCTTCTTTAGTCACAAATTCTTTCCTCCTCCACAGATCGGAGAGCTAAACTATCCTATGTTTTTCTAATTTGTTTATAATATCATTCTTTATGTCTAGATTGTGAACCCATTCCTTATCTTGGTATTCGGTGTTAGGTGTGGGTCAATGCCTAGTTTCTGCCATATTAGTTTCCAATTGTCCCAGCAATTTTTGTCAAATAGTGAATTTTTATCCCGAAGTAGATAGAGCACCAGCTCTAAAGTCAAGAAGACCTGAGTTCAAATATGGTCTCAGACACTTAACACTTCCTGGCTGTGTGACCCTGGACAAGTCACAACCCCAATTGCTTCAGGAAAAAAAAATAATTGTATTTCAATATTATTAATTTGATACTCCTAGTTGTTTTATTTCATGCATTTAAAAACATCATTTGGAGGAAGAATCCACTTTAATCAGACTACCAAAAGGGTCCATAAAACACAAAAAAGATTAAGAACACGAACCAGATGGTCTTTGTGTTTGTCAAAAAATAGATTGCTATAGTCGTTGACTATTTTGTCCTGTGAATCTAACCTATTCCACTGATCAACTAGTCTATTTCTTAGCCAAAACAAAATGGTTTTGATGACTACTACTTTATAATATAGTTTTAGATCTCGTACAGCTAGGCCATTTTCATTTGATTTTTTTTTCACTAGCTCCTTTGAAATTCTTGATCCCTTTGTTCTTCCAAATGAATTTTGTTGTTATTTTTTCTAGGTCAGTAAAATAGTTTCTTGGGAGTCTGATTGGTATAGCACTAAATAAATAGATTTGTTTAGGTAGTATTGTCATCTTTATTATATTCGCTCGACCTATCCAAGAGCACTTGATATTTTTCCAATTGCTTAGATTTGACTTCATTTGTGTGGAAAGTGTTTTGTGGTTTTGCTCATATAGTTCCTGACCCTCCCTTGGCAGATAGATTCCCAAATATTTTATACTATACACAGTTATTTTAAATGGAATTTCTCTTTATATCTCTTGTTGTTGGATTTTGTTAGTAATGTATAAAAATGCTGATGATTTATGTGGATTTATTTTGTATCCTGCAACTTTGCTAAAGTTGTGGATTATTTCTAATAGTTTTTAGTTGCTTCTTTTGAGCTCTTTTTATTTCTTAAAAATAATTTTTGTTATATCAGATAGCTTTCTGGCAGAAGAGGGGGAGTGATACTGAAGAAAAATTTAGTAATATAAAAAAATCCAAATGATATACTTAACCAGCAGGAATCATTGGACTTCCTCACACAAGATGAGACTAATGGACAATGGACTTATGGACATTTATAAATTTTCAATTTATGATTATTTGATTATGTTATTTGTTATATACTTCTAGCATGTATTATGTTACTATGTTACTATGTGCTTATGTAATTTATGTAATTATGTGTAATACTTCCCATATTGATGGATTTATGTTTCAAGATCATGACTGTCCTATGTTCTAAATCAAAAGAAAGGGGGAGATGTTAGGATTACTAGGTGAGAACTCAGGTTGTCTGGATAGTGACAAGGTGAGAATTCAGGTTGGACAATTACAAGGTGAGAACTCAGGTTGACTTGATAGAAGGAGCAAGCTCATTGGCTGAAGTGGTTCTTCCCAGAAGCCCTTGCATTATCCCACGCCCATTCTCTGGGAGGATAAAAGAGAGGACACCCAGAGATAGAAGAAGACTCTGCATTGCATCAGGCTTGACGGGGCTCTCTGCAGGAAGGGAAGTCACTTCTCTGGACAAGAGTTAACAGCAACTGCCTGGAGACAACAGTTCGTTACAGGAAGAAGAATCTGTCGGAGAGATTTGAGTAGAAGACACAGCAGATCTCTTCCCAGAGAGTGATCCGGCAGCTTCTAGAGACGACAGCTCGCTACATCCTTGGACTGTTTTTTCTCTAGATTTGGATGCTACTATGCTTCTTTTTGAAAATTTTTTTTCAAATTTCAAATTATTATTATCACATTTTGTATTAGTTATTATTTTTATCATATTAAATATATCACTTGGATTTTTTATGTTCCCAAATTTGGAGTATTGTTTTAGCATTGGGATTCCACATTTTTGTCAAAACACTGATCAGCCTGAGATCATCTAGAGAAAGGGAAGGGTACAGGCCTTTGGGATCCTTCCAAATGAAAATTAGTCAAAAGAGAGTGAGAATGTTTAGCCTGGAGAAAAAAAAAAGTCTTAGACAGACAGGTCACAATAAATTTAAGTTACCAAGGAAAGCAAAGGAGAACAAAAAACACGGTTTTTATTTTTTTAAGCTATATTGTAAAAAGAAAAGGAGAAATAAAATAAAGAAGCACTGGTAGGGATAC
The DNA here is from genome assembly GCF_048593235.1 of Sminthopsis crassicaudata. Taxonomy (NCBI): domain Eukaryota; kingdom Metazoa; phylum Chordata; class Mammalia; order Dasyuromorphia; family Dasyuridae; genus Sminthopsis; species Sminthopsis crassicaudata. The sequence continues at coordinate 90,539,208 of NC_133618.1, forward strand.
ATGGGAAGATAATGATGACAACAGAAAGTAGAGATACTCAACTCTTATTTGACTTCTTTTTTCTCTGCCAAGGAGAATGATGTCCAAATCAGAAAGGACACATCCAAAATGGCTGATAGTGAGTTAATGGCCAAGTAACATAGGATAAAACTTAGTAGTTCTTGATGAACTTAAATCACATTCATAGAAATTGGAAGAAACAAGTAACACTGTAAGCCCTTAGAGCACTGAGAATTTAATTGATTGAACCAATGAGACTTCAGCCCAAATCTTTTGGGGTTGGGTCAGATTGGGTCAGACCTGAGGTCTATGGACTTATTTTAAAAAAAATTTGGGGCAACTAGTTGGTGTAGTAGATAGAGCATCAGCTCTAAAGTCAAGAAGACCTGAGTTCAAATATGGCCTCAGACACTTAACACTTCCTGGCTGTGTGACCCTGGACAAGTCACTTAACCCCAATTGCTTCAGGAAAAAAAAGATAATTGTATTTCAATATTATTAATTTGGTACTCCTATTTGTTTTATTTCATGCATTTAAAAACATCATTTGGAGGAAGAGTCCACTTTAATCAGACTACCAAAAGGGTCCATAAAACACAAAAAAGATTAAGAATATTTGAACCATTCTAGTACTGAGATTCCATTATTTTTTTGATTCAAGGTTACCCACAAATTAGCTCTAAATTATCATGCAGCCTTGTTTCATATGACTGATATTTGTGTACTTCATTTTCCTACTAAACTAGATTTTCCATTTCCTATTTCTATCTTGCTTTCTCCCATTTCCTTGCCTTTGCTCATACTGTTTCCCATATTTGTGTTGAATCACCCATCTCTCAACAATTTCCTTATGTTGAAGTCTTTCCAAGTCCCAACTCAATTGTCACTTGGTGCAGGAGGCTTTCCTTGACTCCCCTCTTCTTCAAGGTAAAAATGGTCTCTTCCTTCTTGAGTTTCTCATTATGCTTTGGGTGACTTTCTTTTGCTCCTAGTATATATTATCTCATGTCTTCTTGAGGATCCTAGATCTAAAGCTGGAAGAAACCTCAAAGTCCATCAGGTAGAATTCTACTATTTGCAGAAGAGATATAGTAACTTAGACCCAGGGAACAATCATCAAGATCACCCAGCTGATAAATGTCAGATTTAAAACCAGGTCCTTCTATCTAGAAACAGTGCTCTTCTCCTTACTTGTATGTAGCAGAGGAGTGTGCCTTATACACATAGAAGGGGCCTTGTTCTTTGTCCTTCATTCTTGAAGAGGAATAATGACATCAGGGAGGTGATGTCTTGATTTATGAGTGAATTGGATTTAAGTGAAGGAAAGCTGTACAAAGTCATCAGCTCACTTTATCCAGAGCTGTCTGGGTGCAGTGTCAAGATATCGATTGAGATGACTGGAGAAGGCCCCAGATGCAATGGGAAACCTGGCACTTTTAAGCTAAAGTCTTTCTCAGCTCTCACTTAATCTAAGCAAAAAACATTCAGTGAGTAAGGCTATTAAGAACATAAAAGGCACCTGACCTGTGGCAAGGGGCTGTAAGTGTTTAGTATTGCTTGGCTTGAATGGAGTTAGAATAGACACTTCTCCATGGAAGCCTGTCATTCCTGCCAGAAGGGGAAGCAGGAGATTGGAGCGTAGTGGCCACTCTGCTCTCCTCAGAGAGAAGGGATACTGGGCTATACTTCTACCTGATCCCTTAAATATGGTATTTGATTAGGGTTGAGCTAACTTTTGATCACCTTATCATTTTTGGATGGAAGGGGTTCTCCAATCTCTATATGCAGGGTTTGATTTTTTCCTCACCAAATACCAATTTAATAATGAATACACATATCAAATAGCAAAGAAATTCATTTATCACAAATTGTAGCAAAACAGAAATCAAAGAAGTTATATAGAGGAGAATATGTACCAGATAATACAGAGTGATGGAGCTCTACCTTTGGGAGTAAGATAACTCAGCTCAACTAAAAGAAAGGGTGTTAGATTTAACCCAAGGGGGAATTCTCCATAGTCTCTTGAGGGATAAATTGGGAATAGGACCATGGTGGAAAATGCCAGCCTCCTTCTTAGTGTTTTTTTCCTTTAGCACCCTGAAGTGGAGTTGGTCTTTTCCAATTTCTCTCTTGAAGTTGAAAGCCAGAAGTAACTAACAATACTAGAAAACCTTGATGAGTCCCCAAGATGGGAAGGGAGAAAGGGGAAGAGGGAGAGGAAAGCAACGACTTTCCCTTGAAGGGTCTGAAAAGGAATTGGTGAAGACTAGAGCTCTTCTGCTGTTCCCGGCTCCACCTTGCCACTCACCCAGAGCAGTACCTTCCTCTCAATAAATAAGGAAAGAGTTCTATTCCAATGGGCTTCGAGACAGTAGTTACATGTATCATATGTCATATCATGTCATTGGATTGATTCATTTTTCATTTTTGTATCTCTTAGTGTTTAACATATTACATTGTCCATGCAGTGACCTTATGATTAATCAAATGCATTAATTAATTAATCAATGTATTGATTGAATCTAGTGTTTGACTCAGGTTATAGGATTAATTTGTGATCAAAGTAGATGGCTAATGTGTAGATGTGGCTAGGGACTCAGGGGTGAATCTGCCTGTGGTTAAGATTCAATGTGTGTTAAGATTAGGGTCATTTCAAAACCAGCTCAGGGTATGATTAGGGATTTAAATCTGTCTATGACTCAACATTTATTGAGTAGTTACTTTGTGTCAGACTTTGGGTTAAGTTCTGGGACTTAGAGGTCAGTCTTTAATGGTCAAGATTAAAAGGAGTACATGATCTGGCTAGGGAATCAGTCTTCAGCTGGGATTGAGGGTTTGATCTATGACTGGGTTACAGGTACCCAATTTTGTTCAGGGTTTGTGGTCAAGACTAAGCCATTGTAGCCATTGTTTAAAGTTTAATGTATTTCTAAAGTAAGAGAGTCAGTGTCTGACTAGGACTGGGATTTCTAGTCATTCCCCTCAGCCCCATCTGCTAATGTCTTCCCCTCTGAGATGTCTTTCCATCTCTTCTGTATCCAACTTGTATGTACCTGGTTATTTACATGCTGTCTCCCTCTATTATAACATAAGCTCCTTTAGGGCAGGGGATGTTTTTGTCTTTCTTCATATCTCCAGTGTTTAGCACAATGTCTAGTATACAGTAAGTGCTTACTAAATGTTTATTGACTGATTCCATGACCATTTGAAGTGGACAGTTTATATTTAGAATTAAAGTTCAGCCTATGGCCAATATTAAATGTCAATTTGTGGATAGCTTAGGAGGGTCAGTTCTACAGTAGATCTCAAGAGTCAATATGTGACAGGAAAACAAGATTCTGATCCATACAGAATCAAATGAGTTACTTCAGCTTATTCAGAACGATGCTCTACGCTGATAAGCACTCCTGAGACTCATTTATGTTTAATTTGCCTCTCATCTCTTCTCCTGGAGCTCAACAGTTTGTATTCCATTTACATTTTGAAGGACAAGTGCGAATTATTTCCATTGTACTCCAAGGTAATGTACATTGTTTCTCTTAAGTAAAGTAAGGAGATAAGTGAAGGTTAATTAATTTTCCTTGTAAGTGATTTTTTCCTAGGGCTATGACAAGAGATCAGATACAAGCTCTAGCAAAAGTCTCAGGATAGGATTGATAGTAATTCAAGGTGTCCTTCAGCTCAGGACCTTGAGAGCTAATGATATGCTGGCAAAAGTTGCTGTCCAGAGCTTTTCCCCTCTTGATTTCCCTAGATTTTTAGAAAATTAAAGACTAGAGATTTTTTCATCTGCTGGGAAGGGGGGAAACCCCAAAAGTTTGGGGTACCAGATCAGTGTCACAAGGTGTCTCAAAAGAATTTGCAGGTTTGAACCCATCTCCTAGTCAAGAGGCAAAACTTTATTATAAGTAATGCCATTATACAATGGGATTGAATTCTAAGGGAATTCAGCAGAAAAACCGAAGCAAAGAGATATATTTATCGAGCTTTCAATTATAGATATGCTAATTCTATGGTTCGTAGGTAGGAAAGAGTGGTCACTAAAAGGAGTGGTTCTCAGTTGATCAGATTATTACTGGCAAGAACATCAGTCAGCAATGAACAGAGGAGTGATCTTATTCACTATTGTCTCAGGAGTTTGCTCTGTGGGAGTTTCCTGAGGCCAGAAGCTATCTGACTAAGGAGTGGTCACACACTGGATGTAGGGACTTCCTGAGGCAGATTTCAAAGCCAGAAGATTTAGGATTTCTGACTTATTGTTAGAACAGAAGCCCCCTCAAGGTCAGGGAACCACAAAATCATATTACATCTACAGGACTTGAGGTAAAGAGGAAAACATAATTCCATTCTTTGGATAGCTTTCCCAGGACTACAGAATTATAGAATCGAGTTCAGAAGAACATAGATTTAGAGCTGGATAACCTTAACCGTCCACCGTTGTTTTATTTTGTATTTTAAAATGTGTATCTGGTATCTCTTGTTTTTATATCACATCTAGAATTAAATTACCTCCAACCAAATTGAACTCTCACTTGTAACAAATGTAGCTCCCTTTCTGGGTACTATCCCGACTTGTACTCATGAACACGATTTGGGTCTTCAGAGGCTGACTGCTAGTCCCAGATTTTAAGGGATACCTCTGAGCCACACTCCTAAAACTATAGCTCACAATATCTCCATTAATAAACTCAGCTGTAGGCATGGTTAGCTTAAAGCAAAGGTATTTATTTAAATGGCATAGTATAAAAAAAAAATAGCTACAAATAGTTACAGAAAGCATTCTCCCCCAAATATACTTAAGTCCTATAGGGAAAGAAGGCACAATTTAGAATACAGTATTAGTAGGGCATAAATATAGGGAACATATGTGATAATGATGGGGGCTGTGGCCCTTTAAGATTCCTTTTCTGATCTCCAACTTCCTTTGGGATTGACCTTTGATTTGGTCAAAACCACCCTTTTTGTATTCCAAGGAGAGAGATCCGGATCTGAGCCAGTTTGGGCTGTACCCAGCCTCCATTCTAAAGATCTGCACATGTTTCCCTAAAACAGTTTCTTCCTTATCTGAAAAGCACGCCTAGAATTTGCTCACTGCCCTAGGCTCCTTCAAGCAAATAAAAGAGTCTAGCTGGAGTCGTCTCTTGGCAGAGAGTTGAAACATGCGAGCACCATGCTTTGCATCACAGACTCTTTGTCCCGCCACTTTTGATATATTTCTTCCTCTATCTAATACCTTTTAATAACCAGACTTTAACCTTACTTCCAAAGGCTACAATAAACCTCTTTTTTATCAATCTAGGTTTCCGGGCCTGTAAGTTCCTTTACAGGGGACTCTCACCGCCGCTAGACCTGATTTAACTTTGTATCCTTGCGTCGAATGCAAAGGGGTTGCAGGGGAGCTCCATTTGACTCCCTGTACCCCACACCTGCCACTAGACCTCACTTAATCCTAATTTTATTTAGATATCGTTTGGTTATACCTTTGATCATACCTTTGATACTCCAGGGCTCCGGGGCTCTGATGTCTATTCTGTCCTTGAGAAATCTTTCTGCTGCTATTGGGTGCAAGGTTCTCTGCTAGGTTTCCTTGAGACAGTTCATCTCAGCAGATCAAAGTTTGGCCACCAAAGTTAGGGCTCTCTTAAATCCTTAGTCAACTCCTAAAAGCCACTTCCTGCCTCAAGTCAGTGCCTTTCTATGTTAGTGTCTGCTGGAGAGTAGATGTCTCTGTTTTTCCCTCATCTCCCTTTGGTATCCTGCAAATTGGTTATGATTAATGTCAGGGAGAGGGGAAAAAAGAGAAATCTCTTCTTTTTCTTTAAGAAGTGTAGAGGGATTTTTTTCAGATTTCTTCAACAGCTGGCTTCTGCTTAGACTGATTCCAGAGGTGTGAGCTCAGCTTTTTTAGGACATCATAGGACCATTATTAAGCACACCAGTGGCTTGTCCTTTCTAATTCAATCCACTAAAACTTTCTCCCATGTACTAAAGGGATGTCAGAGTATTAACCAGTCTTTGCACTTTGTTAACATAGAGATATTGAGTAGTTGCAGGTGGTAATGGCTACAGAACTGGTCTCAAAGCCAGGAAGACCAGAATTCAGAATTCAAGTGCTTCCCTGAGCAAGATACTTAACCTCTCAGTGATTTAAGCAGTTTCTCTTAAAAATTATAGAAAAGGTGCCAAGTTGCACTGCTGGAGAGAGTTCCTCATCAGAAAATTCCCTAAATCAATGAAATCACAGACCCAGTCCTTGTCCCTATTCCTAATGCCTCATTATTTTCTCTATTATCTACTTTTTATTTCAAGAAGGGTAGGGGAGAAAATAATCTATTGAAAAATACAAAGAAAAAATAAATTAAACAAAAACCTATTACAGTGACTGTATCTAACACCATATGCAACATTATGCCATAATAATAATAATAATTAATATTTATTTAGAGCCTGTGTTGTGCTAGGCACTTTATAAATATTTGATCCTTGCAACTCTAGGAGGTAGGTGCTATTATTATCCCCATTTTACAGTTAAGGAAATTGAGGCAGACAAATTAAATGACTTAGTCATGTCTCATTTGAACTCAGGTTTTCCTGACTCTTGATCTAGCATTATATCCACTGGACCACTTCACTGCTGTTAGCAGTCCCCGACTCTACTGTGAAGAGGGAGGCATAATTCATTATTTGTATTCTGAGACTATCATTCAAGTCTCTTTTTTTTTTTTTTTTCCAGAGGAGGAAACTAAGGTCCAAAAAGATGAAGTCATCACCCAAGTTCACACAGGTAATTAGAAGAAGAATGAAGGATATGAATCCAAATCCTCTGGCTCTAAGATCAGTGTTCTTTCAACAGTACCAAGGAACCTTAGAAATCATTCAATCTGAAGCTAGCATTTTATAAGTGAGGAAAATTGGATCCAGAGAGAGGAAGAATTTGTCCAAAGTCACACAGCCAATTAGTTCCTCCCATTACCCCTGTTATGGGTAAAAAGTACAATATGGCTCCCAATATGTTTCTTTCTGTTTGCTCAACCAACAGCTAAGCAGCTGCTATGTGGCCATTTCTGCTCTAGGAAGTGTGGGACATAGAAGAAAATCAAAATCCTGCCCTTGAAGGATTCATGTATATTTAAAAAAAATGGAGAGTATAAGGATGATAATAATAATAATGATAGTATTTTAAAAGTACTCTAAGGTTTATGCAGTGCTTTTCATGTGTTTTATCTCAAGTATAACAACATTAACTGTGGATTAGCCATAAATATAAGTGAAGAAGGGAAGTAATCAGGGACTGCACTAATCAGAAGAGGCTTTTTTGGAAGAAAAGGCTATTAAGGGACAGTGATCAGAATGAGCAGAAGCACAGTTCTAAGGGTAGGGGATATTCAAACTAGGAGAAAGGAAAGATCATTCTTGCCCTTTTCTTCCCACCATTTCACATCCTATCTGGTGCCCCATTGACCTCTGTGCCTCAATTCATAAAAATCCTTTTTAAAATCTCAGGTAAGATTCTAAAATTCCTCTTCTTCTGGGTATATGTGAGGAATGCTGAAAATTTGGGTTTCCACAGTGTTGCAAGCTTTGAGTTAGAATGGGACAGTGGGTACCACTGACCAAGAGATTTTCAAGATGTGAGAGGTTAAGGAAGGTTAAGATTCATAGAATAATTAAGTTTTCAATAGAAACCTTGAGCAAACAAGGAATTGGGAAATTAGGAAGGCAGATTCAGACAGTCTTGTGGTTTTGAGAAAACCACCAACTTAAGATAATAGCCAAGCCAGCCCATTAATGAACTGACTTGACCGAATCACTATTGTGTCTGCTTAATAGGCTAATTGAATATTAAACAACATACCCTATAGGAATAGTTTTCTGCCATTTTTGAACATAGGATGTATGATGAGAGGGTGAACATGTTTTGTACATTTTAAGGGGAAACACATAGTGGACATATCAGAAAGATTGTAACCTGGAAAAACAAAACCAAAACCAAAAACAGACCAATGCAGGGGATGCAGGGAGGGACTGCACCAAACTAGTAAGTATAAAAGTTCTCCCACTTCTGTGTTCAGGGGAGTGCTCCCTCTTCCCGAAGGGGGGGCAGCACTTCTGGCCAGAAACGATTAAGATGATTCCTTAAGATTCTTTTTAAATAAATTTTCCTCGATATCTGATTTTCAGTGTTGAGTGTATTTCTAACAGAATAGTATAGGAAACAATGGCAGAAACTAGGCATGGACCCACATTTAACACCACATACTAAGATAAGATCAAAATGGGTCCAAGATTTAGGCATAAAGAACGAAATCATAAATAGATTAGAGGAACATAGGACTTGTGGAGGAGGAAGGAATTTGTGTCCAAAGGAGAACTAGAGACCATTATTGATCAGGAAATGGAAAATTTTGATTACACCAAATTAAAAAGTTTCTGCACAAACAAAACTAATGCAAACAAGATTAGAAGGGAAGTAACAAATTGGGAAAACATTTTTACAGTTAAAGGTTCTGATAAAGGCCTCATCTCCAAAATATACAGAGAATTACTTTAATTTATAAGAAATCAAGCCATTCTCCAATTGATAAATGGTCAAAGGGTATGAACAGACAATTTTCAGATGATGAAATTAAAACTATTTCCACTCATATGAAAGAGTGTTCCAAATCACTATTGATCAAAGAAATGCAAATTAAGACATCTCTGAGATATCATTAAACACCTGTCAGATTGGCGAAGATGACAGGAACAAATAATGATGAATGTTGGAAGGGCTGTGGGAAAACTGGGACACTAATGCATTGGTGGTGGAGTTGTGAAAGAATCCAACCATTCTGGAGAGCAATCTGGAACTATGCCCAAAAAGTTATCAAAATGTGCATACCCTTTGACCCAGCAGTGCTACTACTGGGCTTATATCCCAAAGAAATACTAAAGAAGGGAAAGGGACCTGTATGTGCCAAAATGTTTGCGGCAGCCCTTTTTGTAGTGGCTAGAAACTGGAAAATGAATGGATGTCCATCAATTGGAGAATGGTTGGTTAAATTATGGTATATGAATTTTATGGAATATTATTGTTCTGTAAGAAATGATGAACAGGATTGGAGGCTTGGAGATCCTTACATCAACTGATGCTGAGTGAAACGAGCAGAACTAGGAGATCATTATACACTTCAACAATGATACTGTATGAGGATGTATTCTGATGAAAGTGGATTTCTTCAACATAGAGAAGAGCTAATCCAATTCCAGTTGATCAATGATGGACAGAATCAGCTACATCCAGAAAAGGAACACTGGGAAATGAGTGTAAACTGTGAGCATTGTTTTGTTTGTTTGTTTGTTTGTTTTGTTTTTCTTCCCAGATTATTTTTACCTTCAGAATACAATTCTTCCTTTGCAATAACAACAACAACAAAATTCGGTTCTGCACATATATATTGTACCTGGGATATACTATAAGATATTTAATATGTATGGGAATGCCTGCCATCTAGGGGAGGTGGTGGAGGAAAGGAGGGGAAAAATTTGGAACAGAAGGGAGTACAAGGGATAATGTTGTAAAAAAAAAAATTACCTATGCATATGTATTGTCAAAAAAAAGTTATAATTATAAAAAATTAATTAAAAAAAATAATAGTATAGGAAACAAAAGGCTTAGAGGGCACTAGTTCAAGGGAATAGGCTAGGAGGAGAGTAGTGTATGTTATTTGTTCAGAATGTCTTTCCTAAGACTTTCCCAAGAATGTCTCCAAAGCGATGAGGATTTAGAAAATAGAAAGAAACATGGTATGGTAGTCTGATAATAGGTTTTTAAACTAAAATTAAAATACTGCCTATCTCACTCATTAGTTCTTTGACCTTGGGCCTCAGTTTCTCCATGTGTAAAATGAAAGAATTGGACTAGATGGCCCCTGAAATATCTTACAGCTCTAAATCTACCTTCCTTAGATAAATAAAAAGTCTTAAACCTCCTGTTTGTTGATCTCTTGCTGGTTAGTGGGATCTCAAGGGTAGAAAACCTGACAAATTCAGAAGTCTCTATCTCTAACTAGACTGCAACAGTACAATTAAGAATGCATCATGAAATGAGTGTTAGAGTTCTGTCTATTCCTCTTTCTAAGTACCAGTTCTACAGTCATGATCTGCAGGTTCTCCAGCTTCAGAGTGAGAATTCTATCTGGTCTTGCCAGCTCCTCTTCCTGGATCACATCACCTTCCCTATCCCCAAGCAGAGCTGAAAGTTAGAGAAGGAAAAAAGCTTTAATTTTCCATGCCATATCAAAAATGATTCACCCACAATGAAACAGAATGAGGTAACTTCAGAGACTCATAGAAAGAATTGGGCTACTTTGCTCCACTCCCAAAATTTTCTCTCCTCTCCTTTTTGTTTCACTCCTGATTTTTTTCTTCTCTTCACAGAATTATAAAATCTCAGAGTTAAAAGGGCACTGGAAGATTATCTAGTCTAGGGTTACTTAATCTGAGGTCTATGTACTTAATTTTTTTAATAGCTATATTTCAGTATGATTGGTTTTCTCTATAATCCTTGTGTATTTTCTTTTATTAATTTAAAAACATTATACTGAAGAGTCCACAAGCTTCATTAGATTCTCACCAAAGGGGGTCCAGACACAAAAAGTTTAAGAACTTCGACCTAGTCTAACATCTGTGTGTACGGGCATATATGCATCTCCTTTATTCCTGACTGCATTTGCTTTCAGAATGCAGAGTCATCTTGAAGACATTGATTATTAATGCCAGCATCTTCTTTGGGCCATTATTCTTCAATCACCTGCTGGGCAGAAAAAAAAAACACCATTATTAAGGGCTGAGGGAAGATGGATAACCCTTACAACTGCAACTGGTGCACCTCCTTGTCTTCTGCATCAAAAGACAAGGAAATCAACTTCTTCCTGATATTATATTGCAAATCATTGAGCTCCAAAAATCCCCAAACATATACCAAAACCTTGGTAGAAACTGCATTCATATACAAACAAGCCATCAATAGTTAAATTTTCATGATGGTTCTCTGACATGTAGCCAAAAACAGGGACCACTAAGTGTCCTGGAAGTTTAGGAAGCTAAAATGGAACCTTAGCATTAGTCTAAGCAAAAAAAAAAAAAAAAAGCATTTAGAGATTCATTCCATTTTTTAAAAAATTATTTTTAACTTAGGAAATAAAACATCTCCATAACAGTAGAATAAAAAAAAGATGATTGCACATGATACTGCAAATCCATTATGTACAATTTGCCTTTCCTATTAAATATATAATTAAGTTATTACATAACTTTTCCCTTTTTTCCCATCTCTTCTGCCCCTCCATGGCTACCTTTAAATACAAATGTGTGAGTGTGTGTATTCTACACATCTATTTATCAATTCTTTCTCTAGATGCTGATAGTGTCTTCCTTTGTATACCTTTTTGTAGTTAATTTGGATATTTATAATAGTCAAAATGACAGTTGCTCAAAGTTCTTAAAACAATATTCTTCTCTTCTCTAGAATGTTTTTTCCATTGTTTTATGTCACTCAGACCTCAGTCTGCTTCTGGATATAATAGGGAATTAGAAAGTAAGACATATCCCATCCTCAAGGAGTTTAAAGTTCAATCAAGGAGACCAGACTAAATGAAAACTATGAAAACTAATGATCTATTTTCCCTTCATTGTAGAATAAGTCAATTTAATTAAACAGACATATTTAGTGTCTATCTGTGAAAGGTACTATGTTATATGTATAACTTATATCAAATTGTTTACTGACTCAGACAGTGGGAAGGGGAAGGAGACAGGGAGAGAATTTGGAACTCTAAATTTTAAAAGTGAATGTGAAAAAGCGTTTTTACATGAAATTTAAAAGAAGGAAAAAAGGTGTTGTGTTAGATACCGGGGACAAAAAGACATTTGTCAAAGAACCCATTTTCAAAGAAAGCATAATCTAATAGAATGGAGAAGGAAATATATACAAATGATTACAGAATAAGGCAGAATGTGATAAGTGAGGGGGAAAAGGGAGCAAAAGTCCAAAGTAGTATGAAAAATTTGAGAAGAGATAAGATTATCACTTAAGGAATCAGAGAAGACTTCATGGGGTAGGTCTTGAATTGCTCCTTAAAGGCAGGAAGGATTCAACAGGCTGAGATGCAGAAGCAATCTGTTCTAAGTATGGAAAGAGTATAAGCAAAGGCAGAGATGGGAAAAGGAAGAACTTATAAGGGGATAAAGAGTTTGACAACGCTGAATATTTGAGGGGAGGTGTTAGGTCCTGGATGCCTGGCCATATGCCCCTTATCCTTTTTCATTTGTGCAATTAGACTTGGAAAATTGAGTTAAACTTGAGGCTCCGACTCCACTTCACATACCATTGCGGCACAATGAAGGATAGAAAAGAAAAACAGTCTCCAGGTGCTTGCCTCTCTGACTTCATCCTTGTCCAAAAATTATTCTGGGAATAGAATTATTGTCAAGGACAATCTCGTGTCCTGCAGTTATGCCCTTATTATAGCCCCTATCTATCCAAGAATGGTCCTATTCCGCTATCTCACAGGGCCTGAGCCACAATCTCCAAGCTGTAAATACCAAGTTAACTCCTCTCTCTCTGCCCTCTCTTTGAAGTAAAGATAACAACAGCTGCAAAACTAATTGCACTCTTGCTTCTGTATTTTGTATGTATAAAAAAAAAAAAAAACAAAAAAAACATATAAATGGTGTGCCTCAGTTGTTCTGGACTGAATACTTTGGAAGTATATTCCCAATTCAGTCAGCTAGCTTAAACTCTCCACATTAAAGATTAAAAACCAATCTCTTCTTGTCTCAATTTCACTGATATTGCAGAGGTACTCTGAGACTAGATTAGAAGGGTAGGGTGGAGAGCCTTGAATGGCAGAATAAGAAATATATAATTTACTCAGTAGGCAATGACAAATCACTGAAAGGTTTTTGGTAGAGAAGTAACATGTTTAGAGCAGTGGATCTGGAAGATACTTCCTGAAGTTGGGGGTCAGTTTATGTCTAAAGTCAAAAGTGATAGGAGAAATGGTGAGAATGAAGTCCCCAAAATTGCTATTCTGAAATCTCTTGCTTGGGATATGAGTGGGATAATAAGTTAGACAATTTAAGAAACATTTATTAAGTGCTGGTTATGTTCAAAATATGGTGCTAATCATTAGGGACACAAAGACAAAAATAAAATATTCTCTGCCTTCAAGAAGCTTATACCCTAATAGGAGAACAAGCTAAGAAAATACAAAGTACACAGAAAGTCATACAAAGTAATTTCTAGAGTGAGAGTATCCCCTTGGTAAATGAAAGGGATACATCTCAACTGCCTTAAACTCTCTAAACTGTCTCCTCTGGTCTAAAGTGCCTCTCATGAAGTCGATAGTTCCAATGAAAAATACCATGGTTGATGGGGAAAGAAAGAGAGGAGAAAAATATCTTCCCAAGAGATGAGGAGCAATTTCTTCTCAGGAATTATATTCTTTTTTGATTCCTGGTTTCTGCCTGGACTGATTACAGATCTAGAGAGCTTGAGTTTTATGGTCCATTAGGGTGCATGGACAATCTTTTTCCAGAAAATGATCCTCTTCTAATTCAAGCAAAGTTCTATAGTGATATTATATCTTTTTATTTAGTCAGTAAGGATTCATATCAAAAACTCCACTGACTCACTGATAAATGCAGGAAATTATTTTAAATTCTTGCAAGCATGGGTGCCTAGGTGAGTAGATACACCTTTGAAACTCCAAAGGCAACATTCTATTTCCTCTCCTGAAGCACAAGTCTCTCTCCTATTCCCCATTAATTGGATTTTAGAGAAGTTACACAACATGAATTCCCACCCTTCATTACATAGCCAGTCCTTGCTCCCAAAGGAACTTCTATTCTAGGAAGAGGAAAGGTAACAGGGGAGGGCTAAGGGCAGAGAACAAAAGATTTTTTTCAAATCTCTGGCAACCATCCCTGATTACAAAAGTCAGTCCCTGCCCCCAAGGAGCTTACATTCTTTTGGGAAAAGAAAATCTTTTGATTATGTTCTTGAAAATTTTCACTTTCCTAATTTGTTTCATTTCTCCAATTTAATTTTCATAACTATGGCCCATTTATTTCTCACATTAAGCATTTAATATGTGCCAGGGACTGTGCTAAATGCTAGGAATATAACAAAAGACAATTCATATCCTCAAACTTACAATCAAACAAATAGATACAAGTCATCTATATACAGAATAAACAGGAAACAAGAGAAGGAAGGCACTAAAATCTTGAGGAATTGGGAAAAGCTTCTTATAGATGGGATTTTAGTTGGAATTTGAAGGGAGCTGGAGAAATTGACCAAGAAGAATATAATTAATACTCTTAGAAGACAATAGAAAATTCTTGGAGTTTAAGAGATGGAGTTCATGGAATAGCAAGGAGATCAGAGTCATTGGGTTTGAAGTGTAAATGACAGGGAGTAAGATATAAGAAGACATTAAAGGTAAGAGGGGTCTTGGTTTATAAGCATTTTTAAAATCTGCTTTTGGAGGCAATAGGAAACTAATCTAGTGCTATTGAGTCCTGGTGGTTTGGTGGCTGAGTAGAGGATGGAGAAAGTTAGACCCATCAATGAGTATTACAATAATTCAGGCATGAGGTAAGAAGAGCCTGCTCCACTGGTGGTATCAGTTAATAGAATGGGGCATATTTAAGAGATGTTGGAAATATGAAATCTACAGGCTTTGGCAACAGACTGGATATGGGATGTGAGAGATAATGAGGAGCAAAATATAACTCCTAGGGACTCAGGGACTAATAGCCATTCCCTAATCGATAAATGGTCAAAGAAAATGAACAAGAACTTCTTGAAAGAAATGCAAAATGGTCACAATTGCATGAAAAAAAATTCTCCAAGTCACTCCTTTTTCTTAACATTGGCACTCACCTCATCACCTCATGCCAGCACAATTGTAATAGCCTGTGGGAAGATTTGCCAGCCTCAAGTCTCTCCCACCTCCATTAAGTCATCACATTGATTTAACTTAAGCTCAAGTTTGACCATGTCACATCCCTTTTCCCCACTGAATGGAAAATTTGATATTTCTTCAAAAGGAAAATTATAAATTAACCAAGCTATGGGATAAGTTCCTATTTTCCCTTGCCTGTCTTCATTGGCAAATAGTTCCCAGGATATGGGTGGATGGAGCAATTCCAAGAGGGTATAGAGCAGACTGATTTTGCCCTAATCTACCCAGCTCATCCATTGAAAGCACATGTCTCAGGGTCAGTTAAAGGCATGTCTTTGTTTAAATTTGAATCTATGTGTTGCTTTCATATTTGCTGTAGTTTTCTCACTTAGAACATAAGGTTACATTCTCAGTCAATGAGGATGAGCCAGCAGAGATAGTGGGGGAGAATAAGGGAGAGGGAGAATGTTTCATCAGGGGACATGTATATTGCCTCTGCTGTCTGTGCTCAGGGCTTCACTTTCATGCCTCATAAGGTGAGAGTGACCTGCCCACTTCTCATGAGAAATGAATAAACTTTCTCTTTACATTTTGAGAGATCTCTGAGATTTATTGGATAGGTTACATACCGTACACCATCATTAAACTCCAGTGGCTTTTTTTCACCTCCAGGATCAAATACAAAACTCTTTAGTTGGCATCTGACACTTTTCATCACCTGCTGCCTTTTACCTTTTCACCTTCTGCCCATTTAACTCCTTCCCCCACATACTCTTTTCTCCAGTGACACAATTTTCTTGAATTTCCAGAAATATGACATTCTATCTCTTGACCCCAGACTTCTTCTCTGAGTATTCCCCAAAGTTTTCCCTTTTCATCACCACCTCCTAATTTTTCTGGTTTCCTTCAAATTCCAACTAAAATCTTACTTTCTAATATAGGAAGCCTTTCCCAATCTCCCTTAATTCTAGGGTCTTCCTCCCCTTAATTATTTCCTATTTATCTTATATACAAGGTTATCCTGTTCAGATTTCTCCTTTTTGTTTCCTTATCATCTCCCTTTTTAGGCTGTGAGCTCAGGGACAGGAACTGTATTTTGCTTTTCTTTATATGCCTTGTGTTTGGAGCAGACCCTGGAATATAGCAGGTGCTTAATAAATGCTTATGGACTGTGTTACAGTGTCACTAATCAAATGATCAGGCTGACTTGTTCCTGTCATAGGAAGAACCTGAGCCAGTATAAAGTCCCTGAGTATTTGGAGAGGATTGGGGCAGCACCCCAAAGCAGAAGGGTGAATAACTGGAAAACCTTTATACAGAACACAGATTTCATCTACTTCATGGCTCTTGCTTCCAGCTGGGCTTTCAGGTGCCACTCAACCACTCATAAAGCAGAGGGAGGGATGGGGAGGCAAGAAAAGGAAATTCTGATGTGACCTGCTGGCTGGGACTGCTGCTGACAGTCTCAATTCAGTTCTATTTGGCTGGCTTACTGAATCAATGTTGGAAAAACACAGAGCTCTCCAGGGAGAAGAGGTATTGGATATAAATAGAAGGCATTTGGGGGAAGTCATGGTGTTAGGTACAATGCCAAGTTTACATCAAGATACTATGAAGACCAACCCACTGAAACCTATAGCTTATTTCTCCAGGTCTGTTTATCAACTAACTTTTTTTTTCAGAGCTTACTATTATGCTTCTGGAAATCATGTCTTACATGTTCCTTTATAGACAACTATGTTACCTGTACAAATTCACTCATGCCTGAAGCCAATTTTTCTCCCATATGGAACTGGCCTGATGCATAGTTGAAATAGATATCCATATGTGAGATAGGATTTGATTTTTTCCAAGATTTTTATTTATTTACTTTGAGGCTAACATATGTCAACTAAAATCAATAGAAATAGAATAGAAATGGAATAAAAATAGAAAAAGAGAATTGTACATGAAACTACAAATCTCTTATATAAGACTCACTTTACTCTTTAAATAGGTTATACATTTTAAAAACTATTTATTTATTTTAATATGTATTGCTTTATGAATCATGTTGAGAGAAAAAAATCAGAACAAAAGGGAAAATCATGGGAGAGGAAAAAGAAGTGGACATAGCATACATTCAATATCCATATCTTTTTCTGGATGCAGATGACATTTTCTGTCCAAAGTCTATTGGGATTACTTTGGATCACTAAATCACAGAGAAGAACCAAGCCTTTCATAGTTGATCATTGCACATTCTTGTTACTGTGTATAATATATTCCTCCTTCTGCTTGTTTCACTCAGCATCAATTCATGTAAATCTTTCCAAGCCTTTCTAAAATAAGCTTGTCCATCATTTTATAGAAATACAATATTCTATTACCTGCATATACCACAGCTTATTCAGCCATTCCCCAATTGATGGGCATCTACTCATTTTCCAATTCTTCGTTACCACAAAAAGAGCTACTATACATACTTTTGTACATATGGATCCTTTTCCCTCCTTTTGATTTCCTTGTGATACAGACCTAGTAATGGCATGTTGGGTCAAATGGTAGAGTTTTATAAGTGGGTGATACACTTAATGAAAAATTTAAAACTGTTGGGAATTCCTCCTCTCCTTTCCTATCCCTCTTTCTTCTCCCCTCTTCTCTCTTCAAAATACTTTTCAATAAAACTCTTTTCTTTTTTCTGGCAATTCTTTCTCTACTTTTAGAGCTTTTCTCAATTCTCCCACCTTGATTGGAAAAAAAAAGAAGAAACAAAACAAAACCCTGCAACAAATATTTATTTTTCAAGCAAAGCTACCACATTGAATGAATTTGAAAAGGTAGGTCCTGAGTCCATCATCTCTCTGTCAGGAGGTGGGTAATTTCTTTAATCCCAGTCTTCTGGGATCATGATTGGTCTCTGCATTGGTTATTTTTCAGTCTTTCATTTGTCTTTACAATATTGTTATTGTATAAGTTGTTCTCCAGATTTTGTTCTTTTCCCTCTGCATCAGTTCATGTTAGTCTTCCTAAGATTCTCTGAAAACATTCCTTTTTGTCATTTCTCATGGTACAATAATCACATATCATAATTTGTTCAATCATTCTCCAGTTGACATACCTCTTGATTTCTTGTTTGAGATTTCTACAAAAAGAGCTTCTATCAATATATTTGTATATACAAGCCCTTTTCTCTTTCTCTAATCTCTTCGACTTAGAAGCCCAGTAATGTTATCACTAAGTCAAGCTGTGCACAATTTTATGATGTGAGGGGCATAGATTCCAAACTTCTTTCCAGAATGGCTTGATCAAGCCACAACTCCACTAGGAGTGCATTAATATATCTGGTTTCCCATAGCACTTCCAACAATCATCATTTTGATTTTTTGGACATATTTGCCAATCTGTTGAGTGTGAGGTAGCAAGTCAGAATTGTTTTAATTTGTATTTGTTTTATTTTTAGTGGTTTGAAAGATTTTTTCATATACTTGTTGATAATTTGTTTTCTCTCTTTGAAAACAACTTTGGGGAAAATTCTCTCTTTTTCCTTTTAAATTTGATTTACTTAAGTATCATGGATATGACACCTTTATCAGAGGAACTTTCTCCAACTAATTTTCCCAATTAACTCTTTCTGGGGGAGGGATGTGATTAAAAGAGTTCTGTGACCTTAGGCAAATTATGTAACTCCTCTGAACCTCAGTTCCTTCATTTATAAGATGATCACAATACTGTTTGCATGATCTACTTTATGGTGGTGTGAACTATAGAGCTCTAAAGAAATAAGAGCTATTTTATTAAGGGAAGCCAGACTTCTGGGTGGCACAGTAGATAGAATACTGAGCTTAGAGTCAGAAAGACTAGCATTCAAATGTGACTTCAGACATTACTAGCTGTGTGACCCTGGGCAAATCACTTAAACCTGTTCGACTTAGTTTCCTTATCTGTAAAAAATGATTGTATAAGGAAATAAATATATACTCTTATGTGAAATAAATAAAAAGTGGTTGGGATGGAGATAGAGGTGGGGGGGAGCGGGGGGGGGGGGGAACACTACCAAGTGTGGAGATCAGAGGGCTTAAGGTTGAGGAAGATTTGAGTTTATTTTTGGGAGGAAAAAAAAAAGTAAGGATTCCTGGAAGCAGAGGTGAGAAAGTAGTGATTTCCAGGCATTGGGAGAACCTATGCAAAAACTGTTGGTGAGAGGGAGAACACTGCATAAATACAGGTTATTTGAGCTTGGCTTGGAATGCATGCATAAATGCTGAGGGCTATGTTTTCTTCTAAGACTATTTTGCTGCTGGCTTTCATCCAAGTTTCAGAACAGAACCCTGTGAAAATAACTAGTAACATCTCTCACTGCCTTCCTCATCACCTTTTCCCTTCTTGCCTCCCAACACACTTAATAAACAAAAAAAGCAACAAAGAGACACCATTTTCCAGATCTTATTTAATCTGTCGTGTATCTTCTTATCTGGACCAAAGACTGTCACAAAGTCTATCCTTGTCCCAGCCCAGGTCTCTATTCCCTGCTTTTCAAATAATGATGGGAATTTGTTCCCTCTCTTGGGAGATGTCTAGCCCCTGAATTCTGGCAATCTGTCAGAGCACTCAACCAACATTTATTAGGCTTCTACTACATGCCATTGTAACAGACAGTGTAACAAGTGGGAGGAACAAAACCATATGCCTTCCCTTAGGTAACTTGTATTCTTTTACTGAAACAAACAAACAAATAAACAAAAAAACCCATGTATGAGCAAGCCAATATTTAGTTTTTGGCCTCAGCAATTATCCACCAATTACTAAATTTAGTATCATAATTTTGCTAAAAGGAAAACTTTGGTTCTAGGTTTATAACACTGAATTGACCCAGTCCCTGTCCCTGCTTTGATCTTAATTTTCCCCAGAACAGGATCTTGGAATCTGACTTAATTCTAAGACTGGGCTATGATGAGGTAATTGTAATAATGTCGTATAATGTTCGTAATCATAGGGGATGGAAAAGAGAGGCATTGGACAAAAAGCAACTGGTCACCACCCCCAGGCAAGTCATTTTACCCTCTTTGCCTCACACACACACAAAATACTACTTGTAGCTACCCAGAGTCTGTCAGATTTAAAGTGCTTTGGTTTCTAACTTTGAGGAAACATTGCAATCTGGGTGACTTGTCCATTTGAAGGAAGGTCATTTAAACCACCATTTCTCTGATTATGAGATAAACCTGGCAGAATATGTGTCCCATATGAGATTCAGAGAAAAGAAAAAATGATCTTGTCACAGGTCTCAGAATAATGGGAGAAATTGCAACCTCCTCAGATGTCACATAATCAAATCAATCCCTACACTCTGTTACCGTTTTAACCTGTCCCTTGGACTATGCAGAATCGTAGGCTGATTCCTATGGTGATGGGGCTATTGATTTAGGGTCATGATGCTGTCAGTATGATATCCAAACACTGGGAGTGTGCATGAACTCTAATCGCATCCTAACTTGTGGAAGTAATTATGTGATGGCTCCCCACAAAGCCTGTTAGAGTTATTGGCTCAGATAGCTTGATAGAACACGACACAAAAAGACCAGGGCTACAGGATTGTGGTATCTGAAAATCTAAACAATTTCACTCAATCTGCCTGGTGACTGCTACAGGAGGAATAATGAACATCTTGGTCACATGTCTAAAGCAAACATCCAACAGGGCAGCCTCATTTTTGTTCAGAAAATATCCTCAGCATTGGGCTTGTTATCTCAGTAAATCAATAATGTAGATTATACTTTCTCACATTTTGGGATATATCCATTAAATAAAGAAAGCCCATTCCCATTTTCCCATGATTTCTCAAGTTTTTTCTTATTTCATTTCACCCAGGAAAAGAATTGCAAATGAAAAGAGGATGATTGCTGCTCTTGTGCTTAAAAAAAACCCTCAAATCGTTGATGTCACGTGAAATCCTGTCACCCTAGAAATTCTGAATTTGTCTGTTCCTCTCTAATATTACGTGCCTCAATGTATGCGTGGCTTATTCCTGCCTGTTTGCCTGTCCTTGGTCTTCCCTGACTGTAATCTATTTAATACACAAAAATGGGGCAGTCCAGAATGCTGGATTTGGAGTTAGAAGATCTGTTCTGAATCCTGGTTTTGGTCCTTCCTTACTCTATGACCTTGAATTAGTCATTGCATGCTACAACTCTCACTACTTCCCCCTATTTTCTCATTTATTTAATGATGGGGCTGTCTTAGATTATATTAAATAGATCTCCAAATCTATGAGCCTATGATTGAGTCATCCAAACTCTCAGGTTATAGTGTAAGAACCAAGGTCTGAGACTCAGAAGACCAGGCTTCTTGGTTCTGCTATTCTGTGACTAGGCAGCAATGGATGATTTCCCTGACCGCTCAGATCCTACATTTACTCATCTCTAAAACAGAAGAGCAGCTAGATAGTGCAGTGGATAGAGCCCTGAAGTCAGGGGAGCAGAGTTCAAATGTGACCTTATACATAGTACTTCTTAACTATATGACTCTAGGCAAGTCATTTTACCCTCTTTTCTTCACACACACAAAAATTTACATATAAAATGAGAGGTTGGTTTATGAGCTCTGTGCATAGCTTCAACATTTTATGTTGATTTAATTACAGTAAGGTATGTTTTGGCTCAGAATTATGTGCTGTCTTAATGTTCCTGAGTATCAATCTCAATATCTAGTTTGGCAAGGGTTCCAAGAACACAGCCCATTAGTAAGAGCAGAGGAACTACTTGTACCCCAAGATCATTTAACTCATTTTTTTCAATCTTGGTATCTTTCTGAGAGAGATCAAGGAGGAAAGGATAGGGTTCTTCCTTCCTTTCTCCTTCCCTCCTTCTCTTCCTTCCTTCTTACCTTCCTTACTTTCTTCACCTTTCTCATTTCCCTCCCTTCGTGCTGTTCGCACTTACAATTTCTCTTCATCTATTATGTATGTCTACTTCTTGTATGTACCTAGATGTTTACATGTGATCTCAAACTCCTTGAGAGCAGAGACTAAGTATGGTTGGGGATTTTTGGGTTATATTTGAGTGATGTTTTCTTTCCTTTCATAGCTTTGGTGTCAGCACAGTGCTTGGCATATATAAATAAATGTTTATAAATTAGATGACTGATTGACTACAAGTTCCCTGAGGTTCGGGACGGTGCCTTATTTCCCCCTACATATACATGTGATATCTATTTAGCACAGGGCTGGGGTACCCAGTAGGTGCTCAATGAATGCCAGTTGGCTTGAATTGTGGTTGTTTTAGTAAGATCAGTTTTATTCCGGGTCCTAGCTGTCACAACTGTAGGATTATTCAGTCTTCTTGAATCCAGATTTTGACATTTGAGTTAGAAATTCCTTCCCAAGCTGCTGCTTGCCTGTGATAAAGGTTATAACCTTTCTTGCTTGGGGATGTTTCACTTTTCAAGTGTCTGGAGGGATCATTCCAGTCATCTGTGATTTACACTAGCAATCTTCATTGCTCCCTTTCTCAGTTTCACGCCTTCTAAGTGAAAATCATCACCCTTGGATCGTAAGTCTGACTAATTATGACTAACTCTAACTTGGAGAGAGCCAGTTATATATAGATGAATTATTTACACCACAGTCCTCAGCTGACTCAGTGACTATATCAAGCAGGTGACAAACCCTCAGACCATAAGGGAAGTCTACAGGAATTCAATTCTTGTCCCAAAATCACCTCCAGTCTGGTTCAGATCCCCCCATATGTACCAATCAAAGAGAGGAAAAAGGCTTTAAGAAGCTCTTCTGAAATAGAGAGGAACTATTATTTGAAATTTATGAAAAATAGATGGGAAATGGTCAAATGTCTTGATTTTCAAAAAAAAGGAAATAAGTGAAATCTTCAAACTATAGGCTTATGAACTTGATTTCATAGTAAAAATCTAAAAAGTATTATTAAATGGATACTTTGTGAGCAGTTAGAGAGAAAACTGGTGATCTCAAAGAGCCATCTTAACTTCATCTAGAAAAAGAGATTATACTGGATTTAGCACATGTTCAATGTGTGTGTGTGCATTTGCATGTGAGTGTGTATTTATGTGTGTGTGGGGAGGTATTAAACTGGTAGCTTAGGGGAATTTTGTAGAGATACAATGCCAAGATTTCAACAAAGCATGACAAAAGAATCTTTTGCTATGTTTAGGGACAAAATACAGAATTTTTGAATAGTTAACAGGATAGTCAAGTGAACTTGGAATCAGTTTAATGATTCAACACAAATAATAAAGGCAGCTTGTTTAACCTGGGTTTCAGCTAAACCTGAAGAATTTTGCATAAGATTTTCCTAATTGGTGACTTAAAGTTGCGTGCCTCTGTTGGAGATAGAATAGATATGCAAGTTTTGAAGAAGAGAAACATTCTTCATTTCTGTTTGCAGAGAGAATATGTATGGTTCCAGATGGTCTTGGGGACCAAAATCAGACATCTTGAGAGACAGTGAGAAAAAGAGACAGACTTTGAAGGCAGACAGGTAAAATCAGAAATTCAACATGACTCTGATTCCCAACGTTTCCCTTTACAGATTATAGAGAATTTCCCCATGGGTGAGATCAGGGGTTCTCTCTTGGTTGAGAAAGATACCATTCTACTCTCATTTAAAAAACTAATTATTCTTGTGTATTTTCTGATAGATTTCATTATAGAACTTTCCAAGATTTCTGGTTTTTTGTCAGCTTGGATAAATGTGTTTGTTCATTACTCATGATGAATTTTTGTGTAACCAATTTACCCTTTTGGTGAGATGGAATCAAGCCATTAGATGTAGGCTAAGAGGTAGTCTCCTCTTTTAAGAAGTAGTCTCCTCTTTTAAGAGGTAATATCTAGAAAAGTAGCTTTTTGAATTTAAATTATCCCCTTAAATCAGCAATATTTAGGATATTAATTTATTAATATTTATTATGTTATTATAATATTAATTACAACATTAGAATAAATTATATATTATTATAAATTAATATTTGTTAAATATTAATTTAGGATATTAATCTAGTCTTATACCTTTCTCAGAAGAGAACTGCAAATTTCCGGAGATATATTTACCCTTGCCTCCTTAATCTGTTTGTCTTTATATTTAGACATTCCTCAGGAATATATTTTAAAATAGATAACACATCCCTTGTTATTGTTATTCACTTGTGTAATCATGTCCAATGTTTATGTTGCATGGGGTTTTTCTTGGAAAAAATGCTTAAGTGATTGCCACTTCCTTCTCTTCCTTCCTTCTTAAGGCAAATAAAGGTTTTTTGGCCCAATTTGCCTGAGATTACAGAGTTTGTAAGTATCTGAAGTCAGATTCGAACTTAGGAACATAAGTTTTACTGACTCCAGGCCCAGTGCTCTACCCACTGAGTCACCTTACGTTAGTATTTATGTAGAGCTTTAAGGTTTGCAAGATATTTCACATTTATTTTTTTCCCTCAGTCCTCAGAAAACCACTGAGAGATGCTACTATGATCTCCATTTTACAGATGAGGAAACTGAGGCTGAGAGTACTGTTGAACAGGTTTAAAAGGCGAGTTCATCAGATTTGCAGATGCCCTGAAGCTGAGAGAGATGGCTGAAGTGTAGACAGAAGTGAAGGACAGAGAGGGTATCCAAAAACATTATGCCTTCTCAATGCCTGGTGTTCCAGTATGATAGGTGTATAATAAATGCTTGTTGATGATGGTGAAATCCTTGGTCTTTCTTTGAATTCCTACTGCTTAGGACAGCATCTGGTATATTGTAGTTGCTTAATAAATGCTTAGTGATGAAATACTGAATATGATGGAACAACAGAGACCAAGATAGTGTTTATCAATAATAAATATATGTTGATGGAGTTGTGAGTTGATCTAATTATTCTGGAGAACTATTTGGAACTATGCCCAAAGGGCTATCAAAATGTGCATACCCTTTGATCCAGCAATGTTTCTTCTGGGCTTATATCCCAAAGAGATCTTAAAGAAGGGAAAGGGACCTGTATGTGCCAAAATGTTTGTGGCATCCCTCTTTGTAGTGGCAAGAAACTGGAAACTGAATGATGCCCATCAATTGAAGAATGGCTGATTAAGTTATGGTATATGAATGTTATGGAATATTATTGTTCTATAAGAAATGATCAAGAGGATGATTTTAGAGAGGCCTGGAGAGACTTACATGAACTGATGATGAGTGAAGTGAGTAGAACCAAGAGAACATTGTACATGGCAACAACAAGATTATGTGATGATCATCAGTTGGACTTGGCTCTTTTAAGCAATGAAGTGATTCTCTTTCAGAGAATTTGACTGAATGTAGATCACAACATAGTATTTTCATCTTTTGTTGTTGTTGTTTGCTTGTGTTTTTTGTTGTTGTTGTTGTTTGTTTTTTGTTTTTGTTTGCTTGTGTTTTTCTTTAATATTTTTTCCTTTTTGATCTGATTTTTCTTGTGTAGCATGATAATGTGGAAATATATTTAGAAGAATTTCATGTTTAGCCTATATTGGTTATTGCTATGTAGGGAAGAGAGAGGAGAAAGGAAGAAAAATATGGAGCACAAGGTGAATATTGAAAACTATTTTTGTATGTATTTTGAAAAATAAAAACTATAATAAAAATAATAAATGTAGTCAGATATTTGAGTTTAAAAAAATGCAACAATGTCCTCTCCAAAAAACCCCCCCAAAACCCAACTGCCCAAGTACAGGATGGAGGAGAGGTGTCTAAGTTCAATATGAGTCAACAATTTGATATAGCTACCAAAAATGCCAATGTGATTGGAAGCTGCATTAGGAGAGGCATAGTGTCCTGAGCAAGTGGAGTGAAAATCTGGCTGCCCCTACCGTTTTTCAGATTATCCTGAGCTATTGAAGTTCATTTCTGGGTGACAAACTAGACTGCTATCAAAATGGTGAGGGATTGGATATCATGCTTTATGAGTATATATTTCCGAAGCTAGACTTATTTTCATTTTAAACTTATGTTTTCATTGGCAAGTGAACCGCTAGAGAGAAAAGTCCCCTTGCCCTCATTTAACTTCTCAGAACCTCACTTTATTCATATGTAATGATGTTTTGTAATCATATATACATAAGGAAATTTTGAAATGTAAAGTGCTCTGCCTTATATAGTATTTTGTGAAATGTTCTGAGCTAGGGACAATCTTATCCATAGGTAAAGTAGGTGTACAACTACATGATCTGTTTTGAGAGACTGAAAAAGTCCTTCTCAACCCATACCTTCTTCCTTTCTAGACTCTCTAATGTCTGAAAATTCATCATTAGAGTTATCTTTTTTTAGAACTTGTCCTATTAGGGACAAAGAGTATGACCAATGAATTGTATATTTCTACCAATCATATTTTCAAAATCAAAAATGGACACACAATCAGTGGAAGAAATTAAAGAAAAACAATCAAGCACCTGGCAGCTCAGGCTCTGCTCCAGGCTGACTAAGTTCAGAAACCTTCAGGTTTCCTTCAAAATTGCTTAATTCAGTTTGGCACAAAAATAAAGAGCAATTCAGGGCAGGCTCATTGTCTAAAAAGACAATTGTAATCATTACTGGTTGTAGATTACCCTTAAATATATCTCTAGGGAATCTCAATGAAACAGAAGGGGGATAGCAGGAGCTCCTGTACCATTTCTAGACCCTTCAGCACCGTATGAATCCCCAGTGATCCCGCAGAGAAAGAAAGCACTGGGGAGAAAAGAGACCACTTGTCATCGATCAGACAGCACAGTAGATGTGAATCATAAATAACTAATGCAAAGCCCTGCTACAGAGATCCTAAAAAGACTTAAATATTATTCTCTCAACAGACTGTAATCATTCTAGATTCTTTATTGCTTAGTAAGTATTTCCTTTCTTATATAGTAGCAAAATTTTGTAGATGGTGCCTGATTCAGGTTTGCACTCTGGGACCTTTTTAAATGTCTTCCTCCCCTGCCCCCAAACTTGGCTGAGGAGGACCCATCGTTAGAGCCAAAATGGAATTTTTGCCCAAGAATCTGAGGTATGGGATAGAATTGGAACAGTAAGAAGGCTCTTATTGAGGAGACTGGCAGCCTTAGAGCCATGAACTAAAGGCAAAGCCCAAGGACAGGAAAAGGGCAGTATCCTCGGTCTTACAGTGTCTGACAAACCGCTCTGGTAGACAAGAATGATCCACAATAGTCCCAAAGGTGTCTGTCAATGCCTACAGTCGCTTAGAGTCTTGAGAACGAGGCTTCCTCACAAAAAGTCCCTCACCATCACACTCTGTCTTGACCCACTGCTTTCTGTCAGGCTCTTTTCTAGTTTTTCCTGCTGTTTGGTTACACAATCATCCCGTTCTCCAGTATCTCAGACAAAGCTAAGACAAGTCTATATAGTTTCTTTATATTTTTGGTCTTAATCTGTCAGTGTAAAAAGCAAGTTTTAAATACACACACACATATCACCATCACCATCACCTCCACTAGCAGCAACAACTACCACCTCTGTTTCATTCTCCTCTTTAAGGTATCAACACTTTCCCAGAAAGCCCTTCTTGCTTTTACTCCTAAAACCAGCTGAGGTCTCCATTTCTTTTTCTCAATAATGACTTCCTAGATAGTGTCCAGCTGTATCCAGATGGCATCACACACCTGGCACCATAGATCACCAACCATGTTTCCCTTTGAATCTTGAATAAAGCAAGGGACTATTCAATTCCTATATTCTCATCTCCCTTAATTAATTATTGTGCTCAAAGGTTCCAATAGTAGATAATATCTTGGTTCTCAATAATTGCCATTTTGGAAGGCTGTAAAAAGAGACAGCATCATTTCCTGTGACAAAAGGGAAATCTTGGAAACCAAATCACCTCAATTCAGGCAACTCCTACATAAGTACACCAGTGTAAATGCATATTTGAATACCTATATCATCCATCCTACTCCTTATCTCCACCTGGCTCTACAGGATCTCTTTTGAACAGGATAATAGCAAAAACTGACAGAATGATTTAAGTTTTACAAGCTGCTTAACATATATTTTCTTAACAAACACTCTGGAAGGTAGATGCTATTATTGCTCCCATTTTATAGATGAGGGAGTTAAGGCAGATAGGATTTAAGTGACTTGTCCAAGGTTACCCAGCTAGTATGTTATTTGGGGAAGGATTTGAACCCAAGTTTTCCTGACTCCAGGTTCAATACTCTATCCACTATGCCACATAGGTACCTTTCTCTTAGGGGGATTTCCTTTTGCCTCCTTAATGTTTACACTTGGATAATCACATGATCATTTGCAGTCAAATGAAAGAAGTGACAGACAATAGAAACTCATCAATGCTCTTAAATTTCCTATTTGTACAGAGTCTTAATTCCATTTGTTTCAGTGAGTGGTCTCAGTTTATAGAGATATTATTTTCCTTGCAAAAAGGCAAGAGGAAAGAACAAATATTCAAGAATTTAGTACCGATGAGCAGGTAGAATTAAGACCAAAGGCAACAAAGTGGTTTAGGATAAAGAAAAGTATTCCAGCTCAGATAGGGGGTCCGAGGCTCTTGGAGCAGCTGCCCTGTCTTTGCCTGTAGTTGTTATTTATCTCGTGGTGAACAGCAGGGATATACCATTCCCATCCAGAAATCTATCCAAAATTTAGTAGATGCCTTCATGCAAAAGACAGCTGCTGCCTGCTTAAGATTGCCAGGAAGAGTTAAAGAGACTAAGCCCACCACCTGGTGACTGCACCTGTGGGTCTCTAACAACCAACCCTCTTAACTTGGGATGCTATTTATGGTGACAGCTAGGAAGATTTGGCTTCCTCTTTGGATGTAGGGACAGGAAAGAGGAGGAAGGATTCAGGAAAGACATCACATTGCTCTGTGATTTGTTGTGCTTGGGGCCACCACCCGGGGATACAGAGGCATTGTCTAGAAAAATATTTTCTTTGATATCTCAGCAACTCTACTTGCATCTCTCTCTGTGTGTCTTAGAATCATTGCATGTCAGAATCAGAAAGAGAGCATCTAGCATACTACCTTTATTTTACAATGAAAAAACTGAATCCAGGAGAATTATATACCTGAATGCATATACCTGAATGCACAATATAGAGTGCTCTATAGTCCTTTACCCAGTTTTGTCTTCTACTTTCTAGCATCACCCCTTTTTGCCTTCCTTTACCATAAAAATTCTCATTCCCCATTCCATCTGAGTTTGGTTTCAGCTAGCTATCACAAAGTAGAGGAGATAGTCTCTTTTCACATCAAGAGTACTTAAACCATGTGCTTTCTTTTTGGTCATCCTATAGATCCTTGATGTCCCTCCAATGCTTCTCTATTCTCATTCCCTTCTAAACTTTCTCCAATTTAGCAACTAACATTATTCAACTGAAACTGGTCCCTCCAAACTTACTAATTTAAATTTAATTTAATTTAAAAAGAATTTTACTGATATCTTTTTAATTTTTTATTAAAGCTTTTTATTTACAAAATATATGCTTGAATAATTTTTCAACATTGACTCATGCAAAACCTTGTGTTCCAAATTTCCCCCTCCTTATCCCCACCCCCTCCCTTAGATGGCAGGTAATCCAATACATGTTAAATATGTTAAAATATATGTTAAATCCAATATGTGAATACATATTTACACAATTCTCTTGATGCACAAGAAAAATCAGATAAATTTCTCTTTTGCAGCAAGAGAATTGTATAAATAAATATGTTTATACATATTGGATTTAACATGTATTTTAACATGTTTAACATATATCTAATTGTTTGCCATCTAGGGGAGGGGTGAGGGGAAGGAGGAGAAAATCTGAAACACAAGTCTATGCAAGGGTCAATGTTGTGAAGTTATCCATGCATATGTTTTGAAAATAAAAAGCTTCATAAAAAAAATAAATTATCAGTCACATCAAAAAAAAAAAAGAAAGAAAGAAAAAGAAAAATCTGATCAAGAAGAAAAAAAAACTGAGAAAGAAAACAAAATGTAAGCAAATAACAGAAAGAGTGAAAATGCTATGTTGTGGTAGATGGTTTTCTTTATCACAATATTATTGGAGGGGCAGCTATGTGGGGGGGGGCAGCTAGGTGGCACAGTAGATAGAGCATCAGCCTTGAACTCAGGAGGGCCCGAGTTCAAATCTGGTCTCAGACACTTAACACTTCCTAGCTGTGTGACCCTGGGCAAGTCACTTAACCCCAGCTTCAGGAAAAAAAAACACAAAAACAAAACAATATTATTGGAACTGGTTTGAATCATCTCACTGTTGGAAAGAGTCATGTCCATCAGAATTGAACATTGTATAATTTTGTTGTTGCTGTGTAGTTTCCTGCTTCTGCTCATTTCACTTAGCATCAGTTAATGTAAGTCTCCTAAAATCATTCTGCTGATCGTTTCTTATAGAACAATAATATTCCATATCATTCATATACCATAACCTTTTCAGCCATTCTCCAATTATGGGTATCCACTGAATGCACTGAGTCCACACTCAGTTCCCAGTTTCTTGCCATTACTGATGTCTTTTTCCTCTAATACTACTCCTCCTTTTAGAGAACCATTCCACATAACAAATAATATTGTTTGTGTGTGTGTGTGTGTGCATGTGAGAGAGAGAGAGAGACAGACAGACAGACAAACTGACAGACTAACTTACAGAGACAGAGACATGGAGAGAGAGAGAGAGAAAGAGACAGCGACAGAGACAAAGAGAAAGAAAGAGACAGAGACAAAAAATTCAGCATAATTAACCGATACATTAAAAAGCCTTAAAGTATGTGCAGTGTGCCACACTCATGAACTTTCCACCTCTGCAGAAGTGTGGGGTAGGGTTGTCTTATCACATTTCATCTTTGGAATCATGTTTGTTCTTTGTAATTCTGCAACATTTGATTTTGTTATGATTGTTCTCTCCATTTACTCTGTTGTAGTCATTGAGTATGCTGTTTTCTTGCCTCTTCTTACTTTAATTTCTATTCATTCATATGGATCTTCCTATGCTTATTTGTATTCATCATCTTCAACATTTCTTAGAACACAATATTCCATTTCATTACATTCATATACCACAATTTGATTAACCATTCCTGAATCTATGGACATCTACTTCCAATTCTTTGATATTAAAAAGTTCTGCTAAGAATACTTTTCCAATTCTTTGCTATTAAAAAGTTCTGCTAAAAATACTTTTCCAATTCTTTGCTATTAAAAAGTTCTGCTAAAAATACTTTGTGCATATGAGGACTTTTGTGAATAGCCTTCATCATAGTAGAAGCCTTATAGTAGAATCTCCAGGTGTCCTTTTGTTTCTATTATGTGTAACTTGCTATTATTTATATTTTTAAATAGTATTTTATTTTCCTCACAGTTACACATCAAGAAAAATTTGAATTTTAATTTTTACAAGATTTTGAGTTCCATATACAAGATTTGCAAGGGTGAATGTTGAATATTATCCATACTACATGGCCCTCTTCAACAATGAATTGACTCAGACCAGTTCCAATTGTTCAGTAATGAAGAGAGTCATATACACCCAAGGAGAGGACTGTGAGAACTGAGTATGGACTACAACATAGCATTTTCACTCTTTCTGTTGTTGTTTGCTTGCATTTTTGTTTTCCTTCTCAGGTTTTTTTTTTTCTTTCTAGATCTGATTTTTCTTGTGTAGTAAGATAACTGTATGGATATGTATACATATGTTGAATTTAACATATATGTTAACATGTATTACAATACCTGCCATCTAGGGAAAGGGATAAGGGGAAGGAGAGGAAAATTTGGAACAGAACATTTTGCAAGGGTCAGTGTTGAAAAATTACCCATGAATATGTTTTGTAAATAAAAAGCTATAATATAATAAAAATATTCATTCTTATGTTTTAAAAATAAAAAACTATAATAAAAAATTAAAATTAAAAAAATATTTTGAATTCAAATTTTTTCCCTCCTTGCCTCCCCTCTTACAAAGATGGTAAACAGTTTAATATAGGTTATACCTATACTATCATATAGAACATATTTCCACAATTGTGAACGAAGAAACAGACAAAAAGAAGATAATATAAGAAAGAATAAAGTAAGTGAATATAATATGCTTTTATTTGTGTTTAGAGTCCATCAGTTCTTCATCTGGTCATGGATAGCATTTTTTTTGTATTTAATAATACAACTGGATAACTTAGATATAACTATGTTGCTGAGAAGAACTGAATCAATCATAGTAGATCATCACACAAAATTGATGGTGCTGTATACAATGTTTTCCTGGCTCTGTTCATTTCACTTTGTATCATTTATATAAGTACTTTCCAGGCTTTTCTGAAATCTGTCAGTTCATCTTTTTTATTACACAATAGTCTTAATATACCACATACATTTGATGGGCATCTTCTCGATTTCCAATATTTTGCCACCATGAAAAGGGCTGTTATAAATATTTTTTTCAAATGTAGGTCCTTTTCCCTTTTTATGTTCTCTTTGGGATTCTTTAAAGGAGAAGGAACAATTGATTGAACTGGGAAAGACCTCCTGCAGAAAGTAATATTTGAACTCACTCTTGAAGGAAGTCAGGGATTTTAAGAAGTGGAAGTTAGAAGGGAAGACATCCCAGATGTGAGAGGATAGTTCATGCAAATGAACAAGGGGAGATGAAATACTATGTATAAGGAACAACAAGTAGACCCATATGACTGTTTTATAAGAGTGTGTGGAAGGAAATGATGTATAAGATGGAAAAGGAGGAAGTGACCAAGTTGGAAATAGCCTTACATATTTACCAGGGGGATTTGTGTGTGATCCTGTAATAGTGAACCACTGGAGTTTAGAGTATAGGGCATGACATGAGTTGACTTTTGCTCTGGGAAAATTGCTTTGGTAGTCATGTGGAAGATGGATTGGGATAGAGAGAAGGCTGAAGCAAGGAGAGCTATTAAGAGAGTATTGCAATAGTTCAGGCAAGAAATGATGAGGAACTAAACAAGGGTGATGGCTTTATTAATATTGAGAAGAAGATATGTTTAAGAGATGTTGTGGAACTGATTGATATGTGGAGTAAGGAATCAAAGATGGGACCAGGAGTCCTTGATCTAGATGACTAGAAAGACAGGGGTGTCCTTGACCAGGAATAGGGATGTTTGGAAGGGGAGTGGATTTGGAGGAAATAACATTGAACATTTTGAATTTGAGATACCTATGGAATATCCTGTTTGAAATATCTAATAGGAAGTTTTACATGGTGGTTGAGTTGGGAGAAAATCTACATCTGCATATATAACCCTGAAAGTCATTTGGATAGAGATGATGTCAGTTGGGTGCTGATGAGATCAACAAGTGAGAGTGCACAAGAGAACAGTGACTTGTGATGTGGATGATGATCCAGCAAAAGAATCCCAGGTTTGGTCAAACAGATAGAAGATTCAAGAGAAAGCAGTGTCAGATGCAGGATATTATTTTTCTTGCAAGCTTTCTGTCATAGACTTCTGTGACCCAAAGGATATAGATATACTTTGAAGGATTTTCTCACTTCTTTGTTTTATGTCCTTTACTAGAGAAAACATAGGTGCACAGTATTGACAGTATATACTGAGAATGATTTTTAGGCATACAGATTCACAGTATTATAGAAGTCTTATTAAAAAGAAAACAAAACAGAAACCCTTGAATGAACAACCATTAGTCTCAAAGATTAATGTTGCTCCCTAGAGTCACTAACAGCCTTAAATTATGAGGGCTTTCTGAGCAGGGATTTCTCTTCCTCCCTTTCTTCTTACCCCCAAGGTCTAATAAATGTTCTTTTGATTAGATCTGCAAGAGACACAAAGAGAATAGAAGATAATGATAAAAAGAGATCTGGTGTTAGAATCAGAAGTTCTAGATGTCCAGATCCTGACTGTTACCAGCTTTTATGATCCTGGGCATTTAATCTCTCTGAACCTCAACTCTAATGTATATAAAAAAAAATCGAGGCGGAGCCAAGATGGCGGAGAAGAAACACACGACTCAGTGAACGTCCTCACTCCCTCACAACCAATTAGATAAATTAAGTCTCAGAATTAGCTCAGGACTGATAGATACCACAAGGACTGGAAGCACGACTTACCAGCTGATGAGAATCTGGAGTTTCAACAGAGAAGGTCAGTTCTCAGGGGAGGAATAAGAAAGACCAGCACAGACGGTGGGGTAGGGGCACACTGCGCCCATTGCGCTGGGAAGGGCTCTGGGATCAGAGAAGCCACTGAGGTAAAGGAATCTGGCACAGGCTGTTAGCTCTTCTCTGCTAATTATTTAGCAGTTCAGAAGAGAAAGCCAAAATATTTTAAAACTCAGATTAGATTTTCCCCGATCCTGGGGGTGACTCAGCAGACTCAGCACCAGGGGGTGTGGCCTCAGCTACCACCTGAGAATAGTTAAGAGATTGACAAGTGGGTGGATACGGCCCAAGGCAACACACACGGCCTAGCTTAGCTGGAGGGAGTGGAACTCAGCTCCAGGAAGTCCCAGAGAAGCGGAACCTTTGAACTAGGGACCGCGGTTTCTGGCAGACACTTCCAGTTTGAGCACAGGGGCTTCTCACGTCACCTGCTGCAGACATCCATTCCACACCCGGACACATAGGCTGGGCTTCCTGCTGTCTTCACTATTCTACGCCCTTGAAGCACAGTAGTGCTAATCACCTCTGAGGCACTTCCAGGGAGGGGGTGGGGAACTCTCTCCCAGAGCTCTCTCTTAGCTCAGGCGCAGGGGCCGCTGCATCCATCCGGTCTGGGAGGAAGCTGGTAAAGAAGTAAATAATTTCCTACCCCAGGGACAGACCCCAAAACATTTTTTTAAATATGAGCAAAAAAGCTAGAAAAACTATAGATTCCTTCTATACAGAGAAAGAGCGGGTATCCAACCCCGAGGAAGTTGACAACAGAGAATCAGCAGATAACAACCTAAAGGGGAACGATTCCTGCCCCCCATCACATAACTCTCTCCTAGAAGAAGCTCTTAAAAAATTGAGGGAGATCGAAGAAAAATGGGGAAAGGAAAGGGAAACTATGATAGAGAATAACAACGTCCTGAAATTGGAGTTGGAAAAAATAAAGAATTCACAGGAGATGCAGGGAAACAAAATTAGTGAATTAGAAAAGGTTAAAAAAACACAGGAAAGTAGGATTTCTAAATTGGAAAAGATAAAAAAGTCTCAAGAAAATAGAATTTCTGAATTGGAAAAAGAAAATAATTCTCAAAAAAAAAAATTAGGGAAATGGAAAAAAATTCAATAGAGCAAAATAATTCATTTAAAAACGAAATTGGGCATTTACAAAAAGAACTAAAAACTGTGAAAGAAGAAAATAACTCCTTAAAAGTCAGGATGGAACAAATAGAAATGAATGATTCACAGAGAACCCAAGAATCAGTCAAACAAAACAAAAAAAATGAGAAGCTGGAGAACAACGTCAAATACTTACTGGGAAAATCTATAGACCTGGAAAATAGATCTAGGAGAGATAATCTGCGGATTATTGGACTTCCAGAAAACTATGACCAAAAAAAGAGCCTAGATTCTATTTTACAGGAAATTATCAAAGAGAACTGTCCAGAGATAATAGAAACAGAAGGGAAAGTAGATGTGGAAAGAATTCATCGAACTCCTTCTGAAATAGACCCTAAAAAAAGAACACCACGGAATATTGTGGCTAAGCTGCAGAATTACCACACAAAGGAGAAAATCCTGCAAGCAGCTAGAAAAAAACAATTTAAATACCAAGGTGCCACAATAAGGGTCACCCAAGATCTGGCTGCCTCCACATTAAAAGATAGAAGGGCCTGGAACCTGATATTCCGTAAGGCAAAAGATCAAGGACTGCAACCAAGAATGAACTACCCAGCTAAGTTTAGCATCTTTTTCCATGGAAGAAGATGGTCATTCAATGAAACAGAGGAATTCTATATGTTTCTAAGAAAAAAACCAGACTTAAACAAAAAATTTGATCTACATCCACAAGACTGAAGAGAAACAGAAAAAGGTACACAGAACCCTTGAGAACTGTAACTCTGTTGTGGGTATATAAAAAATACTCAAGGATAATTTGATTTTACTGATATAAAAGAAAAAAAGGGGGGTGTAGTAAAGGGAAGGAGGTCGGTTCAGAAAAAGGGGAAGGAGTGATAAAAAGAGGGAAACTACATCCCAGGAAGAGACATAGAAAATACACCATATCTGAGGGAACTTAGTGAGGGGGAGAATCATTGTGTGAATCTTACTCTCATCAGAAGAGGCTCAAAGAGTAAATAATTAACATATTTGTTTTTCAGAGAATTTTCTCTCACCTCATTAAAAGGGGGGAGAGGAAAAGGGAAAAGGAAAAGGAGAATAAGTGAAGGGACTTGGAGGGAGGGGGGAGGGATCCTAAAAAAAAAAAAAAAAAAAAAAAAGAGGGAGGGTTGCGCGTCACAAGGGGGGTCTGTAAATTAAATATCGGGGAGGGGGATCAGGGGGGTCAAGGGAAAAAAGCATAATCTGGGGATAATACGATGGCAGGAAATACAGAATTAGTAATTTTAACTGTAAATGTAAATGGGATGAACGATCCCATCAAACGGAGACGGATAGTAGATTGGATCAAAAAGCAGAACCCTACAATATGTTGCCTACAGGAAACACACTTAAAGCAGGGAGATACATACAGAGTAAAGGTAAAAGGTTGGAACAGAGCCTATTATGCTTCAGGTAAAGCCAAAAAAGCAGGGGTAGCTATCCTTATCTCAGATCAAGCAAAAGCAGAAGTAGATCTTGTTAAAAAAGATAGGGAAGGAAACTATATCCTGCTGAAAGGTAGCATAAATAATGAAGCCATGTCAATACAAAACATATATGCACCAAGTGGTATAGCATCTAACTTTCTAAAGGAAAAGTTAAGAGAACTGCAAGAAGAAATAGACAGTAAAACTATAATAGTGGGAGATCTCAACCTTGCACTCTCAGATTTAGACAAATCAAACCACAAAACAAACAAGAAAGAAATTTAAAAAGTAAATAGAACATTAGAAAAACTAGGTATGATAGACCTTTGGAGAAAACTGAATGGCAATAGGAAGGAATATACTTTCTTCTCAGCAGTTCATGGATCCTATATAAAAATTGACCATATACTAGGACATAAAGATCTCAAAATTAAATGTAGGAAGGCAGAAATAATAAATGCCTTCTTCTCAGATCACAATGCAATAAAAGCTACATTCAGTAAAAAGTTAGGGGTAAATAGACCAAAAAGTAATTGGAAACTGAATAATCTCATCTTAAAGAATGACTGGGTGAAAGAGCAAATTATAGAAACAATTAACAATTTCACCCAAGATAATGATAATGATGAGATATCATATCAAAATCTTTGGGATGCAGCTAAAGCAGTAATAAGGGGAAATTTTATATCTTTAGAGGCTTATTTGAAGAAAATTGAGAAAGAGAAGATTAACGAATTGGGCTTACAACTTAAAAGGCTAGAAAAAGACCAAATTATAAACCCCCAACCAAAAATTAAACTCGAAATACAAAAATTAAAAGGAGAAATCAATAAAATTGAAAGTAAAAAAAACTATTGAATTAATAAATAAAACCAAGAGTTGGTTTTATGAAAAAGCCAATAAAATAGATAAACCTTTGGTAAATTTGATCAAAAAAAAGAAAGAGGAAAATCAAATTGATAGTCTTACAAATGAAAAGGGGGATCTTTCCACCAATGAAGAGGAAATTAGAGAAATAATAAGGAGTTACTTTGCCCAACTTTATGCCAATAAATTTGATAACTTAAGTGAAATGGATGACTTCCTCCAAAAATATAGGCTCCCTAGATTAACAGAGGAGGAGATAAATTGCTTAAATAGTCCCATTTCAGAAAAAGAAATAGAACAAGCTATTAATCAACTCCCCAGGAAAAAATCCCCAGGGCCAGATGGATTCACATGTGAATTCTACCAAACATTTAAAGAACAATTAACCCCAATGCTATATAAACTATTTGAAAAAATAGGGGATGAAGGAGTCCTACCAAATTCCTTTTATGACACAGACATGGTACTGATACCTAAACCTGGTAGATCGAAAACTGAGAAAGAAAATTATAGACCAATCTCCTTAATGAATATTGATGCTAAAATCTTAAATAAGATATTAGCAAAAAACTTCAGAAAATCATCTCCAAGATAATACACTATGATCAAGTAGGATTTATTCCAGGAATGCAGGGCTGGTTTAATATTAGGAAAACTATTAATATAATTGACCATATTAATAATCAAATTAATAAGAACCATATGATCATCTCAATAGATGCAGAAAAAGCATTTGACAAAATCCAACATCCATTCCTACTAAAAACTCTTGAGAGTATAGGAATAAATGGATTATTCCTTAGAATAATCAGGAGTATATATTTAAGACCGTCAGTAAGCATAATATGCAATAGAAATAAACTGCAACCTTTCCCAGTAAGATCAGGAGTGAAACAAGGTTGCCCACTATCACCATTACTATTCAATATAGTACTAGAAACGCTAGCCTCGGCAATAAGAGCCGAGAAAGAGATTCAAGGAATTAGAGTAGGAAATGAGGAAATGAAACTATCACTTTTTGCAGATGACATGATGGTATACTTAGAGAACCCCAAAGACTCTGCTAAAAAGCTACTAGAAATAATTCAAAATTTCAGCAAAGTGGCAGGATACAAAATAAATCCACATAAATCCTCGGCATTTTTATATATCACTAACAAAATGCAACAGCAAGAGATACAAAGAGAAATTCCATTCCAAACAAATGTTGAGAGTATAAAATATTTGGGAATCCATCTACCAAAGAAAAGTCAGGAATTATATGAGAAAAATTACAAAACACTTGCCACAAAAATAAAATCAGATTTAAATAATTGGAAAGACATTCAGTGCTCTTGGATAGGCCGAGCGAATATAATAAAGATGACAATACTCCCCAAACTAATCTATTTATTTAGTGCTATACCAATCAGACTCCCAAGAAACTATTTTAATGACCTAGAAAAAATAACAACAAAATTCATATGGAAGAATAAAAGGTCAAGAATTGCAAGGGAACTAATGAAAAAAAAGTCAGAGGAAGGTGGTCTAAGTGTACCTGATCTAAAGCTATATTATATAGCAGCAGTCACCAAAACCATTTGGTATTGGCTAAGAAATAGACCGGTAGATCAGTGGAACAGATTAGATACAAAGGATAAAAAAGGGTACATCTATAGCAATTTAATCTTTGA
Organism: Sminthopsis crassicaudata; assembly: GCF_048593235.1. NCBI lineage: Eukaryota > Metazoa > Chordata > Mammalia > Dasyuromorphia > Dasyuridae > Sminthopsis > Sminthopsis crassicaudata. Next base: position 90,578,389 of record NC_133618.1, read on the forward strand.
CAAACCCAAAGATTCCAACATTAGGGATAAAAATTCATTATTCGGAAAAAACTGTTGGGAAAACTGGAAATTAGTATGGCAGAAATTAGATATGGATCCACACTTAACACCATATACCAAGATAAGATCAAAATGGGTCCATGATTTAGGCATAAAGAGGGAGATAATAAATAGATTAGAGGAACAGAGGATAATCTACCTCTCAGACTTGTGGAGGAGGAAGGAATTTATGACCAGAGGAGAACTAGAGATCATTATTGATCACAAAATAGAAGATTTTGATTACATCAAACTAAAAAGTTTCTGTACAAATAATACTAATGCAAACAAGATTAGAAGGGAAGTAACAAATTGGGAAAATATTTTTAAAAACAAAGGTTCTGACAAAGGTCTCATTTCCAAAATATATAGAGAACTGACCATAATTTATAAGAAACCGAACCATTCTCCAATTGATAAATGGTCAAAGGATATGAACAGACAATTCTCAGAGGAAGAAATTGAAACTATATCCACTCACATGAAAGAGTGTTCCAAATCACTACTGATCAGAGAAATGCAAATTAAGACCACTCTGAGATACCACTACACACCTGTCAGATTGGCTAAGATGACAGGAACAAATAATGACAAATGTTGGAGGGGATGTGGGGAAATTGGGACACTAATACATTGCTGGTGGAGTTGTGAAAGAATCCAGCCATTCTGGAGAGCAATCTGGAATTATGCCCAAAAAGTTATCAAACTGTGCATACCCTTTGACCCAGCAGCACTACTACTGGGATTATATCCCAAAGAAATACTAAAGAGCGGAAAGAAACATATATGTGCCAAAATGTTTGTGGCAGCTCTTTTTGTTGTAGCTAGAAACTGGAAGATGAATGGATGTCCATCAGTTGGAGAATGGTTGGGTAAATTGTGGTATATGAAGGTTATGGAATATTATTGCTCGGTAAGAAATGACCAGCAGGAGGAATATAGAGAGGCCTGGAGAGACTTAAATCAACTGATGCTGAGTGAAATGAGCAGAACCAGAAGATCACTGTACACTTCAACAACAATACTGTATGAGGATGTATTCTGATGGAAGTGGAAATCTTCAACATAAAGAAGATCCAACTCATTTCCAGTTGATCAATGATGGACAGAGGTAGCTACACCCAGAGAAGAAACACTGGGAGGGGAATGTAAATTGTTAGCACTTGTATCTGTCTGCCCAGGTTACATGTACCTTCGGATTCTAATGTTTATTGTGCAACAAGAAAATGATATTCACACACATGTATTGTACCTAGACTATATTGTAACACATGTAAAATGTATGGTATTGCCTGTCGTCGGGGGGAGGGAATAGAGGGAGGGGGGGTAATTTGGAAAAATGAATACAAGGGATAATATTATAAAATATATATATATATAATAAAAAAAAATCTTAAAAAAACAAACTTCCTTCACAGACAGTTTGTTAACTTTAAAATGCAACAAAAAATTTAACTATTATTATTTTTATGAGTAGCTCTTTGTCTTCCTAAAGACTTATGATTACTGGGCTATAATCAAAGATAACTCTATCTGCTGAACATTCCTTTGAGCTAAGAGTGGTTATAGACAGAAAGCCTAGCAAATTTCCTCATTTCCTTCTTCCTGGAAGATAACAGGCTGTTGGATGTGACACAGTGAATAGAATGTTGCAGTTAAACTGAGAAAGAACAGAGTTCAAATCCTGCTTCACACACTTCTTGGCTGACACTGTGTTGTTTATGCTGATACTATAGTGCCCCACAAGAATCTTCCAGTAGGCAAGGTATTTCTAGGTGGCTTGAAGAAGAGGAGGAAATTTTTCCTGTTTATTTTCTGCAGGGGTCTCTTCTATGAAGTGCTTTAGAACAGGTTGAAACTATTTGAATCCCTGAGGCCTGTGGATAATTTGCTCTGGCAAACAAATGGTTACCTTTAGCTTTTCTCAAGAAACTTATTTGTATATAAGAAATTTGTTTGTACATTATTTAGAAGTTGCTGTAATTCTACAGTCGGTTTTTAATGCCCTTGTAATGAGGGACAATTCAAGGATTCCAGTCCTTATGACCATGTACTGAATACTTCTGATGGAGTTCTCATCCCTCAATCTTTGGAGCATGTCCAGACACTTACAAATGGTTATGGGCTGGTAGCCACAGGGCGAAAGGGATGAATGAAAAGGATCCATTTTGACCGGTGTATACTTGGAGTTGTAGCTGTATCCAAAAGATATTAATTGACCAGAAATTCATTCTTCTCTTGGTTTGACTTCTTTCTGATGTACTGATGAGCAACTAAAGACGATGCTATTTAATAGCAATCCCAAAGTCCACTGATATGGGACCCTCTCCACCTGGATGGGATTGATGTCTTTTGTCTATATGAGGGGAAGGAAGGAGGTGGCTATCTTCTTTAAGTCTTTAAATCATTTTAGTCTCTTCAAGTATATTTAGGTGCTTCAGGTGCTCTGGGTACATTGGGCTTCCAGCTTCAATGCCAACCCCACTTGAGACTGCTGAAGGAAAAGACTTTAGAGAAAAGCCTACATGAGAAGAGCTAGCAGTCTCCAACACGTCTCTGACTCCACTTTATTACAGTGGAAACTCTGAGGAATTTTCCATTGGGTGAGATCTAAGATTCTCTCTTGGTTGAGCTGAGCTCTTAATGAGACTGTCTAATCTATATTCTCTTAAGTATACTTTCTCTGATTTCTTTTTTGCTATGGTTGGATAAATAGATTTCTTTGATAATTGCTATATAAGTGTTCATTGTGGAATTGATAATTGGTGGGAAAGGGGGTCAAGCCTTGGATATAAAGTTTGTACATACTGCTTTTCCATAATTAATGAAATAGCAATAAGATATTAGATTGAACCTGAAAATCACATTCCCTAGACTAATAATTTAAGGGATCATAGATATAATTCTAGCCCCCTACTCCCTGTCTCTGAGAGAAGAATGTCAGCCTTTGGTCCCAACTTCCTGCTTTCTCTCTTGGAAGGAATTTAAGTCTTCCTTGGAGAAGGATGAGGAGAAGAAAGGCTAATGGCTAGAAGACCTCCCTACAAACCATACAATAATATCCTTTATGCTACATATTAGAGGACAATCCTCATTTCAGCTTAGAGAATAGAGGCCTCCTCATTTCTAAAAGATGTAGAGAATTGATTCAAATTTATAAGAATTCAAGCCATTCTCCAATTGAAAAATGGTCAAAGGATATGAAGACAGTTTTCAGATGAAGAAATTGAAACCATTTCTGGTTATATAAAAATGTGCTCAAAATCACTATTGATCAGAGAAATACAAATTAAGACAACTCTGAGATACTACTATACACTTCTCAAATTGGCCAAGATGACAGGAAAAGATAATGATGAATGTTGGAGGGGATATGGAAAAACTGGGACACTGATATTTTGTTGTTGTAATTGTGAACAGAATCCATCATTCTAGAGAACATTTTGGAACTGTGCTCAAAAGGTTATCAAAATGTTCATACCCTTTGATCCAACAGTTCTTCTATGGGGCTTATATCCCAAAGAAATCTTAAAAGAGGGAAAGGGACCCACATGTGCAAAAATGTTTGTGGCAGCCCTTTTTGTAGTGGCCAGAAACTGGAAACTGAGTGGATGCCCATCAATTGAAGAATAGCTGAATAAGTTATGGTATATGAATGTTATGAATATTATTATTCTATAAGAAACAATCAGCAGGATTATTTCTTTTTTTAAAATTTAATTTTTATTTTATTTTATAATTATAACTTTTTTTTGACAGTACATATGCATGTGTAATTTTTTACAACATTATCCCTTGCACTTACTTCTGTTCAGATTTTTTCCCTTCCTCCCCCAACCCCCTCCCCCAGATGGCAGGCAGTCTTATACATGTTAAATATATTATAATATATTCTGGATACAATATATGTGTGTAGAACCGAATTTCTTGTTGCACAGGAAGAATTGGATTCAGAAGGTAAAAATAACAGTTTACACTCATTTCCCAGTGTTCCTTTTCTGGATGTAGCTGATTCTGTCCATCATTGATCAATTGGAATTGGATTAGCTCTTCTCTATGTTGAAGATATCCACTTCCATAAGAATACATCCTCATACAGTTTCATTATTGAAGTGTATAATGATCTTCTGGTTCTGCTCGTTTCACTTAGCATCAGTTGATGTAAATCTCTCCAAGCTTCTCTGTATTCCTCCTGTTGGTCATATACCATAACATTCATATACCATAATTTACCCAACCATTCTCCAATTGATGGACATCCATTCATCTTCCAGCTTCTAGCCACTATGAAAAGGGCTGCCACAAACATTTTGGCACATACAGGTCCCTTTCCCTTCTTTAGTATTTCCTTGGGATATAAGCCCAATAGTAGCACTGCTGGGTCAAAGGGTATGCACATTTTGATAACTTTTTGGGCATAATTCCAGATTGCTCTCCAGAATAGTTGGATTCTTTCACAACTCCACCACCAATGCATTAGTGTCCCAGTTTTCCCACAGCCCCTCCAACATTCATCATTATTTGTTCCTGTCATCTTAGCCAATCTGACAGGTGTGTAATGATATCTCAGAGTTGTCTTAATTTGCATTTCTCTGATCAATAGTGATTTGGAACACTCTTTCATATGAGTGGAAATAGTTTTAATTTCATCATCTGAAAATTGTCTGTTCATATCCTTTGACCATTTATCAATTGGAGAATGGCTTGATTTCTTATAAATTAAAGTCAATTCAGCAGGATTATTTCAAAGAGACTTGGAGAGACTTATATGAACTAATGCTAAGTGAAATGAGCAGGACCAGAAGAACATTGTACTCGACAACAGCAAGCTTATATGATGATCAAATTTGATGAATGTGGCTCTCTTCAACAATGAGATGATTCAGGCCAGTTCCAATGGTCTTGTGATGAAGAGAGCAATCTACACTCAGAGAGAGAAGTGTAGGAACTGAGTGTGGATCACAACATAGCATATTTTATTTTGTTGTTGTTTGTTTGAATTTTATTTTCTTTTTCATTTTTTTCCTTTTTTGATCTGATTTTTCTTGTGCAGCAAGATAATTGTATAAATACATATGCATATATATATATATATATATATATATATATGTATAAAGAATAGAGGCCTTAGGTTTTTCCCCATTCAAAGCCAACATGTGAGTCATATCATAAATTCAGGTCTCTCACTTCTTTGCATCAACAGTTTTTTTTTTTTTTAATTAGAGATAAAAGAAATTAGAGGCTACAGCCTTATGAGTTTCAAAAGATTGAGAAAGTGAACTATCAGGAAGACTGTGAATAGAGCCTGTGTCATTGTTTTCAATCAACTGACCCGGTGCTTTCTCTACGGTTGATTATTTTTTGCTGAAGGCCACTGCTACCAATTCCAGTTGCTGGTGAAACTTCTGATAATTCTGATAGATCTCCTGAACTTGGAGAGTCATCTGGGTGCTCTCCTCTAGAAATTCATTCAGCTGGAAAAACCCTAAGAGTCTTCTCTTCCCTTCCCTTCCCAGGATTTTTTTTTTTTTTACTAGATAAAAGAGGCAATTCTTTACTTCATTTCTTTCTTACTTAGCTTTAATCACTGAATGGGTGTTGCCTCAGTCAAACTAAGAATTATTTAAAAGAACTTAGCTTAAAGCCATCTCTAGTCATCCTAATCTACATCTGCTCACTGGACCCAGGTGGCTTTGGAGGAGAAAGATTTTGCACAGCCCATCCTCACTTCAATCCAATTCATTTGCATGTCATGGCATCAACTCCCTGATGTCATGGTCCTCTTGGAGATGGAAGAACAGACAATAACAACTCATTAAGCTAATATCAAGAAAGACTAAATACAGAAGGCACATGGGAGCCCTGTGCCTTGCATCATGAGATGGTCAGGTAGGAAATAGGTCAGCTGCTCTTGTTTCTGCTTGGCAAATCACAGTAATCCTTGTCTCATTGATCTCTAGAAAGGAAAGAGGCTGAGAAATTGGTAGGGAAGAACCTTTATATGCAACCTCAATTCTTGCTTAGTACCTCCTCCTCCTCAATAATTTTCTGATTCTGCAGCCAGTTTGGAGACTTTTATAACAGTGCCAAATTCTCAGTCACACATGGCTGGAAACAGACTTCCAAAGTTCTACATGATAAAATGGAACCAGGCAGGAAAATATCTGTGTATATTCTATATAACCCACCAGGAAGGGCAAATCTGAGAAGGCTCTAAAGGCTGGGCTGAGCTGGCATTACACTGATCATCTGTGGTATGATAAATGTTCCCTAACTCCCACATGGTACCCTCAGTATACAGGTGCTGAATATAGGACAACCTTTATATCTTTCACCACAGAAAATGCATAAGACACAAAGGACTCACAAAAGCCTATGAAAAATACAGAAAACATAAAGTACTCAAAGAATCTATGAAAATCCATCCCTTTTTGGAGTAGTTTTTCCATTTAAATGACTTAGAGATGCATTCAACCAGATTAATGTTATTTAACTGGCAATAAGTTTTACATTTACGTTTAAGTCTGTGAGATTGTTTTATGCTGGTGTAAATTTTGTTGTAATTTTTCTTTTTGCCTTGTGATTTTGGGAATTTTTACTGCATGGAAATGCTCCTGATTTTGCAAGAATATCATGTATTTGTAATAACATTGAATGAATAAAGTATTTATTAAGCACTTTAAAAAAGAATCTGTCCCCAAACCCTCATAAAGGGATATCCAATCCCATACCTTTTACCTCATATGGTAAAGATACCTTGGGAGATTACCAAAATTCCCTATTCACCTTAGACCTGCACCATCTGAACAGCTCAATGCAATAGGCAAGGTTATTATGATTCAGATCTCTTGCAGCTGCCATGGCATGACTTCAGGATGTTTGCTGCAGAGGGATCCTCTGCTGGGTGGCCTCTTTTCCAAAGAATACATTGATGAAAAAGAATACTCCCTCTAGGAAGCCAGTACTTAATTCTTTAATGCAAGAGCAATCTCCTGGTAACACTCCAGTTTAGGAACTCTCCAATTGAAGATTATTCACCAGGTAAGACCAAAGTCATGAAAACAGCTTTTCTCAGAAGCATACATTTCTCAGAAACACTTATTTCAAACGATGATGAGTTTAGATGGCTTTAGAACAGAGTCATAGGAATGGGAGTAACAACATTTCAGGGACTACCTGAAATCGGTAAAAAAAAAAAAAAAAAAAAATCAGATCATTAACATGGATGTTCATGATCCAGGACAGCCAGATACACTGAAAATCCCTTCCTGAAATGTATGTTATAAACACACTGAAAATTCACTTCCTAAATTTCTTAAAACTCCACTATAGAAGAAAAAGTGTTAACTGTGTTAGAAAGATGAGGGATTGTGTGTGTGTGTTTTGAGAAACCTGATAACCAGCAGGATAGGGTTGGCAGAGAAGTGGCCTGTTTCTTGCCCTTCTTAACTCCCTCCCTCTGCCCCAGCCTAGAATAGCACATCTGCCACTTAGAGATGTCTTTCTGACTCAAAATAGGCCTTGGGCTTTCCTATTTGGAAAGGTGAAGAATGACGCAAAGACCCTTTGATTCAACTCCTACCAGGTTTTCCTTTGGCCAGAGAGGACAAAGTATTTTCTGTGAGGTGTATAAGAAACCAGTGAATTTATTGCCTCATCCCTATTCTAAGAATGGAGATAGACAATTTTCATTTCTGACTTTTACCTTGACAAATGGCAGAATATTTCCATGATGTTTTGGAGGCAAGTGGTTTTAGGATAGATAGAGCATTTTTATGTTGTCACTGTGGTGGAGTGGATTGATGCTAGACTTGGATTAGGAAGGTCTGGGTTCAAATCCTAGTTGTGTAACCCTAGACAAGATCAGAATTTCTAGCTCTAATATCTATGATCTTATCTTTCTTGTTTTCCTTGATGTAGAATAGCACTAGAAGTAATCTTAACTCACATTTATATATCTGCATTTATGCATATATGTAACATACTTGTCTCAACGTGGAGGGAGGCAAGAATAGATACCTCTAGCATTTCCTCTCCCATTCTTCTCCAAGGAGGAAGGAAAAGCCCAGAGAGTACTTGGGCCAGAATCCAGCTACTCTTCTCTCTTGAGAGAGACTATAGAACTATATCTGTCTGCTTCTTAAAATATTGTTAGTCATGGGATTACCTGCCATCGGGGGGAGGGAGTGGAGGGAGGGAGGGGATAATTTGGAAAAATGAATTAAAAAAAAAGAATATGAAAAAAAATATATTGTTAATCTAGGGCAGAACTTCTTTAACATTTTCCACTTGTGACTCCTTTTTCCCCAAGAAAGTTTTACATAAATGCAGATATATAAGTATATAAAATAGATATACAAATAAAAAAATTTACGGATAATAAGTCATAATTTTACAACCCTCACACTCAATTATGAGATTCTATATGGGATAGTGACCTACAATTTAAGGAGCTTAGAGGAAGTAGCTTTAAGATTCAAATTAAATTTCTGATAACTGTTCCTTAATAGGAAAAGATGCCCCAAACTTTTTATACCAGAGGTTTCACTCCCTTTCCATTTCATACCACAATGCTCCTCACTGAATACGTGTGTGTGTGTGTGTGTGTGTGTGTGTGTGTGTGTGTGTGTGTGTGTAAAATTTGAGTCAAGCAAAATAGGAATCAGAGAAAGTGTATACCAGATGATACAAATTGGGAGCAAGATATCTCAGTTCAACTGAGAGAGACCCAGATTTTATCCAAAGGAAAAATTCCCTGAAGTCTCTAGCATAGAAAACTATGGAGTGGGACATGGAGGAGATAGATACTAACATTAGAGAAAGTAACAATCCTCCTCTAATGTTAGCATCTATTCAGAGTCTTTCTCTCCCTTCAGCACTCTGAAGAAAGGTTGACATAGTTCATTTTGTCTCTTAAAGCTGGAAGCAAGAAGAATCCAGGATTTCTCTTCTTTCCTACTATCAACAGTTCTGCTTAGCCCTTCATGTAGTCAAGGAGCACTGTCCTCCATACATGAGGAGATAATCCCATGCCAATGGACTTTAGGACTCAGATTATATGTGCATATACAGTAAACTTTGAAGATTATAATCACTTATGAGTTAGCTACTGTAAGTAGTTTGTAAATGAGGCATAATTTTTCCAGGGTTATCCATCTAGTAAATAGCAGAGCTAGAATTTGAATTTTTGTTGCTGTCATGTATCCCTTTGACTTCTGGAAAAGCCTATGGATTCTTTCTCAGGATAAGATTTTTAAAAGAATAAAATAAAACACATAGAATTAATTATTATTAATTAATTAAGGAATTAATTAATTCCTTAAGAAAACCAATTATAGTGAAATAAAAATGTAATTTCTCACATATTGTCTAATTACATATTATGTGATGAAATAAAGATGTATTTTTTTCCCATTCCCATTCCAATTCATGGACCCCTTAGAATCTATCCACAAACCTCTTGAGAATCGGTAAATTCCAGCTTAATAATCCCATCTAAGACTTCACAATGCATGTTGTTTTGTAACTCATGTAATATTTCAATTCAACAACTCAATATTTATTTATTTTTTTATTTAGAAATTTTTTTCCACAGTATATATGCATGAGTAATTTTTTAAATAACATTATCCCTTGTATTCATTTTTCCAAATTATCCCCCCCTCCCTCTACTCCCTCCCTTTGATGACAGGCAATCCCATACATTTTACATGTGTTACAGTATATCCTACATACAATATATGTGTGTAAATACCATTTTCTTGTTGCACATTAAGTATTAGATTCTGAAGGTATAAGTAACCTGGGAAGATAGACAGTAGTGCTAACAATTTACATTCACTTCCCAGTGTTCCTTCTCTGGGTGTAGTTATTTCTGTCCATCATTGATCAACTGGAAGTGACAACTCAATATTTATTAACAACTTACAATTATGCTTAAAACACTTGATCCAGTGTCAAGGACAAAATTAATTTTTAAAAGACATAATTCCTACCATCAAGGAGTATACTTTAGGATATACTTTGCTTGCAACTAAGTATTGATCTAATACAGGGAGAGACAGAGGACTAAAGAGTAATCCAGACAAAATGCTTAAGAAAAATCTGAGGAGAGAAAACACTTTCTATCTGGCAGGATCAGAGAAGAATTTGTGGAGGAAACAACACTAAACCGAGCCTTCAAGAAGAGAAGAATCCATAAAAAAAAGAAAGAGTAAAGAGGGAGTGCATTCCAAACATGGGAATGGCCTAAACAGATACAATGAATAAGACTTTGACTTTGGAATAGTTAATCAGTTTGGAAGAAATACAGATTGCATGAAAAGAAGTGAAATAAAATTGGACAAATCAGGTTAGAGCCAGATTATGGAGGGACTCAATTGACAGGCTAAGACAAGGAAGGAGATCAGGACCAAATATATAGATTTTGAAGTAATTTCTGTAGAGTTATTCACTGTACCTAGGGGAGCAAATATGATTGGGGGGAAGGAGAGAGAGAGAGAGAGAGAGAGAGAGAGAGAGAGAGAGAGAGAGAGAGAGAGAGAGAGAGAGAGAGAGAGAGAGAGAGAGAGAGGAGAGGTTAAGAGAAGGAAAAAGAAAGGGAATGTGTGAAAGAGGGGAGGGGAGGGGAGGGACAGGGAAGGGAGACAGAGAAGGAGGAAGAGAGAGAGAGAACATAGAACAGAGCCTTGGAAAACCCCACAATTAGAGAATGAGGGGAGGATAATGAATCAATGAAAAAAAGTGTGAAGAAGTTGGAAAGTATAAGGGATGAGGCTCTACATTTCCACCTCAGCTAATACATTGTAATCAATGTAAGGGCTCACTGAAGTTTTAAATGTGTAAATGGAATGTTTTACAGCTTGTGTCCTTTATGAGGTGTGAATTTCTTTGAGTCAGGAAGGGACTACTACTATTAGCTAATCCAATAAGCTGACTGAGACTATGGCTTTAAATAGGGGAGAAATGTCATCTGTTACTCAGTTCAAGATAAGTTTGAGATTCAGAAAGGATGAGGATAAATACCCTTTGTGCTTGTACCAGAGGGCATCAAAATGGAGGGAGGGAACTCTGAGGAGTTTTATACTTGCCCCCACCTCCCACCAATTATCATGTTATCAGAGAGACTAGCTCCAAACTAGAACTGAGGGGCACACAGGAGACAACCTAGATACACCAAGGACAAAGGAAAGTTAGTTTCAAGATGCTATAGAAACACTAGTCTTTGGGGGACAGTAGAGACTTAGACCTAAGATGAATTTCATGATGCCTTCACAAAGACAGGAAAGGATTTCTGGAAGCTTTTTTACTCCCTTTGCCCACATGAGCGCACTGAGTTTGATCCCACTCTCCCTAGGAACCTTGTGTGTATCCATGAATTGGAGGGGAAGGGGGACAGGGATATTTCAAAAGCTTTTGAAGAAGACAGAAAATGAGATCAGTCATACATAGAGAATTTGTGTACAGAGGCAGTTTAAAGGCACTAAAATTCTAAGTTAGCTTCTGTCAGTCACCTCAGCCTAAATTCCCTATATGAACGAAATTTATAGGTCTGTCCCTGCTCCCTTCTCCTGTGTCCCCCCAAACCCCCACCACACACACACACACACACACACACACACACACAGAGTTAATTGTATGTAATCTAGTTCCCAGGTAAGTGGGGGAGGGGAGGAGTAGCTCGGTACTTTGATGTGACCCCTGTTTGACAGAGGGAATGCTGAACTTTATCCTCTATAAAGGACTTATTGAGTCCTGTTCTTGAGATTCTTGGGGGAAAAGACATGTAGAGAAAGGAAACTTTAGTAAGCAGAAGAGAAAGACTTGGAAATAATGGCTATTCATGAGAAATAGACATCACCATCACCATTATAGCTAGTATTTATGTGGCACTTTAAGATTTGCAAAGCAGTTTATAAATATTATTTTACTGATCTTCACAACAATCCTGGAAGGTAGATACTATTCTTATCCTCATTTTATGCATGAGGAAATTGAGGCAGACAGAGTTTGGGTGACATGTGCAGGATCACACAATTAGTAAATATCTGGGACAGTTTGAACTCATATCTTCCTGACTCCAGGTCCAATATTCTTTTTTGGATATTCTTTGGTTATATTTTAGCCTGTATGGCTTCTTGAGTTTGTTTGCCTTTTGCTTGGATAAATAGATTTACTCATAATTTAGTATTTGTGATTTTTTTTTTGTATAACCCACATTTGGGGAAGTAACTAAGCTGATTGAGTATAAGATAAAGATTACTCTCTCCTTATATTGCTATGTCCATCCCTCACCTTAGAGCAACCAAGGAGTAGCTTTCCTTTTGAACCCAGCTATATATCTCACAAACTGGAGTGTGTATGGAGGGAGAGATGAGTCCAAACTGGCAGAGAGAGAGCTACATGCATTGTACCTATGTGAGGGACTTAACAAATTGGCTTCCAATATAGAGATTATGTGAATAGAGGATACTATAGGGAATCAGAGAAGAAAATTTGGAAGTAGCAGAAATTCATTTCAGATAGTTGATATATGGCAGGTAAATGTAAGTCTAATCTGACTCGACTCTTAGAGACCATACAAAAGTGTACCCAGTTTTTATGATTTTCTTAGGTCTTGCTGTCCTTTCTTTCCCACTCCACCCTCATCTCCAGATAGTGTGCTTATAGTGAAGGTACTGCTGTGACTGTCTTCCTCTTCACAGAGGAGCATCAGGTATCAGATCATAAACATGCATTCCCTCCTCCCTCCTCCCCCTAAGCCAAGTCTATACATTTTGTCAGCCTGTATAGGTTTGCCTATATGCTAGCTCAGAAAAGGAAAATGATAAATGCTGGAAGAAATGTGGGTAAAAGAGTGACACATACATTATTGATAGAGTTGTGAAATGATACAACCATCTGGAGAACAATTTGGAACCATGCCCAAAGGGCTATAAAACCATGCATATTCTTTGACTCAATAATACCACTCCTAGATCAAAGAAAGGTGGGAAACCTATTTGTACAAAAATATTTATAGCAGTTCTTTTCTTGTGGTGGCAAAGAATTGGAAAATGAAGGTATATCTATCAATTGGGGAATGTCTGAACAAACTGTGGTGTATGATTATAATAGAATATTATTGTGCCATAAGAAATAAAGAGTAGAATAGCTTCAGAAAAATCTAGGAAGACTTATATGAACTGATGCAAGGTGAAGTGATCAGCACCAGTAGAACACTGTATACAGTAACAGCAATATTATAACAATGATCAACTGTGAAAGACTAAGCTAGTCTGATCAAGACATGATCTAAGACAAATGACAGATATTTGTTGACTAAATGAATCCACTCTTATTGTCTCATCTGATGCAACATTTTTTCCTGGAAGTCTTCTTGACAATGCAGAGAGATATTTGGGGAATAATGAATGAGTCTCTTGACTGTTGATCAGGTGCTCTTTCTAAAAGTCCGGTGTAGTCAGTTATACCATATCATAGGGAACCTGCAAACATCATTTGTGACCCATTGTTTCCTCTGAATGCACTTTGGTAATTAATGTAAGATTGCTGCTAATATTTCTTTTCTGTATCCTCTTTCCTTTTAGCCTAAATTGCCAGAGGGCAGGGTCTAGATCCCTTTTGTTCTTTTCACCCCAAGCACACAATACATTGCTATGTACTCTGTGGCACAATAAAGACTTTATGACAGATGGTCCTATTGACAGGAGACAGGTTTACAGCTGTGTCAGATACTTAGTAACAGGGAACTCACTGCCTCTCAAATCAGTATATTCTATTATTTTAATTCTCATGCTTATGAAGTCTTTTCTTTGAGGATAAATTTGCCCTTTTACAGCTTCTTCCCATTTCTCCTAACTCTGTCCTGTAGGAACAAGAAGAACAAATAAGAAGATAACAGTGCACTGGAAAGAGGAGTGATTTGGAGTCAAATCTAGATTTGAATTTTGGCTCTGCTACCCTATCTTTATGTAAGTCTCATATTCAATCTCAGTTTTCTCATCTGTAAAATGGGAGGGGAAAATTGGACAAGGTGACAAGTTCTAAGGTTCCCTCAACTTCAAATCTTATGATGCTAAGTCCAATTCCTCTTCCATATGACAGCCCTTAAGATTCTTGAAGGCAACTTATCAATCTAAACATTCCCCATTTCTTTAATAGATCCTGATGTAAATAAATTTCTTCAATAGATCCTGTATCACTATTTTGATAGCTTTCCTCTGAAAACTTTTCCAGCTTATTACTCTTTCCTAAAATGCCTCAACATCCTCTCTTTTATACTCTCTTATATATAATCCCTCTCTTAGAAGAAATGTAATTCAGTCTTGACTCTGAGTGGCACAGCATTGGCTCATATTAGCTCCCATTTCAACTTCCTTATCTTAATCTGGTGTTTCTTCTACTTCTTCAGATTTCTTCTTTTCTGTTTCTCCTTTGAAATCTTTATTCCATTTTCCTTTTTTCTCAATTATTTATTTGTTAAAATACTTACTTAGGAAAATTTTAGTTCCAGATTCTGTCCCTCCCACTTTGAGGGCAAGCAATATATGTTTGAAGTCATACAAAATATATTTCCATAGTAGCCATGTTGCAAAAAACATCCCAATAACAATAAAAAGGAAGAAACATAAAGTGAAAAAACTATGCTTCAATCTGTACTCTGAATTCATTAGTTCTCTTTCCAAAGGTAGATAGTATTTTTCATCATGGGTCATTTGGATTTGTCTTGGATCACTCTCTTAATCAGAATAGCTAAATCTTTTACAATTGATGTTACAAAATTGTTGTTACTATATACAGTGTTCTCCTGGTTTTGCTCACTTCACTTTGTATCATTTCATCTAAGCCTTCCAAGGTTTTTTTGTTTGTTTGTTTTTTTTCCTGAAGCCATCCCATTTGTCATTTCTCACAGCACAATTGCAGAGAGATGTTTGGGGAATAATGAATGAGTCTCTTGACGGTTGATCAGGCGCTCTTTCTAAAAATCCGGTGTAGTCAGTTATCACAGCTAGTTCAGACATTCCCCAATTGATGGGCATTCCCTCAATTTCCAATTCTTTGCCACAATAAAAAAAAAAAAAAAGGCTGCTATATGGGACAGCTAGATGGTGCAGTAGATTGAGTGCCAGCCTTGAAGTCAGGAGGATCTGAGTTCAAATATGAGCTCAGACACTTAATACTTCCTAGCTGTGTGACCCTGGGCAAATCACTTAACTTCAATTGCCTCAGGGAAAAAAGAAAACTACTATAAATCTTGTTGTATAAATAGGTTCTTTCAGCTTTTCATTGATTTCTTTGGAAATACAGATCAAGGTAGTGGTATTGGTAAATCAAAGGATGTGCAGAGTTTTATAGCCTTTGGGTATAGTGCCAATTGTTCTCTAGAATGGTTGGACCAGTCCACAACTCTACCAATTGTGCATTAGATGTCCTGATTTTCCCATATCTCCTCCAGCATTTCCCGTTTTCCTTTTCTGTCATGTTAATCAATCTGATAGGTATGAGGTGGTATCTCAGTCATTTTAATTTGCATTTCTCTAATCAATATATTCCAATTTCCTAAGGAACACCTCCTTTTTCCTGATAATTCTAGCAAGTGGAAAGGTTGCTTTCTCTTCTAAGTCATAAAGAGCACAAAGTCCTTGTCTGTTCACTTGCCATGCTGATCCCTATGGAATTCTCTATATATTCTAAACTTGGTAAAAAACAAGACCTTCAGCCTTCAGTTCTTTCTCATTCTTGCATTAATTCTTGTGGTCAGCCATCCTGAAGGAATCTCAGTCTCTCTTTTTCACACTCTCTACTTTTTTGCGAGTAAATAGGTTAAGGATCCAAGCTTTATTTTTTTGTAACAGGAGTCCTAAGCCCTCAAGGGAGGCATCTTCCCCAGTAATTACCTGGTTCATACTATTTGAGATCTCTGTTCCCTCAGTGGAAGAGATGGTGTGGTCATTTCATATTTCTTTCTGGAGCTCAATTTTCTTTGGTGACTAGGACCTTCTTCTCACTCTAGAACTTTCCTCTTCTATGGTGTTAACTCTTCTCCCATTATTGAGATTCTTCCTAGGCTTTCTTTTTTGAGGTTGGGCCCAGGACAATTTTTCTTCCTTCCCCTCCGGCTGAGTTTGTGATTTTACCACCATCTCCCTATCCACACTGTGATATCACCCCCTTCTAACATTTCTCCCTTCTACTTTTAAATTCCCTTTTGTATATTGTCTTCCCCTTTAGAATGTAAGCTCCTTGAGGGTAGGAGCTTTTTTGTTTGTTTGTATTTGTAAAGGTATTCTTTTTGCTTATATTGGAGACAGTCAGGTGGCAAAGTGAATAGAGTGCCAGACTTGGATTCAAGAACACTTGAGTTAAAATCTGGCCTCAGACACATAGTTGCAGGATGACCCTGAACAAATCATTTACCCCTGTTTTTCTCAGTCTCTTATCTGTAAAATGAGTTGGAGAGGAAATGGCAAATCCCTCTAGTATCTTTGCCAAGAAAACCCAAATGAGGTCATGAAGACTAGAACATGACTGAAAAAACTGAACAAAACCAATAAGCATCCCTCAGCTCTTAGTCCTGTGTCTGGCACATAAAAGGATTTAATAAATAACTGTTGACTGTTGCCTCCCTCTGGAGCTCAAGAGAATAATGCAGCCCTTCAAAATCAAATGGGGATTTCTATAATACTTTTACTTTTATTGAAATCAAGCAGTAGTTGTGACCCCCACCCCCTACAGTCAGACGTTCTCAGACTCTGCTGCTAAAATTTCATTTCCTCCCTTGGCTTATGTCACTAATCACTTTGCTGGATGGTAGTCTTTAAGGAGGAAACAAAACTCTCCGAGGACTAGAAAGCTATTCTTGTAACCGCCACATTGGGCTTGGGAAATAGCAAGGAGACTCACATTCATTTCATTATCTTCCATAGCATATAGCACAGTATCTTACTTATAGTAGGCCCTGGATAAATGCTTATTGAATGACTGAATGATTGATAGTGGGAATTACAGGCACTAAAGGAAGCAAGTCTTTCTTGCCCTCTGTTTCCACACCTATTTCCTTCTATCAAAGAGGAAGAAAAAAGAAATTAAATGCCAGCTCTGAGTTTATTTTAAGCTCCTTTTGATCTTGTGTGTGACCCACGAAATACCCAGTAACATCCTCCATCTTTGGGGAAGAAACTGCCAAGTGGATCTGCCTCTTCCTCCTGAGATGTTTGTAGCATTTTGGATTAGATGGCTTCTCCAACTCATCTGTCAATTTTCATTTTACTCCTTGAAATGCTAAGTAATAGCATGAAGTTTTCCCAGAAAAGGGTCTATTAAGGACTTCTACTATTTTCTTATGTGCATAGGAACTATTTCTGTTCAACTGGTAGCAGAGCATTCTGAACTTGTAGCAGTCTGATAAGCTACAGTCGGACCCACTGTAACTCTTCTCTAACATAGAGATGTCATTTTGGTCCTCTTCAAGAATGAAGGACAACAACCTAACCTAACCTAACTTAATCCTCATTTTTAGGTATTGTTCTTGTCATTGAGACATTTCAGTCATATCTGACCCCATTTAGGGTTTTCTTTTTTTATATAGGAGTGATTTACCATTTTCTTCTCTAGTTCATTTTACAGATGAGAAAACAGAGGCAGATAGAGTTGTGATTTACACAGGGTCACACAACCAATAAATGTATGAGGGTGGATTTCGATTCATGAAGATGAGCCTTTTAATTCTGAGTCCAGTGTTCTAGCCACTGTACTACCCCTTTATAGATATGAGTTACCAAAATGACCACAAGTGGTTTTCCTCCTATTTCTTTCCTATCATATTATTTTTCTCAAAGAATTTGAAACTGTGCACACATTTTAAGTGGTCCATCTCCCCATATTTGAATCCTACTCATCTTTCAAAGTCTGAGGGCCATATATATCTTGCCACTGGATCCCAATGGCCCTGAAGGAGAAAGAGAGACTGGTAATTTTTTATAGCCCTCCTTCACTTAAATCCTATTCACTCATATGTATGGCATTACCTACCTGAAGTCATTGTTATCTTTGAGAATGAAGGACAAACAGCAGTCTTTCAAAACCCAGCATAAGTCTTTCCTCTTCTACTGATTCTTCTAGTCCCAAAATATACCCTGTGCTATTCAGTCAGCATTAAATTAATTATTCAAGGCCTGAGAAGATGATACCCCATTTGGAGAGGCAATTTATCCAGAAGAACATAAGCTCCTAGAGGGCAGGGACCATTTTTCATATTGTCTTTGTGTCCTCAGTGTTTTTTAATTTAGCACATATTTAAGAAAGGATTACATTTCCCACTAGAGATTATAAAGTCTTTTAGAGAAAAGAGGAAGTCTCATACTTTTTTGTTACTCTTCTCCCATGTCACCCCACCCCAGAACACTACTCTCCTCAGTGTGTTCTAAATAAATATTTATTGAGTTATCAGATCACAAAAGATTAGACTTTGTCTTTTAGAAGTCAAGAAGACTTTTGGGCAGTTTTCTGTTTGGAGAATGAGGGAGTGAAGGATGGAAAAAGGTTAGAGGGAATTATCTCTTTGGCACAGTTATCCATCAGCTCCTGGATTCTTGGAGATAGCAGTGGTCAATCAATCAAGGATTGATTAAGCACATACTATGTGCTTTGAGGATGCAATGACAAAAAAAAATTATCATTCTCTTGAGGTTACATTTTAACAGGAGATAATATACACACACACACACACATATATATATATATGTATTCTAAGAGGAGATTTTATGTATATATGTCACATTGTGTATTTATAGTCTGTATTTGAAACTTCAGATATGTATGTGTGTATACATATACATATAGTCTCTCCTTTTAGAATATAATCTCCATTAATATTTTATATGTATATACATAAACCTACACATACACACATGTTATATTTCTATATTTATTTCATACATATATATCTTCTCTATTTATATATTATATATTTTCCTCTCTATTTTGCCTTTATATATGTGTATACATTATATATAAATATAGACATATATATGTATATATATGCGTATATATATAAAACAGGAGAGAAATATGTATATAAAATAAATATAGAGAGAATAAATACAAAATAATTACAAGGTGATTATATAAAATAAATATAGAGAGAATAAATACAAAATAATTACAAGGTGATTATTACAATTACAAGATTGTGATCATCTTCACAACCAAAACCTCTGATCCTGCTCCAAACCCCATACTCTCCCTCACTTATACCCTGCCTTCTTTATCTTTCTAATTGCCCTATTATGATCTGCCATTCCTACAGAGTTTCCCACAACCCAAAGGTCTGTAATTCCCTGTAGATAGGACCCAGAGCTGGGGTTTTCAGTGGAAAAGGAAAACTAAATCCTTCCAACTTTGAAAACAGAGGCTATTCATCACCAGCTAGTCCTTCTTTCTGCCTTGGGAAAGAAGAAAGGCTTTAAATCTTCTATGTTATGTTCCTTGTAGGGTCTACTTTAGACGTATACATAGCATCCCTAATAGTTATGGCATAGAGTGGAGATTATAAAAACTGATTTGCTTAGTTTAGTCAGGAGTCCAGGTCTTCATGGAGTAGGTGAATAGCATATGTCCAAATATATGATAAAAAATATTAATTTTCTTTTGTATAGCATTTCATATAATTTAAAGAACTTTTATACCCACTATTGGTTTTATCTTTGCAACAACCTTTTGAAGTTTAATATAGAGAGTTGAGTGACTCTGTTCAAGTATGTTGTAACCTCCCTGATCCTCAGTTTCTTCATCCATAAAAGGAGAATTGTAATAGCTATAGTACTTACCTCACAGGATTGTTGTGAGGATCAAATGAGATAACATCTATGTAACTGTGATGGGTGATGTGGTGAGCACTGCTATATAACCATTCCTTTTTGTCCCTCTCCCTACTATTGACTCATAGCCTAAATGGGATTCCCACTGTAAACATTTTCTCAACTCTTTGAAGTTGAAACAAAACCAACTATAACTCTCTCTATTTTTACCTCTGAGACCCCAGTCATAGAAAGTACTCTGACAAACACCTCAATGCTAAATCTGTGTCTCTCTTCTCTAGGGATGCTTCTTCTCAGTTGCCTCTCCCAAAGGCAATTGAAACAAATACACACAGAGTAGAAAATGACTACAATTACCACAATTTATGAAGACAGGTAAATATTTTAAAACAAAGGAATATAAACAGGCAAAAGGCTGTTCAGGCTCCCATAAGGAAAGGAAGGGAAGGAAGAGAATTCAGAAATACTGTTTGGGTTCATAGTTGGAAATCATATGAAGCATAAACAAGGCACTTAGGCAATTTCTTAAAGGATGACAGGGATGCAAAGCATATGAGAAGGAGTGTGCTATAGTGAATAGCATGCTGTTGGCTTTCAGTATGATAGACTTAGTTTGAGTTTTATTTCTGATACTTATTATTAGCTATGTGACCATGGGTTATTGAACCTCATTGACCCTGTTTCCTTATTTGAAAAATGAATCTTTATACTCCTATTTCATGAATTCAAGTAAGATGATGTTTATTAAATGTTTTTGCAAACTTATAAAATATTTAAATTCAATGATTATGGAAGAAGTCAATAAGAGATGATCCCTGTTCATTGATAAGTAGCTAGATTTTATTTGGAATTTTAATTGTTTCTCTTTATTTTGGGGGGAGGAAGCAATTGGGATTAAGTGACTTACCCAGGGTCACACAGTTAATGAGTATCTGAGGCTAGATTTGAAGTCAGGTCCTCCTAACTTCAGGTGCTCTGTCTACCATGCCTCTAGATGCCCCTATTATTTCTCTTTATGAAGAGTGATATGGCAGTTGTAGATAGAGATGTGGTCTGGGGCTATAAAATCTTGTGTCCCAGCTTCCTGGTTAGGAGAGGGGGGATTTTCCAAGAAATGGCTACATCATGTTTGTTCCTTTAGCCTAGCAAGCCCATGCTTAAGTTCCAAAATTCAACCTTCTGTCAAAAGAAAGAGTTCCTAAGGAGAACCAGCCTTTTGTGTGAGCCCCCTGAAGCTTGAGAACCAGCAGGGGAGTTGACCCCACTCCATAAAACACAGGAGAAAAAGAACTAGAATTTACCCTGTCCTATTAGCAAAAATTAATAAAACAGAACAATTCCAGTGGGAATGGGATTGTCTCTCTAGCAAGCCCAAGTTGAGAATGGAAGTCCAAACTATAGAATACTATTAAATATTTTAGGAAGTTGCCCAAGAGGAAGGAGAATTTTCTTGATTGTTTATGGGTCATCATGTGTCTGTTTTTATGTGTTTTCTCTATTATTTATGAATTCCTCTGAGCTCTTTGTGTTTTTACATTTTCAGTAGGGTGAAATAAGCTGGCCAGTATTTCTAAATGCATTGTTTCCTTGAGTCTCTGCATGAGATCTGGTGACCTTTTTGCCCACATGCATGGAGACCTAACCAGGAGCTATATTATAACTACAGTCTAATTTCCTGAGACACCTCTGGGTAGGGACAAAACACATTAAAGAAACAGTGATTCTTTTGTTCATCCATCAAAGCTCAGTGGAAAGAATGCTAGGCTGGGAATCAGAAAAATATGAAATCATTGGACACTTATCAGCTCTGTGACTCTATAAATCATTTAACCTCAGTCAACCTCAATTTCCTCAATTCTAAAAATAGAGATAATAATAGCAGTTAACTCATAGGCTTGTTGTGAAGATCAAATTGAGATAATGTATGCAAAGTGTTTTGCAAACCTGAAAATGTTTTATAATATTATAGCATTGTTATTGTTCATTTATTTCAGTCATGTCTGACTCTTTGTAACCCCATTGAGTTTTCTTGGCAAAGATAAGGGAGTGTTTTGCCTTTTTACAAATGAAAAAGCTGAAGCTAAGAGGGTTAAACGACTTGTCCAGGCTCACACAGCTAATAAATGTCTGAGGCCCCATTTGGATGCAGGAAGATGTTTTCTTGACTTCAAATCTTGTACTCTAACCATTGGCAAAGCTAGCTTATTACTATACATATAAGCCATGAGTGTGAAGTTATAGGCCATGACCTTCAATTATAAAACTGTTCTAATATACAATGTAAAAGAAAAGAACCCCCCTCCCATAAAATTAAAATTAAGTCCCCCCTTAAAATTATAATGGCCAAATTTATTCCTAAAAAAGAAATGAAAAATTACACTATCTTCCTTTTACTGAGAGGTGGTATGTATATAGGTATAGAGCACTGCATATACAGACTTTGCTGAACTGATTTCTCTTTTCCTTTTTACTTTATGTTAGAAAGGTTTGCACATTTGTGTGAAGAAGAAAAAAAGAACATATAAAATTAGGGTGATCTAAAATAAGTAATATAGAAAAAAATTGGAATATAATAAATTCATTATTATAAAAAAAAGTCCTTGCTTTCAAAGAACTCAGTCTAGTTACAGAGAAGGCACAAAGCAGGCAGCACAAAAATTGTCAATCATCATTACAGGAGTGAATTAAAGTAGAAATAACATCATAAGGCCAGATAGAGGATGAGAGGCCATGTCACACAGAGTTAAGAGCTGAAAAGCAGGGCTTAGGAGTATAAGATGGGGAAGGAGTAAACCATCCAGGCCAAAGTAGAGTGAAAGATAAAACTGGAAAGTTTGAAGCTAAGTTGTAGGCAGGGGAAATGTCAAGTCTGGGACTTTTGCCTCTTATTCTGTAATTTATGAGAAATCACTTAAGAATACATGGAAAAATTGCATAGAATATTGAGACTTTGTCACCATTACTCAAATACCTTCTTATCCTAGAATTTCCCTCAATGTCTGGGACCTTCTTACTCTGAAAATCCTTCCACCATGGCAGGCCCCCTTCTCCTTTTGGTGCGTTCTAGAACCTCCATTTTGGGAATGGACCCAAACTGGCCCTGCTTCATTCTCCTCAGACTGTATTTCTGCCCCTCCCTGGACTTTGCCACCAAGCTTCCCCAGGGCTTTCCCTTGAGTCTCCTTTTTTCAGGTCCTCAGTTTTATGTATTGTTATCCTTCATTAGATGTTAAATTCCTGGAACACTAATGAATGCATTGTTGGTGGAGTTGTAAACTAATCCAACCATTCTGGAGAGCATTTTGGAACTATGCCTAAAGAGCTATAAAACTGTGCATACCCTTTAATCCAGTAGTTCCACTACTGAGTCTGTATCCCAAAGAGATCATTGAAAAGGGGGTGAGCAACCCACATTTACAAAAATGTTTATAGCAGCTCTTTATGGTGGTAGAGCATTGGAAATTGAGGAGATGCCCATCAATTGGGGAATGTCTGAACAAACAGTAATATATTAATGTAATGGAATGCTATTGTGATGAAAGAAATGATGAACAGGCTGATTTCAGAAAAACCTGGAAAGACTTACAGGAGCTAATGCTAAGTGAAGTAAGCAGAACCAGGACATTGTGCACAGCAACAGCAACATTGTGTAATAATCAACTTTGATAGACTTAGCTCTTCTCAACAATACAAATTATAAGACAGTTACAAGAAAGTCATGATGGAAAATACCATCCACATCCAAAGAGAGAACTATGGATTCTGAATGCAAATCAAAGCATATTATTTTTGCTTTTTTGTTTTGTTTTGTTTTGTTTTCTCATGGTTTTTTTTGTTCTGATTTTTCTTTTACAACATGAATAATATGGGAATATATTTAAAGAGTATACATATATAAACTTTATCAGATTGCTTACCATGGCGAGGCGGGGGGAGATAAGGAAGGGAGGGAGAAAAATGAAAATAAAAATCTTATAAAAGGAAATGTTGACAATATTATATTAAGATCAATTCTGATGGAAGTGGCTATCTTTAACAATAAGAGGATCCAAATCAGTTCCAATTGATCAGTAATGAACAGAACCAGCTACATCCATGGAAAGAACTCTGGGAAATGATGTAGACCACAACATAGCATTTACACTCTTTCTGTTATTGTTTGCTTGCTTTTTGTATTTCTTCCCAGGTTATTTTTACCTTCTTTTTAAATCCAAATTTTCTTGTGCAACAAGATAACTGTATAAATATGTATACATATATTGTATTTAACATATACTTTAACATATTTAACATGCATGGGACTACCTGCCATCTAGGAGTGGGGGTGAGGGGAAAAGTTGGAACAGAAGTTTTTGCAAGGGTCAATGTTGAAAAATTACCCATGCATATGTTCTGTCAATTAAAAGCTATTTTTTAAAAAGGAAATGTTGAAAACTATCTTTATATGTCATTTGAAAAAAATAAAATACATTAATTGGGAGGGGAAAAGAATATAAATTCCTTGAGGGCAGGAACTGTTTTTCTTAGTGCTTGCTTTGTATCTCCAATATTTGGAACATATTGTTGTTCAATCATTTTCAGATGTATCTGATTCTTTATGACTCCATTTGGGGTTTTCTTGGCTGAGTTACTAAAGTGGTTTGCCTTTTCCTTTTCCACTTCATTTTACAAATAAGGAAACTGTAATCAGGATTGAGTGACTTGCCCAAGATCACACAACATGTAAATGCCTGAGGCTAGATTTGAACTCAGGAAGTTGAGTCTTCTCTTTATATCCTCAGTGGCACTTGACACATAGTATGCATTTAACAAATGCTTGTTGCCTGCCTGCCTGGCTCTTCAAGGATAGTGTAAGGCTAAGAATTAGGGAATTATCTGGTAAATTCCAGCAGTGTAGAAAGTTCATATACATCTCTTCAACTATCTAGATAATTTAAGAAAAAAGCCAGGTGCTTGTAGGAGGGCTCAGTGAACTTTTCTTTCCCCCTTGAATTATCTAGATAATTGCAACTTCAGTAAACACCCACCAAATCTGATGGGAGCAGATTAATCATAGGTTTTGAGTGTGTTGTTTTTTTTTGGGGGGGGAGAGGGGAGCAAGAGGAAAACAGGGAGAATAAATAAAAAGAATCAGCAACCATGTCTTTAAGCAAGTCTGCGAGGGTGGAGGGCGGCTGCCAGTGTTCCAGACAGAGTCATATCTTAGGCTGGAAAGGAGAAATGTGTGAGTCACTGACTGGGAGAGACCCACCACAACCCCAGCCTTGAGACAAACTACATAGGTAAACAGAATTATAGAATGTTAGAGCTGATAACACTCCTGATGGTCCTAAATTTGGAGGCAGCATGATATGATCGAATATTAGGTTTTGAAAGAGAAATTATGGCTTTTCTACTGAAACTTTTAGCAAGTCATTTAATTTCCTTGGATTTTAAATCTTCATTTTCACAAAATCAGGGGTTTCTAATTTTTTTTTTTTTTAAGTAGGTGTAGGAAGGTCAGATTCCTTGGGACAGCTAGGTTGCACAGTAGATAAAGCCTTGGGCCTAGAGTCAGCAAGACTCCTCTTACTGTGTTCAAATCTAGTTTTAGGCAGTTACTTAACCCTGTTTGCCTCAGTTTCTTCATCTGTAAAATGAATTGGAAAAGGAAATGGCAAACCACGCCAGTATCTTTGCCAAGAAAATCCCAAGTGAGGTCAAGAAATGTGGGACATGACTGGAAAATGACTCAACAACATATCCCTTGGCTTTCAATAAACTTTGTTCTACTTTCTAGTTAATATGAAAGAAAACAAATTATAGAGTTTAACATATATATATACACAGAAGAAACAAAATAGATTAATTTTTCCACAAAGAAAATTATTTTGTATATAACATTTTCAGGACTGAAAAATTGTTAAATGTTTATCATTACACAGCAAGTAAAGGAGAAGAAGAAGAAGAAGAACAAAAACAACAATAAGAACTAGAACAACAACAACAAAAAGAACTAGAATATGTAAAGGAAGAAGAAGGGGAAGGAGAAGAAGAAAAAGAAGAAGAAGAAGAAGGGGAAGAAGAAGGAAAAAGGGAAGATGATAAGGAGGA
Organism: Sminthopsis crassicaudata; assembly: GCF_048593235.1. Lineage (NCBI taxonomy): Eukaryota > Metazoa > Chordata > Mammalia > Dasyuromorphia > Dasyuridae > Sminthopsis > Sminthopsis crassicaudata. The sequence goes on from NC_133618.1 coordinate 90,604,341, forward strand.
GACAGAGAAAAAGGAGGGGGGGGAGAACAAGAACAAGAAGAGGGAAGGATGAAGAAGAGGAGGAGGAGAAGGCAGAGAAGAAGAACAACAACAACAAAGCATTACAGCAATTGGGTTTTTGTTGTTTCAAAGAGGGAAATAGACAAGCAGGACAACCTTTGAAGTAATACTAAAGAAGTTCAGAAGGAAACATAAAAAGGCCAACTTTGAAAGTACTATATTAAACTTAGTGTATTCTTTTAAAAATAGAATAGATGATTTAGGTTTTCATATGTGATCTATTTTTTCTGTTCTACAAAGTATGTGGAAACATTCTTTTTATATGAATTGCATGTTAAATTCAGATAAAAATAAATAATAAAAAAGTATTGAAGAGAAGAAAAAAAGAAATTTCTTTCTGACCAATGAACTGCCTTCCTTCACTTATTTGTTCTTTTTCTCACTGGTTTCTGATCCTGAGGGAGGATCTTTTCTATAATGAACAAGAAAGAGCAAGGTCCTGGAAGTCACAGAGAGGAGCCTTCCCTTTCCTCTCAGGGGGTCAGTTGTTTATTGCTGGCAACTAAATAATGACATTCTTCCTTGTGTCTTGTGGATATTGCCAGAAAAGCAGGGTTTGTTTGTTTTTTTTTTTTTCCTTTGCCTTATTTAGGGCCTACACTATATTAAATTAAAGAACTATCAAGAAAGCCTATAAAGTTTGTAGCTTGCTCAGCTGTAGTCCCATGTTATCATTTGGCTTCTCTCTACCACTGCCAGGTCTTCATCATTGAATGATGAATTACACCCTCCACCCCCACTCCTTATCAGTACATAGTAGTTCAGCATTTACCCAGGCTGTAGTTTTGCACTATAATCAGAGTCACTACATAAATCAAGAGCTAGGAGCTAGAAGGCAGTTATCTGGTAGTCCAAAAGCCTGAGTGTTAATCTCAGCCTGACCACTGAAGAGCTGGGTAGCCTTGAAACAAGTAATATGCCTGCCATTGAGGCTTTTTTTTTTTCCATCACTAAAATGAGCATCCTGTCACTGATATGGCTATTATTTATATGACATTGGACAAATAAATTCATTTTCATGGTCCTCAGTTTCCTTACCTTTCAAATGAGGGGGTTGGTCTAGTCAGCTTCTAAGGTCAAAGACCTTATAAATCTGTGAATTTTAGATTTAGAGTTGAAAAGGACTTGGGTTGTATGACATTGACAAAATAAGTCATTCTCTGAGCCTCAGTTTCCTGGAAACTGTGGAATTAAAGGATTTAAGATTTTTTCCAGCTTTAAATCTATGATCCTATTGTAATAATAGGGTTGTTTCAACTTGTCCATGTGAAGACCAATGCGTGTGGAAGTGGTTAGAACTTTCAACCTTGTGTGAGAGATTGTTTAGTTGTTTCTTCACTATACTGTGTGTGATCTCATTTGGGGGGGGGTTTCTTGGCAAGGATGCCATCCTTCTGCAGTTCATTTAACAGATGAGAAAATTGAGGCAAACAGGGTTAAGTGACATGTCCAAGATCACACAGAAAGTAAATGTCTGAGCCTGAGGGGAATTTTCCTGACTCCAAACCCAGAATTCTATCCACTCTAGCTACCCTAGAGCCAGAAAGAGCTAAATTGTAATCCAATCTTAGACACTCATTATGTGATCCTGTTTACCTCACTTTCCTTATCTATAAAATGGATATAATGACATCTTGATTTCCCCCAGGTACTAGAGCTTGCTCCCTCAAAATCCCCTTATATCTATTTTATATAGCCTTGTATATGCACAAGGTGTATGTTCCAATAAAATATGAGCTTCCCTTAGGGTCAGGGACCGACTATGTAATAAAGTGTAGAGATTCACATTATATAAGTTCTGTAACATGCAATTAATGGGAAATCAGGAGAGACTTATCCTTCAGAATAGAAAACAAAATGCTGCCTTTGAAGTTTCAAAGGTGTTTCTACTAACCTAGGTACCCATTCTTTTTTTTTTTCCCTGAGGCAATTGATGTTAAGTGACTTGACCAGGGTCACACAGCTAGGAAGTGTTAAGTGTCTGAGGCTAGATTTGAACTCAGATCTTCCTGACTTCAGGTCTGGTGCTCTATCCACTGCACCACCTAGCTGTCCCTAGGCATCCTCCTTACAACTATGTAAAATAAATCTTTTCTGCATTAAAAAAAGTAAAATAAAATATGAGCTTCTTGAGGCTGGGGACTATTTTACTTTTGTCTTTATATATTATGCCTAGAACAGTGCCTTGCACACATTGGGTGCCTGATAAGTGCTTATTGATTGATCAATCATTAGAAGGGTTTGATAATATTCTGTAAAAATCCAGGGTTATTAAAATATAATTTTCCAGATGTCTAGCTCCCTTTAAGAATCAGAAATGAGTAAATATGGCTATTGGTGGAACCTGTGGATACCAGTGAAGAGCAGAGCTGAGTTTATTGAGGTAAAGAAGGAATGGCAGATCATAATAGGACAATCAGAAAAACTTCCTAAAGCTGCAAATTATGCCCAAGACCTATTTAAGAAATGTCCAAGGGGCAGCTAGATGGCACAGTGGATAGAGCACTGGTCCTAAAGTCAGGAGGAGCTGAGTTCAAATTCAGAAACTCTAAGAAAGAGAGAGAGAGAAAGAGAGAGAGTAGATACTACATAGAGTAGAGCTATATATAGTAGATATGTACTATACAATGTTGCCTTTCAAAAGAAACAAAGGAGCATTGGCTAAGAGCTAGAATTTATAATCCATGCAACTAAATTAATACATAGAATGATTAATATGAATGTTAGGGAAGAAGAGAACAGTAGAATGGATGTCGGGAGCTTGTGGTCTTAATAAAATTGTCTTAGAATTGAGTCTATCTGTTGATGAGGTCCTGGGTTACCAGGCAGGATTGGCAGAGAGAGCCTAAAGTACTGAAAAAATTGCTCCCTGAGGCAAGCAGAGAAGGGCACTGATGAAGATCAGCTTAACCTTATAGTTCCACCCTCTGTGGAAGTCTCAGGTAACCCCACATTGTTGTGTCCATCCAAAATCCTGAGGTTAAATTTCCCTAGTGTCCCACAAGGAAGCAATCTCAGGATTACGGAGCTGTGATATTAAAAACAAAAACACCCACCACTTTATATCTGCAGAGAAAATGTCTGAGCTTTCTGTAGTCTTAGCAATGGAAGCATGGGGTAGAGGAGGGGTTATGGGCTGTGGTAGATTACACACAAAAGTGACCTATGGCACAGGGCTACATAAGAAGAACAGCATGTGTCTGAGAGGGTTCCAACACTGCTATATATTGGCTTAACCTTTACATAAGGAATTTGGTGTCTGAGAGTCAAAGCAAGATCTAATCACAGAAAATAAAAAGCCAGATAAGTAGGTGTTAAACTAACTGTTCAAATTCCAGGATACTCACAGATTCCTTTATGGAATAAAAACAAGATCCTCAAATGAATTAGAATGAAAGCAATACCGCTGATGGAGAAAGGATCAGTGACATGCTTCAGTGACTCTTGAAAGGCAGTAGAATGATTTGAGAGGCAGTCGGCTCAAGTGGAGCTAAATTTGAAGAACTTAGCTCCTCAAGAGGTAAATGTTATTCAGTTATGTCTGACTCTTTGAGATCCCATTTGGGGTTTTCTTATAAAAGATACTAGAGTGGTTTGCAATTTTATTCTTCAACTCTTTTTACAGATGAGGAAACTGAGGCAAACAGGATTAAATGACTTGCCCAGGGTCACCCAGCTAGCTAGTGTCTGATATCAGATTTGAACTCAAGTCTTCATGACTCCAGGCCTGGCACTCAATCCTTTGTACCATCTATATGCCATACCACTTTACCAATGCTATACTAAAAAGAAAACTCTTATTCTTCTTTCTTTCTCTCTTTTTTAAAAATAATAATAGCCTTTCATATTTCAAAATACATGTTAAGATAGTTTTCAACATTAACCCATGTAAAACTTTGTGTTCCAATTTTTTTCTCTCTTTCTCCCTCTTCCCCTGCCTTCCCTAGACAGCAAGCAATCCAATATATATAAAACACGTGCAGTTCTTCTAAACATATTGCCACATTTATCATGCTGCACATAATCAAAAATGAAAAAAACAAAAAAGCAAGCAAACAACAAAAAAGGTGAAAAAACTATCTTGTGATCCACATTCGGTCCCCATAGTCCGCTCTCTGGTTTCAAATGGCTCTATCCACAAGTCCATTGGAATTGCCTGAATCATCTCATTGTTGAAAAGAGCCATGTGCATCAGAATTAATCATCATATAATCTTGTTGCTGTGTATAATGTTCTCTTGGTTCTACGCACTTCATTTAGCATCAATTCATGTAAGTCTCTCCAGGTCTTTCTGTAATCATCCTGCTGATCATAACAGTAATATTCCATTACATTCATATACCATAACTTATTCAGCCATTCCCCAACTTTTAGGCATCCCCTCAGTTTCCAATTCCTTGTCCATTTTTGCACATTTGGCTCCTTTTCCCTTTTTATGATCTATTTGGGATACAGAGCAGTAATTATTGTTCTTTCTTTCAAGATAGTCAATTCATGGAGGCATCTAGAAAACATTGGATAGAGCACTGACCCTGGAGTCAAGAGGACCTGAGTTCAAGTCCAACTTCAGACACTTACTAGCTGTGTGACCCAGGGCAACTCTAATGGTCTCGAAAAAACAGAAACCACGGTGTAATAGGTCAGATTTTTTAAAACACCAGTCTAAAAGTTCTATCTTTATAGTATTTTAAAAAAGAAAGATTCATTAGATTGTCTGGGATCATTTAAAAATGAAAGTTAAACCCCAAAAGGCCCTTTCATAAGCTTCTTTTACCAAACTCAAGCAGGTGGAAGTTTTCTTTTCTTTTCCTTTTTTCCTCCTTATACACAAATACAGATTATAGGCATATCATCAAGAGAGTTCCATTGAACATCAGGCATCTCATCGTGGGAAGGATATTAGGGATAGCTCCTGGCTTTTGTGGGGCTACACAGTACAGTGAAAAGAGCACTGGACTTTGAGCCAAAAGAAAGTGAGTTTAAATCTTGCCTCAGGCACCTACTAGCTTCAAGAGCATGGGGAAATCATTTAATTTCAGGTTACTCATGTGTGAAATGAGAGTATTACTACCTTTAGAATCAGTTTCACAGAGTTGTTAATATGAAATGAGTGTACTTACAAAGTGCTTTGTAAGCATTAAAGTGTTGTATAAATGTCATTTGTTATTATTAAATATTCCTGTCCCTATAGTTTAACTATACTGCTGACCTAATTATGGTAAAACTTTATCTTCTCTTGGACCAATTCCTATTTCCTTAGTCATATCTTTAGACCTGTCTCAAAGGATTCTGGTGTTCTTCTAGCTTAATGTCTTCCATATTATTTCCAATTTTGACTTTGACTTGATCTGCAGTTTTAGTTTCATCTTTGGTCCTACATCTAGCTCCCTCTGAAGAACTGGTAAACATTTTAGTCTAGCATCAACTATTCCCAAACTCCCATTGAAAATTAGGCTTCTTGTTACTGTCAGGTGATATGCAAGAAGAGGGACCAATCAACCCTAGGACTCTGGGGAAATATCTTTGAATATCTTTAGCTTCTGGGCCCCTAAAGCATTAGAGTAGGTGTTTGGACAATAGCTATATTAATAGGTGGTACATGTGATCCATAGGAGAATGTGCTACTTGCATTGAAAGTAATTTGGGAAAAGAACTGATCTCAAGGAACTGAAATTCACTTATCCTGGGGCTACTCAGAACAAAGAGACAGAGAAATAAAGAGAGCAAAGAGTTGTTCACTCAATCCCAGAGGATTAGAGAGGGGTCTTGTTTGATATATGAAAGAGCTAGTTTTTTAGTGAAAAAAATCACTTTCCCCCACTTGGTGTGAAGTAAACTGGTGTACTAATTATTCTGAGATTAAATACAACTTAGAAAAAATTAACATATTCATTAAACATTTAGATACATTTTCAGATAATAGATAAATCAATTAATCATCATTATTATCGATGAACATTTACAAGAAAATAATATTTTGACTAAAGAAAAGAAATGTGTCCCAAAGTCCATTTCAGTTTGATGGTAATTAAGCCACCTAAAAATAAAATAAAAAAAAAATAAATAAAAATAAAAAAATAACATTTGTAATGCCTATTTAATGATTGCAAGTCTTTGACTCAGTTTTGTACTCATTGAGAGTTACAAAATAAGTCCAAATGTGACAAAACTAGAATACTTGATGCTCACATGGAAAATTGTGGTCTATTTAAAACATGCCACTAACATAATAATGTCAAGAAAAATCCAAGGAGATGATATGATGTACGTCCTCTGTTTCTGCTTCCCTTTTATCAGTTGTCTCTCCTAAATAAAAATCCCAGTAATGAGATAGTAAAATATAAAGTGCTAAACAATGATAAGATATTTGAATGATAATTACCAGTCATACATTCAACAAATATTTATTGAACACTTCAATTAGGTAATGTGATGCAAAGAAAAAAATGAGTTCTTGCCCTCAAGGAGGTCATATGAGGTAAATGGATAACTTTCATCAGGTTGTTTCTTGTCTTGAAGGTGAAAGGGGAAAAGGGAGAAAAACGTGGAACTCAAAATAAAACAGAGTATGATCAAAGAGGGAATTATAATAAAATACCTACTTCCAGGGCTATGATTCCATAATCATATTAATCACTCATAATTTGATATACATGGATTTTATCATAATATGATCTATATGAATGATATAATTTGATGTACATGAATGAAATCATAATTTGATCTATATGAATGATATAAAATTATAAGACTCCACTGAAAAACAAATTAAAGAACTACTTTATCTCACAGAACTTACTCAAAGAACATCAAAATTTCATTTGGACTCAGTAAGTATAAAACTCTTGATGTGTACCAAGATAAAAAGAATAGAGGCTGGAGGCCTCAAATATAATGTCAAAGATCAAATTGAACTAGTAAATGAAGAAAATACCTATAAATAACCTGGTCTTCACCAAGCAAGAAAAACTGAGCTTATCTTTATCAAGAAGAAAATGGAGAGTAATATATTAAAAGACTGACTGGCATGGTGAAGTGAAAACTTAATGGGAAGAACATTTTTGGAGCAATTAGCACTCTTGCATTAACAATTCTAAAAGGTGTCAAAGCAAAAAACTTAAAAACATTTATAAAACACTGAACTTAACTTCCCAAGGCAGCTGCAGAAAGACAAATACTTCCTCATTTAAAAAGGAGAAGACTGATGTTAGAACACAACAAAAAGGTTAAAACTTACAAATATCCTTTTGGGAATATACCTCATTTCACAATGGAATAGTAAGGACTAACAACTAGATCTGTTGAATATAACTAAAAGTGAGTTATCTCCAGATAGAGTTTTTGAAAAAACTAGATTCCCATAGTGGAAGCAAAAAGCTGTCTTCAGTGATATTCACATGAACTCAGCTAGCAATATGTCAAGAAAGAAAGATCAAATCACACAGATTTGTTTATCTCAGTGATATACGATACAGTCATTACCATCAGAAGAGCCCAATCTTCTTTATTGTTGCAAATTATACAATAAAATGATAGAAATTGTACAATGTATCATTATAGCTAGGATAAATTTAACATCTATTAAATATCTAGAAAGAAATGGTTAGGTGACTATACTTATATACACCAGAATTTCGCTATCCTTTATAAAAGGGATGGGAATAAGCAATTATATAGCTTCTGTTATATGTCAGTGAGGTGACACATTGGTTAGAGACCCTAATCTGGAATCTGGAAGACATCTTCCAGAGTTCAAATATAGTCTCAGACTGTAATGCCGGAGAAACTGAGGCAAAATATAGATTAGAGAGTTTTTAATATTTTATTAATTGGAGAGTTTAATTGACTGGACAGTATTCTTTCCTCAAAGTATCCAGTGATGAATGCAAGAATGTCAAACCCTTTTATAGCTTTCAAACAATGAAAAGAAGAGCGGGAAAAGTTCTTACAGAACCTTTTGGTTCTGTCAGGATGGGGAGAGGCAATAAAGTCTTACTGAAAAGCCAGAGTCAGGATTTTGAATAAACAGAAGTAAGGATGTCAACTGAAGTATCCAGGATGGTCTCTTGGAATGTTTTAGAGGGATGGTGTCACAAATTCTTTGAAAGCAGAAGGATCTAGGAGCCAGGATGTCTGATCTGCTCCTCATCTCCCATTGACAATTTATAACCTTAGCGCAAATGTTCCCCAGTCTTAATGAACCAGAGGGGGTTTTACAACTAAAGGGGATTGAGGCAGAACAGTTAAGGAAACTGAGATAGAACAATTCAGGGAAACTCAGTCAGGACAATAAGGGAAACTAGTGGGGAAAACTGAGGCAGAATAGCTCAAGGAAACTATGGCATAACAAGACACTATCTGTGTGATCCTGGACAAGTCACTTAACCCTGTTTTGCCTTATCTGTAAAATGAGCTGGAGAAGGAAATGGCAAACTACTCCATTATTTTTGCCAAACAAAACAAAAACCACCCCAAATGGGGTCACAAAGAATCAGACACAAAAAACTGTGTGCAAGGAATTATTTTACAAATACTACCTCAACGGGTTCTCATAATAGCCCTGTAAGGGTAGATCCTATTATTATCCTCGTTTGCAGTTTAGGAAACTGAGATAGAGCTTAAGTGAGTTTCCCAGAGTCATACAGCTGATAGGTATCTGAGGTCAGATTAAAATTCAGGTCTTTTTGACTCCCAGTGTTCTATCCATACCTCAAAATTCTAGATACCATCATTTAATAGATAAGGAAATGGAGATCGGAGAAATCCTTTATTTAGGAGATTAGTTTGGTAATTGCGGGGAAAATAATTGCAAAAGAGGCAGGTTATTGTCAGAAAATGAAAACCAGAGAGGGGAAAAAGAAGAACTTGGTTCAGAAAAAGCAACATGGCTAATGGAAACCTGAATGTTACTAGGCAGAAAAGACCTGAAAGTTTAGGGTAAGCAGAAAAAAAAACAACAACAAAAAAAAAACTCTTGGTTGGAACTGGCTATTACCATATAGACAGCATTGTGTCCCTAATGGAAACCTAGACTAAGCTCTCAGGATGTATCCAATCTTTTTCCAGAGTGATGTGAATCCTAAACTATTCTCAGGAAGAAACTTGTCTTGGTCCTTTGTCAATTCTGATCAGTTCAATTTCTCAGACTGACCTGTTTATATAGAATGATGAGAAGTTGGGAGCTCATCCAGCTTTTAATTGTTAGTATTTCAACCTTGTTGGGAACCTAGGTTTTCCCAGACTATCTTGTTAGTTAGTATCTTTAAGACAGTCTTGCTTTCTGCTTTCACACTCTTCTCCTGAGCAGTTGGCAGATTGTGGCTTAGTTGGTCCGTCGCCTTTGTTGGCTGTCACCATGCTGGCTACAGATCTTCCCAGCTGTTCTGCCTTGGTACCGGTTCTGCTGCAGAAGCTTTCTCCCTGTCCTCCTCCTCCTCCTTTCCCACCGCTGCTGCTGCTATTTCCATGGGTCCCATGAGATAGATGAGAAGTTTGATGCTCATTGGGTGACATACTTCAGCAAACTGGATCTTAAAGTCTGCAAATTATGAAAAGGAATGAGTACATTGGTTGGCTAGAACCTGGTTCAGGAAGTCAAAATTATTGATGCTGTTTTGAGGGCATGCAGATGGTTAGATGATTTTGCTACTTGCAGTTCACATTCTAAAGGTTGTAAAGGACAAAGTAGGACCAAATAAAGAAATCTATACATATATTATCCAGTTACTTAGACCAACTTTAAATGAATTGGGAATCTCTATTCAGAGGAACTGGGCCTCAGCCAAGCATAAATGTTTGTGGATGAGCTTCCTACAGATTGATCAGTAATGCAACTTGATTATACACATATATTTGAAGATGCTGATGATAAAATATCATATGAACATGTTTTTCTTTCTTGAGTCCCAGTCTGTATAATATTTACTTGTACCTTAATAAAAGGGAAACAGTTTGAACTTAATTAAAATAAAAAAGACAATCCCAATATTTCAATACACATCCTTGTCATTCCTAATATTCTACTTTTATCTTCCCCTCCTACCTCTAAGCTATAAAAGCCAACCCCTTTCACAGCATATAGCAAAATCATCTTTGAATTTTGTCTGATATTTTCTCATGAATAAAGGTATCTTTTGGCAAAGAGAATGCCATTATGATTTCCTCAACTGCACTTGGGCCTTGTGCTCTCACTTTTCGAGCAAGGAATTGCTTTCCTGACCCTCATCATAGGGCATAGAATTTTAGCATTAGAAAGTATCCTTAGAGGTTATTATCTCATTTGATATATTAATGATATGTTATTTGTAATTATAAAATTATAATACTACATCCATTGATCTCCTGTATGCAAAATGCTTTATTAAAATTAAATTGCTGTATAAATATCAGCTATGTTCTATTCTAGATACCATCATTTAACAGATAAGGAAATGGAGATCAGAGAAATTAGGTGATTTGCCTCAGGTTACAAAGTGAAATAAAGGTAAAGCCAATGGAATACTCAGGCCTCCTGGCTCCCAGATTCTTCTGCATCTTAACTGCATATCTCCCACCCTAACCAGATACAAGGTCAGTCTTATAGGTATGAAGAACAAATAGTAATAGTCTATGTGGAATGATTTAAGGAGCACCAAGAGCTGCCACTCTTTCTCTCTCTACTTTAATCCAAAATGTCTTCCTTTCTGTGGCTGCATTGCTTACACTATCAAACAAACTGTAATTTCATGAATCAGAGAGTAACTTGGGTTAACAAGTCTTTTTATTATAATAAAAAATTAGGGGTGGAAGACTATCAGCCAGTTACATCTTAGTATGAATTTTTATGATTAGAATGCTTTCTTGGCAAATTGATCTTTATCCTGTGGCAGTGGGAATTTTGATTAAGGACTGAAGGGAGATTTGGGATTCTGAAATATTGAATGCATGGGTGTGCTTGAGTTCTGGACACCTAGAAAATACCACAATGCAAGATCCCTAAGAGGCAAAGGTAAGAGGCCCAGAAAGTGAGGTGGATAAACTTTAAACATAAACTGCCTAGGTTTCAAAATTTTACCTAGAACTTGTCCTGTCCATTTGTTTCCATCAGAACCACTAAAGTAAGACAGTAACTTTCTATTTTTCTGGAGCCCTCCATTGTAGTCTTCAAGAGAAGCAAACTAGATTCTGTGTTGGGAAGTTCCCTTTTATTTTCCAGTATTTGTTAAGTGAACTGAACTACACTTTCTTCTGTGGGTGAATCTCCCAATCTCCTTTTAGCAGAGAAACCTTTTGTTTCACCTTCCATCCATCCCCCTAATTTATGTACCAAATTTCTGAGAGGTGGGAGAGAACAAGTATTTATTAAGCACCACCGTGCTAAATGTTCGATAAATATTATCCCATTTGATCTTCACCACAATTCTGGAATGCAGGCACTATTATAATTCCCATTTTGCAGTTAAAGAAAAGCAGAGGTGAGATGGGTTACCTGGAGTCACCCAGGAAGTATTTGAGATTGAATTTGAATTCATTAGTCTTCCTGATTCCAGACCTGCTACTCTATCCACTGTACCACCTAGCTGCCTCTCTATATAAAAAGTATATTTCCAGATAGTTTGAAATAGATCAGAATTCAGCTATCTGGTCCTTCTTGGATTGTAGACAGAGAAGATGTAAGTCTTTGACAGTTTCCTTACCTGTGAAATGGGAATAATAATACCACCTAGCTCACTTAGTAGGGCAACTAAGTGACCCAGTATATACAGTACTGTGCCTCGAGTCAGGAAGACTCATCTTCTTGAGTTCAAATCCAGTTTCAAACTGTATGTACATATTAGCTATATGACCCTGGACAGGTTACCTAACCCTGTTTGGCTCAGTTCCTCATCTGAAAAATAAGCTGAAGAAGGAAATGGCAAACCACTCCAGTATCTCTGCCATGAAAATTCTAAATGGGGTCATGAAGAATCAAACAGGACTGAAAAAAATGACTGAAAACAATAAGGACTTACTAAATATTAGCTATTATTGTTATTTAACATCAGAGCAACTAAGGCAATATTAAAGTCCCACAATATGGATTTTGTGGCCTAGCAAGGTTATGAGACTCTTGTCTATTCCTTAACACAAGGAATAATTTGACTAGTTCCAGTGTCTATTTTCTACTCTTTCTCTGAATAGTTCAATTTCCTCTCAAACAATGGCTGCACTTGTTTTCATTTACTTGGTCTGTTGATAGTATTCATAAGTGTTGAGGGGCAAGGGGATCACTTTTCTCTAGCTTTTTGATTAGATTTTTGAGACTAGCATATTCCTATAGAAAGCAAAGTAACCTATGAACATAAATGGTAAAGATGGGCAATTCAAGGATAGCACAGGGCTGAATCATTTCAGAGTTTGTTCATTTATCTAGGTTTCAGTTTCTTGCAATGTAAAATCGGTCAGATGAACACAATAAAGATGAAGAGCTTTTCTGATTTTGTGTTTATAGGTTTTGTGTTAAAAAGTCAATAAATTTTGTCTTTCCCTCCCCCAACCCATAAAGTAAGTAAACAGCTAACTGACACTTTTGTTTCATCTTCCTAAAAAATGGAGGGAGAGGGGGGCAAATCTAGTTATCTACCGAAGATACTCTCAGAGAGTAATAAAGTGTCTGACCCATTAGATTGTTTATGAAGCCTTTCCTGAAATCTTCAATTCTTATCTGATAGTTCAAAGAATATTTGAAAATCTTTTCAAGGATAATCTGAAGCTCTTCTATCTTCAAATATTGTTGATACATCACATTGATACAGATTTTGGATTTAATTATATCACTATATGCAGCTAGGTACTCTGGGAAGAGATAGAAGTAGAAATCACCACTGTTCCCAGGACACTTATAGTATTAGTTATCTTGGGGTAACCTTCCTGAAATTGGAAATTAAGGTTCCCAAAAATATTTTGTTTGGAAAAAAGTGTTTCAGAGGTCACTCTGATGAGTACTTGCATGGACAGTATTGAGTTCCATTCATATAGCAGATATTTATTTAATACAATTTATATCATTCAAAATGTGTCCAGTGAAAAGATAACCACATTTCCCATGAAGCTCTGGATCCCAAGGAATGGAAGTGATTGGGCAAAGACAATACTATTTGTCCCATAGTGTTGTGTGACTCAGCAGAAGAGAAAAATTTTAGTGATAGAGATGGAGTGATGTGTGGAGAGGGGACAATGGCAACATAGTCTTATTGCCATTTATAGAGTACATATTGGGAAGAGAGAAGAGATCTTCTGTCATGAATGAAACTATGGAGGCCAGTGGACATGACAAGTGGAACTTCAGTTACTGCTTGGATAAAATTCCTAATTTCCAGCCCAGCCATCTTTATTGTATTATTCCCATTTCCGAGCCATGAGTTTTGGATGAGTCATGTTCCCAGAGTACTCAGAAAGGTTGAGATATTAGAAAAAATGGAAATAATAGTATGCTCATTTAAGAATGGGTACCAAGAATGATTTTTTATTGCTTTTCCTTGAAATTCTATCCCTATGGAACATTTTACAATGTCAGTGCAACTTCTTGGCTTAGTCTTTGTTAGCATGATGAAAAACAAAACTGAAGTTGAATCAGGTAGTGACCAAATGAAACAAGAAAAAATTATCAGATGAGGCAAATTATCATTGAAAGGAAGGCCCACAATCTTGCTTAGGGCAATCTTCCTGAAACTGAGAATTGAATCTCCAAAAAATATTTGTTTTGAAAAAATGTTTTAGTAGTCACCTTGATGGGAATTTGAATGGATTTTAGTGAGTTCCATTCATAAAATCGATATTTATTCAACACATTCTATACTGTTCAAGGTATTATAATAAATGTGTGTCTAATTAAAAAATGACTGGGAATGGCATGGGAGTGATTGGACAAAGACAATACTGTGTGTTCCATGGTTTCATGAGACTCAGCAAAATTTATGGGAATCAGAAGATATATAAATTAGAAAGGCAATGTCCTTGGTCTTTAAAAAAACATCTTTTAATGTAAAATTACCCATGCATATATCTGGTAAATAAAAACTATTTAAAAAATGAAAGAAAAAAATATGATACAAATTTTAAAAAATATTTTTAAATATTTTTGACATGATTTGCCAGAGTTGGACATACACTTATTGATTAATATGCTTTTCAAAGGAATTTTAAAATGATCTGTGTCCTTCAAGATTCGATTCAGATTTCAACTATTCAAATAGCATTCTATGAATCTGACAATAGCTATGCAGTCAAAAGACCAGAATTAATACTTTGCCTCTGTTTCTTCCTACTTGTATGATCTTGAAATCACTTAATGTCTGGGCCTTAGTTTTTTATCTAAAAAGTGATAATTTTAGATTAGATTATCTCAAAAGTCTCTACCATCTCTAAATTTATAATCCAGTGAAGCCTTCATAGACTACTATAGCTAACTAGAGGAGTTTAATGATTAAAGTATTAGATTTAAAATCCATTAGACAATTATGTGAACTTATACCCATCTTTGATACCGATGGTTTTCTTCTAAAATCAACAAGTTAGAGAGAGACAAGCAGGAGCATCTCCAAGATAGACAACCTATCTCCAAGGACAGCCTTGATGGTGAGGGAACTAGATATCATACAACATGAGTATCTGATAGAATTAGATATACTTATCATGAGCAGAAAAGACAACAAAATAAGCTTAGTCATCTTGAAAAAGGGTTAGATTAGGGGCAGCTAGATGGTGCAGTGGATAGAGCACCAGCCCTGAATTCAGGAGGACCCGAGTTTAAGTCTGGTCTCTGACACTTAGTGTTTCCTAGCTGTGTGACCCTGGGCAAGTCACTTAACCCCAGCCTCAGAAAAAAAAAAAAAGAAAAAGAAAAAGAAAAAGGGTTAGATTGGTTCTGCCTGAATCCAGAAAGCAAAAACAGATGTACTGAGTGAAAGATACAAAGAGGTAGATTTTGGCTTGATAGGGAAAAAACAAAACAAAACAAAACCACAAAGCTTCCTGAGAATCAGAACTATCCTAAAGAGGAATTGGTCTTCTCACTGATTGGAGATTTTCAAGGAAAGCATGGATGACCATTTGTCAGTGATGCTGCTAGAGGATGTTTTTGGTAAGATATGGTTTGAACTAATAGCACTGGATATAATTTCTGTTAGCTATCAGTCCTGTGTTTTAGCTGTTACCACAATCTCTTACCTGCCCTAGGGAATTAGAATCTCAAAGCAACATAGAGACTGAGGCCTTTATTGTCCACATTTATTGTCCACACCATGTCAGAAAGGCTGAGGAAGGATGTATAGAAAAACTGCAGTTTGGAATATGGCAAATTTTAGGAAATTCCTCCTACAATATCTTAGTTATTCCAAATCTAACCCTCATGCTCCTTCTCTCACTCCTCTTACACTTACTAGACCAAAATAATTACTTTTAATTTTGTCCTTTTGGAAATTAGAAGACAATCCCAAATTTCATTAGGCTAAGTTTGTTTAGGAGATTACTGAAGTGCTTCCATTCTGCATGTTGGGCACCAAACCTTTGTCTAGTATTTCATAGTTTTATTGATTTAGTTTATCTTTTCCACATTCATAGGCATATTCTATTCACCTAAAGTTTTCCATGATTCCTTTCCCCTATGTACATCTAATACTTTAACATTTGATACAATGTAAACTCCTTGAAGGTAGGAAATATTTCATTTTTATCCTTTATCCCCAACACCTAGGGTAATAGCTATGCATATAGCAGACACTAAACATATGCCTATTAAGTAATAGTATACAACATAAACATTAGTTTAATGTAATGAAAGATAAATATTACTTCAAATTACAACATAGTATAACATTAGCTTAATGCACAGTACGACTTAATTTTTAGCTTAAAATATATTCATAGTATACATTAATTTGACATATCATGGAGTATTCTTAAGCAAGTGCCCCCAAGCCATTTGTTAATAATTACACAGAAAATGAATGATTCTATAAGCTTATGCTTCCCTATAAACTTTCTCAGAGAGCAAAAAACATTACTTACCAATTAGCTAAGTTGAAGCTACAAGTGTCACAGTGCTAGAAATTAGACTTAATTAGAAATAAAATGATCTTCGAGCCTGGAGTTAAGAAAACTTGAATTCAAATCTAGTCTCATACCTTTATTACTTGTGTTACTCTGGATGGGTCAATTAACCTCTGTTTTCTGTTTCATCAGTAATAAAATGGAGATATAATAGCAGCTGTTGTGATGATCAAAAGAGAATACAGTTGTAGTGTTTAGCACAGTGTCTGGCATGTAATGGCTGCTTATTAAATGCTTGCTCCCTAAATGGCTTCCCATAGGGCTACCTTTACTTGACCTCAAGATTTGCCCTCAGTTCTTTTCTTGCAGGTTACCTCTTTGTCAAGGGTCCAGACCTTCAATCCCACTCTAATCTTAGATTTCTGAGAAGCAGTTCTATTTTGGATCCTGGTTTAAGGAGCACTCCCCAGGATGGCAAGTGAGAGGTGGGATGAACAATAAAAAAAATAACCTAGAATACGAATATGAATCAGATATAGATTTATTTTTATCCCCACTAAGAGCAAAGAATACTATGCAATAAAGAACCATAGAATGATAGTGGATAGGCTAACATTCAAGGGTCCTTGAATTATTTGTAAAGTTTCTTTGTAAGAATTGCTAATTTCCCAATTTATGTGTCACCTCCACTTATTATGGTCCATTAAGCACCAAAGGGGTCTTTCTTTTTAGTATTCTCTCTTTGTTTGTATATCTTTTTCTCTTTTGATGCTTCTGCCTCTGCTGATATTTCCACCATAAGTAGATAAGCAATACCCTGATGCTCAGATGTCCAAGAAGGAAATGAATCCAGTTGCTTTTTGAAATCTCACAAGGCCCTGTACTAAAGGAAAGAAGCTACAAACAGCTAGGTGATACAAGCAGTAGAGTATTGTTCCTGGAGTTATGAAGACCTGAGTTCAAATCTAGCCTTAGACATTTACTAGATGTGCAACATTGGACAATTCAGTTTTCACAACTGTAAAATGGAGATGATAATAATACCCTCCTTCTAGAGGTGTTGTGAGAATCAATTGAGATAATATTTGTAAAACACTTTGAAAACCTTAAGGCGCTAATTATTGTTATTACTAATGGGACAAATGGACTCCAGCAAAATACCACATCTTTAGTAGTAATCTAGTATCTGAATGGATCCCACTGAGGAACAAGCTGACCCTGTAGAATTATCTTGTACTGACAGAATTATCTGGTACAGATGGAATTATCCTGTACTGACACTCACAGTTACTTTACCCAATCTGGAGGTTAAGCTATAGATGTCGGTTCCTGAGGCTCTCTTATATAAACAGCATAGCCATGACCACTGGTTCATTTATTGACAACATAATTAACATAGTTAGCACACTGGGTCTTTTCCCCTAAAAAGTCCCATCTTACCCCTTATTAATTGGGAATTCAATAGGAACTTTGCCCATTTACTAAGCATCACAATGAAGCTTTATCCTTGACCTGGAGATGGTGAGCCTATGAATTAATTCCAGATGACTCCCTACCTTTATGACTTGTTGGACCTCATCATTATTATTAGTCGTAGTAGTAATATGCCACTTCCTAGATACAGGCTTATCCAGGAGTCCCTGAACATGTGATCTGCAGCCAACTAGAAGGAAGTGAATCATACCTGAACCTCCAGGGCTCAAAGAGTCATTCTTATGTTTTAAGACTCCCAAGAAGGGGCTAGAAGGTCAGGCTTTGCCTGATTAATATATTCATTGACTTGTGACTCAGCAGCCAATTAGCAGATTTTTTTTTTTCTTAGCTCATACTTATGACCAACAGGAATAAGTCAGAGGATATCTGTGCAAGCTCTGAAATGGGATGGAGCAAGAGCCTCTCCATCACATATATTTGGAAATAATATCTACTCCAAGTTTCTATATGCTTGGCTGAAATGCTGAAAAAGCAAGCTTTAATAGGTAGAAGAAGGTAGAGAGGGATGATATGTTAGTTTGAAAAGCATTATAATCTTAGATTTCACAGGAGGTTCCCTCAAGAGAGGTAATGCTTTCAATTTTTTAAAATTAAAGCTTTTTATTTTCAAAATATATACATGGATAATTTTCAACATTCACTCTTACAAAACTTTGTGTTTCAACTTTTTCCCTCCCTTTCCCCACCCCCTCTTAGATGGCAAGTGATCTAATAAATGTTAAACATGTGCAGTTCTTCTATACATATTTCCACAGAAATCATGCTGCACAAGAAAAATCAGATCAAAAAGGGAAAAAATGAGAAATAAAACAAAATGCACAATGCTTTCAAATTTGGGAATTATACAATTCTATTATTTCTCTTTTCTTTGAGCCCCTGAAGTACTTACATATGTAAAGTCTTGAAATAAATTAAAGCCATAAATTGAGAAATAAAGCATCTTTAATTGAGTTAAGAGACAAGGGGTAGCTAGATGGCACAGTGGATAGAGCACCAGCCCTGAATTCAGGAGGACTCAAGTTCAGATCTGGTCTCAGACACTTCACACTTCCTAGCTGTGTGACCCTGGGCAAGGCACTTAACCTCAGCCTCAGAAAAAACAAAACAAAACAAAAAAAACATGAGATTAGAGAGTAGCAAACCTGCTACTTGGGGAGTAGGGGAGGATGTCCAGTAAATTTCTCAGACAAAGAAACCCAAGAAAAAATTCTTATAGTTTTAGATCAGAGAAAGAGGCAGCATGCAGTAGCAAGGACTAGTCATGAGAACCCAATCTGGGCAAGAAAAGTCATTTCATTATGGCTATTTTTACCTTTGTGCCATGAATCCCAATAGAAATGCAGAAGGATACCAGAAGCTGAAATCCAGTTTGAACTATCCTCCCCTACAAGGCAAAATCTCTGGGGGAACTTAGGATATGGTGAAGCTCAACTTAATCAAGAGTAAATATCTAAGAGTAGAAATGTAAGCATGTCACTGAAATCCTGACATTACAAGGATCATTTAAGGAAATGACAGTCCATATTACATTTGGTATTAACAATTTCTATTATTATATTAACAATTTTCTGCTTCATATAATTAATCCCTCAAAAAATACTTGCATATGTCTTGCTGATATAAGGAGCCTTCACAGAGGACTATGATGGAACAACAATGTTCTGAGGTTCAGAGAAACTTGCTCATTGGGAGAATGTACAGAACTGTGAGTCTCAAGAGACTGTAATTGGGTACTCAGGAATGTCTCTGAGGGATTTGAAGGGAATGATTGGAGGAAGGAGGAAATAAGCAGATATAAAGATGGGGAAAAATTCTTCTTGTGCAACAAGAGAACTGTATGGATCTGCACACATATACTGTATCTAGGATATACTTTAACATATTTAACATGTATGAGACTGCCTACCATCTAGGGGAGGGGGTGGAGAGAGGGAAGGGAAAAATCAGAACAGAAGTGAGTGCAAGGGACAATGTTGTAAAAAAAAAATTACCCATGCATATGTTCTGTCAACAAAAAGCTATAATTTAAAAAAAAAATAAAAATAAATAAAGATGGAAAAAATGGTGGAAATGTTTAGACAAGGATGAAGATGCTGGTATGATGGAAGGAGACAGAGTGTGATAATGAATTAGAAGGAAATTGGAGGTTAAGGAGCAAATGGCAGAGCAGAAATGCCTGTGCCTTCCAGACTATTTCCCTCTGTTCCATATCTCTTCCCCCTACCAGAGAGCAAAGTGGAAGAATTCTAGTGTCAGAGAGATTTTTCTCTCCATGTAGCCCTACAATGCTTCATTAAGAGCTTGCTAGCATGTTTGACTTGAAGAACTTATATTGTGAGTTGGTTGACTGTCTTGCTCCTGCTAGACTCCAGAGGGGAAAGGAGAGGAGGAAAAATCCAACAGAAACAGAATGGTGCTCCTAGAAAGACATCTGAGAGAGTAGTCATCATGGTATGAATACTGAGAATGCCCAGGCTTATCTTTAGTTGTTATTGTTTACCTTATTCGATTTTTAAAATAACTCTTTTCCATTACTATCATATTCTCTCTGTGTCTCTTTCTGTCTCCATCCCTCCCTCTTTGTCACTCTATCTTTCTGTCTCTGTCTCCAAGTTTCCCCAACTGTAAAATGGAGATATAATAGCACCTTCCTTCCAGAGTTGTTGTGAGAATCAAATGAGATAATATTTGTAAAGCACTTTGAAAAGCACTTTGTAAAGCACTAGTTATTGTTATTACTAATGAGATAAATGGTTGAAATTCTTTGAGGTAGTGATCAGTGGATTTTTTCTGCTTCTACTTTCCCTGCATGTTCTATCACTCGAGAACAATTTTCTTAGATTATTTCTTGCATTATTGTATCAAGATTTTTTTTTACTCACAACTTTCAGCAGTCCAATTATTCTTATGTTTTTCTTCTCGATCTGTTCTCCAGATCTGTTGTTATTCTTATGTTTCACGTTTGGTTCTATTATTTAATTCTTTAAAATCTGTTTTATTTCATGGTCTCTCATAGCTTCACTGGCTTCCCCTTGCCCAATTCTAACTTTCAAAGAATGATTTTCATCTTTGAGACTGTATCCTCTTTTCTAGTTGGTTAACTTTTTTTTCCATAATCATCTTGTTTTTCTTGGATAGTTTTTATTTTCAATTTTTAGCTTTTCTTCAATGCCTCTTATTTGATTTTGAAATTCTTTTTTGAGTTCTTCCAAAAATTCTCTTTGGGTAGAAAGCCATTTTATGTTACTCTTTGGGGTAAAAGTTTTATTTGTTTGTTTGTTTGTTTTACTTCAGTGTCCTCCTCTGAAGATGAATTCTGGTCTTCCTTGTTCACATAGTAAGTTTCTATTATTATTATTAGTTTTTTTCTTTTTGCTGCTTCATTTAAAATATATATATATATATATATATATATATATATATATATATATATATATTAATGTAAGCATTTCTAATCATCGCGGGAGGGGGGAGGGAGAGAAAGGGATAATGCCCTAGCTTCACTTCAGCTCTTACCTCTGATCAGGAATCCCAAACCAAAAGCTCCATCCTCCAGCAAGAGCCATCAGCCGGTCCCTGCCTCATTGCTTCTGCACTCACCAGTACTGGTTCTTTCTCATCCAGATCTTCATTTGCATCACAGCTGGGCCTGGCGTTCCTAATCACCAGAAGTTCACTTAGTTTTCCCAGACTTGGACCCTGACTCCTCAAGCTGGAAGGAGGTGAAAGTTTCTGTGGTTCCTGCTGAGGCTCCGGTCAAACCCAACTCAATCCAGTTCTCATCACTTGATGTTTTGTGGAGCTAGCCCAGATGTGTTTGCACTTCCCAGGGGTTAATACCCACCTCGGGGGTTTTCTTCAGATCTTCTTGGGTTGTACATGGAGGACTCCTTGTTCTGCCCTGGGTCTTCTTGATTTTTCATCACTCTGTTTGCTCTGAAACAAACTTGTTGTTTGTGAGGAAAATCTGGAGAGCTTGAAATTTACCAACATACTTTGCCATCTTCTCAGAATCCTCCCCCTAGCAAAACTTTTAATAGTGTAACCCTTACTTTCACCCAAATTTGGAGTAGTTTTCATGTGGTTATATGGACAAAGTCTCCTCAAAAGGAGGCACAAATCCTGACTGAGAGGCACAAGTTATTAAAAATCATTCATTAGATAGTTTATTAGATGCTGTGTGTTAAACACTATGTTAGGCTCCTATGATACATAGGAGCTACTATATATACATAGCTACTATGATACAAAGAAAGACAAAAATAGTCTTTGTCCTCAAAGCATTCATGTTCTAATGGGATAGAAAGCATCCAAACAATTATGTATATACAAAATTAGTACACATAGCAGTGAGAGTGAATCCCACATGTTGAGACTCCATGTGTGGCTCAAAGGGAACAAGACAGACATCTATAGCCACTTCTCCCCTCACCTTCTCCAAAGGAGATTTTCATTCCTGCAAGGTGGGAAAACAGGAGACTGGGGCTGGTAGCTATTACTCTGCCCTACTCATATAGAGTGGTACAAGACTAGAAGTATATCTGCTTCCTTAAATATTGTTAATCGAGGGGCTATGGTTGAGTTCAAGCTATCTCATCACTTTGTCATTTCTGGAAGTAGGAGGGTTCCAGACTCTAAGTTCAAGGTTTGATCCTTTTCCACAGTGAACACACATAGCAAATAACAAAGAAACACATTTTTCCAGATTGTAGCAAAAGAGAAAGGTATACACAGGAGAATACATACAAGGCAATATAGAGTGAAGAAGCTCTCTCACTGGAAAAAAAATTAATTCAGCTTACCCAAAAGAGAGGATATTGTATCTCACCCAAGGGGAAGCTCTCCCGAATCACCAATGTAGCAAGCTGGATGTGATTGCAACTGTTTGTTCTTTTGTCTTCTCAGAATTTTTTCCTTTAGCAACTAGAAGTAAGGTTGGAACCTTCTTCCTTTCCCTACCTCAAAAGTTCCATCTTCTCACTTAAAACTGGAGTTCCTAAGTGCCTAAAGTGACTCTATGCTCTCAGAAGACTTAAAGCTTGTTGAGTTCCCAAAGTGAAGACTCCATTTTAAGAATCTACAAAGGGGGCTGGCCTTGAAGAGTCCTGAAAGGAGACTCAAAGAGGTCTTTTGCTTAAAGAGTCTCAAAAGAGACTGGCAAAGGCTGGTGCTCTCTTGCCTTTTATCAATCCCACCAATTTCACCTTTCACATAGGCAAAGGATTTCAACTCCAGTGATAAGGAGAGAGTGCAATACCATTTGGCTTGGGGATAGGGATCTCCTCCCTTGGCAGATCTAAAACATGTAAGTATACAATAAAAACATATGCTTGAAAACAACGAGATCACAGGCAATCAGCCTTCATACCATTGAAATAAAACATGTACATTAACAATACATGCAGTGGGAATGGCATTTTACAGAGCGTTACCTGTGAGGATACCTCAGTGGCTATATGGCTAACTATAGACAGGATATATTATACATGTATATTTCACAAAAATCCATAGTGTACAACAATTAATCAAAAACTGTAACATGGCTAATTAACAAAGCAAAGCTAGCTAGCTAAGACAATAATAATAGCCCTATATATAAAATACAATTTGATTACAAGCAATAGCATCTTTGCAAAATAATAATTTAAAAAATGATGTTGCTATTTCAGGAACATCAAGGAACATTGGGTCTGAATGTGGTAGCAGGAGGAAGATTCAGCATTCAAAAACTCTTTGAAAAGAAGGCTCCCCCATTGAAAGAGGGAGGAGATCAATTAGTGTTTGGGAAGTTCTCCAACAGCCTCCAATCCCTAGCAGAAAGGAAAGGAAAGGACATTCCCTGAGATAAAGTCTTTAAAAATACACAATGGGGGAAATTATGAGATAACTTAAGGTCACAAGGAATGATCCTGAGCTAACTTATACTACACCTAACCTTGGGAATATCTGGTTCATTTTATTTGTTAGGCCTAAATAACCTTTCCCAGATTTTCACTTAGTGGTTTGAAAAAAAAAAATTAACCCTAAACAATCTTTAGTAATTGATCCAGGGCTAGGAAAAAGGGAAATACTTTTCTTAGATCACTTCAAGAAGACAAGGAGAAACAAATTTTTTTTGTTTTTTGTTTTTTAGGTTGTTGTTTCTTTTTTTTTTGGGGGGGGGTGAGATCCCAAAGCCTGGAGTGAAGGGTTCCAAGACTTTAAAAAGAAAAGATCAATCATTCCTAGGAGAAAGGAGGATCTGGGAATGAAGCCAGAGAGGCTGACCAAATGCCTTGGATATAGTTCTTTTTGCTCCATGCCCTCCAACTGAGAGTTGCCCAAAAATTATAGATTCCCCAGGAACTCAGTAGGCAGTAAACTGGCCGCTCTATTGGGAGTGACCCATTTATCAATTTTTTTTTCCTTTTTTTTAAGGACCAGGCTTGGGGGAAGGCTTTTTCTGAGTCATGATATTGTTATCTTCCCACATGCATTTATCAGAAACATTACTATTGTTAGGGCTGATGAAGGGGACTGGGACTGCCCCTCTGCTATTTATTGTGTTTCTCTCCTCCCCCAAGTACAGATTTTTAAAACCTACTCTTTGTTGTCTGACCCCAGCAGCCTCCTACGGAGAGCATTGCTCAGAGCATAGAAGGCTGCTCTACTCCATTTGAAGGTCAGAGGGAGAAGAGCAGTTATAATAATAACAATCTCTCACATTATCAGGATGCTTGATGATTTACAAAGTGCTTTATAAGTACTATCTCATTTAGTCTCTGTGTAATAACCCTGTGAAGTAGAGGGATGAGGATATTGCCATTCGGGGAAAACTGCTTGCCTAGGGTCAAATAGTGAGTTTTGTACAGAATCAAGTTTGGAGCTGAGGGCATAGGAGTTAAATAGATTGATCTATCTAGTAGCAGCCAGGTCAAATTCTCTTCATTTTATAGATGAGAAAACTGAGGCTGGGAGATGTGAAAAGATTTGCCCAGAGTTACACAAGTACTAAACATCAGAGGTTGAATTATAACTGAGTCATTTGATTCAAGAAGTCTTTTTTGAGTCACTACTACTTACTTATAATAATTATAATACTTATAACCATCAATAAAAAGATTCCACCCCCAAAAAAAGAAAGAAGAAAATAAATAATTCCTGCTTTTAAGAAGCTTGTTATGTCCATTCCTGTCCAGTAGTAATTTTATTAATCCATGTTGTTGTTCAATTGTTTTTTAGTGTGTCCCATTCTTTGTGGCCCCATTTGGGGTTTTCTTGGCAAAGATACTAGAATGATTTGCCATTTTCTACTGCAGTTCATTTTATAGATGGAAAAACTGAGGTCAACAGGATTAAGTAGCTTGCCCAGGTTTCATAGCTAATATCTGAGGCCAGATTTGAAGTCTTCCTGATTCCAGACCCAGTACTCTTATCTACTGTGCCATCTTGCTGTCCATGTTATCTCTCTCTAGTTAAGGATTCTTGACCTGAGTTTTGTGATTTTTGTTTATAAAAAAATTAATAACTGTCTTTTATAATAACATGCTAAGGTCTGAATGAGCTTTGTTATTAGATTTATTTTCTAAAACATTATACAGAGAAATAGTTCAAAAGAGTCCAAAGGTTCATAATAGTCAAGAAGCATTTTACTAAGTTCTTACTATATGTAAGTGCTAAACTCTGCTAAGCACAGAAGTATAATGAAAGGCAAAAACAGTCCTTGCCTTCAAGGAACTTACATTCAAATGAGAGAGACAACATGCAAACAAATGTGTACATAGTCATATATAAGGCAAATTGGAGGTAATCTTAGAGGAAAGGCATTAATTAACATTAAGTAAGAAGATGGGATTGGAGCTGAAATTTAGGAGGCCAAGAGAAAGAGGAAGACCATCCCATGTATGGAGGCAATCAGTGAAAATACATGGAGTCAAGACATAGAACCTGTGTGAAGAATATAAAAGAAACCCCAGTTACTGTGTTACTCCATAAGCATGTGGAGCTGAATAAAGCATGAACAGACTAGATAGGTAGGCAGGGATTATGTTGCAAAAGGATTAGACTTTAACAGTCAAGCAAATAATAATAATTTTGTTTTGTGCTTCTTGTTTTGATTTAATCTGCCTCCAAGTTAAGAATATCCTAACTGCTTGATATTTAACTCCTCTATTAAATATCAGTTTCCTTATTTATAAAATAATCAATTTAAGCAACCACTACTTGACAGGCACAGTGCTAAGTGTAAGGGATACAAAAACAGGCAAAATAAAGCTCCTGCTCTCAAGCAGTTTATAATCTAAAGGGGGAGAGAACATGCAAACAAATATACACAAACAAACTAAAGGCACTGGAATTAAGTGATGTTAAGAAACATTTGACACTGCAAATTAGATATGGAGAGAAATTTATTAAAGAAGAATCATAAGAATCTGTAAAATGGGGATAATAATAACTTCTATTTTCCAGAGTGGTCATGAGGATCAGCTGAGATATTTGTAAAGCACTTAGCATGGTTCCTTAATGCTTATTTTATAAATCTCACATTGTAGCATTTCTCTACAGAGACTGCTAAAATATATATATAGCCAATGGAAGTTCATTATTTGAGCACTCCAAGATCTAGGGCTACTTATAGATATTACTATGAATGGAAACTCTTCATTATGCTTTATCAAGAAGCTTGTTGTTCCCATTTCTGGAAAGGTTCCCATTTCTGGCAAAAGAAGATCATTCTGTATCCTAAGCATTCTAATATGCTTATTCTCTTCACCTTCTCCCCTGCTTTGTTCAGTTTTTTCCAGTCTGAAGCTCATTTTGTTAGAGAAAACAAAAACAAAACAATAGAGTAGAGCAGCTCCAAATTCTCTCCTTTCTTTGATTCTTTTCATTTCTCCAATAAGATTTAAAGACTCCTTTGTATAGTGATTAGCTTTCCTCACTAGCTTCAGCTCATTCAGAGCTTAAGCATCTCTGCCATTCTTCTTGAAGAAACACACACTATACTTTTATATTAATTCACTTCCATATTCTCTACTTGCTTTTAAAAACCCAAGTTTCAAACCTGATCTTACTGGGAAGGTTTCTAGCTTATTCCTATTACAGATAATGCTTGCTGAAAGAAAAATCCATTTATACCTATATTTTCAAATGTTTTTAATAGAAATGAATATTGTACTTTATCAAAAGCTTTTTTTTCTGCATTTATTTATACCACTACTGGATCTGTTTCCAAAGATAATTAGGGAAAAAGGAAAAGAACCTATATGTCCTAAAAATATTTTTAGCAGTTCTCTTTATGTTGGCAAAGAACAGGAAATCTCAGGATGCTCATCCATTGGGAAATGACTGAACAAACACTGATGAAATATTCCTGTACTATATGAAATGATCATCTTTATGACCTTAGAAAAACCTGGATAGACTTGCATGAAATAATGAAAAGAAAAATGAGCAGAACCAAGAAAATGTTGTATACAATAACAGTGATATTATAAGAACAATTTTGAGTGGCTAAGTCATTTTGACTATTACAAACATTAAGATTAACTACAAAGGACCTATGAAGGAAGATGCCATCTGCATCCAAAAAAAGAACTGAAGATACTATATATAGAATGATTTTATACACACACACACCCACATATATGTATGTCTATACACACACATACATACCTACATACATATTTGTGTCTAATGGTAAGCATTTCTAGGGTGGGAGGCAGGGGAAAGAAAAAAGAAAAAAAAAAAAAAAAGAAAGTAGCCCAATTACATTATTATATCTTTAAAAAGAATAGCAATTTATACATAATAGATTTGCAATTTAAAATACAATCATCTCCTTTTTTGTTCTACCAAGTTATGGAAATGTTTGTTTTATTTTTCAAGTTCAGAATATAATTTTTAAAAATCTAAATTGATTGGCAAGTTCTAAGTGCATCCACATTGTTTTCTTCAAATAACTACATCTTTTATAACTCATTAGTAGTTCATGTCTTCTGAGTTTCATTCTTGAGCAATTTCCTTCTGGGCTGACATGCCCAACAGAACTGTAGTTGTATCCTTTCTATGAAACATTTCAAATCTATTCTACCAAAATTTAGAGTGAATGCCAGCCTTTTTCCAGTTTACATTTCCTATAATTACAAATTCCAAAATGGACTAGTCACATCCCCCCAAGGTTTCAATCCTTTTTGCCCCAGCCACCAGTTTTTCTTTGTTGATAAAAATCAGATTCAACACTGAATTTTCCCACATTGATTTCTCCCTACTTTTAAAGAATTGAATTGTCATTGAGACAAGTCAAATGTAGGGTTGAAATTAATTATTTATTCAATACAGTCAATCTCCTCTACTTAGTGATCAATCATAGGCTTTAAAGCATGTATGAGATGTCCTTTGAATAGCAGAAAAATCATGTTCAAATAGGCTTAAGAAACTTGGCCATACCCAGGGGTTGTCTATAATTAGACTACATAGAACTGGAGTCATTTGAGAGAATGGAATGAGCATAGCTTTTTAACATATCACTGAGAAGTAACTGCTTGAGGAAAGGAATCCTCCCCCCCCCCCCCCCACCACGTTTACCTTTGGCCAGAGGAGGACATTAACAGTTTTAAATGTTCTAAAGAATGTTGATCTTTCCATATTTCTACTTGTTTACTATTTGTATCCCCAAATCATCTGAAGGCAGTATCCACATCAAGAGTCAAGGACAAATGAACTAAAATTCCCATTTATTATGCTTAAAGAGAATCTCTTTAGTTCTCCACAAATAGGAGGAAAGGATTTTCAGAAACCCAAAGCTGTGAATTATCCCACTGTCACAAAGTTTAAGCCCAATTTCCTTTGAGGTCTATTTGTCATAGTGGGGGAGAGTAATAGATTTTTGGGGAGATGTTTTATACCAACTACCAACTATTCTATCAAGTTTGTTGCTCATCCTTTGGATTTGAAGAGGACCAATGGCATCATGGGATGATATCTTGACAATCAAGTGAATTGGATTTAAGTGAGGCAGAGTTGCACAAAGTCATCAGTCTCATGCTCTCTTTCAAAGTCATTGAAGTTCAGTGATGACAAAAGTCAGGATGAATAGTGATGATTCAAAATTAAGTAGATGGCCATGGTGCCTTTGATGCTTGATAAAGTTCTAAATACCCCACAGTACCTGCTTCAGCCATGGCTGTTGAAACAAATTGTGTGTTTAATGAGATGTTGCTCTCATCCACCTATTCCTCCAATGATAGACTTTCCCATTACTCATTGAAAGGTTTAAGTATGTACATTACCCTTAATCTGGTTTAGCCTGCCTTTAGAGATGGTTTTATTGGGATGTGGCTGCAGGTTTTTGGAGGAGAGAATTGGATGACAGATGGACACCAAAGGTGGATGAACTGCACTGAAAAAGACTTGGCAAGCCCTTATATCAAAGGGGCTAATCTTCCCTGAAGACCCCATATACACTCATATGTTCTTGTTTCAGCAACACATATTGTTATGGACCATGCCTAAGTGCGAAGGGGCAGATCGATTCTCGGAAAGCCCCCACAGCTGTGAATCACAGGGAATTAATTGCAAGTCAGCCTTTACTGAGGAAGATGTTGCTTGTGAATTGGAAATGAAATAGATTGGAGGCAAAGGAACAAGGAGAGAGGTCAGACAATGCAACTGCCGCTCAGTCTCCTTGTATTGTAATCATCCTCTCACATGAAGGGATCTATTCTGCTGGTCAGAATTAGATTCCCCAGCAGCCACTAGTAGATGGCTCCCGTAACAACATATATTAAAATTGGAATGATAATAGATTAGCTTAGCCCCTGTGCAAACAAGACATACAAATTCATGAAGTCTTCCATACTGTACTACCTTAGTGATTATAAAAAACAAATAACTATCTATGTCTAGCTGACTAAAATGATTCTTAAATGATTCTCTTAAGAGAAGCTCACTAACCTTGGGTAAAATATAAAATTCTCAGCTTGGCACTAAAAGCTCTTCATGGTCTGGCTTAGTCTACTTTTCCAAACTTATTTCATAGTTCACATCTATATTCCAACCAAACTCGCCTACTATTCTATGAACTCATTATTCCATCTTCTTACTTTGCCAAGGCTATCCCAAATGCCATTCCTTTGTTCTCTATTCATTTCTGACTTTTAAAATCCTTAGTTTCCTTAAATGTTCATTTCAAGAACCATCTCTCTTGCTTTTCAAGTTATCTTGTACTTACCTATCAGTGCAAACAGATGTGCCCCTAGTGGAATGAATCAAATCAGAATTCTAGATCTTGTTATTTTAATGTTCTTCTAGAGTTTAATGAAAACAGCAAAGAACTATAGGTAAATTAAACATTATTACCCTGAAGAACAACAGGAAATTCTTTCCCATGGGAAATTTTTCTGTCTTTAGATAGAACATTGGAAAATACCTGCTTAAGTTGTAAACATAGATCCTGTAAACATAACAATATCTTGCATTTACATAACACTTTAAAGTTTGCAAAGTGGTTTATACATGCTATCTCATATGATCCTGATAACAGTCTTTGGAGTGAATATTATTATTATCCTCCAAGCCTTTATGACTGCTTTGTCCTCAGAGGATAATATCAACAATCTGAGTCCTAAAGCCTCTGAACATTGAATCTTGAGAAATGTCTTATAATCCTTTAAAGAAAAAACTACCCTTAACCTACATGGGTTACCACTATTCACCCTGTTGTAGTAAAGTTTTGAAGATTTTCTTGAGGTCTATACTTCACTTAATTGACTTTAACTGTTAAAGGTCAATCTTGACCTTCAGCATTTAAGTTACTGCAATGCTAATGGAGGAAAAGAAAAATTAAAACAAATATAATTTTAACAAAACCAACAATATAACAGTTCCATGAATAATGACTGGACCTAGGAGATTTCCAGGAAAAACCAAGTTTTAGATCTGATTAATCAGTCCATATGATAGAAGATGCTTCATGATGGTTTGGGAAAATGTAAAATAATGACCATAAGCTGGAGCAATACCAAGAACATTCAGACTACAACAAAAATGATGGCATTTCCTTCAGAGTCATTTATCCTTAACATAAGTCAGGGAGAATTGTCTTATATCATCATTCTGGCTTACCACCCAAGACCTCTCCCTTGTTGCCATAAAGCAAATTCCCTTCCAACAATACCATCTCTTGGTTCTCCAATTTCTCACTGAGCAGGAATTGTGATTGGGGATGATCAGGAAGATTGTGCTGATGGGAATGTGGAAAGGTCAATTAATTTTACAGTGAAAAATGGGCTATGATAAGCCTGTCTTTTGCCATTGCATATGCCAGAGCCCACTTTTTTGCCAGTGAGACCTGACTTTGTTCACATAATAAATGCTTAATGAGTTAAATGTAACTAATTTGTTGAAAGACAAATATCAAATATGATTTGTGAGAAATGTTTCTTGGGTGAGAAATGTTGAGGGGTGAGAGATAACCGTAACAGCAATGGGGGTCCCAGGCCAGTGTGACAGTTTTTTTTTCCTTTTCTTTGTGCTGTGGCAATAGGGATTAAGTGACTTACCCAGGGTCACACAGCTAGGAAGTGTTAAGTGTTTGAGGCCACATTTGAACTCAGATCCTCTTGACTTCAGGGCTGGTGCTCTATCCACTGTACCACCTAGCTGCTCCAGGTTGCAGGTTTTTGCAAAAGAATTAGCAATCCTGATCTGCAACAAGGTTTTTGGCAAAAAAAAAAAAAAAAAAAAGGGGGGGGGGAGAGAAGCCACTGAGAAGCCATTCAGTAGACCATTTCCTGATTAGGAATTAGCAAAGATTTGGGTACAGAATCTTGTTTTTTATTAGCCTTCTATGGTTTGGGGTTGGGGAGTGATTAGGGACTAATTTTCAAATCAATAAAGGGTAGTAATTGTTTCCCAGACCAAAGTGATTCCCAGATTATTTGGAAAGTGGGAGTTTCCCATGGGAATCAGGGAGCTTTCTCAGAGCTGGGACATTCAGGTGGGTGGGTATCATTTTTAGGAATTTCCCCAGCCCACCCTCCACAAAGATGAGGGTGACACAGATCTATTACATCAATTGGACCCTGACTAACAAATGGATTGAGTTTGGTCTTAGGGATCACTCTCAAATCATCATCATCATCAGTCATCATCATCATTACCATAGGATCTTCCTGATAACTGATCCATGTTTTACAATTGGCCTCCATTACCCTGCAAGCAGTGGGGCTAACAAAACTTTTTAAAAAGGAATCAAAGAGCTGAGGAGATGAAGCAACAATCATAGCCTCCCTTTCAATGAGTTTAGATTCTCTTTTTTCCCAAAGGTTTAGTTAGGCAAGAGGGGATGCAATGGCTATAGTGCTGGACCTCAACTCAGGAAAACTAATCACCCTGAGCTCAAATCTGACCTCAGCCAAGAGTGTGGCCCTGGGCAAGTCATTTAACCCTATTTGCCTCATTTTATTCACCTGCAAAATAACCTGAAGAAGAAAATAGCAAACCATACCAGTATCTTTGCCAAGAAAACCCCAAATGGGGTCATGAAGAGTCAGGAATAATTGAAACAACTAAACAAAACCAACAAATATATAGTCATTGTGCCCAAAAACCTATAGCACAAATCAGTGAAGTTGCAGTTCTATGTACTTGTCATCAGAGATTTTCGGATTTGTTTGTCTTTAGCCACCCTTCTCTTTCTTTCTACCGCCTTCTCGACTTCAGGTCCACATATCCATCTTCTCCTTTTCTACATTTTCCCTCAGTCTATATACTCTTTGATCAGCACAGCTCTACATTTCCCACAGCACAGAGGTTCATCAGAGCGCCCACAGAACCTCCCGTGGCTTTGAAATTTGTCAGCATCCCCCAGTAGCCTGGTTCATTCTCTTTCTCCTGGTGACTCTCACTCAGATTCTTCCTTTTTTCTTTTTCTTCTTTATTCATGAACTTCTGATTTTCTTATATACCTTGCAAAAAGGAGAAGACTTGCATTACTACATACAAATGAGATTATGATTGTAAAGCACTTTGCAAAGCTAAAGATGACATTCATATAAACGCCAGTTATCATCATTGTCATTATTATTAGCCTCCAGTGTGATGACATCATTCCCTGAGCCTTCTACTATACTTCTGTTGACCCAGGTATTGTTTATATAGCAATAAAAGAGTATGCTGGTAAATGTTTAACAAGGGGACTCTCTGGAGGGAAATTATGTGAGCTTTTAAGTTAAATCTGTATCAATAGTACTTTTTAAAATCTTAGACAATCAACAAAACAGTAAGTCAAGCCTTGATTTGTGGCAGTTGCTCACTTCTGAGGTGTAACTACTCACATGGAATATTTAACAATGAATTCTCAAGAGCCTGTTAGAATTGACTCCAGAATGCTTTCAGTACACAAGCATCATTTATCATTTTGCTTGGCTCAATACTAGTTAGATGAAGAGACATTAATGAAGGCAGGAACCATCAGTTAAATGAAACAATCATTAGATTAAGAACTGAATGTCAACAAAAGTAGGTTTTGAAAATTACTGTCAAGGGGGTGGAGGGAAGGAGGGGAAAAATTCAGAACAGAAGGGAGTACAAGGGATAATGTTGTAAAAAATTACCTATGCATATGTACTGTCAAAAAATGTTATAATTATAAAATTAATAAAAAACAAAAAGAAAATTACTGTCATTTGATGGATATAACATCATTTCTATCTCTTAGCCAGTAGCCAGGGCATATTCACTGACTTTATTTGACCTATAATGTCTACATAATTGTGTATGTGTGTAACTTGGATAAAGTTCATCTACTGCAGGTAGGTTTCATACCCCTACATTGTCCTGTAAATATTCCACATAGAATCAATATCTTCCCTCTTGGACAGAATTACTTCACCAGGTAAGGTCAGCTTTCTATAAAATTAGTTATCTTATTGAAGGTTGTTTTTTTTTCCCTTCTAACTCTTGTCTCTTCTTTCTGGATTATTTTCTCCACTTTCTTACTGTCCCTCTCTACTTTTCTTTAATGACTCATATTCCACTCCCATCCCTGCCATTTCTTATAGAAAAACCAGCTCTGGATCTTTCTTTCAGGTCTCATGTGAATAACTTAACATCTCAATGTTAGCTCACCCCCAGTGGGACTTACATTTTGGTAGAAATCAATATAGTGCAGTAGAAATACCATCTAACTTGAAGGTATATAGATTCAAGTCCAACTCACTAGTGTGATTATGGGCAACCCCTATGAGCTACAGTTTATTTATCTATTTAAATATATTACTTAGCTTCTGAGTCACAGTTTACTTATCTGTAGAGATAATAATGATGATAGATAGCATTTATATAGGGCCTACTATGTACCAGATACTGTATTAAATGCTTTACAAAACTATCTTTTTTGATTCTTACAACAATCCTGGGATGGAGGTGATATTATCCCCACTTTCCAGTTGAGGCAGAGGTTAAATGTCCAAAGTCACACAGCTAGTTAATGACAGGTCAGATTTTAATTTAGGTTTTCCTGTGTCTAGACACAGAATAGAGATTCATTGTACCATCTAGATGTCAGACAATAGTACTTAATTTATCTATCTCAGAATTGTAGTGAGAAAAATGCTTTGGTAACTATAAAGCATTATAAATGTCAGCTACTAAGCTAAAATTGGGTTCTTAACCTCTTTTGTGTCCTGGACCCCAGTTTGGGGAAATCTATGGATCCCTTCTCAGAATCATGTTTTTAAATAATTGATGGTAATAATAAATTTTATTTCACTAAAGTTGTAATTATTTTTTCTTGTCTAATCTCACGGACTTCAATCTATCCACATACCCTTTTGGGAGTCAATAGGCCCCAGATTAAGAAGTCCTATTATAAGTGGAGGAAGATCAAATTTCCTTAAAATTATATTTTTGCTCAAAATGATGTGTTGGGTCCTTGAAAAGTATGATTTTATCTCCTAGCCTTTAAGTGTAAGCTTTCAGGAATAATGTTGAAAGATTTATCAATGGCTGAAAACAACCTCAGTCAGATCACTGACAGGGAAAAAAAAAAAAGTAAAAAAAAGTGACTATCCAATTATTTAACTCTAGAAGAAATAGAATCACACAATTTTAGTATAGTCTATTTTCATTTCTTTTCAAGAAAACCTCTCTCTGTGGCAATTCCAGCCAATTAAGCAGACACGGCAGGTTTCCTGCCTGTGCGGACACTGTGGAGGGGCTATATTTAACTTCCCAGTGGAAAGCTGGCCAGCCAACACCTTGCCATGCTGAGCTGTGCAGGATTGTATACACAGCACCATTTTAATGATGACACCTGCCAGCTCAGTTGGGCAGCTCAAGCCAGGAAGCTTTATTTTTTGTTATCTTGCTCCCAGGTGTCCCGCTTCGAGGAAGGGGGTAGAACGGAGAGTTTGTTTAGCTGTGCCTTAATCAGGTGACTGGAAAAAATAGATAATTTAGAGACCTCTTTCTCCCACTTTGGGACTTTGGTAAGAAACAAAAAGACAAAAAAAAAAAAAAAAAAAAATCTCATCTCCCTGAAGTAACATCATCATAGCTTAGATGATCTGAAAATTGTTCTTTAATACCCAGAAGGGCTCAAGTTCCAGAAATAAAAATATCCATTTTTCTCCATGCCATGGATGCCTGAGATCTTTGTTAGAATGAAGTGTTGATTAAATTCATATAGTTACTCTACCCCACTTAATGTAACAGATAAGATGCATGGTATCTAAACCAGATAAAAGCTAATCAATCTCAATCATGGGCATTAATTTTAATCAATCATGCTTTGGACTAAGTTCAAAAAGTCCTTTAAAAAAGACTAATATTGTATAAGAATCATTGTATAATTGTATAATTAATTGAAGAATTTTGGTCATGCCTTAGGAGTTGTCAACAAAATACTCAGTTGAGAACTGAAATTATTCCAAAAATTGGAGTGAATATGGCATTTGAATAAAATTCTGTGAAGATGAACCACTTGGTGGGGGTGGGGAAGTAGTGGCCTTGACTTTGGCCTTGATTTGTTCTTTTTCCTCCCCTTCCCCTTTTGGTTAAAGTTTTGAAACCCTTGTGAATTTTTAAAGGGCCCAAAGGATTTTGAACTTTCTATCTTTCCATTACCTAGTAGTATTCTCAGACTAGCCAATGACAGTACCTACACTGGGAACTAACAATAAATGCAGATTCAAAACTCGATTAAGGAGCCCACCAAAAAAAAAAAAAAAAAGTTATATCATGGTTAAGTAGAGCATCTTAAGCACCCACGAAAGGGATAAAACTAGCAAACAAAAGCTGTGTCAATTCCTTTTTCACATGTTTTGAGTCAACTTTCAGCTGGAATCTATATGTCACAAAGTTGTCTTTTGAATTAATCATCCTGTTATGGGCCAGAACTCTGTACCTGAAACAAGTTACAAAGTGTTAAGTCAGTGGAATTGATAAGATAATGATTATCTAGTTTAGCTGGTGATTAATAGTTCTCTAGTTCAGTATGATTGATTTAATCTTACAATAAATAATGTTTTACTAGTGATATGATTGGTTTATACTCAGTATACGCCATATAAGCTGGGACAAACTCAGCCAGAGAGATTTATTTCATCTCCAACCTTTGTGGTGGATGGAGGCTGGAGCACAAGCTCTCAGACTGAGACAGACTTCAAGTCAGAGATCTTAGTGATGGTTCTCCTGCCTTCCCCACAGAAACCAAGACACATTCCAGAGGACCTCCAGAAAGCTAACCAAGCCCCAGGCAAGGAGACAAGACTTTGAAGGAGATAACAAAGTCTTGGACTTTAACACCTGGATATTCTTGTGGTGATTACTCTCCTGAAGCAAAGGCTGGTCCAGAAAACCAACCAGAACACTACACCATCCTTACAATATTGATGCCTTATTGAATATATCCCTTCTAAAAACTAATCAGTTCTGGCCAACTAAATGATTCTCAGCTTATAATCTTGAGGGTGAAATGGGGAGGAAAACACACTGGTGGGGGCTTATGAACTAAAGCACTAGAAAACATATCTCCTAAAACTCAACAAGTACTTCAAGAGGCCTGAGGGAATGTAGTAGCCATGCTTCTAGGGACTTGACATTAACAGGAATAGACATTTGGAAAATCACCCCAGAACATGTTTACATGT
This sequence comes from Sminthopsis crassicaudata, assembly GCF_048593235.1. Lineage (NCBI taxonomy): Eukaryota > Metazoa > Chordata > Mammalia > Dasyuromorphia > Dasyuridae > Sminthopsis > Sminthopsis crassicaudata. The sequence continues at coordinate 90,641,036 of NC_133618.1, forward strand.
GGAGAGAAATTGAAGTCAGGCCTCATGTTATCATTATCAAAACAATTATGTTTTGATATCTTATAGCATTGGTGTTAAACTCAAATTTAAATAGGGGCTACTAATTGGTACATAGGGGTCCCTGAAAGCCAGCTTATTGACTTAGAAAACCACACATTTTCCTGACTTAGAAAGTATTGAGTTCCTTAGGACCTGGGGTAGTGGTCCCAACTAACATCAGTCATTCCCAGTTGTTTTTATTGACGGAAAGGGCTTACCACATTCCAGGAATCTGGGGTTCAGGGAATGACTTGATTGTTGGCTTCTCATTTACAGCTTTGCTATGCTTTTATCCACTAGCATAAGAAACTGCTGATTGATACCCAGTCTTGTTTCTCCTTCCAATAAGTCTTATTTTGTCCTACAACTTTGTCTTGTTTATAATTTTTCTGCACTTCTTAATTGGAATTTAAGGTAAATCTGAGCACTGATTAATTTCTTTGTTCAGGCTAATAGATGGTCACTGTGGAAATCACTGAAGAGTATTTATTCTCAAACAACCAAACAACCAAGCATCATTAAACTCCAGCAATGATTCAGGTCTGTTTTGGAAGCTGTATAGCATAAAAAAAAAAAAAAGCATAACCCTTATAACAACTCAAGATCCATCTTGTCTGATGGAAGAAGCCAGATTGGAACATGTGAAACAATAACAGGACAGCACAATTAAATGCTAATGTGTTACATTGTTCAGAACTGTAGGAGTTTAGGGAAAAAAAATCAGTATGGGCAAGTCTAGCTTCATAGAAGAAGTGGGAGGCAAGCCCACATATTGGAGAATAGGTAGGAGTGCAGTTGGTCCTGGATGCCACCAGTTTTATTACTGTCTAAATTCATGAGCTGTGTCATTTATGTTTGAGTCTCCTCATCTGTAAAATAGATAATAAATCTTGCTGAATCATCGGGGATGCTCTAAACACTTTTTAAGTTAGAGATATGGGGAGTTTAAAATGCAATACAAATGTAAAATAATTATTTTCTTGTCATTTGAAGTTTTAGAGTCGGGGAAAGAAGAAATCCAGGAGGGGAAAAATGTATAAAATCTGCAATGTTTTCTTTGTCCCCTCCCTCTTAATTGTATGATATTCCCTATAGACTTTATACTTTAGAGACAATTTTTAAGATTCAAATGCCTTAAAATCCAAGGTAATGGTCCTCTAATAGTAGAATAACAAGTAGTGGGATGTTTAAGAGAAGAAATTCCTGCCTCTAAAATCACACTCTGTAAATGTCTGCCTACTCTATTAATTAATAAGTTTGTTTTCTAGTAAAGCTATTTCCTGAGCCTATGTCCTGTGGGATGAAAAAAAGCTCTCCTTGGAACATGAGAAAAACTCTCTTTTAGATCTATATATTAGCTAAATGTCAAGGCCATGGGTTAGTCCATAGAGAACTAGCCTTAAAGCCAGAAAGTGGCTTTGTGGCTAAGTGGGCTTGAAGTCCCACTTAGAATACATGCCAGTTTTATATTCCCGGATAACATCTCAGTGCTCTAGGCAAATCTTCAAGACAAAAAAATCTTTCCTTTGTTTTCCCTCCCCTTCTTCCTCCCTCCCTTCTCTTTCCCTCCTCCTTCTTTTCCTCTCACCTCCCTACTTCCCCCCTTTTTTCCTTCCCTTCCCTTCCTTCCTTCCTTCCTTCCTTCTTTCCTTCCTTCCTTTCTTCCTTCTTTTCTTCCTTCTTTCCTTCCTTCCTTTTTTCCTTCCTTCTTGAGACTTCACATTGTCTCAGACCTTTATGAAATATCTAATTCTAAAGAGAGCCATAGATCTAAAGAGAAATCATAGAAAGGACCTCAGGAACCATCTAGTTCAAGCCTCTCACTTTACATAGGAGGTAACAGAGACCTATGGTGGCTTATCCCAGTCACACACGTAGCAAACACCTAAAATGTAATTGAAATCTAGGTTTTCCTGATGCCAAAAAAAAGTGCTCTTTTCACTGTCCATCTCTACAGTGTCAAAGGACTTGGCCATCTAAAAAGGATGTCCCTCTTCACCTTGGACTTTCTGAATTCCCTCAAACAGTGGAAAACATCTTTGTCAAGAATATGTTTGGACTTGTCTAGACTTCTTGCCTGCCCTGTAGTATTATATTGCAATCCTACCTTACATCTGTGGGCTATCTTACAGCACAGAAAATTCAGTCACATGCTTTACTAGCATGATGTCCTAAAACAAGGGCAGATATATGACATAGTGGACAGAGCTCTAGTGTTGGAGTCAAATGGACCAGAGTTCAAATCTGGTCTCAGACACCTACTAGCTATGTGACCCCAGGAAAGTTACTTATTCCTGTTATCTCATCTGTAAAATGAACTTTAAAAGGAGCAAAACACTTAACTCCTTTGACCTCAATCCCATCTTTGTAAAAAGAGAATAATAATATCTAGTTTATTTACCTAATAATGTTGAGAGCTCATGGAGTGTAAATTGTAAAGTGTTATAGAAATGTAAGGGATTATTACAGTAACAATATCACAATGAGGAGCTAAATACTACAAGATCCCTATCCTCTATTAGTTGGTATACTAGTGTTAGAGACAGACCACAATCCTTATAGAAAGCAAACATCAGCCTTGGGAAGGGACTTACACTTTTGTTGATAAATTTCCAGCAATAACTTGACTTTTTTTAGAGACATCAAGGGAGGAGAATTAAAAAAAAAATCATTTCCCACTTTGAAATGAAAGGTATTATTTAATCTTGTCTCTATGTCTTTGCTCTGGGTTAGGAACACGAATTACCAGCTAATTGTTTCCTAGAGACAAGCATACCTTATCTGTTAAAGAAAAAAAACCAACTGCAAAGAATTTAGAAATGTATATGTGTGGGAAGTTTAGGAAACCTCCTAAAAGAAGACAAGGGACTGAGATGACACCCCAATCTTCCTCAGAAATTTTACTTAACCAAATTCATCCTTCAAAATCTAGAGGAAGTAGTGAGGAAAGACTTGATGCTGGCTAATGAGGGTAGAAATGATAGAAACCCTGCATGGAGGTTACTATTCTTCCTTAAAATGTATGATTGAGACAAAGAAATCTAGACATATCTAGCTTCAAGATATCAAGAGAGTATATTTTTTAAAGATTCGGGGAAAAAAAAAAGGTATTCTATGGCCTAAATAAACTCCTCCATTCATCTATCCCAGACTGTCATTTTGTGTCATCAGAGTTTCAGTAAATCTGTAAAGTTGGTGGACTTTGTCATCAATGTCCCTAATGTTCCATTTAGGGCCTTTCCCCTTATTTTAGATTTTTTCACCTGGTACCTGTAACTCCCAACATAACATTCTATCCATCCTGTCCTAATCCTATCAGAGAAAAAACCACCAGAGAAAATAATTTTTTGTTAACTGTTCAATCATTTCAGTCATATGTGTTTTTTTGTGACTGCATTTGGAGTTTTCTTGGCAAAGGCCATTTCCTTCTCCAATTCATTTTACAGATAAGAGAACTGAGGTAAACAGGGGTAAATGATTTGTTCAGGATCACACAACCAGTGTCCAATGCTGGATTTGGTTCTGAATGTTATGCTTCTTCTGCAGGAATTTTGTTTTTAAAAGAGGAATAAAGATTAATCTTGGTTAAGCTTATAGTCTTAAGCAAAATAAATAAACTTTGATAGTGTATAGGTATTAGTCAAGATGACTCTTTTAACAGATCTAACCCTGAAATAGGGACTTTTATTTTGTCAAGGGGCCAAGCCCCCAAGGACCATTGTTGGGGCCTTCTCATTAACTTCTCACCTTCCAGCACAATTTTTCTACCTTTTTCCTGCTCCTGATGCTACCCACCTTTCCAGGCTTCTTACATTTTAGTCTCCACCTACTCTATGATGTAGCAACACTGGGCTCCTTATTCTTACTCTATCTCCAGACTCCAGCCTTTGCACTCACAGACTCTCCCAATGCCTAGGATGCTCTATTTCTTAGCTTCCCTGACTTCCTTCAAGCCTCACATCAAATTCCTGTATTTCTTCTTCTTTATTTAGAAATTCTTCTATTTTATTTTTTAAATTTTTTTATTTCTTTATTTCTTTTTTACTTTTATTTCTACTTTATTTTTATATCCCAGCTTCTAGCCCAATGCTCAATCCATATTAGTTGAACTGAATTAAATTCCATTGCCTTCCTCTTCTTTTTTAAAATGTCCAGATCTCTGAGCAGAACAAATGCACTGTGCAATACCTTTATTGGTAGAGAGTGGTCTAGTGATCATAGACTTAGAGTTGAAAGGATCTTTAGAAGCAATGTTGTTCTGCCTTCTAATTTTACAGATGAGAAACCCAGGATCAAAAAACTTAAATGACTTTTCCAATGTCTCAGGTAAATAAATCAGGTTTCACAGCCAGGACCTCTGACTGCAGAACCAATGCTCTTGACATACCAGTCTGCCTCTTTGGAGGCAATAAATATTGTAATTAGGAGATTACAATTAACAGATAGAGAAGAAAAGTTAGGATTCAGAAGAATAAATGTGATGTCCTGTCAGGGCAGGAGTAGAGCTAGAGTTCTCAGAGTAAGCCAATTTCACAATTGGCAATAATAATAAAAAGGATACAGAGTCAGCCAAATGTCAAAGAAAAGTCAAGGAGAAACCACTTTGCAAAAGGGAAGCAGCTATCTTTGGTGAGACATTTGTTTCATAAAGAATTCTGTGTGTTTTCATGGCAACACTATGGCAGGGTGGGGAGGTCAAATACTATTATTAACTCTCCATTTTACAGCTGAGGAATCATGACACTGAGACAAGTTAAGTCAAGTCAATAAGTATTTATTATGGATCTATATGTACCAGGCATTGTGCTAAGTCAAAGTTACTGTATTCTCAGAGCACTTCAGGGTAAATAAAGTACTAAGAATAGTAGAAAGGCAGGAGAGGACTTTGAATGTGAAACATATTTTATATTTTATTCTAGAGTTGATTGGGAGTCACTGGAGTTTATTGAATTTGGGAATGATTTGGTCAGACATGTACTTCAAAAAGATCACTTCCATAAGTGGATCCAAGTAGGGAAATACTTGGATATTAACATGGACATCAATTAGCAGGTTATTTTAATACTTCAAATGTGAGATGATGAAGGCTTGAATCAGGATAGTGGCAAGTGGCAGAGAAGAGAAAGAAGTGCATATGAGAGATGATGTGAAAGTACAGTCATCAGAACTTGGCAGCAGATTGGAGAGATGAGAGAGATTGACTAAATGAACATGACACACCTTGATGCTTGGAAAGATGGAGAATTAATTAACAGTAATGGAGAAGTTTAAAATAAAAGTTTTGGGGAAAGATAAAAATATAAGTTGGGCCATGTTAAGCTTAAGATGTCTATGTGACATCCAGTTTGAGATGTCCAACAGGCAGTTGAAGATATGAGTATATAGGTTAGGAGAAGGATTAGAGGTAGATAAAAAGATCTCAGAATAATCAACATAAAGATTATAACTGAATCCATGAGAGCTAATGAGATCACCAAGTGGAACAGTATAGAAGGAAAGACCCAGGATAGTATTGGGGGAAATCTGATTTATTTACCTGAGACACTGGAAAAGTCACTTAAGTTTTTTGATTCTTGGTTTCCTCATCTGTAAAATTAAAAGGCAGGACAAGATAGCTTTTAAAGATCCTTTCAACTCTGAGTCTATGATCACTAGACCATTCTCTACCAATAAAGGTATTCCACAGTGCATTTGTTCTTCTCAAACATCTGGACATTTTAAAAAAGAAGAGGAAGGGGGATACCAAGTGAGCATGACTTGGATGGGGATCCAGCAAATGGAGAGAAAAAAGCAGCAATCAAGCAAGTAGGAGGGCTTGATGAGGATCACACGACCAGAAACAGAGGCGGAATTCAAGCAAGTCTTCCAGCTGAAGCACTCTATTCACTGTACCGATGGAATTAAAACAGCAAGTGGTGGTAGGAATTGAGCAAACCATACTGATGCCATCTTGTGACTCAGTTATGTAGCTAGCTCAGTTCCCTGCCTACTCATTATGGATCTAATCCAATTTTTGTCTTGTGAGAAAACTTTATTCAATTATGGGAATTGCAAGAGGACTTTTGTATTATCTGAACCAGCCCTGAATGGCTGGGAAACTGAACCACCTCTACCTGATGCTTTGAGACTCCTTAACTAAGGATATAGATAATGCTGATCAGAAACCCAGTCAGCTCTAAAGATTGATGCAGAGTTTTCTCACAACCATAAATCTCAGACAATTCATATGTCTTATCTGAAAACTGATCCTGTATTGTTCAATTAGTTATTATTGTTTCCATATTTCTTTAATTGAATTCAGACACTTGGAGAGATGGAGAGGGAGTGAGAAACCTCTTTTCCTGATTTCAGAAAATTACACTTGTTCACTCTCCTCCTCCCAGCTCGGGAAGTCCCTAATTTTTCCAGCAATTAGAAATCAGATTGCCTAATTTTGTGTCCTGGTAAATTGTTTTCTTTCAATAAATTAGTCTTATTTAATTGTTTCTGATTCATAAAAGTTTGTCTTCTCCTGTTTGAAGTTCAGTGCTAAAGCAGAGCAGAGCAGGCATATTGAGCAGGGATGGGGAAGACAAGAGACATAAACAGATCAAGTCAAGTTAAATCAACAGACATTTACTAAATACTTACTGTGGGTGTTTAACTTACTGTGACTGTGTTTAACTCTGGGAAGACAGTTTCTATTCTCTCTCTCTCTCTCTCTCTCTCTCTCTCTCTCTCTCTCTCTCTCTCTCTCTCTCTCTCTCTCTCTCTCTTTTTTGCTGAGGCAATTGGGGTTAAGTGACTTGCCCAGGGTCACACAGCCAGGAAGTGTTAAGTGTCTGAGACCAGATTTGAACCTGGTCCTCCTGACTTCAGGGCTGCTCCTCTATCCACTGCACCACTTAGCTGCCCCAACAGGTCCTATTCTCAAGGAACTCACAGATAACATGCAAACAACTTTTATAAACAAGATACATATGGAATAAATTGGAGATAATCAACAGAGGGAAGGCACTAGCATTAAAGGAGATCAAGAAAGAAAGGCTTTTATAGAAGGGAGGATTTTAGTTGGGACTTGAAGCAAGCCAGAAAATAGGAATGAAAATAGAAAGAATTCCATACAGGGGAGATAGTGATAATAACCAGAGTCAGGAGATGAAGCATCTTGTATAAAATAATGAGGAGGTCAATATCACTGCATCACAGAGTATTTTAAGGCAAGCAAAAGACTGAAAAATTGGCAGGATCAGTCTCCAAACTGACAGTAGGCTGGAAGGTGATTTGTAGATCCCAGGGAAGTACACAAAATATGGTTGGAGGAAACAGTACCCAGAGTGCCCTCAAATGAAATCTTTAAGAAAGCTTCCGTGTATGAAAGAGGTAGATCAAGCCAAGAACAAAGAAGATGAACAACTCCAGAAAAAGTACCATATCTTCCCTCACTCCAGGGAGTCAGGGAGTTTTCTCCAGACTAAGTATTCTTAGTTATATCCAATTATAAACAAATTTTCATATGATATGGATTCTTTTGGGAGCATGGACCAAACTGGATAGATAGTGAATTCTCTGCCAGGTTGAAGTTTTATGCTTCTGTAACACAAATGCAGAGGAAGGAGGCAGAAACAGAGATGTCAGGACGCCCAAAGGTCACTGCTGGAGAGATCAGTACTATGGAAGGAAGTATGGTGGACCATATTGAGATGAATTCACCAATTGGAGGATAGAGTTTAAGTCAAAAAAAGACAGGAAGATGTGCACATCTAGTAATTTTCTATTTTAAACAATTATTCTTACTTAATAGGTGCTATGGGACAACTAGGTGGGATGTAGTGGATAAAGCATCAGTCCTGGAGCTGGAAACCCTGAGTTCAAATTTGATCTCTAATATTACTAGCTCTGTGACCATGGGTAAGTCACTTAACCCTATTTGCCTCAACTGTAAAATGAGCTAAAGAAGGAAAGACATTCCAGTGTCTTTGCCAAGAAGAGACACAAAGACTCAACTGAACAACAACAAACAACAACTAGATGCTAAGCTCTCAATTGTTTCTAACTGCAGAAATTAAAAAATGAGCACCCTCTAAAATTTAGGAATTTGGGGCAAAGCCCCAGTCAGCTGCCATAGTTATATCTTTTGGCATCTGATTACAGAAGGCTTGGAAAATTTGACAGGGATGTCTAAAAGCTAACACAACTCAAGCATTCTAGAATCCAGGAAAGTACACAAAAATATTCTCAAGTTGACCAGCATTGAGCAGGTGAAATTTCTCAATGAAGTTTCAAAACTGAACTGAACTAAGGGAGTGAAAAACATGTTTCAGTGCAATGAAAACTCTGTCTTGATCAATGCACATTGTCCTCTTCTGAATGCTTTAGAAAATCTTGAACAAAACAACAATTCCTATTTAAACTTTAGAGCATTTTCCTCAGCAAGTTGGAAGACATGAATCAATTATTTGAAAATTACCTTTCTGGGCTTTCTAGGCTGTCAGTGGGCTATATGGCATCTTATAAAACTGGAGTCTCCAGGATAATGGTAAGAGTGACAGGCAATAACAGAGTAGGGGGAAAGGGGAAGAGGAAAGAAGACATAGTCAGAAAGTTGTTGAAGTTAATGGGAAATCTGCCTAAGATCTATTTCCTTGATATTGAATTCTTCCTCCCCATCAGCACTGATAGTCCAAGTAATGAAAAAGTCTTGGTAAAACTGGGGCAATTTGTTTTAACATACTAAATACTTTGTGAAATAGAAATGTGAAAAAGCCTTTCTGCAGTAGTTACAGATTCAGTATATTAACTCTGATCTAATTTAAAAGATAGTATAATTTTTATGCTGCTGCTAACGTGGTCCAGTGCAAAAATTTGACCTTCCAGCACCATCACATGGGGTGGTATGAGGAGAGAGTAAGATGTGTTTTTAGAGAGCAGTCTAGGATTGGGGAGCAGGAGACTGTCCAATTTTTACTCCAATCCTATGTGAACATAAACAAGTTATTTGATCTCTTTGGACCTTTCTTTTCTTTGTATGGTTTGGGGGTGTCAGTGCTTGCCTTCTGACAAGAGTTGAAGTTGGATAAGATAACATATCCAAGATGCTAAACAACTATGTCTATTATTTATCAGTAGCAATGATGGTAATAAAAAAAATTGAAATTCATGTATAACTTTCCATCTGATTTTTCTCCTCCCTCCCTGTCTCAGTTTTATGTCCTTGGCCTTCTGAAAAACAAGTCTTCCTGAATGCCACTTGGCATTCTTTCCCCTAATGTGATTAATTGTCTGCTGCCTACAGAGAGAACTTATGATCCCAGAGCAGGGCTGCCTAGCCTTAGAAGAGTCACTTTTTCACTGAAGTTATTGCTGTCTTCAGGGTGAGGAGCAGGAGGAGATATAGGAGATATAACAAAGAATTACAGAATCTCTGAGTTGTATGGGACCTTTATAGTTCCCTAGGTTCTCCTACTTCAATAGGAAATACCTATGTAATATCCCACACATGTGGCCATCCAGCCATATCTTGCAGACCTTAAATGAAGGGGAACTTGCTTTTTCCTATGGTAGTTCATTCTACTTTTGGGTAGCTCGAATGGTCAAGTTTTTTCTTGCAAGGATGGAGCTAAAAATTTCCTTTTTAGGATTTCTACCCACTGTTTTTAGCTCAAACATTTGGAACCTCAACAAAATATTCCTGAATAACTTATAAAATTCCCCATTTATTTTCCTGAAAATGGCCACATTATATCAAATACATATCATTATCAAAATATGCATTTATTCTACAAAGATTTATTAAGCACTAATAAGTGTATAGTTCCATACAAGGAATCAAGGGATTCACAAAGTCAGAAAAAGACATAGTCCCTCCCCCCAAGAAGCTTAACAATACATTGGAACAGAGAAGACATAATTTCAGTGGATCTTACAATCTTAGTGATTTGAATTATTTGTCTAAGAAATAACATCATAATTCATCTTTGCTTTCTACTTTTGTCCTTGGACTCATATAAATTTGCCATTGGAAATCCACCCAATGAGATGGAGTTTTTCCCCTCAAGTTCTCTTGACATCACAAGGATATTAATGGAGCTTTCAGGATGTCTATGAGTTGTATCTTACTTATGCCATCATGTCTGACTCTCCTTTTAGATTATGGCACAAACTTGACCTGGCACAAAATTGGTTCTACCTTACTAGAAAGGATTGGGGTCCTGGGCTTTATGTAGGGGAGGAGGAAGAGGGAGCAGGAGGAAGAAGAATTTGGAACACAAGGTTTTGCGATGGTGAATGTTGAAAACTAACTTTGCATGTATTTTGAAAAATAAAAAGCTATTATTATGAAGAACAAAACCAGCCTAGCTCGTGCTGAGAGGATCATGGGTACTGCTTGGTGACTAATTCTTGTGAAGCTAGAGCAAGACATGGCCCCTGAAAAATTCATCATCAAAAAAAAAAAAAAAAAAAAGAAGCAATAGAATAGATTCCATAATGCTAAATGCTAAATGAGTTCTGAATAAGTACAGAACTGGTAAATCAATCCAATCCTCTTCAAGACTGTGAAGTTGGGTTGATTTGCTTTGGATCTCTGGGTCTCTCTCATCTGTTTTTTTCTCTTCATTCTCTGAGATGATTTTTACTTGTTTTATATATAACAAATATTTGTTGGATTTTAGACTTTGGGGTTACAAAAATAAGCAACTAAGTATTTCCTGCCCTCAAGGTGCTTCTAATCTAACAACAGAAATTATAATGATACAAACAAGCATGATATGAGAAATACTGATGTAAGAGTAAAGGAAAGATCTATATACAACAAATATTTACTGCATTCTAGACATTGAGGATACAAAAATAAACAAGTATTCCCTGCCCTCAAGGTGCTTCTAATCTAACAATAGAAATTACAATACAAATAAGCATGATATGAGGTAAACTGATGTAAGGATAAAGGAAAGATTTTGTTAGAGAGCTATAAAAAATTAAAGAAGAGAAAGGTAACTTCTATTTGAGGAGAGAGGTGAAATCAAGAAAGGCTTCATGGAGGAGATGGCTTGGGCCTTGAAGGCAGTGCGGGAACATGGAGAGCCCCATGAGGAAATATCCCATGGGAACATTCCCCAACTTTGTGAATAGTTCAACATGTAGGTACACCTTTGAATAAGGAAAGATGACAAATTGACTAAGGGATTTGTCACTTTCAAAGGAACTGTAGATGTGGGAAACAGTAAGGGTTTGGGCATTTGAGGCAAAATTATGGGGATGGTGAACCTCATAGTGATTTTGCAATGCTAACCTTAGTTCTACAGCATAGGAAAGATATAAAGAACCTGGCAAGATCCAGAAAAAATTGAGCAGAGTTATTTAAAGAATTGAAAAATGAAGCTTAGAAAGAAGACATTGAAAAAAGAAAAGTTGGGGGAACAATTTTTAAGAACTGGAATGATTATGGTGTAAAGAATGGTCTATAAAGAATGGTCTATTGATATTTCCACTGAGAACCTGAGAAAATGAGCTCTAGCAATAAAAAGACTTTATTATTCTTTGTCATTTTTCAATCACCTCTGATTCTTTATGAACCCATTTGGGGTTTTCTTGGCAAAAACATTGCAGTAGTTTGCCATTTCCTTCTTCAGCTCATTTTACAGATGAAGAACTGAGGTAAACAGGGTTAAATGACTTGCCCAGGATCACATAGCAAATGAGTGTCTGAAGCCAGATTTGAACTGAGCCTTCCAGTGCTCTATCTAATGTATCATCTAATTGGTCCCAATAAAATTGCTCCCAAAAGAAAGGTCTTTCTGATAATGGATATGGTAAATGTGTGATAGAGTATTCTTCTTCTTATATTATTCTTCAATAATAGAACACTTATACCCATTGGCATAGGGCTGTTAGATATAGTCTGTCCAGAAGCAGGGGGTGGGTAGTCCATACATCTCAAGTATTTTTCCATTTCTCAGGATGTTTTCTTTTTATGAGACCTTTAAACACAAACAAACCTGTCAATGGTAGCAATTTTACTGTGATTGCTACAATCAGGGATTTTCCCTTTCCCCATCCAGATTATACTCAAAATTATAGCTATTTCTGTGTGTCATTTTTAAGATTTGTAAAATATTTTGCATATGTTATCTCATTCGATCTTTACAATTACACTTGTAAAGTAGATGCAGGGGACATCCCAATTTTATAAATGAGATGCAACTTCAGGTGTGTCATTTTATCCATTTTACACCAAGTTGCCATATTGATGGATTCCTTGTTCATATATTCCCTCCTAGTCATGTCTCTTCCATAAAGGCAGCTAATTCTCATAGTTAATAGAGCACTGGACCTGGATTTAGGAAGACTGGACTTCAAATCCAGGCTTAAAAGCTAATTATTCAAGTCACTTAACTCTTTCTCTTTGGTTTCCTCATCTAGTAACTATATCCCAGGGATTTTCTCCCCTCAAGAAATTCTACTTTCTACTGGGTTCCCCAGACCAATGCTCCCATAAAGTCCTGAAACTGTCTTTTCTTGGTGTAGCTCATTTGTCTTTATCAAGTCTCTCAGCTCCTACTGCAGATGCTGCCATCAGCCTCTGCTATTCTGGGGATACTTTCCTGCCACCAATGAGAAGTCCAAATTTCCCAATTTTTTTAAGGCTAAGAGATTTTACTCTGAACAAAGTTAAGATGAGGGGAGGAGATGGAGATCCTCTCTATTCTCCCACCTCAATCCACTGGCTCTCAAAGTCTTGGCTGGAACTGCTCCATCACTAGGGTGAGGTATTGGAATGCCAGATTTTGACCTAGCTTGCTGTGTTGTTTTCCAAGCCCCACAAGATAGTTTAATTTTCTGCAGTCACAAGACATCTCCTGTGCTGAATCATCTGTTTTCATTCAATTTATACCTAGTTAACATCTTTGATTGACTGATTCTGAAACTCACTCAAAGAGGTATCAAGATTTGAGCATTTTTCTAGGTACTTTAATTGAAGTTAAAGAGTGGGAGAAACGTTCTTATACTTAACATCCCCTGGGCTCAGACATCATGAATCATGTCCAAATCTTCATGAACCCCATTTGGATTTTTCTTAGCAAAGATGCTGGATTGGTTTGCCATTTCCTTGTCTAGCTCATTTTTATAGATGAAGAAACTGAGGCAAACAAGATTAAGTGACTTACCTAGGCTTATATAACAAAGATGTGTTTAAGGCCAGATTTTAACTTGGGAAGGTGAATCTTTCTGTCTCTAGGCCTGGCACCTAGCTGTCTAACATCAAAACCTGTATCATTTTATGTCTATGAGTGTTATTTAATTGAAATATAAGCTCCTTAAGAGCAAAGGTTTTATCTTATGCTCCTTTGCCCCCCTCACAGGGTAGAGAATAATGTTGAGTACTTAATAAGTGCTCAGTGAATAGCAAGGGGGAAGATCAATGACAAGAGCTAAGATGGGGCGGTCAAAGGACAGGCAGAGACTTGAAGAAATTTGCTTGATTGGTGATAAATATTCGTTAATGACAGTCACTGTGTCCTATCTCTGCTCTGATCTCACTATTCTTTCTTCCTGACTTACTCCTGAATTGTCTACGCTAGGCACACATTCTCTTATGTATTTCCTGCTGAAAATGGTCAAATAGATTTTTCTGACAGTCTTGGTTTGTTTGGTTTTGTCTCTAAGTTATAACCAGGTGTTTTCTGGGGCTATTAAGTTTTAGCCAAGAGCCAATAGAGATGGTTTCTCAAGTAATAAACCTTTTGGGAGCGACCATAAAGGGGGGAAAAAAGAAGAAAGCCCAAATTGCTTCTTAGGAAACAATATGCTGACCAACTCTGATCAGACACTTCCTTCAGTATAATCTGGGCTCTGACCCTTCATCTATCAGAATGAACACTGCAGAGATTTGTCAAATAGAAATCCTATCAGGAAAAAGCTACTTTTGGTTACTTTGATTTCTGGCATCCATATTATCTTAGCATAGGAAATATTGTGTCTGTTGATGCAGGATTTTGTCTCCATTCCCAATAGAAGGCCCCCTCCTAGCACCAAGCCCTCAAATGCAGTGATGCAGTACAGTTGCTGCAGTAACCCATCCCTGCCAGCATGAGAAGGGGAACAGAGACAGAGGAAGGAGGACACAGAGCCCTCCCTGAATAATGAAATAGATACCCTTTGAGACAGGAACCCTTCTTGGATCTACCCCTTTCCATCCATGTCTCTCCTTGCATCCAGAACTGGGTGAACCTGGCTAATAGCCACCCAAGTAGAGCCTCCAGCTACAGTGTTGCCTCCCTGCCAGTAGGGCATAGAGCGATCTGCAGGGGCAGCATCTAGCATACACTGGGCAGACTTTTGCTGGAGGCAGCAAATGCTCTGAGTCAGAAATTGGCTTCTCAGCTAGGGCTCCAGAAGACTTTCACTAACAGCCTGTGACACCCCTTATCTCTAGAGACATCATTAACTCAAATGCTCCTTGTTCCAAAGGGATCACAATTAAACGAGACATTTCTGACTGCCGGCTAAGGGCCTCCTCCCCTTTTTCAGCTTGTCAGGGCATGAGCAGGTGGGAAGAAAAGATGAAGGTCTAATTCACAGCACTCAGGGCCCTCCCATTGGGATGGCAGGAAGCTCCCAAAGCTGTCTCTCCTTGTATTCTCAGAGTAACATAAATTCTCAGTCATGGTAGACTGTGTTCTTTGTGATGTGGTTAAGGCTGAAAAATCAGTGAGCAGGATGTAGGGAAAGAAAGATTACTCTGAAATCCAGGAGATAATCCAGGCTCTATCCCCAATTAACTATGTGGTTTTGGACAAGACACACTTTTTCATTTTCTGAGCCTCACCCACCTAAACAAATAATCAAACTAGTAAGCAAGCATTTAGCAAGCACAGTGAGCACCTTTTTTTCTTTTTTTTGCACATGAAACTGGGGATAAAAGTTCATTATTTGGTTTAAAAATTATTGGAAAAACTGGACTGCAGAATGACAGAAATGGAGCATCAATGCCTTATACCATTTGCTAAGATAAAGCCCAAATAGATCATCTATATATAAAAAGAGAAAGTACAGGAAAATTTGAAGGACATAGGACATATTACTTAACTGGCTTATGGATAGGCAAACAATTTATGAATAAACAAGATTTTAGCATCAATTCTGAGCTAGTAATTGCTCTAAATTCTGGAGGTACAAAGACAAAGGTGACAAGTGCCTATATTCTTGCTTACTTTCTAATGGGAGAGTGGTGGTAGAACATGTGTGTGTATGTACGTATTTTTGTATGTATATATGTGTACATATATATGTATGTGTATATGGAATACATAAAAATCAAATATTAAGTAAATTTCAAGAGGAAGCTATTAGCAGCTGGGATTGGGGACAAATGGGAGTCAGGAAAGACGAAGACCATGTAGAAGCGGGTCTTTTTTAAAATAGCTTTTTATTTACAAGATATATGCATGGGTAATTTTCCAGCATTGACAACTGCAAAACTTTTTGTTCCAGTTTTCCCCTCCTTCCCCCCACTCCCTCCCCCAAATGGCAGGAAAACCAATACATGTTAAATATGTTAAAGTATATTTAACTGAGTCTTAAAGGACATCAAGGTTATGAGAGGTGGCAGTGAGGAGAAAAGGTATTCCAAGTTGAAAGACAGTAACTACAAAGAGAGAAACAGCCAAGAGGTCAGTGGGGCTGCACCTACTAGATCTGCTTTTTAGGGCAGTTATATATAAGGAGGGTGAAAGGGTAGGATGGCTCCAGGGGGAAAGAATTTTAAATATCAAAATGGAGTGTATTTGATCCTAGAATCACTAGGGACAGGGTTATCTCTTTTCTGTGTATGTGTCATAGATACTTTTGGCCATCTAGTGAAGTCTTCTCTCAGAATAATATTTTTAAATGCATAAAATAAAATCCATAGGATTATGAAAGAATTATATATTAAAATTTAAAAATTTTAAAATGTAAAAAATTTACACCTTGAAAACTGGTAAACGCTACAAATCAGGGATTGGTTATTGTTTTGTTCATATCTAGACTTAAGAAAGTATCTATAATATAAGCTTAAAATTATATCATGCCTACATTTTTTTCAGAGCCAATTGTTAAACATTTGTCAACATACCACTGAACACATCTATATATTCATTCAAACATACTTGTGTATAAACATAAACACATATGAATACATTGCAAATGAGACCCTTCAAATGTGCAGGAAGGAAGAAACAAGACAAGTTCCTCATTTCTCTGTGACCTGCTAGCCTCACACTGCAGTAAAGTCAAACCCTACCCTAAGTGCTGGCAATTTACCAATTCTTGATTTCTGCACAAGATACCAGGTGCTGAGAGAATCAGGAAAAAGAATTATAGCAAAAAGAACTCTGTCATTATTTTGCTATATAGCATTGGGCAAGTAACTTAACTTCTCTAGCCCTGGTTTTCCCATTGGTCATCTGTCAAAAAGGGATAATAATCCCTTCTAAGATTAAAGAACTACTTTGAGAATCAGTTCAATAAAATGGCAAGGTTATATCAAGTGTCTGTCTGCAGTGCGGAGGATAGTGCTTGGAACATAGTAGTCACTTAATAAATGCTTATTGATGTGTTGACTGGGCATGTATCACTTCCTCTGCATACTTTCTCCCCTAATTGGCACTGGCAGGTTAAGTCCACAAAAGGTTGGCTGCTACCTCTGGTGCTATACTCCTAATATGGTAGCTCACAGACCCCCACCAGCATGTTTCTCTTAACAATCAGACTTGGTAAGTATTTTAGAAAAGTCATTTATTCAATATAGCAAAAACAGTAGTTATAAAATATTTCCCCCAACTCATGATGTGCATTGTCCTAAAAATATAAAGAGTCTGTGGAGAAAAGAGTTCTTAAAGTCCAGTGGCAGGGAGGCACAAACAGGAAGCATATATAGCCAGGATAATTCACAATTTAAACCTATAATGTCTTGCCATTTTTCCCCCTTGGGAAGGTCTTCACAAAGTTCACTGGGTATTATTCTGGGCCAAATTAATTGCTCAACAATGGCTCAAAAGCTGTCCTTTCATTGGTCTAAACTACTACTGGGGAGAATCAGAAAGGTTTGCAAAGCATTTTGCAAATATTATCTCATTTGAATCCACATGACTACATTGATGTGTACATTTTACAGATCAGAAAATTGGGCCTAAGTATTGTTGTCTTTGAGCTGAAAAGAGGGCTAGAATGTTTTACCCCCCCCCCAAACTTAGTGAATAGTGCAGCGGCTGACTGAAGAGTGCTTCCTCCTCCAAAGGACTTTCCCTTTTCCTTCAGTTCAAAAAGATCCTTGAATCTTCTGGGTCACTCAATTTAACCTCTCCTAGGCACCTGGTTCATTCTATTATTCTTTGTGTATATAGTTTTGTACTAGTATGGTCTGGATTAGACTATAAGCTCCATGAGAGCAAGGACTTTGTCTTACCTATCTTGGTATCACTAGGGCTTAACACTATACCTTGCATGATTCTTAATAAACATTTAATTTAATTGAGCACACAGTAGGGACTGAATAATCAACAAATCAATCCCTCAACAAATATCAATTGAGTGCTTGTTGCTGAAATATTATAGATTGAAAGGGTTAGAAGAGAATCTATTCATGCTTCAAATTCCAAATATATAATCATAAGATCATAGGATCATAGGTCCAAAGTGGGAGGGATCTTAGAAACCCTCTTCATTTTATCATTAAGGAAATTGAGGTCCAGGGAAGTTAAATAACTTGGCAGGGGTTAGAAAGGAAGTAAATATTGGCAGCAGAATCCAAACCATGCCCTCCTCTCCAGAATCACTAGTCTGGGTACCACCCTACATCTTCAACAACACAACTACCACCTATATATCTTCTCTGAGCTTCCAGTTTAATTGATTTGATCTCATTTTTTGACTGATGGAGTGATTGATTGGTAAGACCAGGATGGAGGGAAGTAAGAGGAAGATAGAAGAGTAATTCTGACTAGTTTTTTAATCTATCAAAAAGTGACTCTAGGTCATTTCATCAATAACCAATTCTCCTGCAAACTATTTATCTAAAAACTATTCAGCTCAAATGGAAAAGATTGTTGCTGTGAATCAACCTTATGCTATGATGCGAAGGAAAAAATAACAGAAGAGAAAAAAATGACATAGGGATGCTGTTTTTTCTCAGTCTCTCTTTCCCCTCCCTCTCCTAAGCTCTTGCTTCACAGGCATTCCCAATTCTGGATTTGTTCTACTAATTCTATGTGCCTACTAGAGCAGACTGAGCTATGCTTTGTAACTGGTTCCCAGGAACTCTCTGGGGAAACATGCTCCCCAGGAAGAATAGGGAGACAGTATTGCTGATTCTATCACAGGGGAGCTATCAGATTGTGGAAAACAAGAATGCACACAGACACAGGCACACACATACACATACACCACTGCTTTAACAGAGAACCATCCAAAATTTTCTCCTGGGAATAACAAGAGAAAAGTGTCACCCTCAGCCTTAGAATGCATAGGACACATTAGTCACTTTTATACTCTCAAGCTTTTTGCCCTTTTCCCTCCAAAGACACACACACACACACACACACACACACACACACACACACACACACACACACACAAAAGGGAGAGGTATTGGGATGAGTGAGGCAGGGGCAGTGTTTATAATCATGCTGTGGAGGATGAGAACGATCAGTCATATTATGTGTGAGATAAAGAAGGTCCTTACTCAAAAATGAATTCCTGCAGTTGAGTTTTAATGTTCCAATTGGTGCCTCAGTCTGCTGATTCTGGGTGTCCTGCCCATCATCACTGTGCCTAAAATATAACTATAATTTAAAAACTCCGAAGTCATATTATAAATCTTCAAAGCACCAGTATCCTTGTAGTCTTTTTACTTGGTTGGAAGTTTTCCACAGGGTTAATTTTAAGAACAGGTTGCTCATTGCTATGATGTCAGGAGCACTAGAGAAATAACCCCTCCCACTCCTGCCACACTTGTTCCAAATATATTCCCCCCAAAACAGAGTCCCAGAACCTGAAATTCCAACATTAGAGATTCATTCTATTAAGTATCAACTCCTGATATAATTAGAATTCTCTTAAAGGAGAATTAGAGGGAACTTAGCTATTTGTCACTAATGCATCTTGAAGAATTACTTCTGGAATCTTTTCATCCTGACAACAAAATCCTGAAGAAATGAGAATTTTGGGCCTGAGGTACTGCTCAGGAAAGAGAGGTCTATGAAGGGGCACAGTGGACAGGATGAGAGAATTGGAGCATCTGTGCCAAAGTGACTATTCATCATTTAGCGATTCTTCTACCCAACCTTGTTCCCTTAAAACATTTCCCTGCTTTAAAATTTTTCCCAGGCTAGCCTTGGTTATCACTGTGTCATGAGACCCACTGAGAATTTTGTATCCATTTATTTCAGTGGCTGCCCAAGTTGCATGTAGTTCAAAAAATATTACTTAAGAGAAGCAGGCTTCTAAGGGAACAGAATAGGGCCCTTGAGAGGCAGGGAGAGACAATTCCCAACAGGGCATGATCCAAGGCTTAGTAACAAGTAAGGAATCAGGAGATAGTTTCTAAGCTGACTCCCTGTATGACAAGCTCAAACATTCTGTGCCTCAGTTACCCTTTCTCAAGGAAGGTGAAAATTAATACATACTGTGAAGTTGAGGGGATGCTAGAGAATGTAGGACATGGAGTTTCTCATAAAAAAATATTAAGTTCCTGTTATATTACATGTAGCCTTTAAGTCAAATGTTGGCAGCCTGAGATTTTTAGCACATCTTCCCCCACCAAAATTGTTTAATTAACTAACACACATGAATTAGTAGGCCAGCAGGAACTCACCACCTGACCTCCACAATTATTAAACAACCAGCTACTTCCAGGAGTCATACTAGCTTATTAGGTGCTAATAGCCATTTTAATCAAAGCTGAAAACAAGTAAATCTATGTGCCTTTTATATATTTCTGATCAGGTAGCCCACAATTGAAAAACTTGGATGACTCAATTTTCTTAAACTTACCTTTCTGAATTCTCCAAACATTACAACTGGGTTCCTTGTTAAGGTTTTTCTCCATTCTTGCCAAATAGTGTAGCCAGGGTAGCCGCTTCCCATGAAAGTTTATCATACCACTGTTATCAGTTTATTTTTCTCTCAGCTTTCCTTTCCTTTTCTTTCCCTCCTTTCTAATTGGAGAAAATAACTGAAGCTATCTCTTCCCTTATTTCTTTTATTCTTTCCTACTTACTCCCAAGTGTTAAATTTTGTCCAAAAGTCCCATCTGGACTTATTATCTTCTTAGTCTGGGATAGTTGTGTTTGAATGGATACAATGGATAGAACACTGGCTCTGGAGCTAAAAAGACTTGAGTTTAAATTCTACCTCTATATAATTCTGTTATGTAACTTCTATCTCAGTTTTCTCATCTGTAAAATGTGAATATTAATAATACTCCCTTCCAGGGTTGTGAGAATAAAATGAGGTAATGCTTATAAAGCATTTTGCAAACTTTAAAGCTTTATGTAAATGCTAGCTATTATTTTATCTTCTTTTTCCAGTGTTGTTTTATATTTTTCTAAAATGTAGAAACAAAGCTTCCAAATCTGTGACATTATCAAAGACATATATGGCCGGAAAAGGCAGCCTAGGTGTGCTGACATCCTCAAAATATTAAAAGAACCAAGGAAGTCCTCCAGCATGCTGGCTAAGTCCCCTGTGAGAGGTTATGGAAGTTCAGGGACAATAGCAGAAAATACAAAGGCATAGAGGAGTTGTGAGCTGCCCTGGGAAGTGGAGTATTCAAATCTATGAGATCACAGGTCCATCGAGGTAATGAAGTAAGCATCCAGTGTTTATCAGCAATTTTGTGAACCTTTTCAGACTTTGGCTTTCTGCCTAGTGATTGTGTCCCCTGACAATGACAGTGCACAAATTCATGATCTGTTCCCTAAAGATCCAAGAATGTCATAAGCAATTTGGTTTTATAATTAACAAATCAAGCAAGCCCATTTACTGAGTATCTGCTATAGTTCAAACCTAGTGCTCAGGACTGAGTTAGGAGAGAAGAGGAGATGCAGAAATTAATAATGCATGGGGACAGGTTAGACATTATCACACAGTCCTGTCCAGATCCCAAGGTTGGCAAAGGGGGGGGGGGGGGAAGGGGGGAGCTGAAGGGAGGAGAGGTCATCAAGAACTGGAATAGCTCCCATTTTCCTGCCTGCCTGCCCCATCTGAAGTCCCTGTCTGCTAAACCTTGAAGACACAAAAATGTTATTGGTATTTTGGATGGGTGGATGGAACAACTATTATTTGCAAAAGCACCATTGGAGATGCAGATTTAAAAAAGATGTAGCACCCATGTCCTGCCCATACAGAGGTGCTGATGGGAAGTCAAGGAGGCACTAGTAGCAGAACATATGTTGGAGGAAACCAAGGTCCAAGTATTTTAAAAGAAAGAGAATTGGCACGTGGTCAAACTTGGTAGGAGGTACAAGGCATAGAGTAGTGACCTTAGAACCAGGAAGATCTGAGTTCCAGTCCTGCTTCAGATATGTGTGACTCTGGGCAAGTCATTTTTTTTCCATTCTGAGGCTTGATCTTCTCATCTGTAAAATGGGGATAATAATAGCACTTGTCTTTCAGGATGATTATGAGGACAAAATGAGAAAGCATACTTTATTTTTTTCCTATATTCTCTAGTATTTTTTAAAATAATAGCTTTTTATTTTCAAAATATATGCAAAGATAGTTTTCAACATTTACTCTTACAAAATCTTGTGTTCCAAATTTTTCTTCCTTCCCTTCCCCCACTATCTTCCCTAGGTAGCAAGTAATCTATGTTAACATGTGTAAATCTTCTATACATATTTCCAGATTTATCATGCTTGCACATACACACAAAAATCAGATCAAAAAGGGGAAAAAAGCAAGCAAGAAAACAACAAAAAAGTTGAAAATACTAGATTGTGATCCACATTAAGTCCCCATAGTCCTCTCTCTGAGTGCATGTCCATTACAAGTCTATTGGAATTGGGCTGAATCATCCCAATATTGAAAAGAGTTTCTCATAAAGTCCATCAGAATTGATCATCAATAATCTTGTTGTTGTATAAAATGGAGAAAGCACGTTTAAAACACATTATGAATCTTAAAGCACTCTATAAATTCTGTGCTATTGTTACTGTTGCTGTTGTTGGTTTAGGGAGAGGGATTGGGAAAATGGCACTCAGTTCATGGCAACCTGCAAAGTGCCTTTCTTCTCTGGTGGGAATGTTTGCCAAATATTAAAGGGACAGAGATAATATTAAATATGTGTATTGTGTATTATATAAAGATAACTACACACACACACACACACACACACACACACACACACACACACACACGATAGTCAGGTAAGATGAACTGCAGCTAGGGACCCAGATACTTTCTTAGATAGTTAGATTGTGATATCTTTGGAAGAGATTAGCTTAGATTCTGAGTTCCTACAAGTATCATTACTAGGGAGTACAACAGAAATCATTAGTAAAAAAAGTCTTGAATGAGTGACCTTGACCATTCCCAGCTGAGGACAAGATCTTAACTTCTAGGATTTTGTCCAGACTGCTGTTGGGAGGTTGATATAGGGATTGCATAGTCCATAGGCTTAGGAAAGCACATGCTGAGTATATTGATATTAGTCTACTTTGATTTATTGCTACTATTCTAATTAAAATTTATGCAGCATTATCTTTAACTGACCTTGAGGGAAATTTTGTGAACAAATGTGATGAAGGTATATGGGGCAATCCTTTTCTAAGTAGGATTGGAAAACAAGTTCTGAAATTTGGTTGAATGATGTAGTCACAAAACTTTCAGGTTTTTTAACCTGAGAACTGAATTTTTTTCTTTTTGTTTTATATTTTGATAATTATTTCAATGGGCACAATTCAATTTGAATTGTGAATTCAAATATTGCCTCAGATACTTACTTGCTGGGTGTCCCTGAGCAAATCATTTAACCCTGTTTGTGTCTGTTTTCCTTAGCTGTAAAATGAGTTGGAGAAGGAAATGGCCAATCACTCTAGTATTTTTGCCAAGAAAACCTCAAGTGGAGGTATGAAGAATTGGATGTGACTGAAGAATACCTGAATAACCAGTATACTACTTCAGTACAATTGACTTGCTTTGTAAATCTATGAATTTATTTTGTGCAACATTGTTCTGAGAAGGGGATTTATTGACTTAAGTCTTGAACCATATAAAATAAGAAAAGAAAGTTGGGTCACTACATCATTCTCTAAATCACTATTGATTAGAGAATACAAATTAAGACAACTCTGAGATAACACTATACACCTCTCAGATTGGCTAAGATGACAAGAAAAGGTAATGA
Organism: Sminthopsis crassicaudata; assembly: GCF_048593235.1. NCBI lineage: Eukaryota > Metazoa > Chordata > Mammalia > Dasyuromorphia > Dasyuridae > Sminthopsis > Sminthopsis crassicaudata. Next base: position 90,664,443 of record NC_133618.1, read on the forward strand.
TAAATGTTGGAGGGGATGTAGGAAAACTGGGACACTGATACATTTTATTGGTGGAGTTGTGAATTGAGCTAACCATTCTGGAGAGCAATTTGGAACTAAGCCCAAAGGGCTATCAAACAGTGTATATACCTTTTGATCCAGCAGTGTCTCTACTGGGCTTATATCCCAAAGAGATCTTAAAGGAGGGAATGGGGCCCACATGTGCAAAAATGTTTGTGGCAGTCTTTTTTGTAGTGACTAGAAACTGGAAACTGAGTGGATGCCCATAAGTTGGAGAATGGCTGAATAAATTATGGTGTTTGAATGTTATGAAAGATTATTGTTCTATAAGAAGAGACCAGCAGGATGATTTCAGAAAGGCCTGGAGAGACTTATATGAACTGATGCTGAGTGAAGTGAATAGAATCAAGAGGACATTATACACAGCAACAGCAAGATGATATGATGTTCAACTGTGATGGACTTGACTGTTTCCAACAATGAGATGATTGAAGCCAATTCCAATAGACTTGTGATAGGGAGAGCCCCCTGAATTCAGAAAGAGGGCTATGGAGATTGAATGTGGATCACAACATAAAATTTTCATCTTTTTTGTTGTTGCTTGCTTGCCTTTTTTTTCTTCTTTCTCCTTTTTTCTTCATTTTTGATCTGATTTTTCTTAAACAGTATGATAAATGTGGAAATTTGTATAGAAGAATTGCACATGTTTACCATATATTAGATTACTTATTGTCTAGGGGAGTGGGTGGGAGGGAAGGAAAGGAGAAAAATTTGGAACATAAAGTTTTGCAAGGTAAATGTTGAAAACTATTTTTGCATGTGTTTTGAAAATAAAAAGCTATTTTAAAAAAAGAGTCACTACATGAAACCCCCAAAAAAAGCAGAGCCAAAGGGTGAGTGGCAGTCAGATGCTCTGAGATACTAATAGAGGCACAGGAAGTTGATCAGTTACTCCAGAGCAACCTTGGGCCCTGATGGGGCTAAAAGCCTGAAGGCCAGCCACATCCACAGGGTCCCAAATGGTGAGTAGCACCAAGCAAAAGTCTTGAAAAAAAAGCACCTGCCCTTAGACATTTTATTAAAGAAACAAAGCATACATTTGAAAAGATAACTAAGAATATGTGGAAGAATATGCTATATAGCAAAGGAATGATAACAATACTTAGCACTATAGAAACTCAGGGGAAGAGATCCCAGTTGACTAGAATGATCAGAGAAAGCTTCATGGTGGAGGGAGAACTTAAACCAGCCTTGATGAATAGGGTAGATGGCAGGGAAAGTATTAGGAGCAAAAACAGAGTAAGCAAACACAAAGTTTGAAGGGACAGTAAGACCAATTCAACTTGTTTTTTATTTTTTGAAGCAGAGTTAAGTGACTTGTCTAGGGTCACACAGCTTAGAAGTATCCGAGGTATAATTGAACCCAGGTTCTCCTGACTCTAACCACTGTACCACCTAGTTGCTTCTAATTTTATTTTATTTTATTTGTTTACTTTTATTAAAGTTTTTTTTTCAAAACATATGTATGCATAATATTCAACATTCACCTTTGCAAAACCTTGTTTTCCAAATTTTTTCCCTCCCTTCCCGTCATCCCTTCCGGTGGACAGCAAGTAATCCAGTATATGTTAAACATGTGCAATTCTATACATTTTCCCACAATTGTCATGCTGCACAAGAAAAATCAGATCAAAAAGGAAAAAAATGAGAAAGAAAACAAAATGCAAGCAAACAACAGCAAAAAGAGTGAAAATACTATGTTGTGATCCACAATTAGTCCCCACAGTCTTCTCTCTGGATGTAGATGGCTCTCTTTATCACAAGACCATTAGAACTGGCCAGAAACATCTCATTGTTAAAAAGAGCCATATTAATCAGAACTGATTATCATATAATAATAATCTTACTCCAACTTAATTTTAATAAAGAGATCATGTTGGGTATAGTGGGAAAGATTGGGGACAAATTATGAATGATTTTAAATATGAAGCTTGGGAGTTTGAACTTTAAAAATGAAGCATTGTTGACTGGTTTTGATTAGGGTGTATTATGTTGAAAATACATATAGGGCATGCTAAAAGTATTTATTGCTTTAAGCTGTTAAAGCTTTAAAGTGCATCAAGAGTTTTGGGACTCTGAATTAAACAGATTAGCCTAGGGTTTATATATGGGATGGATTAGTGATAAATCTACTTCTTCAATTTGCCTTTTAGAGAGCTGAGATCTGAAATATTAACACTAGAAAGTCTAGGTTGGCAGTAAGATCTGTCCAGTTCACCTCTGGCCAAGATAAGGAGACATATTTCTCCATAGCTAGAGTTTGAAGTTCCTTCACTTGAACCAATAGAAGTCATCTTCAAAGCATCAGATCTAGCTATGAGCAATGATCAGAAGTTCAGAAATCTATCTCTCCTAGAAATGTACAAAAATTAGTTGGTTTACATTTTTTCACTGGCTGCCCTTTGCCTCCAACAAATGGAAATTAAAAAGAGGCAGATTTCAGCTCAAAATAAAGATCTTGCTAACAGTTCTAGGGTCTAGAAGAGTTCTTTAAAAATAAAATTATTTTTTTCATGTGGTATGAATGCCCATCATGGTCTTTAAGGGCAGGCTAGACAATAACTTGTCAGAAATGTTATAGAGGGGATTCCTGTTCAGATATAGGCTGATCTAAGAAGCCAACCAAATGGCTTTCCAACTTTGATATAATGTGCATTTAGCACAATTACTGGCACAAAATAAGTACTTAATAAATATCTATTGACTGGAAACAGACGGAATAATCCTAAGAAAATACTACATTGACACTGGGGTGGGGACAAGATTAGCCTTGTTAGTGACCTAATCTTTGACCTTCATCAGGAGGCCTTCATAGAAACCACTCAAACTCTGGAAACTGCTTGTTTGTTGTAAAAATAACAATTACCACTATTATAACCATACTTTAATCTGAATAATAAATCAAAAACTACTATATTTTGATGCCTGTTCTTTTTTTTTTTTTTTTTTTTTTTTTGGCTGAGGCAATTGGGGTTAAGTGACTTGCCCAGGGTCATATAGCCAGAAAGTTTTAAGCGTCTGAGACCAGAGTTGAACTCAGGTTTATCTGACTTCAGGACTGTTGCTCTAGCCACTGCGCCACTTAGGTGCCCCCCTCTTACCTTATTCTTAAAGCTTAAAACTCCCTTAAAAAGAAGACAGGTCACATACTATTATTAGATTTTAGAGATGGTAAAAATTAAGGTCCAGAATGATTTTGAATCTCACTCTCTATTAGAGTGAAGGAAATAAGACTAGAATCTATTTTCTGTCTCCTATGATCTCAAAGCTTTTTTTTTTTTACTTCCTTAATTCTCAACCTACCTCAGAAAAGAAGCTCCCTCCTTTGGAAACAAGATGCATGAATGTTAGATCTCTATACAACTTAAGAATGGTCCTTATGCATGGCCTCACTTTAGGATCTAAGATTCCTTCTGGAAAGAGAATCTTAACCTGATGAAACTAATCTCTAATGATAGAATTTCACACACTGTAGTCCTCAAATGGGAGCATGGATTTTCAAGATGTACTACAGGGGCAGCCAGGTGGTGCAGTGGATAGAGCACCAGCCCTGAAGTCAGGAGGACCTGAGTTCAAATGTGGCCTCAGACACTAACACTTCCTAGCTGTGTGACCCTGGGCAAGTCACTTAACCCCAGCCTCAGGGGGAAAAAAAAAAGATATACTACAAAATGATCACACATATGGCTTCTTGATTTGAGGGTTTGTAGGGATACATAATCCCTTTCCTTTATTAAAAGCAACCTACTTTGCCCCAGAAGAACATGGATTAAGACATCAATGCCAATAAAATCATTTTTTCTTATCAATCACCTAGGATAAAGAGTTATTTCCAGATTGCTTTAATTATACATTCCATTTTCTGATACCTTTGTGCCTCAGCTACATCAGTCTCTCTACATTCTATTGTATGCTAAGCCCCACCACTTCCTATGCTCACGATCCAATTCAAGTCCCATAGTCTTCATAAAGCCATCCCCACTATTCAAGCTCTCATTGAATTCCCCCTTCATTGAAATGTTACAGAATTTTTAGTCCATGACATACAGCCATGGCCTTGATTATCATATTATTTGTCAATTTAATTTTTTTAATGTCAGCTGTTTCTTCAAGCTCTTTGAAGGTTCCTTTTATCCCCCTCACAGAACCTAATACAAGCATGTTGAAACTTCTGATTTACTCCTGCCATCCAAAATGTTATTTCAGAGAAATTTCCATGTCATCCCCCCTATTAAGTTCCTTGAGACACTGGGAAATGAATGTAAACTGTTATTTTTACCTTCTGAATCCAATTCTTCCTGTGCAACAAAAAATTCGGTTCTAAACACATGTATTGTATCTAGAATATACTGTAATATATTTAACATATATAAGACTGCTTGCCATCTGGGGGAGGGGGTTGGGGGAGGAAGGGAAAAAATCTGAATAGAAGTAAATGCAAGGGATAATGTTGTAAAAAATTACCCATGCATATGTACTGTCAAAAAAATGTTATAATTATAAAATAAAATTAAAATTAAAAAAAAAAAAAAGAAAAGAAAAGCCAAGATAGGGAGGCAAGATGGAAAAAAAAAAAAAAAGTTCCTTGAGAAAAGCTCTCCCTAGGAAAGGAACAGTTTTTTTCAAAGTATTACTATCTAGAGTCATAAGGAACGCAGTATTTATTTTGAATACAGTCTTGAAGACAAAGTGCTGAAGTCCCCCATGTTCATTTACTTGGACTGAAGTGAATTGTTATTTAAGATCCAGCATCTTTTGACTAATTTTGTGTTTGTAATTTCCCAAAAGAGCCTTGATCACTGATAAATATTATAATTCCATTGTTGTGATCATATTCATATAAATACTGAACAGAGCTTTATTTGGATTAACTCCTTTTCATGTAAAAGATATTGTCTTCACTTAACTTCTTCCCAGGGATTGTGTGAGGGCAGCCCAATTAGAGATAGCTATAACTAAAAGTGAGTGTGTGATAATTGAGGGGAGTGTGGGATAGGAGGAATATTCAATTTAGAGCAGCAGTCTCCCTCTTTTTTAATAGGCTTTTTTCCTTTCAAATTCTCCATTATTAAAGGATTTGGGAGAATGATTGACTGAAGTAATATTTTGTATCCAGGGATTTTTCTCTGAAAATGTATTTGAGGCATTAAATAATTGAGCCAAAATGTAATTAGCAAAAGTTGTCAGCTTGTGGGTTGGCTTTTTAAAAATTTATTATTAGCACCATGGTCAGCAATCACAGCAAAGCTGAGCAGTAGCATTGTATTTCTGGAGAGGACCTTTTGAAGGCCAATAGAGTTATGTTAGGTTAAACAACAGATATTGATTGATTGTTGTGCCAGGCACTGTACTAGATGTTGGGAATTACAAGGAGTTTGCATACTAACAAATATTTGCACTTGAGGTGGTTTGGATTGCCCACAGAAGATAGTATAACCATGTGAGACTCTTTTGGGTTTCTCTGAAAGTTCCAAAAATAAGCCTGTCTTTGTGTCTTCCTTGATGCACTTATTAGGAAAGTAGTGGAGAGTGTCAATGTGTTCCTTTCTTGTATATCTGCTGGGTTTTGTCTGTGCTTGGCAACATATACCAAGGGGTCAGTGTTGCAATAAGGACTAAATTTATGCTATGAAGTCCTTTTGGGAAAGAGGCTCTTAATTTTTTTTTTTGTGCCCCCTTTGAGGGTCTGGTAAATGACCTCTTCTCAAAAAAAAATCTTTAAGTGAATAAAATAAAGGGGATCATAAAGGAAAGTGATTAAATTGAAATACAGCTATATACATTTATATACAAATACATATATTTTAAAACAAGTTCCAGGTTAAGAACTGCTTTTGAAACAGTTCTGATCACATTTTGGATATGAGGTTCATTTTGAAGACCTCATTCTCTTGCTCTAACAGAGTATTTTGAAAGCCCAAATGCTATTGTTTTGCCAGAATACCATGGAAACTGTCCTTTATTTACTTGTCACTCTAGGGGACTAGATAAAAGTTGTTCACAATCTCCAAGACCAATTTCAATAGCCACATAATAGGAACTAATATCTAAATGTGTATTACTTCAAGCTTTAGAAAATGTTTTCCCCACAACAACTTTGCAAGTAAAGAGTAAAGGGTTGTGCAAAATGAGTAATTTTGATTATATTAAATTTAAAAAGGTTTTGCAGAAACAAAATCAATGCAGCCAAGACTAGAAAAGAAGCAGAAATCTGGGAAACATTTTTTTTGACAGACAGCTTTTCTGATAAAGACCTCATTTCCAAAGTATATAGAGAAGTAAGTCAAATATGTAAGCATACAAATCATTCCCAACTGATAAATGATCAAAGGATATGGACAATTTTTAAATGAAGAAATTAAAGTCATCTATAGTTATATGAATAAATGCTCCAAATCACCATTGCTTAGAGAAAGGCAAATTAAAACAACTCTGAGGTACTATCCCACACCTATCAGAGTGGCTAAAATAACAGGAAAAGATAATGATAAATATTAGTGGGGGTGTCGGAAAATTTCACCTTTTTGTTTGTTTTTTTTCTTGTGGGTTTTTTTCCCTTTTGGGATGATTTTTCTCATAAAACATGAAAAATATGGAAATATGGGAAGGATTGTACATGTTTAACCAATATCAGACAGCTGCTATCTTGGGGAATGGGGAGGGGAAGAAGAAAAATTTGGAACATAAAATCTTACAAAAAATGAATGCTGGAAACTATCTTTATGTGCATTTGGAAAAAATAAAGTACTATTAAGGAAAAATATATAGAAAACTTCTATATATAGAAAAATATATAGAAAAATAAAATGTCCATGCTTTAATTAGAGAAAGAAAAAGTGAAGGAAATATTATTCCTGTTTTACAAATTAAGGGAAAAAAAAAAAGCCCAGACACCAGTTATTTCCCAGACTATTTATGTCACAAGAATCATCCCTACTTTATATGCTTTTACTACAGTGTTCCATATTTTCCTGAGCCTTCTATAATATCTTTTCCCATCTGTAAAGAGCAGTGGAAACAAACTCCAAGAAATATGTATCTTTTAACAAATGAGATACAATTGTCTTTTGGGATAGAAAGATAAGAAAGGACTTCCCCTAGAATCCATAGTTCCTTTTGCGAAGAGACTAAGTTTCCTAATGGAAAAATATAAGCATATTTAATAAAGGTTCTTGGACATTTAGGGAATATTCTCAACATAAATAGGATGTAATTATAGCCATTCTGGGCCTTTGGGGAATGTTTATTCATTGTTACTTTATTAATGAGATCTGCTAGTTGAGAATTCTCCTGATTTGGTTATGATTCAGGCTGATAAAACTTTTTGGAAAGGATTATGTGAAGAATTAAAAGACAGCAAGTCCTATGCCTGGAGATTTGTAAGTCTTAGTTGATAGAAGTAGGCACCTATAATGCTGGAGAAAGAGGTATGTGATCACAAGAAGTCCAGCCTGTGATCAGGAAGCCCTGACCTTAAGGCCTACTTTCATAGGTTCAGTCTCAGGTTTATCTGAATATACTTTAGGACGCATTTTCCAGAAGGTAAGGTACAGATTCTTGCAAATCCTAATTTGATACTGGGGCTTCAAAATATTGTGTAATTCATGGCTTAGTGGATAGATTAGGGGGCAAAGAGGGAAATGTTAGTGGAAAACTTTCCCATATTAGATCTATCAGGGAGAGGATTGACCTAGAATTTTGCTAGTAGGTCCTCTAGATGGCCCACTGAGGGAAGAATTAGATGAACTTGTGAGTTCTTACTTTGTCTGAATTTCCTAAGAAGAAGAAATTCCTAAAGTTTTAAGTAAACATTTTCTGTATGTTAAATTCTGAAAAGCAGTGTGTGTGTGTGTGTGTGTGTGTGTGTGTGTGTGTGTGTGTGTGTACACACGCCTTTTCCCTAGGTGCCTGAAATCTTAATGCTTGGTGGTTCCCCATGTGGTAAGAGTTCAATGTTGTGATAAAAGATGATCTAATAATTCTTTTGAGATAATCTCAGCAGTATTTCTGATATGACACTAGTTCTAGGACTCTAGGAAATGAGGAAGGAAGAAGGAAGGAAGGAAGGAAAGAAGGAAGGAAGGAAAGAAGGAAGGAAGGAAGGAAGGAAGGAAGGAAGGAAGGAAGGAAGGAAGGAAGGAAGGAAGGAAGGAAGGAAGGAAGGAAGGAAGGAAGGAAGGAAGGAAGGAAGGAAGGAAGGAAGGAAGGAAGGAAGGAAAAAATGGAGAGGGAGAAAAGAAGCAATGGAAGAAGGGAGGGAGACAGGGAGAGAGGAAAGAAGCAAACTATTCATAATAGCATTTTTTAAAATGCAAACTATTCACAATAGCAATTTTTAAAATGCAAAAGTGTTGTAAACAAAGCAGGTATCCATTGAGCAGGGATTGATTGAACAATTAAATGTTGTCATATGAATAATGGAATATCATAGAACTATTAATAAATAGTTAATAAGAGAAATTCAGAGAAATGTAGAGAGATTTGCATGAATTTGTACATACTGAAGTAAGCAGAACCAGGAAAATCATATAAATATGAAAAGAACACTATAAGGAAGCAAAACTCTAATTAATTATAAAAACTATTTTTAGCCTTGAAGAAGAGACAGGAAATGTATTCTTACCTTTTAATAAAGAATGGGGGGGGATGGATTCTGAATGTTGCATATTAAAGTAGTTGATTTTACTTATATTTCTTTTTTCTTTGTCACCAGGGAGGGTTCCTTGGATTGTGACCATGATATAAAAAAAGCACCAATAAACAATTTTTAAAAATCTCTCTCCTTTCTATGAAAATCCCTATCAGGATCTATCCAATTAAAAACACAGAATACTTTTAGTTTTTCTTTTGTATATATGTATGTGGAAAAGGAGGGAAGTATGGATGTCAGTGGAGAGAGTTAAATATAGCTCAAATGCACTTTAATATAGCTGGCCATACCGTAAGAAAAACAAGACCAAAAGAACTGGGAATACAAATGTTTTCCCTATAAGCTTCAAAATGTTCTCCTCTCTTTTATAAATGCAGCCTTTCCCCTGATTTTTCTAACTCAGATATAGCAAGGTGCCCTTGGCTTTTAGTCTTTTTCTAACAACTCAGAGTATGTTGACAATGGGTATAGTCCATGATTTCTACAGATAAAGGATAACCCAGCCGGCATAGAAATGCTGAACAATCATACAAAGAATCCTGACTGATGTCCAGAGAGGGATTTCTACTCTTTAAAAGTGCTTTTGTTGAGGGATAAAGCACCCCAACAATGTTAGGGGTTCCCAGCCTGGGGTGCCACAGATATGATGAAGGAATTTGCGAATTCATTTTGTCTCCAAGTTAAGAAGTAAAGATTTATTATGCTGACAAAAGCTAGCTAAATTCCAAAAGAGATTAGCAAGGAACCAAGAGAAAGAAGATAGATTTATAGAACATAGTTAGACCACAGTTTCATGTTACTTATTTGCTAATGTTATGGCTTACAAAAAATGCTCTAAGTCACTATTGATTAGAAAATGTTAATTAAAACAACTCTAAGGTACCATTTCACACCTCTCAGATTGGCTAAAATGAAAGAAAAGGATAATGATGAATGCTGGAGGGGATGTGGGAAAACTGGGACACTCATACATTGTTGGTGGAATTGTGAAATAATCCAACCATTCTGGAGAACAATTTGGAACTATGCCCAAAGGACTATGAAACTGTGCATACACTTTGACCCAACACTGCCATTACTGTGTCTATATCCCAAGAGAATCATAAAGGAGAGAAAAGGACCCACATGTGCAAAAATATTTGTAGAAGCTCTTTTTGTAGTAGCAAAGAATTTGAAAAGGAATAGATCCCCTCAATTGGGGAATGGCTGAATGAGCTGTGGTATATGAAAGTAATGGAATTTATTGTTTTATAAAAACAACAACAACAACAACAATGAACAAACTGATTTAGAAAGGCCTGGAAAAAGTTATACAAACTAACGCTAAGCAAAACAAGCAGAACTAGGAATACATTGTACACAATAACAGCAAAAATATATGATAATCAACTATGGAAAACTTGGTTCTTCTCAATGGTTCAGCAATCCCAATAGACTTTAGAAAGAAAATGTCATCTGCATCCAGAAAAAGAACTATGGAGATTGAATTTAAATCAACACATGTGATATTTACTTCTTTTTTTTTTTGTTTTGTTTTTTTCTCATAACTGTCCCTTTTGTTCTGATGTTTCTCTCCCGATATGATTCATAAAGCAATGTGTATTAAAATAAATAAATTAATTAAAAATTTAAATTTTTAAAAAAAGGTTTCCAAGGTTTGGAGGGATCCTTTCCTTCAAAATCCTTTATTTTATTTAAGGATCTGGTAGAAGTCATTTCTTCATGTAGTATAAAGTTGTCTCTAGGTGTACAAAAGTGATGAAGTTGTTCATTTGACTGGGGCCCTATTCACTTCCCATTTTACCAAGGTATTTCAGCCCTCTCATTTATTTAGGTTTAAAGAAGTTTATTTATTAACAAAGATCTTTTTTGTTCTTTCCCTTAGGTTCCATTTCAAAATAACTAGTCCTTCCAAGTCTAGACTGTTTGATCAATTTGGGGAAATATCTTTGGACTCGTCTTTGGGGAGACTTTGATGTGAAAAACAAATTGAGTAAACTTTTCTGAGTGGAAGAGTATGATCATATAGCAAAAAAAAAAAAAAATGCTCATGGTATTTTTCAGGATCTGAAGTGCTTTTGTTATTTGCAGGAAAATAGAACAAATACTCAGAGTGTCCATTTTTTCAGTGTCTATCTACACTAAGAACATGGAAGTTGTTATAATAATCCATTCAGACTTCTAGATTTGGAGTCAAAAGACCCACCTCCTCTAGTTAGTTGTATGCCCTTATACAAGTCACCTTTCTGGGTTCCAAGTTCAAATGTCTAAAAACCTCCTGCATAGCATAATTTTTAGTTTAATCTTACCTATTAACAATTTCTCTATCACTTTTTTTATGATGTTATCTTTATTGAAATTCCAAAAACTTAAGTTACAGAACACACATAAATTTTCTTCCTTCACATCCAACCACTGACTAAGAATGAATGTAAGGGATTCAGAAACATGATTTAATTTATAGCCATAAAAAAATAAAAAATAAAAAAATAAAAATAAAAAAAAAAATCTCAAGATTAATTTCCTTAGAATTTGTCTCTAGGGGGCAGCTAGGTGGCGCACTAGATAGAGTACCAGCCCTGAATTCAGGAGGACCCGAGTTAAATCTGAACTCAGACAGTTAACATTTCCTAGCTGTGTGACCCTGGGCAAGTCACTTAACCCTAGCCTCAGGGGGGGAAAAATTTGTCTCTCTCACTTTCTTAAGTCATAAGACTTCAGTCATTTTTAGTGATGTCCCATTCTGTGACCCTATTTGGGGTTTTCATGACAAAGATGCTATAATAGTTTGCCATGGCCTTCTCCAGTTCATTTTATAGATAAGGAAACTTGAGGCAAGCAAGCTTAAGTGACTTAGCCAGGGTCACAGCTAAACACTGTCTGAGGTCAGATTCCAACTAAGGAATATGCCTTCCTTCCCTGAACTCTATCCACTGCATCAGCTACCTTTTATAAGTCTAGATAATCAACAAAATAAGAAATCAATCCCCAGTTTGTAATCTGCTTTTGTCAGAGGTATAAATAATTACATGAAACAACAATCTCTGGGGAGTTCTAGTTGGCCCCAGCACATCTCTACACAAGTCCCTTTCTATAAAATGAGGATTAGACTAAAGAATATAGATGAAATTAAATTAGATGACCCTTTTAGCATCAATTTGCCGCAATATTCTCAAGATACTAGCTCATATTTATTAAATACTTTATAATTTATAATAGTTCACATTTATTTAATATTTTATTTACCACAACCACATGAGATATGCAGTACAATGATTGTTATCTCCATTTATAAAGGAGAAACCTGAAACTGTGAGAAATTTCAGGCTTGCCACAACAGATTTTAGCCACTGGATACTTCTTCCACTTCTCTTTCATTTTTGTCTGGACTTACTCCTGATACTCTAGATTTCTTTTGCTACAATTTCCACCAGTGTTCTAATCATGGAAGATCTTTCTATTCCTGTAGCTTTAAAAAATGAGAGGGATGGTATCAGAAAAACATGGGAAGACTTAGATGAAATTGAAGCATAATTTTCACAGTTCGGGGTTTTTTTTTTTGCCGTTTTGGAAAATAGCTAATATGAAAATATGTTTTGCATGCTTTTACAAGTATAATTTATATATAATATATATATACGTATATATATATATTGCTTTCTCAATGAGTGGTTAAGGGGAAAGAGGGATAGAATTTGGAATTCAAAATTTAAAAAGAAAAGAATGTTTCAAAATAGACAAATAACAACTTAAAAAAAGAAAATTCCAAAGGACTCATGAAGAAAAATGTTATTCACTTCTAGAAAAAGAAGTGATAAACTCTGAGTATCAATTGAAGTATAGTTTTCTCACTGTCTTTTTAAAAATTTTATTTGATCCTGCTTTATTTATCTATTACATTTATATTTAGCTTTACATTGTTTATTCATTGTTTATTAATTTTTATAATTATAAATTTTGACAGTATATATGCATGAGTAATTTTTTTATAACATTATCCCTTGTATTCATTTTTCCAAATTTTCCCCTCCCTCCCTTTACTCCCTCCCCTAGATGACAGACAATCCCATACATTTTACATGTGTTACAGTATAACTTAGATACAATATATGTGTGTAAATCCCATTTTCTTGTTGCACGTTAAGTATTGTATTCCGAAGGTATAAGTAACCTGGGTAGATAGACAGTAGTGCTAACAATTTACATTCACTTCCAGTGTTCCTTCTCTGGGTGTAGTTGTTTCTGTCCATCATTGATCAACTGGAAGTGAGTTGGATCTTCTTTATGTTGAAGATAACAATTTCCATCAGTATATGTCCTTGTACAGTATTGTTGTTGAAGTGTATAGTGATCTCCTAGTTCTGCTTGTTTCACTCAGCATCAGTTCATGAAAGTCTCTCCAAACCTTTCTGAATTCATCCTGCTCGTCATTTCTTACAGAGCAATAATATTCCATAACCTTCATATACCATAATTTACCTAACCATTCTCCAACTGATGGACATCCATTCATCTTCCAGTTTCTAGCCACTACAAAAAGGGCTGCCACAAACATTTTGGCACATACAGGTCCCTTTCCACTCTTTAGTATTTCTTTGGGGTATAAGCCCAGTAGTAACACTGCTGGATCAAAGGGTATGCACAGTTTGATAACTTTTTGGGCATAGTTCCAAATTGCTCTCCAGAATGGCTGGATTCTTTCACAGCTCCACCAACAATGTATTAGTGTCCCAGTTTTCCCACATCCCCTCCAACATTCATCATTATTTGTTCCTGTCATTTTAGCCAATCTGACAGGTGTGAAGTGGTATCTCAGAGTTGTCTTAATTTTCATTTCTCTGATCAGTAGTGATTTGGAACACTCTTTCATATGAGTGGATATAGTTTCAATTTCATCATCTGAGAATTGTCTGTTCATATCCTTTGACCATTTATCATTTGGAGAATGGTTTGATTTCTTATAAATTAGGGTCAGTTCTCTATATATTTATCAGAACTTTAACTGAAAAAATATTTTCCCAATTTGTTACTTCCCTTCTAATCTTGTTTGCATTAGTATTGTTTGTACAGAAACTTTTTAGTTTGATGTAATCAAAATCTTCTATTTTGTCTCATTGTCTTTTTAAAAAATATGGCTATTATACATGCTTTCACATGTATAATTTTTATCATATTGTTTGTCTTCTCACTGGGTAAGAGAGAGAAGGTGGAAGAGACTTTGGAACTCAAAAAAAATCTTTTTAAGTTACTCAGGTAAGTATATTTTCCTGAACTACGCAACAAGATTTCTTCTGATCTTTTTATTCTCTTCACCTATCAAAACATATAGTTCAACCAACACTATAGAATAATAGGTCATCTCAGAGATACAGATTGTCCCACCATTTAATTGCTGCCTCCAGGTAATCTCAGAGTGAAACAGAGGTTTCCTGGCTACAGCTACTTGTGTTCTTAGAGAAGACAGATATGTATCAGCTTTAAATTCAATATCATCATCTCAAATTCCCTGCCCCAGCTTTCTATGACACTCAGGAATTCTTCAAGGACCAGCACTGTTCCAGCTGCCTTTTTCTACTTCCTCTCCCTAATAACTACCCCCAGGCTTTCTCCTTCCATGACTCAAAGATGCTAGAGTATTAGAAGCCTAAACCATATAATTTAGTGCCTGATTACATTAATTTTAGGTTTTATGATGTCTCATACATGTTGGTATTATTTTCTCAACCAGACTGTAGCCTTCTTGAGGGAAAGAACCAGGGGATGTGCTGGAGCCAGCTGGAATTAGTATGAGAGCTGGTTGCTAAATTTTCAGGATTGAAAATTTATGCTTCAAAATTAGGCAAACTACAAATTAGTGCTTATTTTATTTTTTTTGTTGTATGTGTAGACTTCAGAAAGTAAATGAAAAAAATATTAATAATACAGCCCAAACTTAAAAATATATCAGCATATATATACACATATTATGTATGTGTATGTTTATATATGTATGTGTATGTGTTTTATAAATATACACACATAGATTTTTAAAAAAAATTTTCTCCCAGAGAACTAATTAAATATTCATCATTATATTCCTAGAAGGAATCATGCCTTCTGAAATTTGAACCAAGTTTTTTAAACTCAACTTAAGAGCTTTTTCAATCACTAGATAAGATGATGCTGTGTGAAGTTTAAAGATTTTGGTCTATAGATTTAAAGATTTTGGCCTCATTTTTTTTTTGTTTTTGCTGAGCTCTCATTTTTAATATTTAAAAAACAAATTGCTGATTTTTGCTCTTAGTTCCCCTCTTTTTGAATACCTAATGGCCTAGTTTGGTTTTCCTCTATTCTTACTAAGCTGGTTTCTGCTGGCTAAGTCTTTGGGAAGTTATTTTATAAATTGATTGTCCTCATTCATTCATCCTCCATCCTATTGGATTTCCTTCCTCAGCCTTATAAATGTACTCATTTAATTAAATATTCCTACCACAAGCTGACCTAAGCAATTATATTTCTGACCCAAAAGGATTTTGTACTTAAGACAGCAAGGAAGTCAGAATGAAGAATGGGTCTACCCCGATTTATCTTGTCACTTCTGGGAATGATTTTGACTAGTTGATATGGAGATCTGGCTTCTGTGGTTTATTTTAAAGATGGTATTTAGAGAATAGAATGAAAAGGGGGAACAAACTCAAGAGACAGATGAGTTTAACCCTGAGGAAAGTGCCAATTGATTTTTTAGCAGGAGAGCTTGATATCAAAGTCAACCTACAGATAACTATGGGAATTTGTTCTCTCCAGAACTTTGGCCCAAAGCTTTCAATGACTACTTTGGAGATCCTGGCATGCCAGAGGAATGCTCTTGAATGTTCAAGCACTAGGCAAGTCTTTTTGGGAAAGAGAATAAGCATTTATGGACTGCTAACAGTATGCCTGGACACTGTACTAAGTGTTTTACAAATATTTTCTCATTTAATTACCTTCTTGCAACAGAAGAGAGAAACTGGGGCAGAGATAACTCTCCTAGAGGGGAAAAAGATGCAAATGGAGAAAGAGCCCAAGAATGATTAAATGGTAGAATCAAATGGAACCCAAAGGACATTATGGAAACTGAAGTCTGCAGTGATTTAGTGGTTTACCCAAAAGCGTACATTAATTAATACCAGGATGGCACTCATGACCAAGCTTCTAGATGCCCAGTACAGCTCTTTTCTAGATGGACAGCAATATCTTACAAATTCTTCCTATGGCTTAACCTCCAGATGAGTGGACAGACTACTTTCCATGCTCATCATAGAGAAAACTGAGGTCTCTGATAATGGACACTTTTCATCTCTTTTCAATTGATTGAAATTTCTTTTAATTTTTCTTGTGAAAACAACAAATAAACTTTTTTTTTTGAGAAAACAAGTATAAAGACATTCAAGAAACAAACATCTATCAAGCACTTTTTATGTGCCAGGCACTAAGCACTTTACAAATATAATTTCATATGATCCTTACAACAACTATGTATACTGTGTCTCAAGTTCATTTGCATCAAATTTTCCTCACTTATGAAGGATGATTACTCAAGCATCAAGTAATCATTTTCCGCCACTGAGAAAGGTCTTATGCAAATGAGCTTGAACACTGGGTAACATTCATAATGCTAACATCTGGGTAACATTCATAATAGTAACAACAATGTAAATGGAAAGAATATCTACAAAATAACAAGAAGTTAATATTGGAAGATTACAAAGAACAAACACAATCCTAAAAAACATATATATTAGAAGCAACTTTTTCCCTCCACCCGAACCTCTATCCCAACTGTTTTGTAGTGTTGAAAGGTTCCTAAGTATTTAACACTGCATATGTTTTCATACTTTTTTCAATATATTGATGTTTTGCTGATTATTTGTTTTCTTTTTCTTTAAAAAATGATTTGTTGCATGGCTCCCTAATTAGGAGCAAACAGAAGAGGTACTGGGGAAAATATTGTTGTATAAAAATCAAAAGATATAAATAAAAATTTATATTAAATAGTTAGAATGGTAGGTGATGGTCAGAAAATCCATTCATGCAGTTGATACTAGACTGTCTCCAAGATATGCTTCGGACAAGGATCTATACTTCTAGACCAAACCCTTTGGGATTAAGAAATCTAAGAAATCTAAGAGATCAAAGGTCTATAAATTATGCAGAAGTCCCATGTATGTATATAGTATGAAAACTTTCTTTAAAAAGTGCTATGGTCTGGTCTAGCTCCTCTTGTCAGGATAAGCAAAAGTCCTTGCCCCACGTTGGGCGCCAATTGTTGCGAGCTGTCGTCTCCAGAAGCTGCCAATCGCTCTCTGGGAGGAGATCTGCTGTGTCTACTCAAATCTCTCAGACAGATTCTTCTTCCTGTAGAGAACCGTTGTCTCCAGGCAGTTGCCGTTAACTCTTGTCCAGAGAAGTGACTTCCCTTCCTGCAGAGAGCCCCATCAGGCCTGATGTAATGCAGAGACTTCTCCTATCTCTGGAGTGGTGTCCTCTTTTATCCTCCCAGAGAATGGGTGTGGGATAATGCAAGGGCTTCTGGGAAGAACCACTTCAACCAATGAGCTTGCTCCTTCTAGGATTCCTAAGGTGTAAAATCCCTTTACAGGTCTGAGCCAGAGAACTGTCAAGTCAACCTGAGTTCTCATCTTGTAATTGTCCAGACAACCTGAGTTCTCACCTAGTAATCCTAACAAAAAAGAGAATCAAAGTTGGCTAATATAACCAAAAAAAAGGAAAATGATAAATGCTGAAGAGGAAAACTGGGATACTAATGCCTTATTGGTGAAGTTGTGAAATATTCTGCAAAGCAATTTGGAGCTATGCCCAAAGGATTACAAAACTATGAACACTGTTTGATCCGGCAATCCCAATGCTAGATCTATATGTTAAATTCATCCAAAAAAGAAGAGAAAGGGACCTTTTTCTATAAAAATATTTATAGCAACTCTGCTTTCTCGTGCTAAGAATTAGAAACTGAGAGGATGTCCATCAGTTGGGGAATGGCTAAACAAGCTATGATAAATGAATATGAGGAAATATTATTGTGCTATAAGAAATGACAAGCAGGATGATTTCAAAATGAACTGATATGTCATGAAGTGAACAGAACTAGGAGAACATTGAACATAGTAACAGCAATATAGTTTGATGAAGAATTGTGAATGACTTAAGTTATTCTTAGCAATACAACAATCTAAAACAATCCCAAAGGACTGATGATGAAGCATGCTATCTGCCTCCAGAGGAAAAACTGAAATTGCCTGGATACAAGTTGAAGCTTGCTTTCTTGCTTTCTTTTTTCTTTCTTTGTTTTTTTCCTTCTTTTGATCTTCTTTCCTTCCTTCATTCCTTCCTTTCTTCCTTCAAGTTTTCTTGTACAAAATGACTAATATGAAAACATTTTTCATGTTAACTTATATAACTTGTTTTGCATTGCTTACGATCTCAGGAAGGAGGAGGGGAAGAAGGGAAGTACAGAATTTGGAATTCAAGACTAGAAAAAGGGGTTTTTTTTGCATTTTTTATTATAGCTTTTTATTTACAAGATATATACATGGGTAATTTTTCAGCATTGATAATTGCAAAACCTTGTGTTACAATTTTCCCCTCCTTCCCCCCACCCCCTCCCCCAGAGTGTAGGTTGACCAATACATGTAATATATGTTAAAGTATATGTTAAATACAATATATGTATACATGTCCATACAGTTATTTTGCTGTACAAAAAGAATCAGACTTTGAAATAGTGTACAATTAACCTGTGAAGGAAATCAAAAATGCAGGCAGACAAAAATAGAGGAATTGGGAGTTCTATGTAGTGGTTCATACTCATTTCCCAGAGTTCTTTTGCTGGGTGTAGCCAGTTCAGTTCATTACTGATCTATTGGAACCGATTTGATTCATCTCATTGTTGGAGAAGGCCACGTCCATCAGAATTGATCATCATATAGTATTGTTGTTGAAGTATATAATGATCTCCTGGTCCTGCTCATTTCACTCAGCCTCAGTTCATGTAAGTCTCTCCAGGCCTTTCTGAAATCATCCCATGGGTCATTTTTTACAGAACAATAATATTCCATAACATTCATATACCACAATTTATTCAGCCATTCTCCAACTGACGGGCATCCATGTAGTTTCCAGTTTCTTGCCACTACAAAGAGGGCTGCCACAAACATTCTTGCACATACAGGACCCTTTTCCTTCTTTAAGATCTCTTTGGGATATAAGCCCAGTAGTAACACTGCTGGATCAAAGGATATGCACAGTTTGATAACTTTTTGGGCATAGTTCCAAATCGTTCTCCAGAATGGCTAGATATATTCACAATTTCACCAACAATGTATCAGTGCCCCTGTTTTCCCACATCCCCTCCTACATTCAGCATCATCTTTCCCTGTCATTCTAGCCAATCTGACAGGTGTGTAGTGGTATCTCAGAGTTGTTTTAATTTGCATTTCTCTGATTAATAATGACTTGGCAGGGGGCAGCTAGGTGGCGCAGTGGGTAGAGTACCAGCCTTAAATTCAGGAGGACCTGAATTCAAATCTAGTCTCAGACACTTAACACTTCCTAGCTGTGTGACCCTGGGCAAGTCACTTAACCCCAGCCTCAAAAAATAAAATAAAATAAAATAATGACTTGGCACATCTTTTCATATGGCTAGAAATAGTTTCAATTTCTTCATCTGAGAATTTTCTGTTCATATCCTTTGACCATTTATCAATTGGAGAATGGCTTGATTTCTTATGAATTAGAGAGAATTCTCTATATATTTTGGAAATGAGGTCTTTATCAGAACCTTGACTGTTAAAATGTTTTCCCAGTTTATTGTCTCCCTTCTAATCATGTCTGCCTTAGTTTTGTTTGTACAAAAACTTTTCAATTTGATATAATAAAATTTTTCTATTTTGTGATCAATAATGATCTCTAGTTCTTCTTTGGTCATAAATTCCTTCCTCTTCCACAGGTCTGAGAGAGAACTATCCTATGTTCTCCTAATTTATTTATAATCTCATTCTTTATGCTTAGGTCATGAACCCATTTTGACCTTATCTTGGTGTATGGTGTTAAGTATGGGTCAATGCCTAGTTTCTGCCATTCTAATTTCCAATTTTCCCAGCAATTTTTGTCAAACAGTGAATTCTTATCCCAAAATTTGGGGTATTTGGGTTTGTCAAACACTAGATTATTAAAGTTATTGACTATTTTGTCCTTTGAACCTAATCTATTCCACTGATCAACTAGTCTATTTCTTTTTTTTTTTTAATTTTTTATTATATATATATTTTTATAATATTATCCCTTGTATTCATTTTTCCAAATTATCCCCCCCTCCCTCTATTCCCTCCCCCCGATGACAGGCAATCCCATACATTTTACATGTGTTACAATATAGTCTAGGTACAATACATGTGTGTGAATATCATTTTCTTGTTGCACAATAAACATTAGAATCCGAAGGTACATGCAACCTGGGCAGACAGATATTAGTGCTAACAATTTACATTCACTTCCCAGTGTTTCTTCTCTGGGTGTAGCTACCTCTGACCATCATTGATCAACTGGAAGTGAGTTGGATCTTCTTTATGTTGAAGATTTCCACCTCCATCAGAATACATCCTCATACAGTATTGTTGTTGAAGTGTACAGTGATCTTCTGGTTCTGCTCATTTCACTCAGCATCAGTTGATGTAAGTCTCTCCAGGCCTCTCTGTATTCCTCCTGCTGGTCATTTCTTACAGAGCAATAATATTCCATAACCTTCATATACCACAATTTACCCAACCATTCTCCAACTGATGGACATCCATTCATCTTCCAGTTTCTAGCTACAACAAAAAGAGCTGCCACAAACATTTTGGCACATATATGTTTCTTTCCGCTCTTTAGTACTTCTTTGGGATATAATCCCAGTAGTAGCGCTGCTGGATCAAAGGGTATGCACAGTTTGATAACTTTTTGGGCATAATTCCAGATTGCTCTCCAGAATGGCTGGATTCTTTCGCAACTCCACCAGCAATGTATTAGTGTCCCAGTTTTCTCACAGCCCCTCCAACATTCATCATTATTTGTTCCTGTCATCTTAGCCAATCTGACAGGTGTGTAGTGGTATCTCAGAGTGGTCTTAATTTGCATTTCTCTGATCAGTAGTGATTTGGAACACTCTTTCATGTGAGTGGATATAGTTTCAATTTCTTCATCTGAGAATTGTCTGTTCATATCCTTTGACCATTTATCAATTGGAGAATGGTTCGGTTTCTTATAAATTAGGGTCAGTTCTCTATATATTTTGGAAATGAGACCTTTGTCAGAACCTTTGTTTTTAAAAATATTTTCCCAATTTGTTACTTCCCTTCTAATCTTGTTTGCATTAGTATTATTTGTACAGAAACTTTTTAGTTTGATGTAATCAAAATCTTCTATTTTGTGATCAATAATGATCTCTAGTTCTCCTCTGGTCATAAATTCCTTCCTCCTCCACAAGTCTGAGAGGTAGATTATCCTCTGTTCCTCTAATCTATTTATTATCTCCCTCTTTATGCCTAAATCATGGACCCATTTTGATCTTATCTTGGTATATGGTGTTAAGTGTGGATCCATATCTAATTTCTGCCATACTAATTTCCAGTTTTCCCAACAGTTTTTTCCGAATAATGAATTTTTATCCCTAATGTTGGTGTCTTTGGGTTTGTCAAAGATTAGATTGCTATAGATGTATCCTTTTTTGTCCTTTGTATCTAATCTGTTCCACTGATCTACCGGTCTATTTCTTAGCCAATACCAAATGGTTTTGGTGACTGCTGCTATATAATATAGCTTTAGATCAGGTACACTTAGACCACCTTCCTCTGACTTTTTTTTCATTCGCTCCCTTGCAATTCTCGACCTTTTATTCTTCCATATGAATTTTGTTGTTATTTTTTCTAGGTCATTGAAATAACTAGTCTATTTCTTAGCCAATACCAAATGGTTTTGGTAATCACTGCTGCATAATATAATTTTAGATCTGGTACAACTAGGTCACCTTCATTTGATTTTTTTAGAAAAAGTTTTTAAAATTATTTTAAGATGTAATTGGAAGAAATTAAATTATATATATAATATTTATATATGCATACATACCTACATACATATATAGAAGAGAATCAAAAAACAACTGCACACAGCTAACACTTGTTTGTCTGTGTGTCTGTCTATCTGTCTCTCTCTCTGTCTCACACACACACACATGAAACTAATTATATTTTAAGAGATATAATTTGACTGGTTAGTGACATAGGAATCACTTCTGAATCATCACTGTCTTACCATCAGTCAGTTAAGGCAAAGATCAGAAGAAACATCAAATTGGAATGATAAATATGAGATACTTTTCATATTGTGTACAATTATATCTATTCTAACATGGCCTATTTAAACAAGCTATTGGTTTTAGAAAATGGGAAATGGGCAAAAAGTAGACATTCACTCATTATCAACATTTTGTTAAGAATTTTAATTGATGTGAAAGTCTTTATAGCTAGCAGTCAAACTATTCAGATAGGATAATTTCTCACTGACAAGTAAAGGAGAAATGTGGTGGATTAAAATGATACTGGTTTAGAGTACAAGTCAAAGTGTAAAACTTTACGGAGAAGGACAGAAGAGGATGAACAATTTTGTGTCACAAAGACTGAGAATTAGTGCAGGAAATACCTTGAGGTAATGGTCCTGAAGATTTATCCAACATGGACACAGAGGCCTATGAAACTTGGTCTGGAATAATCTGTTTTGTAACTCAGACTTAGCCATCTCCCCCCATGTCTCCTAGTCACATTAATGCTCACCAGGTATGTTAATGCATTATTGGGGAAGCTATGAATTGGTCCAACCATTCTACAAATTTACTAGATCACATGTACCCTAAACCCAGATGTATAACTAATGAGCTTGTATCTCCAAGAGATCAGGAGAAAAAGAAAGGGAATATAAGCTGGACTTGAACTGGCTTCTAACCTATGAGTGACTGGAGCTGCACAAAGCAGGTCAGAGACAGGAGAATTGGGACACAGACAGAAGTTCAATTAATTTCACAGTGAGGAAAATGGATTTTTTAAATGGAAGCCCTCCCCCTTCTAAGAAGGAGGGCTTAGACAGCCAATCATGTAGTTAGAGAGTGTTAAAAGCAAAGTTTAAGATTAAATAGGTGAGGAATTTTCCTTTTTTAGCAAAAAAAAAATTATATTTCATATATATATATATATATATATATATATATATATATATATATATATATATATATATATATATATATATATATATATATATAAATGAAAGAGGTTGACACACAATACAATCATTCTTAGATCTTGAGATAGTTCTCATGTTTAGCATTTCTTAAGAAAATACAGGTGGTTTTTGATCTTGTGGGAAGTTGTTGTGTCAAGTTTTGTGGAGTCATGGCCACCCTGCAGGGGTTGTATAATGGAAACGAGTGCAGTACCTATCAGTGACAAGGAACATGGATTGTGAATATGTGATGGATGGCCTTGGGAAATCCCTCAGTGAATACCTGGTACTGATCCAAGTAATACATTTTAGCCAAAAGGTAATATAATCCTGAGTGCAAAGGATTATTGTTACCAAACTCAGGACACAGCCTGCTTTCTGGGCCTTAGTGCTGGGAAACAGAATATCCCCAAAATATTTTTGAATTTCCCCCTTTTGGCTAAAGGGAGGGGGTCTGCATGAATCTTATTCTTATGGCAAATAAAGGAGAAATAGTTATATGCCATGGATATTGCCCAAGGGCTTTTGAGGGGACTTATCAAGGAAATGTGTCCTAGGTATAATTAATAACCATTCTTTATATGAAAGGGGGCTAGGAATGTCAGAGTGAGAAAATACCAAAACATATCTGAATCAGAACCTTGATGAGTAAGTACATAACAAAAGGAGGGGAAAAAACCTAGATAATAAACTCAGCCATCATCCAGAATCTTGGAATAGCTTTCTCATCTGAATGTCAGCTACTTCTGGGTCTCTTCATTGGATCAAAGGCTTACTTCAGCTGATCCATTCTAAACAATAAAATAAAAGTTTTTCTCAAAATTTCTATAATTGCAAAATTACATTAAGTCAAGAACAGATCAAATTATTTAGAAGGTTCAAAATGGACTAATTCTGAGAAGGGAGATTTACGTCACCAAAGTAACCAAGAAAACTTAAACATTGACTCCAGACCCATCAGGCATGAACTCACTGAGCACTCTCTTAGCCTGCAGGGGATGAAGGAATGGGATGGGGTGGGGTGGGGAGGGAGCAGAAAATCAAAACAGAGCAGACAGGAATAACTGTTTAAGGGACAGAATGTGCAGAAAGGATAGTCTCAGATGTATCACATAGTTATCTGGTCCTTAGATATCTTTTCATAGACAATATGCTTTATTTTCAGGATGATTCTAAAGAAGGCTCTGCTTCTTTGATTCCAAATCTAGAGGTTATAAAATTGGCTTTCCAATTTTGAAACCTCAGAGAACTTTAATTCATGGTCCATTTCCTATTTCTATCCTTACCTAAATCCTGTACTTGTTATAATGTTTGATAGAATCCGCTAGTAAATCTGTCTGGTTCTATTGCCTTTTCTTAGGAAGTTCATTTATAATCTGTTCCTCTGCCTTTTAAAATTATCAGACAGATACTTAAAAATGGGAAAATATTTTCACTTTCTGTACCATTATCAATATAATTTATATGTGAAATCCAATTAATCTTTTTTAATAAAACCTTAGAACTGATTACCAAAATATACTTAAAGTCTGAATTTATATGACTGATAAATTTGGAAGCCAATTGTATATATCTGTATATAGTTCTTAAAGGAAATAATCTAATCAGGCTGCTGTCTCTCAAAATGTATTATTTCATTTAATTTGAAAATTTTCACATTACATGTTTGTCTTATTACTTTGTCTAATCATGATTGGAAAATATCAACCCTATATTATAAATGTAGGTTAAAATAAAATTTTTTCTTCCTTTAACCCTATTATATTAACTCAAATATGTTCCATTAGCAATCTATTATTTAATAGCTTTAGTATTGTAGTTAACAAAACTTCTTGAATGTAGAATTTTGCTATAAAAGGAAAAAGGGAGCATAATTATATCTTAACAGGGAAAACCTATCTGTTTGATTCCAGGCATGAGTCACAGTTGACAGCCAATCATGCAGTTTCAGAGTATTAAAAGCAAGGTTTAAGATAAATGAGGTGAAGAATTTTCCTTTTCAGCAGAAAAAAAATAGCATAATGGGGAAATAGAGGCAAGAGGATCCTACCTAAGCCATGTCCTAGGTTGTAACCTTTTCCAGGCATAGATATCTGTGCCTTCATAGTCCCAAATGGCTGCACATACCATTTTCTGCCTTTGGTTTTATGACAATTTAGATAACTATATTGGTAATCAAAACTTAAAACAGTAAGTTACATTCCCAGGAATTTTTACCTAAAATAGCAAAATTCCACTAACCACATCTCAGAGCTTGAATATTTTTCCTGATGTTTCCCTAACAGCTAATATTTCATTAATTATTTATAAATCAAATATCTAACAGTTAACTCATCATTAAAATATTGAAACTACATATACCAAAGATTTTCAAATGAAAATTTATTATTATTACCTGTTTTTAACTAAATATAGTAACAGTTTTTAAATGTTCTTTTCTATCATATCTTTTTAAAAGCCCAATTCGTGTGTGACAAATCCAAATTAAAAACTGCTTTCATTAACAGAATCTCTGTTTTACAATGATATCTCAATTTTTCCAACAGAAATTTAGAAATACAGTACAATTTAGAAATATAACACAATGTCAGATGACATCAATTGCATTTCCAAATTATCACATATGAAAATCATTAATCATATTACCTTTGACATCTTAAAACATCTTCAAAGTTATCAGATGTGGAACAATAGCATTCAATTAAAGAAGTGATAATAATATTGTGTTTAGCATATACCAGTCACTGTGGTAAGGACTTTACAATCATTATATCATTTTAATCTCCCAAAAACCACCATTACTATCTTTCTCTTTACAAATCAGGAAACTAGGTCAAGCAGAAGTAAAATAACTTTCCATAAATTACACAGCTAATACGATTTTGCAACTGGAGCAGAGAAGGATGTACTTTTCAAGGCAGAGGCTGACTGACTCCCCATCTTGTACTGCCATGCTAAACACTGCCAGGGGTACCTCAATTCTTTCAGACAGTGGTTAATTAAGGCTTTCTAAGCCTAAACTTGCTCAGAAAACACTGACAGGATTTTGGGGGCTGCAGCAAAAAGCGCTGCCTAGAGATTGGGGTAACTAGTTCCAGGTTCTCCCCATTGGTGGTAGTTCTAGCTGGCAATACTCAGGGAATGCTGGTCATGGGGCCTAAACCACCCTCCCCACCAGTTGCAGATGCTGGGTTTGGGGATCTGCAGGGGCAAGGTGTGTGGGACCTGCTTGGAGGTTGCTGCCCTGCCCCATTCTGTCAAGTAGGGCAGAATCCAAGTTTCCTCCTACAGTTCTCCAGCATTCTCTTTTTTTGATCTGATCTGAGATGATAGGGGTTAACAGGGGGACATGGATTGTAATGGTCTTGTTAACAATCTCCACAATAGAGATAAACCTATGACTCCAAGGGTGGGAAAGAGAATGGGGGGTGCCATGTGATTATGTCTGTGGACAACACTTTCTGGTAGGCTTTCCCTTTGGGGCATCTACCCCAGATTATATTTCTCTTTACTACTGGTGCAAAGGGGAACTCAGGGCCAAAATAAAATGTCAAGGGAGTGTTAATATCTAGGCTTACTGCCAACTAACTTTCCTTCACTGCCCTGGAGCAATGAGCTATCAATCTTCTCAATTACTTTTAAAACTTTAAAATTTTTATAAGATTTAATCCTTTTTTTTCCCTTAAAATAAATTCTACAAAGTGGAACCTCAAAACTTACTAAGATATTTCAGAAAGGGATGAGTTCCTGGAATTATACCCAAGTCACAGGAGTTTTCTCCTGCAATCTTAAAAGATTGTCAAACTCTTTAATGATTAATTCCAAAACCTTCAGAATCTCTTATATTTTTAGCAGTTTTACAGCTTTATTATTCAACTCTATTTCTATAGACCCACCTTGACCAGTGTTGTGACAGAAGGCAAAAAAAAAAAATCATACAGGCTTTTCTTTTTTCTTTTTTTCTTCTTTTCCTTCCTTCCTTTCTTCTCTTCCCTTTCCTCCTTCTCTCCTTTCTCCCTCCCTCCGTTCCTTCCATTTTTTCTTCCTTTCTCTTTTCTCTTCTTTTTGGTGAGGCAATCAGGGCTAAGTGACTTGCTCAGGGTCACACAGCTCATAAATGTCAACTGTCTGAGGCTAGTTACTGTGCTAAGCAGTAAACAACTTGATTTGACCTATTAATTCAAGTGGGGAATTAAGGGAGACATAAGAGGCAGATGGATGATCCCCAGAAGTGTTTTCTGCTATTATAGAGGATGTTCTAAGTAAATTTCAAATGGAAGAGGGATTTTCTATAGATGATGAGGCTTTTCAGATGTTCCCTTTTGCAGATCAATCTAACAATTAATCAACCAAGTATTAAGTGCTTGCTGTGTGTCAAGCATTGTGCTAGGTGCTGAGGATGCAAAGATAAAGACAAAAATATCTTTCCTACAAAGAGTTTACATTTTATCAGGATATATAAAAGATTTACAAAATAATTATAGAATAATTTTCAATACTATAAAGATTTTTTATAATATGATATAATTTTTTGAGGGGAAGGGAGGCACTAACAGCTAGAGCTGTGTTTTATTCATTGCATCCAGTCCCAGAATACCATACAACTTACTATAAATGTGTCCTACACTCATTCAAAAGAGATCAATCTGAGATCAATCTAACAATTTACCCTGGAAAAAAATAGTGCATGAATTATGCACATTGTTCAAGTCTGTTGAGTTGGTTAATTAATTTATATATCTTGAATAGAGTCTATAGATGAACAATGATCATGGTCCAGAATTGGTTTGGAATAGAGCATCTAGATATTATTTTAGAAATTTTATAGTGCTTTCAAGCTGATCCTCTGTACACATTTTTAAAAAATCTTTTACTTAGTATTTTCTTTATGTACTATATAGCTAAGAATCATGGAAAGCTATGGTTTCTAAAATCTCAAAATTGCTTTCAAAACCAAAAGAAAGATTATTCAGATACAATAATTTTACCACATGATTCATGGGGTAGCTAGTGGATAGAGCACCAGTCCTGAATTCAGGAGGACCAGAATTCAAATTTGATCTCAGACGCTTAACTAGCTGTGTGACAATAGTATATTTCAGTCTACATTCAGTCTCCATAGTTCTCTCTCTGGATGTGAATGGCATTTTTTTATCCCGTGCTTATTGGAATTATCTCGTATCACTGTATTTCTGAGAAGAGTCCATCACAATTGATCATCACATAATCTTGTTACTATTGTACAATGGTTCTTGGTTCTGCTCACTTAACTTAGCATCAGTTCATATAAATCTTTCCAGGCTTTTCTGAAACCAGCCTGCTCATCATTGCTTACAAAACAATAATATCTGATTACATTCATATATCATAATTTAGTCATTCTCCAAATGATGGGCATCTACTCATTTTCCAATTCTTTGCCACTGCAAAAAGAGCTGCTACAAACATTTTTGCACATATGGATCCTTTTCCCTCTTTAATATCTCTTTGGGGTGTAGGACCAGTAGAGACACTGCTGGATCAAAGAGTATACACAGTTTTATAGTCCTTTGAGCATAGTTTGGATTAAGAGTATAATTCAATTGGTATAATTGGATTATACTTTTAATTATCAGAAAGAGCACCTATAGCTATGACATCCAGAGCCCATTAAAATGAGGATAAGGGAGGGCCAGGCACTGTACTAAGTACTTTACAATTATTATCTATCCCATTTATTCTTCTATCTATCCCACATATTCTTCACACCCTGAGAACTAACTGCCATTTAGTATCCTCAATTGGATGCTAAAGGATACTAAAGCAGAGACTAAGTGGCTTGTTGGCCAAATTTTAAGCCTTCCTGACTCCAGGCCCAGTATGCAGTTCACTACATCATTTTCCCAGAAATTTGTTTATTAGGTTAACAAAGATCATAGGAGATAGGATATGTGTGGTGAGGATCACTGCATCTCTCCCTTTTAATTAATCAATCAGAAACTTTTCTTAGGAGAGGCAAAAAGAAATTTATCACTTTCTCACTCAGTATACCCAGTATCAATCAAAGTAGTGCCAGCCAGGTAGTGCAAAGGTTTTCAGCAAGTTTATATAGACCCTAAAGCAGAGTCCTCACCCACTCCCTGGCTCTTCTCACATTGGCTGGACTTCAGAGCTTACCCAGAAACTTTCCCCAGCAACAGAAGAGTGAGAAACAAAGATGTATGCTCAACAGGGAGGGAGATTTGTAGTCTTGCCCTTCTCCTCACCCCAAGTCATAAGGGAAGATGTGGTGTAAGAATGTGAATGTATTGAGGAGACTTCAACAGTGGAAAGCTAGGGGCAAAGACTAAAAGATTCTTTTCAAATCTCAATCACAAAATCTCTACCAGACCTTGACCCTAAGGGGCTGGCATTCTTACATTCTTTCGGGGGGAGGGCGGAGGGGGGAGATAATTTTCACTCTGACTCCCCCCACCAATATTTCAGCCTTCCAATTCAAGTCCCCTTGAAATTGAAGAAATTGAAGATCAATTTAACTTTCACAATTGTGGAAACCAAATAAATTCCCATCTATTTCTCACAGACATAACACAAGATTAGAAAGAAGAGTCAGTTTTGCACAATGCCCAGTCCTTGGCACAAAACTTTGGACAATGTGGTGAAGGAGAAGCAAAAAGAATAAGGGTGAAGAGGTTTGAAGTAGCACACAGTGCTTTGGAGTGTGCTTCCAAAATTATCTCAAAATGAAATCTCAAAGATCATTTTCCAAAGAACCCTTTAGCTGCTGCTTGAAACCTATTTCTCAATCAGGCCAGTTCCAATGGTCTTGTGATGAAGGGAGCCATCTACACCCAGAGGGAGGACTGTGGGAATTGAATGTAGATCACAACATAGTCTTTTCACTCTTTCTATTATTTGCTTGCATTTTGTTTTCTTTTTCATTGTTTTCCTTTTTGATCTGATTTTTCTTGTGCAGCATGATATTTGTGGAAAGATGTATAGAAGAATTGCATATGTTTAATATATATTGGATTACTTGCTATCTATGGAGGGAAAGGAGGGAAGAAATTTAGAGCACAAGATTTTGCAAGGATGAATGTTGAAAATTATTCATGTATATACTTTGAAAATAAAAAGTTTTAATTAAAAAAAAAAGAAAACCTTCATTCCTTTACTTAATATATACTTCTTCAGAGGATGGAAAAAATAAAAATAAAGAGTAGGTTAGCATGGCCCAGAAGACAAAGTATGAATCTTCCTCTGCTTGGAGGTTGTCAGTAGAACAATAAAGCACAGAGTCAATCAAGTATTGCTTACTACTCCTTGACTGTGCAGTGATGAGATAAAAATGCTAACTTTTATCTCCCTCATGGACTCTAGGAACCAAGATTCTTCCTCTGAAATCTAACAGGCAGCCATACTTCTACCTCCTCCCCAATTCTCAAGGTCCACAGCTCCATCCCCAATGAATTTCGTTGGAACTCAATATTAAATGAAATCAATAACAGTCAGGTAGAGTTGTCCTGTATATCTCCCTGGCCCCCCAGTCTTATTGTCTTGGATTCCTCCCATAACTCCTCCCCATCATAGCTGACAGGAATCACCCTAAAAGTATGAGTGCTCAATAAATGGCTATCAATAATTGGTTTGTATATTCATTATTCACACTAACTGGGATCTAATTATAACAATAGCTACCATTTACATACTGGTCTAAGGCTTGCAAAACATTGTACTTACTATCTTATTTAATTTTTCTAGTGACCCTGTGAAGTGTCAGTCATCTTTATTTCTAACTTAAATCCACCATGCTGTTATTTAGACAACTTCTGTTTGTTCCTAATGGAGGTTAGAGAGAATAGCTGGTGCTCACACTCTGAATAACTATTATTGAATTATCCCAATTGCCTCTTTTCCAGTCACAACAACTTTTATTTTTTTCCTTCACTCCTCCAACTTTTGCTACTGTACAATATTTTCTTCATTCAGTACTTCATGAAATATTCTTAATGTCCTTTGATTATTTTCTGAGACTGGATCCTGTTTTCTCTCCAACTAGTCTGTAAGCTCTTCCTGTAAAACAGGAAGTATGGGTTTTCTCTTGCCTTACTCTACCATGCCAAAGCCAAGGCTGGGCATTTAATGGACACTGAATGTATATGTTTGGGAAAGGAATCCCTGGCTTTCTTCTGACTTATATCCCTAATTCTTTCTGTCTCTTTTTGATGGTTGTGCTTTAAAGTAGAAAAAAAATTAAATTCTGAAAATTTTTAAAATATGAGCAAATCCAAATAGGGCTGACTGTTATGAGAAAGTTCCCTAAAAGTTCCTCTATTTGAAATTCTTACATCTGCTTCCCAGAAATATCCTTCACATTTTTTTTAATCTGAAACATGGGAACATGACCAAAAAGAGCTCCCAAGCCTTGAGTCAAAGGAAAATCTCTGCTCTCAAGAGATTCCAGTGGTCAGGAGCACCAGGTGCAGTTTTCTCACACTCGGATAGGCAAAGAAGAAAAATCATTATTTTTCATTTTAAATAAATCAATGAGCTAAACTAGGATTAGGCTAAGGTTCCACTAGGGTATTACCTGGCAAAGGAAGATCAAGCTTTCTATTTAAGATATGGATATATCCTTTCCATTTAGAATGATTGTGAAAATGATGGGAAAGGCCATGGGATTCTTACAAGTTGTATTACTTTCAGCCAGGTAGAGACAGCTAACTCTAAGGCAGATATAGGGTAAATGGGGACAATATAAATGACTTATGTAATTCCTTTAACATAGGAGTATAGGCAGATTAGAACAATTGTTCTGGCAGCACAGGACAATGCCCCATCCCAGTGGCTTCCAACCTTTCCAAGTGTGAGGCTCCTTTTTTTAAACATAACACCCTCACATAGTAGTAATTTTATTATCAGTATCCATCGATTATGAAAATATATAATGACAAAAGCTACTATGAATTCAGTAAGATTTTAAAATGAATTTATATTTTATTAATTATAACAGAATCTACATATTTTAAAAATGTAAATGTATATACATGACATTTATTTAAAATTATGAAGATATGCTTATTATTCCTGGACCCCATGTAATAACTCTTTGGCAGTTCTAGACTTTAAGTTAGGAAGCCCTGCTTTATCTTAAAGGATTGGAGCTATCATGTTGGAATTAGAGGGATTGTATGAGAGCTTTGTAAGACCCCTAGTCACAGAAGATAGAATGGTACCTGTTCTACTCAATGGGAAGATCAGACTTGTAGCCTTCAAATCCTCCTAACTATTCCAGCATTTCCCAGTAATCCTAGAAACATCCCCAGAGATAGTAACCTGGGAATTAAGGAGGGAAAGCCCCAGTTTCCTGAGGAAGTTGATTTCATGGCTAATTAACTCTGAAAAATCAGATGTGAAAAATCATACTGCCTAGTTTATTTTTTTTTAAGGTAAAGAAACAGCACTCTACAGTTTGCTGGGACATTACCCAGAGGCATGTTTTTATATCTGAAATAACAACAAGGTAGGCGTCTCCCTGGGTTTTCTCTGCTGTGTAAGTGCAGTAAATTTAAATCATTTTCCCAAGAGAAAGAGAAAGTGGAGAGAGGAATAAACCCTGACCTCTCTCTATTCTAGAGTGAACCTGCAGCTATCACATTCCTTGCTTTATATATTTACACATGGGCTTTTCTGTGTTTTGGGGTTTTTTCTGGTCTCCAACATGGCATTAACTGGATCTCAACAGTAGCTCCAAGAGGGTAGGAAACATATTATTTAATCAGTAACAGCACTCCCCAAAGGTCAGCAAGTGTCTCCTACAAGAAGGCCAAAATCTTTACTATTATATTGATGTTCCATCTGTTTCCATAGCAGGACTTGGTATAAAAAGCTCTCTCTTCACTAATCCTGATTGATTGATCTTGTCCTGATCTTATTGAACAGGAATGAGATCATGAGACCTTTCTGGAGGGTCCAAAGAAAAAGTTAAATTCCCCATTAGTCTATAAGGATCTCTGACCATGGCCAATAATTCCCTTGCAAAGTGTATGGAGGAGAGATATAAAAGTGAATTCCACATTTGCCTTTTGAGATCATGCTTATTATTCCTGCGTCCCCATGTAATAACTCTTTGGCAGTTCTAGACTTTAAGTTAGGAAGCCCTGCTTTATCTTAAAGGACTGGAGCTATCATGTTGGAATTAGAGGGATTGTATGAGAGCTTTGTAAGACCCCTAGTCACAGCAGATAGAATGGTACCTGTCCTACTCAGTGGGAAGATCAGACTTGTAGCCTTCAAATCCTCCTAACTATTCCAGCGCCTCCTAGTAATCTTAGCGACATCCCCAGAGATAATAACCTGAGAATTAAGGAGGGAAAGCCCCAGTTTCTGTGTCTTCTAATTCCATCCCCATCATCCCAAATGTACCATTTCCCTTTCCACTCCCCCTCCCCACTCTAAGATCTGCTATCATCACTGAGATGAAATAATCCATCTAGGTGATGCAATGGACTGATGCTGGACTCGTATTTAGAAAAATCTTAGTTCAAATATGGCTTCAAACATTTATAAGCTATATAAACCTGGGCAAATAAATCATTTAATCTCTTTGTCTAAGGAGCTTCATCTGCAAATATGTCTGAGTTGTCATTTGAATTCAGGTCTTCCTGACTTCAGGGCCTGTGCTCTATCCACTATGCCATCTAGCTACTCCCTGAAGATCTGCCTTGATGGGGTCTGGAGAATTTCAGCTGCTTCTTTTATCCTCTGACAATCTGACTTTCATTTCTCAAATTGTATTTCAATCCTTGTCTTCTCCTCTGCATTTCCATCTGCCTGCTGCACATTTTTACCAGGATTCCCTCATCTCAAACTTATCCCCAAAGTGGAGCTCATCTTTTATGAGTCAACAAGTATTTACAAAGTCTTTACTACATATAAGAAAAGCACTAAAGTGCCTATAAGGAATATAAACAAAAGCAGAAACACAGACCCTATCCCAAAAGAGCTCCCATTCTAATTTTCCTACAAACAAACAAACAATAAAAATAAATGCATCCTTTCATCATAAAGTTTCTGGGCTTATTTGTTTTCATGTCACCAAATTCTTTGTTACTAAGCTTTTAAAAATTCCAAGTCATCTTTGACTTATCCCTTCCTCATCATTTATACATAATTAATTACCACAATCTATCAATTCTATCTCCATGGCTTTCAACTGTGGATAGGAAGGTGTTTTCCCTCTTCCCAGCTCACTCTCCTCTCAGTAAGACTTCTGTTCAAGTGCTACCCAAAACATGATATCCTCACAACTTAATATCCCAAAGTCTCAGACAACTCTTTAAGACTTAAGTTACAAATCAACATTGGAGGATGACGTTCTCTCATTGTAACAAACCAAAGTAACAGCCGTAGTCCAAAAGAAGTCAAAATCTTGTCTCTCCTTTCTGATTCCCACTACGATGCTCTCTAGTTCCCCATGTTCTTTTATCATTTCAACTAGATTATTTTAACATCCTCTAAGATGGTGTTCCTTTTTCCAATCCATCCTTCATATCCAATGCTTGAGTAATCTTTCTAAGGTGTCATTCTGATTAGGTTAAAATTTCTACTGAGAATGGTTCTCCAGTGCCTACTGAATCAAGTATAAAATACAGATTGCTCCCATTTCATTGTCTCTTTTGAACTCTCTAATTTTGCTCATTTTGCACCTTAACAACTGAAAGGGATTTCTCCCAGAGGTATTTTGATAAATGTTTAATAATAACTGGTTCTCCAAGGGAAAAATAAACATGATATACTTTTAAATTTAATTTATATTAGCATTTTCTTTATTACTTTCTTAAATCTAGAGTTGAGTGTAGACAACCAAGAGAACAATAAATCAAGTCCGGATTTGTAGTATTTGCTACAGTCTTCAAGGTATAAATGCTCAAAATTTAACATGTAGATAAATTTAAGTGAAAATCTAGCATTTGGGAATGCTAAGTATTTAGGAGCTGGCTTCAATACACCCCTCTCAATCTTCTCTCAAAATTCTTGTCCCCTTCAAGGCCCAAATATAATAGTTGGATAAATGGTCTGTGAATTGGCTCAAAAGTCCCAAAATCTTGTGCTGATTCCACTTTCTATATGGTACACATATACATCGTGTCTTAAATTATGATTTTATAGGTATGTGATTGCTAGGAACTGATCTTCCTTAGTTCTTTCCTTTCAGAGATTCCTATTCAGATATATGGCAAGCACCTGTCACTTGCTTTCATCTCCTCTCTTGTCACCTTTCCTCAAAAATAACCTACAAAAGGATATAAATAGCAGTCTTCAATGGAAGAAATGAAAGCTATCAATTGAGTTATAAGGGAAAAAATGCTTTAAGTCATTAGTAACTAGAGAAGTACACATTAAGCAATTCTCAGGTTCTATCTTATACTTATAAGATTGGCAAAGTTTACAAAAAATGAAAATGACAGATTTGAAGGGACTACATGAAATTTGGCATATTAATGTTGGTAGAATTATGAATTGATGAATCTATTCTGGGAAGAGTTTAGAACTAATGCCCCTCCAAAGACTCTAAACTGCATTTGAGTATTACCCACTCTTAAGCCTATATCCTCAATGAGATCAAAGAAAGAGGAAAAGGACTCATATGAACAAGATAAAATTACAGAAACCCTCTTTGTGGTGGCAGAGAGATGATGATGGTCATCATCAATTGGGGAATAGCTGAAGAAATTATCATATATAAATGTAATGGAATATTATTGTGCTTGAAGAAATGATGAAGAGATGGTTTCAGAGAAACCTGGAAATACTTGTATGAACTGAAATACTGATGAGTGCAAACCTAGAGATCAATTTCTACTTTAACAACATTATAAAAGACAAGAAACTAAATGACTTAAGAACCTTGATCTTGATCAATCATAATTCTAGTGGTCTGATGATAAAGTATACTCTTCATCCCTGGTGAAGAGGTGATGGACCCAAGATGTAGAATAAGACACTTTTTTACTTGACCTTTATGAGAATTTGTTTTCCATAACTATACATGTTTTTTATTTTTAAAAGTTAACCTGGAAGATAGTATTATGTTAAATTATGTAATCAAACTAAGATCAGACTTTGTGTCTAAACCCAGCCTTGAAGTACTCAATGAATTTTTATTGGCATGAAGAATGGTGTGATATCCACTGCTTCTCTTTCATAAATATAACCCTTTAGTCATTTTTTAAAATGTTAATTTGTTCAAGCCATTCTCCAATTGATAAATGGTCAAAGGATATGAACAATTTTCAGATAATGAAATTGAAATTATTTCTACTAATATTAAAAGATGCTCCAAATCATTATTGATCAGAGAAATGCAAATTAAGACAACTCTGAGATACCACTGCACACCTGTCAGATTGGCTAAGATGACAGGAAAAGATAATGACAAATGTTGTTATGGGAAAACTGGGACACTGATGCATTGTTGGTGGAGTTGTAAACGAATTCAACTATTCTGGAGAGCAATTTGGAACTATTCTCAAAAAGTTATCAAACTGTGCATACCCTTTGATCCAGCAGTGTTACTACTGGGCCTATATACCAAAGAGATATTAAAGAAGGGGAAAGGACCTGTATGTGCAAAAATATTTGTAGCAGCTCTTTTCATAGTGGCTAGAAATTGGAAATTGAATAGATGCCCATCAACTGGAGAATGGCTGAATAAATTATGGTATGTGGATGTTGTGGAAGATTATTGTTCTGTAAGAAATGACCAGCAGGATGATTTCAGAAAGACCTGGAAAGACTTACATGAACTGATGCTGAATGAAATGAACAGAACCAGGAGATCAATATATACTTCAACAACAATACTATATGAGGATCAATTCTGATGGAAGTGGCCCTCTTCAGCAATGAGAGGATCCAATTCAGTTCCAATTGATCAGTGATGAACAGAACCCAGTGAAAGAACACTGCGAAATGAGTGTGGGCTGTTCATGTTTTTGTTTTTCTTCCCAGGTTATTTTTACCTTTCTAAATCCAATTTTCCTTGTACAACAAGAGAACTGTATAAATATAAACACATATATTGTATTTAAGATATACTTTAACAAGTTTAACACATATGAGACTGCCTGCCATCTAGGGGAAAGGGTGGAAGGAAGGAAAGGAAAAGTTGGAACAGAAGTATTTGCAAGGGTTAGTGTTGAAAAATTATCAATACATATGTTCTGTCAATAAAAAGTTATATTAATAAAATAAAATAAAATGTTGCTTTGTGTACCTATACAACTGCCTAAAATGAAATTAAACTGGAGTCTACCTTGCCTCATTAACTGACATAGGCATAATTAGTAGTCAACATGCGGGCATCTAGCTTAAGACAGAGGATTCTCAGAGACTTGCCTGCTCACCTTTGCAACATGATGTTCTCTTTTTTTTTTTTTTTTTGGAAGTATTTTTAAAGTGCTTTTTTAAATTATTTTTTAATTTATTTATTTTATAATATTATCCCTTGTATTCATTTTTCCAAATTATCTCCTCCCTCCCTCCACTCCCTCCCCCCATGACAGGTAATCCCATACATTTTACAGCAACATGATGTTCTCTTAATAGGCACTTCTTGCTCCAATGAAACTTTAAAAAGTGGGCAACAGAGGGAAGTGGGTCACCTATGTTTAGGGCAGTTAGTCATTCCAGATGATGCTGTATTAACTTATAACCATAAGTATTTCTGATATGGTCATTTCCAATCTTTTCATAATTCAAGCCTGAGCACTTCATTGCTTCATGAAGTTAAAAGACAGATACCATTTACCCCTTTCTTTAAAACCTTCTTTGACCTGTCCCAGTCACTCCTTCTTGGCTGAAGTGTTTGACATTTTAATGAATGACTTAATCAGATCATAGATGGCTTGCACATCACATTTGCAGATGACACAAAGCTAGGAGGGATAGCTAAGATTATGGATGATAAAACCAGAATCCAAGACATCTTTGACAGATTATAGTACTGGGCTAAATCGAATAAGATAAAATTCCATGAAGCTTAAATTTTATATGTGGGTAAAAATACAACAACATCAATTCCAAGTAAAAGTTAAGAAAGGTATCATTTGATAGCAGTTAGCCTGAAAAATATCTGGAAGGTTTAATCGATTCCAAGCTCAATTTGAATTACTTGTGCAAGGTAAGGGGCACAAAAACTAACATAATATCATTCTGAATTAAGGATGACATAGTTTTCAGCAGTTAAGGAAATAATGGGCTTAGCTCCAGACTTCATCTGGAATATTATATTCAATTCTGCGTTTGAGAAGGCTAAATTAAAAAGTGTTCAGAGGAGAACCAATAAGATAGTGAAAGATCTTGAATCCACATTGTTAAGATGAAAACCTATGTGAACTGTTAAAATGGAAGGAACCCCACATCCAGAAGGAGGACCTGGAATGAATCAAAGTTCAATCACAGTTTACAAAGATTATAAATGCTTTTATTGCCTGAGGAGTTTGCAAGCTGGAGCAATGAGACAAGGTTTACATCTGCTCAGAGGGGAGTTGGAAAGCTTATGTAAATCTTTTCAGGCTTTTCTGAAATCAGCCTGTTCATCATTTCTTATAGAACAAAAATATTACATTACATCATTTACATAATGTATTCAACCAGTCCCCAACTGATAGGCATCCACTAAATTTCAAATTCTTTGCCACTACAAAAAAGGCTGCTACAAACATTTTTGAAAATGTAGTCTTTTTTCCCTTTTTAATGATCTCTTTAGTAATATTCCCAGTAGAAATACTGTTGGATCAAAGGTATGCACAATTCTGTAACCCTTTGGGTATAGTTCCAAATTGCTCTCCAGAATGACTGAATCAAGTACAATAGACTATTTTTCTTTTCTTTTTTTTTATCTTTTTCTTTCTTCTTTCCTTTCTTCCTTCCTTCCTTTCTTTCTTTTTCTTTTTTTAAGAGGCAACATGGTCAAGTGACTTGCCCAGAGTCACACAGCTAGTAGTAAGAGTTGAATGTCTTCAAGCAAAGGTGAGAAATCCACTTGTTGGTTCTTTTATAATCATCTCATGTGTCTTCTCTTCCCCCAACTCCTGGAAGTCCTTTCATGTAAGGGTTGGACTAGATGACAACTAAGAACCTTTCCAACTCTCAAATTTTGTTTTTTCTTCCAGTCAGATTGTAAAATTCTTTGAGTTCAAAAATTCCACTATCTTAACTGCTGCTTCCCCAGCACTTTTTTGAAGATTGTTTGCATATGGTAGACACAATAAATATTTAAAGTTCAGTCACATGTAATGCTGAGGAAGAAACACAGAATATAGAATCAGAGAAAGCCTGTGTCCAGATCTCAGTTCTGCCCTTTGCTAGTTTTGTGATAGAAATTGTTTCTTCATCACTTAATATGGAACTTACAATAACAACCACTTCAAAACCTTCTACAAATGTGAGTTATTGTTATCATAACACTTTAAAGCAGTTAACTCACAACAATCTGTGAAGTGCATAGTAAAAATATTATTGTCCCCATTTCAGAGATGAGGAAAATGATTCAGGGAAGTTGTTAGTTCATGAGTATAGAGATATTATGACTCAAGAGATGTGATTGGAATCATTGCTTTTCTGCCTCAAAAAATCTGATGCTCTTATTCCAATCAATTTGAGATGGAAAGTGCCATTCACATCAAAAGAGAGAATTATAGAGACTGAATGTGGATCAAAGCATAGTGTTTTCATCCGTTGTTGTTGTTGTTTGCTTGCTTTTTCTTTCTTTCTCATGTTTTTTCCCCTTTTTTTCATCTAATTTTTCTTGCACAGCATGACAAATACAGAAATATGTTTAGAAGAATTGCACGTTTAACCTATATTGGATTGTTTGCTGTCCTGGGGAGAGGAAGGGGGAAGAGAGAGAAAAATTTAGAACACAAGGTTTTGCAAAGGTGAATGTTGAAAACTATCTTTATATGTATTTGGAAAAATAAAATAGTATTTTAAAAGTATTTCATTTTTAGGGGGGAAAAGGAGAGACAAATTTGGAACAAAAGGTTTTCAAGGGTCAATATTGGAAAAAGTACCTGTGCATATGCTTTGCAAATTAATTAATTAATTAATTTGAAAATAATAATCATATTAGCAATACCTACTTATCTGATGGACTTGTTGCCCAAGACACATGATATCATGTGCAAAGTGTTTTTCTTTTTGATTATTATTATTATAAATAACAATCATCAACAGGCATATTATGAAGTAAAGCATTTGGTGGCTCTATGAGCTCCATATAAATATAGACTTTTATTATTTGCTGAATTAAATTGAACTGCTGACCTTGCTTACTGTTGGCTATATCTGCTCTCCCCAGAAGCTAAACCTGAATCATTGGGAGACAGTTATATCAGGCATTCTTTAGCAAGCAGGCATCTGATTTCCACTGTACCCACACACTATTGCTCAGCCCCCTCTGTCCTCAGAGAAAGGTGAAGGAGGAAGAATCAGGATGTAATGAGAGTGAGTGTGGGGGAGGCCATCAGAGCTGCCCTGGGAATGGGGAAGGCTGGTTTCTAATCAGAGTCCTGTCTCTAGACAGCTGGGCAAGTTGTCCCTTGATTCTCCAAAACTGTTTCCTCATTTGTAAAATGAGGAATTGACATCCATTGAGTTCCGAGTTAGACCAGAGTCCAAATGTAGCCTCAGAGATTTACTAGCTGTGTGACGCTGGGCAAGATGCTTTAAACCTCTGTTTGCTTCAGCTTCCTCATCTGTGGATAAGAATAACACTTGCCACCCCCTCATCCCCAGGGTTGTTATGAGGAACAAATGTGATATTTGTAAATCTTTTGGAGAAGAGTTGGTACATAGTGTTATATAAATATGAGTATATAAATATGAATGTATAAATATATAAAATTAGTATTATTATTATCAATGAGATATGAATGTACTTTGAAAATGGAAAGTACCAAAATGGAATCAAATTGACGTTCATTAAGGCCTATGAAGTAAGGTAGAAAAAGGCAGCATGTAAAAGTATTGGGAGTGAGATCTGGCCTCAAAGGTAGGAGGACCTGAATTCAAAATCCTGTCAGACGTCATGCTCAGTAATGGAGCTACAAAGACAAAAATGAAAAAAAAAAAAGAAAAAAAAATATATATATACATATATATATATATATACCCTCAAGGAGCTTACCGTCTACAATTTACCTTTACAAACCCTCAAGTTCATAATATAACAAATATAAACATGTTTTATTTACAAAGAAAACACTACAGAAAGGATTTGTACCTGTGCCCAAAGAAAGATCCTTTCCTCTCAAGCCAAAGCTTATAAAGATGTGAATAGCTCTCATGGCTACATGCAGCTCCATTAATAGGCAAGGCCAGGGTTTGCTCCTTCCTATTCCTCACAGCTGCTCCCTTCTGAGCCTTACTGATAGGTGTGAAATGCTCACCACGAGGATGCCCATGTCTGTTCAGCTCTTCTCCTGAATATATCCCTTCTTTTTGGGATGCCAGCTCTTACTCAGCTGAGATCTGTGGAGGGATTGACTTGGAAGCCTCTTCCTGTAAAATTTTGGGACAAGAATGGCTTTTAAGTACTTGATGCCATTAACTTTTTTTTCCCCTGAGGCAATTGGGGTTAAATGACTTGCCCAGGGCCACACAGCTAGCAAGTGTTAAGTGTCTGAGACCAGATTTCAACTCAGGTCCTCCTGATTTGAGGGCTGGGTGTTCTATCCACTGCACCACCTAGCTGCCTCCCATTAACTTTTTACACCAGAGTCCCACAATCTCATTCAATAAAAAGTCTTTTCTGATAGTATGAGAGCTTTCTTAGCT
Organism: Sminthopsis crassicaudata; assembly: GCF_048593235.1. Taxonomy (NCBI): domain Eukaryota; kingdom Metazoa; phylum Chordata; class Mammalia; order Dasyuromorphia; family Dasyuridae; genus Sminthopsis; species Sminthopsis crassicaudata. Next base: position 90,706,258 of record NC_133618.1, read on the forward strand.
CTTCAGCAAAAGATAGATTTATTTAGGGGAATAGATTACAGATAAAATGAAAGGATACAATATATACTGGAAATGGTAAATATGAAATAGAGTGGGAGAGAGAATGGCCATTATGAATTCTTCACATCACCAAACCCCAACTTTTGGTGTCTGCCATCATTTGGTGGTAAACCCCACACCATAGATCATATCAACTGGATCTCAGGAAGTTAAGAACCAAGGGGAAGTCAGGGATAGTGGAGTTAGGGGAAATATTACATGGCATGAGGGAAAGGTAAAGAGAAAGATACCACAAGGCAGAATGCTGTGATGGGCTAATCCAAAGGAAGGTAGCAGCCATGGGAGGGCCCAACAGTAGATTTTATAGGGAAAATTTAACCTCAAGGCATGACTGAGATTTCTGACCAGGCAAAGCAAGGTTTAGATTAAGTAAGACTTTTTCAGAGGGTAGGTCTTAGGAGTTTGATATAACTTGTATTTCAGACTGGACCACTTCCCCAAAGGGTGGGACTATGGATCTCTATCAGAACCTTTTGCTTGGGGCAGCTAGTTGGTGCAGTGGATAGAGTACCAGTATCTGGCCTCAGACACTTAACATTTCCTGGCTGTGTGACCCTGGGCAAGTCGCTTAACCCCAATTGCCTCAGCAAAAAATAAAATTAAAAAAAATTCTTCTGCTTGTCTTAGGTATCAATTATTTAGTTTTTCTTGATCCAAAGCAATATTCAGGATCTCATCATAGTGGCTTCTTTAAGATATCATTGTAACCAAAATGGAGGGGACAGGATAAGTATTGTTTCCAATAAAAAAAATTAGTATGAGCAACAAAGTAAAAAGTCAAATATGTTTTTTATTATTGTTTTTGTTGTTATAACAATGTCTCAGCAAAGAGAACCTGAATTTAAATCCCTTCCCTGGACAATATGGAAGGCAGAGAGACATCACTATCCTGAACATCTTAATTATCTGGATGCATTTCTCTGAGAATGTTTTCTTGTTTTAAAAAAGAAGAGTTTGTACTAAATAATCTAGATCTCTTCCAGCTCAAAATAATATGTTTTTTTGGTTGGTTTTTCTTCTCTCATCCAACCCTTGCCCACCTGATTCTCTATTAGATCTTTGTATCTGAGGCTCCTAATCATCTTGGGCCCCAGATTATCTTGGATTTTCTTTCCCTTAGTAAAATTGAGAGTTAGGCTGAGCATCTGTGTGATTTCCTAGGACAGAAATTAGAGAACTGCACTTCTGCCTATGCTTGGAGGGGCTCCAGACCTGAGTTTGGCATCCTGCCCATCAGATCAGAGCTATGGGAGCTGCAGGAGATAATGGTTGCATTCCTCATGTTTTCACTTAAGTTAAGCCCGGGGCACCCCAAAAAACCCCACAAAGTGTCTGCTAAACCTTCATTAAGGACTTTCTAAGCATGAATATTTTACACCTCTGCAGTAAAGTCGGGTTGTAAAGAGAGGAAAAGAGGGGAAACACTATCTATACTACAGAGCTGTGCCACAGGGGAGAGAGAGAGAGAATTAAAAGTTCCTCCTGCTTCCCCCCCCCCTACCTGGACCAAACCTGGAAATGAGGACCCTGATCCAAAAATGTCCCACTTTGGTAATAAAATGTCTATGCCAATCTGCAGCAATGCCCCCCTCAGCTCTCTGGTTTCCTGTTTTACTCCCTTGACTCCAAGATTCTCCAGTATTTGAAGAATGATGCCATCATGTCTCAGTCTTGTTGCCTCTATATGGTGCCATTGATTTCTTTTAGACTCGCTTTTCTCCCTTGTTGCTTTCTTTCCCTTCTCTCGAGTTGTGTCTTCAGTATTCCTGACCTGTTCTCTGCTTGCCCAGATTTTCTGTTCCTCCTGGGCAGTTCTCCCCGGATCCACCTTCCATCAAAGCCTGTTCTCAGGAAACAATCAGGCAGACAGGTCAAGCCTAGTGATACAGTCAGCCCAGCTGCATCGTGTGCATTTTAACTAAGTACAAAGCCCAGGTTTGGGCCTTAAAGTAGTGGCGCAGTTTTAGCTTCCTAGAGATGGGGTGTAATTAAGCTTCCAATCAATCTGGGGTTATTTTTCAGTGTTGCTGTGTATGTGAAGGGAGAAGTGAGTTAAGGGCAAGTAGGTATTTGGATAGCCCTTACCTTATCAAACTCCCAGGCTTAGAACCTTCATATCAACTACTGGTTATACAAAAGACTATTTTAGTGAATAACCCCTTTATCCAAACAAAAGAGTTCTACAGCTGGGCATGAGATAATATCTCCACTAAAACTGAATAGAAGGATTCAATCTCATTCAAGGAGATTCATTTTAGCAGTCCTTAGGAATGCAAAGCTGAAACATTTAGGGGAGACAATTTCCTCTACATACCTTTTACTGTTTTTCTCTTTATCAATTGTTCCCAAAAAGCACAAATGGTCTTTTTCCCAGAATCTCTGGAACCCAACTCCAGGATTTGTGCAATTACTCATTACCATGTCCAGTGTTGCATCTGCTTATATGATGTCATACCTCCTCTGCCCATGCAACTGCCAGCAAAATTTTCCAGGCTTGGTTAAAAATCTGGCTAAAGGGTAAAAATGGTATTTTGGGGAACCACTTCTTTCATATCTCTGATAAAGCTGGTCCTATAGTTAAATCCTAGTTCTGGAATCTCTTAGTTTCATATACAACCCAGAGAAAGATTTAGTCTTTCTGGTTGTGTCCTTTTCTAGAGATCAGGGTTTGAATACAGTGTTCACTACTTATTTCCTGAGTGATTTCAGGTCCTCATGAGTCCATGTTCAATGCTTTATTCACTATGTAAATTGGTGGTTTAGCAGACAGAGTCCTGGGTCTGGAGTCAAAAAGATTACTCTTCCTGAGTTCAAATCTGGCCTCAAAAACTCACTAGTTGTAAGATCCTGTGTAAATCACTGGACTCTGTTTGCCTCAGTTTCCTATCTGGAAAAGAAAATGGCAAACCACTCCAGTGTCTTTGCCAAGAAAATCCCTAAAAGGGATCATGAAGATTCAGACACAAGTGAAAAGAATAAACAAATTGAATAAAAGAATGAACTCTCATGAGATAATGTCTGCTCTAACTTGTCTACTTTGTAGAGTTAATTTTCTCACAAAGAAGATACAAGCTATTATTCAGCCAGTAAATAAAACATTCATTAAATGCCTACTATGTGCCAAAAACTGTGCTAACTGCTAAGAATACAAGAAAAGCAAAAGATAGTCCCTGTCCTCAAGGAGCTCACAATCTAATGGAGAAGACAAGCAAACAAACATGTACAGATAAGTTACATACAGGAAAAATAAGAAATAAGTTACAGAGAGGAGGTTCTAGAATTACGAGGGATTAGGAAAATCTTCCTATGGGAGTTGGGATTTTTGGAAAAAAGTCGGGGAAAACAGAAGGTAGGAATTTGGAAGGAGGGCATTCCAGATATAAGGATTAGTAGTGAAAATTCCTGAGTTGGGAAATAGAGTGTCTTGTCAGAGAAACAGCAAGGAGACTGCAGTCACTGGATGATCAAGTATATAGTGATAGGGGTGTGAAACTGTGTTCCCTTTAATCTGTAAAATTATCACTATGAAAATGTGTCCCCTTTTGATCTGTAAAAGAAGGGAGATTCCTGGTCTCCCAGGCTCCATAGGGTCTATGAGAGAACATATTTCTCAGGCTGGACTTTTTTAAGGCAAATTACCCCCCTAAATTAATAGCCGGATCTCCATTCAAATTCTGTTGAGACATCTGGGCCTGATATTGAGTGACTGAAACTCCAAGATGAGTATCTATGCCTGAGTGGGCACTGGCTTTCTTTTCAATCTGAAACCTGAACCTCAGATTTCTATAAAGGATATTTCTAAACTCCTGATCTTTGCAGAAGTCTGGAGTAGGGCATAGTTGCCTGTCAGGACTCCCGTCCGCTAGGAAGACATTCTCTTCTCAGAGAAAAACTTTTTGTTATTTCTCTGCCACTGAGGAAGTCAGTCTCCCAGCAAAGCTGACTTCTCATCCTACCATAAACATCCCTTTTTGCCATTTAAACTTTTCAGGTTCATGAATTCTTTCACAAAGGACCTGTGCCAACCAGAAGGAGATTCCCACAACTCTCTAAATTGCCATTAACCTCATCATATAGCATAAGGGATAACAAGACTGGAAGCAGGTAGGAATGGAGTCCAGGTTATAGAGTTTTAAAAACTAAATAATATTTTCTATTTTATTGTTAGAATACACGGGAGCCACCTGACAGTGGCTGCTGGAGATGCAATCCAGAATGGATCTCCTCTTGTGAGAGGATGATACAAGGAGACTGAGAGGTCCTTGCATTGTCTGGCCTCTCTCCTCTTTCCTCTGCCTCCAATTTATCTCGTTCCCAGGCCACAACACCTGTGTCAGCAAGGGCTGCCCTTCAACCTCTTCCAATGTTATGATCCACAGCTGTGGAGGCTCTGGAGGAATTGAGCTGTCCCTTAACATTTTATCCTCTAGAGGTTATCAAAGGGGTTTACTGAGTAAAGATAGGAAGGAAGAGTAATCTAGTCAGAACCGTAATTTAGAAAGATCACTTTGTCAGCTGAAGGGAAGATGGGATTCCGTGGGCAGAAGCTTGAGGTAGAGAGACCAATCAGCAGGCTACTGCAATAGTCCACCTGTGAAATGATGAGAATCTGCCCCAGGGTGGCAATAATATCAAAAGATATGGGAGCGGGGAAGTTATACAAGGGATATTATAAAGGCAAAATCAATAGGACTTGGCAATGATTTGTTGTAATGAGTGAGAAAAAGTCACATCAATTAATACAACATAAAGCAATACTCAAACTTTTTTGGTCTCGGGAGAATTTATACTCTTAAAAATTACTAAGAAGTCATGGAAAACTTTTGTTTATGTCCCTATTGCTATTTACCATGTTAGAAATTTTAAAAATCTTAGTATTATTTAGAAAAATAGTTTTGATTTCACACACTCTCTTTTAAAAAGGTCTTAGGAACTTCCAGAAGTACTCAGATCATATTTTGAAAATGTTTGGTATGAAGGGAGAAGAGTAGAGGACCTATGACAGAACTCTGAAGGATATCAATATGTTAGCAGGTATAAGTTGGATGAAGATCCAGCAAACATTGAGAAGGAATCATAGGAAAATGATTTGTTATCAGTAAATGTTTGATTTGTATACCTACTTTATATAACTGGGGTTGCATAAAAACTTCTTGGATCAAAAGAGGTCACAAGTGGAAAATGTTTAAAAATCCCTGCTTTAGGTTCACTATCCCAGCCACCACTCACACTAGCAGATCAGTTCCTGAGTATCTTACTACTTTTTTCCCTCAAGGTTCTAGGAGTAATTCCAAGAGGTGATGGGTTTTCTCTAGGTCTATGCTTTATTAGCCCTAATTGGTATACTTCTTCCATTGAATATTAGTTGATAACAACTAGTCAGACAATTAGTTTTTAGCAATAGGTATTTACTAAAGTGGTTTATAATAGGAATGGTGGGTATGAAACCAAGGGGGCACACATTCCCACAAGTACATATATATCCAAAAGAAAGTGGATCCAAGCCCAGAGGGCACATGTGGCAAAGAGCTCTCAACTCCTGATTGCTTCAAGTTCTCATTCCTTTGTGAAGTTCTCATGAAATTCTCCATGTGTATTGTCCAGCTTCCAACTGGGCTCTTTGTGGAGTTCTGAAACCACCTTCTTTCAATGTGATTCATTTATCCTTGATTCCTGATGTACTTGATGCTAATCACGTTCTGAGAACATTGCTAGGATACCCATAGGAAGTACAAAAATCTCCTGATCTTCCAAAATTCACAAGGTCAAACCTCTGGACTAACCCAACACTTAAATATGTGATATTTTGGCCTTGACTCCATTCAATCCAATCTCCTGATAGTTTAGATTTTAAACTGGAATAAAGTGAAACATTTAAAAGCTACTGAACAATTAACAAAAGGAGATTACCTTAACTATTAAAGGATAGGTAGACATGGAAGAACCTTAGAGTTGATTCAACTTAACAAAGCTCCCTTACTCTTGCCCATTATGATTCAAGTACCTGAACAGAGATGAGTGAATTATCTGAGCATGCTTGGAGCTCCTTGTGGCTATTTTGTACTCTGGGGGCCAGGAAATGATTTCATCAGCCTGGGAGGATTTAGTCCTCTGAGTCAAACAATTCTTAAGGATGGTCTCAATACCTTTCATGGAAAAATTATTCTAGCTTACATTGGGGCAGGAGTTAAGATTTTGCTCCTATGACACATGGATTCCTAACAGCCTTGCTATTTTATATAATGCCCAAAGGGTACTGCCCTACACTGCCCAGTTGTTATAAAGATCAAATGAAATGATATTTGTAGAAGTATATAGTAAGTTGTATTTAAATACTTGTTCCCTTCATTTGAACTAAACAACTCTATGACACAGCTTTTACAGATGTTATTATCCCCAGTTTTGAGATGGGAAATCTGAGAGAGGCTTAGAGAGATTAAATGGCTTCCCTATTATCATAGTTAACAAATGCCAGAGGCAGGATTTGAACCTAGGTCTTTATAATTCTTAATTCAGCACTATCCACTGCATCATGCTGCCCTTTTATTCACTTGAAAACCATCAGCAAGATATATCTTAGTCTTCCTGTTTTTCCAACAAATAGCATCTTTTCATTTTCCTACATAGCTATTATTTCCTGGTCCCTAAATCATTTCATCCTCCAAGTGATTGAAAAGCCTGTGGAATCAATTCATTCCAAAGGAGCTGAATGCCCAGACAAAAATCTAAAATCAAGGTATTTTGGGAGACATTTGGTCGAGACACTGCAGGAAGTGCCCATTAATTCATAAGCAGAAATCAGTGAGGGGAGAGCCAGGAGAAACATTTGTTTTCCTTTTTGCTGTTGCTTTGTGATTACTTCTTAGGGCAGAGCTCCCAGGAAGTCATGGCAAGCTGTTCATTGCCACTCATTTAAGGGAAGCAGAAGGGAGGGAATGTCTTGAGTGAAGACATTCCTGGGTGTAAAAATAGTAACAAACCCTGTCTGTTCAAGGGTTGAACTCTTCTTCCTGATCTCTGTATTCACTGACCTGATCTTCATTTGCCCCCAAACTCTATTTGATCCTGGTAATGATTTTCATTCAAAAATTCCACTCTAACATTGGACTTGGAGTCAATTTGAAACCCACTTCTGACACTTACTACTGACTCTGCACAAATCACCTAATAGCTTTGGTCCTTGCTTTCCTTTTATGACAGATGAGAGGTTTGGACTGGATATCCATTAGGTAGTCCCAATCCCTAAATCTGTGATGTATTCCATGGAACAGCATTTCCCCTCTCCAAGCTTAGCATCCCAAATTTCCAGAGAGTCATTTTGTCTGACTGCTCTGATCCTACTGGCCACAGTTTGAGTGGGAACCTTTCAGTCCTCAACTTCCCCAGCACAAGAAGCTTCTGTATGTGTCCTATTTTCCTAAAACAGGCCAAAAAGTTGGCACAGAGGCAAAATGATGACAGTAGTGGTAACAGATTTTTACTACCTGTATATATATTGTGAATATTTATTCTGAGAAAAAACAATACTTCTGACAGCTTTAGCTACCCATTCACTTGGCAAGCTTGTACTGTATACCTTTTATGTGCAATATTCACCTTGCCAGGGTACCAAGTATCACCATGGTATCATTGTGGTGGAATGGAAAGAGGGATCCACTTAAGTTTGAATTATTTCTCTACCATCATAAACTGTGTGAGCTCAGGTAATTAGCTTCATCTTTTGGGACCTCTGCAAAATAAAGGATTTGGATTAATTTATAGGATGCCTTCCATTCTCAGTTCTAAGTGGATAATCTTATATCTTTGTAGAGATGGCAGAAAGCCCACTCAATCAATTCTACTGCTTATGATTTGACTAGTATTATGACATTCCTTTGGTCACTAATCTTCATAAGATCAAATGAAATAACATAAGAAATCCAAAAATCTAGCTATAATTATGACAATTATAATTATTATGATTTTTTTTCTCTTCAAGAAAATCAATCTATCAAGATAGGCGATGATATCTTAGGTTATTAGTTATCATTTAAAACCTTAGCAGAGATCAATTAAATGCATATGAAGAGGGGCAGCTAGATAATGCAGTGGATAAAGCACCGCCCCCAGTCAGGAGGAGCTGAGTTCAAATTTGGTTTGGCTATTTTAGGGTATCTTAAGCTAGCTTAGATCTTGGCATCCCGGTAATTGGAGGTAATTACAATCCTGATAATTGGGCTTAGAGAACTTAGAATCAGTCTTGGAAACCTTGGCTTTGGACTTGATGACCCTTTTTTTATTTTATTTTTTTTATTTTTTATTTTTGTCTGAGGCTGGGGTTAAGTGACTTGCCCAGGGTCACACAGCTAGGAAGTATTAAGTGTCTGAGATCAGATTTGAACTGGGGTCCTCCTGAAGTCAAGACTGGTGCTCTATCTACTGCGCCACCTAGCTGCCCCCATGGACTTGATGACCTTGATGACAAACTTGATGATTTTGAAGTCAGTAGGATTAGTGGTAACTATAATGGGTTCTGACAATTTTAGAGTCAGGCTTGGTGGTCTTGGGGCCTGGATGTTTGACAACAGACTTAGGGCTCAAGAAAGGCTTTAGGCCAGAGGGTTTGGTGATCTTAGGCTTCAGGACCTTGAACTTGCAAACCTTGGTCCTAAAGGCCTTGAGGATTTTTTCTCAAATACAGATGGCTTTGCAATGATTGGCTTACATTTTCAGGCCCGCCTAGTTATATTTCTTAGCAAAGTAACTGGGATAAAGGCCTTTTAGACCCTTGTATCTTTGTGACCTCAATTTCTGGTTGTCTTTTTTTTATGTCATTTGCAGTACTGGTTATTGACTGCACAGTTCTTAGTTGTGGCCATATTTCCTGTGCTGTCTATACTTCCAGGAATTTCCTGGACCAGAAGAAACCCCTTCTGGAAACTATGTAATCTGGAATTTTCTAAAATGTGTTTCAAGGAACCTTAGTTTTCTGCACAATGTGAATAAGAGTTCTCGGAAGAAATGGTAGGGCTAGGGGTATTTTCCCCTTTAAAACATTAAATACAACATTATGTACTTTAATGGGCGTGTGATCTCATCTATAAAGGCATTCTTTCTAAAGGTACAGATCATAACATATCCATGTCTGCCAATCCCCAAGGGCAGAGGAGAAGATCCATTCATCAATCTGGGGGTGGAAAGGTCTGGGGCGGGGAGTCTTCTTCTTGATCCCTCAATATTAGGTCAATGTCATTATAACATATAGCTTATTATTTGCTCTAAATTAATGAAAGACTTACTTCCTTTTTCCAATCATCTTTTTAATGATACTTTTATATTCTATTCTCTATACAATTCTTTATCATTATCATTATTATCAATTATATTATATATTGATTAAATGAGGGAGGGAATATGAAAATCCCAAGATAATAGAATCTGAGTCAAAAAAGGTCCATTTTTATACCAAAATTTCCCAGTACCCTTGGTATTTTACACACATAAAATACACATATCTAAGCTCACAATCATTCTAGGGACAAATCAGATTGAAAAATGCTCCTTTAGACAATGGAAGGACCCTAATGGGGCCAATTTCAGGCACTATAGTGAGCTGGTAGAGACTTGAAAATGGGGGATGGGGAGAGGAAGGTGCCAGTCAGTACATTGCAGGTATGTAGAACAGGCTGGGCACGTGTTTCTTTCCCACGTGCCCTCTGGCTACATGCCAAATTGTTCTTTGAATTGCTTGCAGGCCTTGGTGGTCAATGGAGAGCCAGCCTTTGGCAGCACTACTAGACCTGTGGGAAGGTGGAGTCAAAAACATCCCTGTGTCTTCCTTTTCAAGCTCTAATTAAAAAATAAATGTTTCATAGCTTTCATCCCCCTCAGAGGCACTTATGTTAAATGATGAACCAATTAACCCATTGGTGCACATTTAATGCCAGAAAAAAAAGAAAAGGCTTTTCATTTCCCCTTCCTTCCTACCCATACTGATCCTGGACATCTCTCTAAGCAGGGCCATGCAGTCCCATGGATCTCAGGACCCCAATTACTGTCACCCCCTATTGGCTGAGGAGGATATTAAGCTAGAAAAAAAAACAAAAGCCTGTCTGGCCCTAACAGCTTGCTGGGACTCTGAACCCTAGCAGTGATGAGCGGAAGGGGGAGGGAGGAAGCAGTGCACAGTCTGCTGAGAATGAGTCCATGAAATGACTTGGAAGTTCCTTCCCACTTTAAGATTTTCAGAGTGGGGAGCATCCCCCTGGGCAGGCTAGCAACAATCGGGAGCCTTCCAAATGGATGCTTTGTATTGACAACATAAAAGCCCTGACTAAATAAGAGGATCTCCCTGGAAAACAATTCAGTGAAAACTTCTGTTTCAAAGTCTGCCTGGAAAATGATGAGTAACATCCTGGAGCAGCCAGAGACAAAGACAGGAGAAGGATCATACATCCTCACATCACACAATCCTTAGATTGTGAACTCTGTAAGGATAGGGACTCTCTTGTGTTTCTTTTTGTATGTCCATTGCTTAGCACGGTGCCTGGCACATAATAGGTGCTTAATCAATATTTTTGACTGGTCGATTGACACATTGGCAGCTAGAAGGGAACTTAAAAGACCCCCTTCAGTCCAACCCATTAATTTTAAAATATGAGGGAAACTGAGGCACTGAGAACTTCACTGACTTGCCCAAGGGAATAATTGCAGAGCTGGAATTTGAATTTGTGTCTTCTGAATCCAAACCTAATTCTACTGCCAACTATACCATGGCCCCTATCTCTTCCTGAACCTCCTAGCACAAGAGAAAAAGGATCATGTAGATAAAAATCCCTTTTTTTGCCCAGGTTTCTATTATGGTCAAAGATTTGGGGATTATCATAGAGGTACAGTTCACTCCTAAGTTTATTTGTTTGAAGTAAAATGGTATAGGAAAAGTACTCCACCAGGAGACAAATCACTTAGAATCAAATAGTGACACTGATATTTCATTTGAAAATAAATTTAAGGGGCAGCTAGGTGGCGCAGTGGATAGAGCACCAGCCCTGAATTTAGGAGGACCCAAGTTCAAATCAGATCTCAGACACTTAACACTTCCTAGCTGTGTGATCCTGGGCAAATCACTTAACCCCAGCCTCAGGAAAAAAAAATTAATTTTAAAAAGGCAATATCTCTATTTGAATATGCAATAAAACTTAATTTTTGAAAAACAGAAGACCAGCCTATACTTATCCCTTGATATAAACAGAATAGTGATGTGAATGCCACAAAGAACAACCCAATGCCTCCAACCCCAAATCTTCCCATTTGGGAATTAGTTATCTCCCTCTTGTATTCCTCATTTGATTTTGTTAATCAGGACACCCTCCTTGACAGAAACAAACACCTTTGAGGATTACCTAATCTCTCTCTTTTGATTCCTCATTTGATACTGCCACATTTACAATTAGTTCAAATCAAATTGATTACTAGGCAATAGACCTGGATATATTGGGATCATCCAGGTAGGGATTGGCCAGGATTAAACAACTTCAAGGTGCATAGTAGTGATGGGGGCAGTAGCCCCTTTAAGATTCCTTTTCTGATCTCCAACCCCCTTTGGGACTGACCTTTGATTTACAAGATTTGGTCAAAACTACTCTTTTGTATTCCCAGGGGAGAGATCCGTATCTGAGCTAATTTGGGCTGTACCCAGCCCCCATTCTAATGATCTGCTCAGGTTTCCTAACCCCCACTTGGTGGGTTCTGGCCCTCAAGGAATCAGCCTGTGACTCCACCTATAGTCCCCTTCAAGCAAATAAAAGAGCCAAGCTGGAATCATCTCTTTGCAGAGGGTTGAAACATGCAAGCACCATGCTTTGCATCACAGACTCTCTGTCCACCGCTTTTGATGCATTTCTTCCTCTATTTAATACCTTTTACTAACCAGACTTTAACCTTACTTCCAAACCCTACAATAAACCTCTTTTTATCAATCTAGGTTTTCGGGTCTGAAAATTATTTTACAAGGGACTCTTGTGCTACCACTAGAACTCATTTAACTTTGTATCCTTGAGCCGAATCCAAAGGGGTTGCAGGGGAGCTCTGACTCCCTGTACCCCAAACCTGCCACTAGACCTCAATTAATCCTAATTTTATTTAGGTATCCCTTATCTAGACCTCATCATTTGGTTATACCTCATCAATAGCACCAACTGGAAAAGTACCAGATATAATTTGGGAACCACTCTCCATGGTGAAGCAATTCTGGGGAGTGGTTGTGTTGATTTCTTAGATCATTTCCAACAAAGTGAATTAGCAAAAATCACAAGTCTTTCAGCAATTAGTTTATGGGCCAATAGAAATTAGGCTTTCCGATTTGACCAATCATAAGTATTACATCTTGATCAATCACACCAGGGAAATTAGGCACTATCTAATTAGGGATTAATGCACAGTAGTTTGGGGCAAAGCTTCTTAAACCCAAATAGGGTTACATAACTGAATGTAGGGGTTGTGAAATTATGTTTTATTATCAATAAATATTTTATTTGTATATCTATTTTATATACCTTTATATCCAGAGTCACATAAAAATTTTTACATGGGAGAGCAAGAATAATTCTGAAATAAAAAATTGACATTAAGGGAAAATTTATACCTCTAACACTTTTATTACCCTCATTTCAGAGCATGAGAAGCTATGTGGTAGCTAATGAAAAGGCTAGAGTGGAGTGCAAAATGAGAAGTGAAAGGGAATGTGTCTGTGCTATTTGGACTATGCAAGGCCTGTAGGAAGGAGATTGCTTCTCTAATACTTCTAAGTTCATTTTCCTTTAGGGGGAAGGGTGGAGGAAGGGAGATTGAAGACTTGTAAGTAGAATTGAAGACCTATGTGCATCCCTGAGATGAAAATGAAACTTCCTTGAAAGACTGCCAGAAATTCCCCTTTTCAAAACTGCCAGTTACCAGCAATCTGATCTTTTTTATCTCCTTTTCTTCTTCAGCCAACATCCAGACCCATATTCCATACACTATTTTTGACATTTCTCATATATGAGTACCACTTGTTAGTAGTGATCACCCCAGCTAGGACACAGGAAATGCTCTAGATGTTTATTAATCTGTTAAAAGGTGAGTTTGTGTGCATACCCTTTGATCCAGCAGTGCTACTACTGGGCTAATATCCCAAAGAAAAACTAAAGAAGGGAAAGGAACCTGTATGTGCCAAAATGTTTGTGGCAGCCCTTTTTGTAGTGGCTAGAAACTGGAAAATGAATGGATGTCCATCAATTGGAGAATGGTTGGGTAAATTATGGTATATGAATGTTATGGAATATTATTGCTCTGTAAGAAATGACCAACAGGAGGAATACAGAGAGGCTTGGAGAGACTTACATGAACTGATGCTAAGTGAAACGAGCAGAACTAGGGGATCATTATACACTTCAACAATGATACTGTATGAAGATGTATTCTGATGGAAGTGGATATCTTCAACATAGAGAAGAGCTAATCCAGTTCCGATTGATCAATGATGGACAGAATCAGCTACACCCAGAAAAGGAACACTGGGAAATGAGTGTAAACTGGGAGCATTTTGTTTGTTTGTTTGTTTTTCTTCCCAGATTATTTTTACCTTCAGAATACAATTCTTCCTTTGCAACAACAACAACAAAATTTGATTCTGCACATATATATTGTACCTAGGGTATACTATAAGATATTTAATATGTATGGGAATGCCTGCCATCTAGGGGAGGGGGTGGAGGGAAGGAGGGGACAATTCCGAACAGAAGGGAATACAAGGGATAATGTTGTAAAAAGTTACCTATGCATATGTACTGTCAAAAAATGTTATAATTATAAAATTAATTTTAAAAAATTTTTAAAAAGGTGAGTTTGTAGAATGACTAGGACAGATTCTTTTTAAAAAATTTTTTTCAATAGTATTTTATTTTTCCAAGTTCATGTAAAGATAATTTTCAACATTCATTTTCGTAAGACTTTCTCTTCCAAACTTTTTCCCCTTTCCCTTACCTCCCTCTCCCCAGGACAGCAAGCAATTTGATATAGATTAAATACATGCTATTCTTTTAAAAGTGTTTCCATATTTGTCATGCTGTGCAAGAAAAATCAGACCAAAATGGGGGAAAAAACCCACAAGGAATAAAAAGAAACAAACCAAAAAAAGATGAAAATACTATGGTTCAATCCATATTCTCCATAGTTCTCTCTCTGGATGGGAGTGGCATTTTTCATTCTAAGTCTATTAGAATTGCCTTGAATCACTGCACTATTGTTAAGAAAAGTCAAGTCTAGAATGTTGGAGGGGAGAAGGGAAAACTGAGACACTAATACATTGTTAGTAGAGTTGTGAAGTGATCCAACCATTCTGGAGAGGACTTGAACAATGCCTAAAGGGTTATCAAACTTGCATACCCTTTTACCCACAAGTGTTTCTATTGGGCTTATATCTGAAAGAGATCTTAAAGAAGGAAAAGGGACCCATATGTGCAAAAATGTTTGTGGCAGCCCTTTTTGTAGTGGCCAGAAACTGGAAACTGGGCGGATACTCATCAGTTGGAGAATGGCTGAATAAGTTATGGAAAATGAATGTTATGGAATATTATTGTTCTATAATAAATGACCAACAGGATGATTTCAGAGAGACCTGGAGAGACTTACATGAACTGATGCTAAGTGAAGTAAGCAGAACCAGGAGCACAGCAACAGCAAGATTATATGATGATCAATTCTGATGCACGTGGCTCTTTTTAACAATGAGATGATTCAGATCAGTTCCAATAATCTTGTGATAAAGAGACCCATCTACCTAGAAAGAGGAGTGCGAGAACTGAGTGTAGATCACAACTTAGAACTTTCCCTCTTTTTGATATTGTTTGCTTGCATTTTATTTTATTTTTTTTATTTTTCTTCCTTTTTGATTTGGTTTTTCTTGTGCAGCAAGATAATTGTGTAATTATGAATGTCTATGTTGGATTTAATGCATTTTTACCATGTTTAACATATATTTATTTAATATATTAGATTTTTAACATATATTGGATTACTTACTATCTAGGGGAAAGGCTGGAGAGAAGGGAGAAAAATTGGAAACAAGGTTTTGCAAGGGTTAATGTTGAAAAATTATCCATGCATATCTTTTGAAAATTAAAAAGCTTTAACTAAAAAAACTGTAGAAAAAGAAAGAAAGAAAAAAGCCAAGTCTATCACAGTTGATCATCACATAATCTTGTTGTTACTGTATATAATGTTTTCTTGGTTCTGCTTGCTTAGGAGAGATTCTTGATTCTGGATAAAATTATGACTCCAATACTTCATAGCAAAAGGTCTAGACAAGAACAACAGAGTGCTTAGCTCGGTACCTGGCACATAGTAGATACTTAACAAATGTTTGTTGATGGACTGATTGATGCTGATACACCTGGCTGCCAATGTAGGCCTGGAAATGTAGCAATCATGACCTGTCAATTTATCCCTTACATTGACTTCACCAGGACACAACTATGGCTCACATGGCCCAGGAGAAAAAACTCATTGTTATCGCTTATGGTTGAAGAGTGCATGGGTTGAAGAAGGAAATGCTAATTTCTAAGTTTTATAGAAATGTACATTATTATAAATTATTATAAAAATGTGGCCAGGTGGAGACAATAAGTAAAGATTTGCATCTGAGAAGCAAAAGGGAATCAATGGAGACTCTTGAGTGAGGGAATGATAAAATGAAAATCAGGCTGGAACAGAAAGAGAAAAAGCTAAAATCCAGAGTTTTCAAAACTTGAAGTGAATACAGGTACTCTGTCAATAAGCCTGACTCAGATCTATGGCTTTTTCCTATTCCAGCAGTGGGGATGTTTGGCAGAAGTGACTGACACATCTCCCAAGTGGCTCCAGGCTAGGCTTTAAGGAACAAACTGACCTGGAAAATGCAAGGGACAATTGGTGATGGGCCTTCTTTCCTCCTTCCCTACTGTGACTTGAGGGCTAGAGGCTGTGAATGAAGCTAAATCAACTGTCCAGTGCCAGAATAAGCCGTTTCCTCTGGCCCACCACCTCAGGTAAGGTTAAAAGGAAATCTTGGTGAGGAAGGTACACTGGATAGTGTAAAGGACTGAAACTCTTGAGTTGATGCACTGAGGTCGGACAATGAAGCACTTGAGGCTAATTACCGATTGGACAATACTCTATAATAATATGTTTGGAAAATGGCCCTTCCCACTATCCTGTGCTGGCCCAATCGTTTGGTGTATACAGAGAATTGTGGGAGGGACTAGGAAGTGGAGTAAGACTAGCCAGGGTCACTTCTGCAGGAGAGACAAGGAGGTGAGGTCGCAGAGATCCTACGGGTCCACTCTCTTCACTTCTATGGCTAAAGACCAAGAATAAAAACTTTTGCTTATCCTGACTCCGGCTGATTCTAAGGTATCCAGGCTGATAACACGGTCATCACAGGACAGAATGATGGGTCTAGAGTAAGCAAAATTTGGGTCCAAATCTGACTCCAGACACTCAATCATTGCCTCAGTTTCCTCAACTGTAAGATGGAGATAATAATACCATCTTGTTCACAGGGTTGTTGTGATGATCAAGTGAGATTTTTTTTTTTCATAAAATACTTATCCCAGTATATTACTTATACTTCTGTATATAATTGCTTGCATGTTGTTGCCCCTATTAAATTGTAAACTTATTGCAGACAGGAACTGTCCTTTGCCTCTTTTTGCATTCGAAGGGCTCAGCATAGTTCCTGATACATAGTAGGTGCCTCATGAATGTTATTTAATTGATCTCAGGTTTAACTAGCCCTAGTCCCTCTATTGTAGGTAAAAACACTGAATTCAAGGTAGATGTGAGGTAAAGAAATAGAAAAAGAAAAAATGTTTGCTTGCTAGTTTTCTTTTCTTTTTTTTTCCCCTTTTGACTTGTTTTTTTTCTTTTTTTGTAGCACGATAAATATGGAAATATGTTTAGAAGAATTGCATGTTTTACCTATATGTTTGGAAGAATTGCATGTTTTACCTATATTGGATTACTTGCTGTCTAGGGGACGGGGAAGTGAAGAAAGGAGAAAAATTTGGAACACAAGGTTTTGCAAGGGTGAATGCTGAAAATTATCTCATATGTACTTTGAAAAATAAAAAGCTATTATTATTTTTAAAAAAGAAGAAAAAAAGAGAACAAAATTTAGAGCCTCAGAACCTGGATTTGAAGCCTAGATCCACTATTTATCAACTGTGTGGCTGTGAGAAGTGGATGGGTATATGTTTGGTTTCCACAGTTATAAAAATTGAAGCAATTAAACTTAAATTAGAAAACTGAAACGCGCTGGGACATGGGTGGATGGTCAGAGTGGAGGTAATCTCTCCCAAAAGAATGTAAGAATACAAGCACTTTAGGGGCAGGGACTGGTTTTTGTGATGGGAGTGGTGATCTGAGATTTAAAAGGAACCTTTTTGTTCTTTGCCTTTAGCTTTGCAAAGTTGAAACCTCTTCAGTGCATTCAGGTTCTTGTACAAAGTCTCCCTCCCTATTGAGCAAATATCTTTGTTTTGTTCTCTTTTGTTGTTGAGAGAAATTTCCAAGCTCAGAAGAGCCAGAAGGTGGGTGGGCACTCTCTTTAGATCCATATAAACTTGTTAAGAATTGTTCACCTTGGCACTCCTTTGCTGACTCCATTTTGGTGGATACTGCATGTGCCCTTTCTCATGAGAAAGCAATAAATTCCTTTTTGCCTCTCCTAAGACAAGTCTCTGGTTGATTAATTAAAAGGGGAGCAGTGACCCTGACCACAGTGATTTTAGGCAAGTCACTCGAACAGTTGGACTGTTTGTCTAACATTACCTTCCAGTTCTAAATTCTTCCCTGAGTGATTCATCCAAGGTCACCTGGCTAGTCAGTCACATAGGTGTAATCAAACCTTCTGACTTGTTGACAATACCATCCACTAGGGACAGGGCATCTGTGTGACCACTGGTCAAAACCATACCTAGGACTTCTGGCCCTGAGAAGAGATCACCTCAAATAAGAGAAAGCTTCAGCCTTCTAATCATCAAGCTCCTTTCGACATTACCACTAATCCTGAGCCTATCCTTTCGAAGTATGAGCATCCCTTGTAAAATCTAGGCTGAGTGCTGGTTTGACATCCTCCTAGTTGGGTATGGTTCTGAAAAGGAGGAGAGTTATCTGCCAGAAAGTCTGACCTATGCCCCCTTCTGCAGGACCAGTGATTCCTAACCTCCAAACCCCAACTCCGATAGTTGGGAAGGGAGGGAGGAGGTTTGGCAATAAGGTGATTCCCAATAGAGGGTAAGTAGGGGGAAGGAATGAGAATATGGGCTGGACAAAGGAGGGGAGCTTCAGGGGCTGCTATTCCTCCTTAGAACTGAGCAGTGAGGGTGATCATCAAGTCTACTCCTTAAACACTGAAATATTCTTAATCTTAAAACTTCTAAGATTGAGGAAGATTAATAGCCTTTCTGTCGGGTGCAATTGCAAGCTTTTGGTTTATGAATGCATGGGAGACTTGGCAATGACCCTATTCTATTTTACAGTGTGAGGAAACCCAAATGAGGAATGGGTTGCTATAGAAAATGGAACGATAATGCTGAGGTGATTATACTAATTACGCCCAAATGCTCCACATTTTCAATTCTCAGCAAAATCTAATCAGCATAGGATTCTTCACCCCCTGCCCCAGCATCCTATCATTATGCTTGATGGAAATATTTCCTAGACAGAAAGCTAGTGCAGCAGCTTTGAATGAATGTGTTTCCCTTCCCACAAAAATACAATAAAATAAAATATGACCTTATAGAAGCAACTTGATTTGTGGAACTGACATATTCTTGAAAATAATTATGTAAATTAAGTTTATGAATATTGGTTCTAAATTGCCTTTTATTATAAAATTAAAGTTATGTTCCTGGGGGAAAGGAAATTGGCTACAAGAGATAATAAATACACTACTAAAAAATAAAGGATCTTTTTTAAATGACAAAAATGATGTAGAGTATTTCTAATAAAACAATTAGGATTAGTCTTGCATTTGACAAAGTAGCTTTAAGGTCCAAAGCAAGAACAATGTAATAAGAACTACTAAAGAAATCCCATCACTCCTTGCCCATAGCAAGAGAATAAACCTTAGTTACCCAGTCATTTCCTAGTCCATCATAGAAGAATACAACTTTTAGAAATAGACATTTGTGAGGCGAATGCAGGGGAGATTCTGAAATCCAGGGGGGAAAAAAGCGATAATTCAAAATGGGGCAGTAAATTAACAATTCAGCCAGCACATCTCCTGACATGAAAGAGTAGAGATTGGAAAAGGTGCTGTATGTACATCAAAGGAAATTTCTGACAGGAATTCTGACAATTTTAAAGGTTAAATTTCCCTGTCACGAGGTATAGCTATAAGACTATTGTCTCTAGAAGTATGGTTGGATTGTACTGTCCCTTGAATGCTTTGGCCCAATTCCACTTGTGACAAGGGCATCCATCTGTCTGTTTGATGGACTTCTGCCTAAAGTTAGGAATATATTCCTAAAGTGAATTTTCTCTCTTTGCAAAACTAATTGACTCACATGGAACAAAAAACTGTGCCTTTGACCTTATTAACTCTTGAGCTAACCAAGCCAGATAGGACCAATTTTCCCTCTTCATTTCCCTTTCCATCAGTAATTTGTAAAGTCTCATCAGTGATGGTATTTTACCAAATGGGCTGTTTTGTTCCTTTGTTTGCCTAACGTTTCACACCCCCCATTTGGGGTTTTCTTGGCAAATACTGGAGTGGTTTGCCATTTCATTCTCCAGTTCATTTTACAAATAAGAAAACTGCATCGAGCAGGGTTAATTGACTTGGCCATGATCACACAGCTAATAAGTGTCTGAGGCCAGATTTGAACTCATGAAAATTGAGTCTTCCTGACTTCAGGTCTGGCACTCCATCCACTACACTACTTAGTTGTACAATGTAGGAGAATTATCTGGGAACACACCAGGACACAATGGAGAAGATGCAGGGTCTGTTGTCAGAAGTCCTGGCTCTATTACATGATAGCCAAAAAAAAAAGAAACACTAAAAATAGGGGGCAGCTAGGTGGCGCAGTGGATAGAGCACCAGACTTGAATTCAGGAGGACAGGAGTTCAAATCTGATCTCAGATACTTAACACTTCCTAGCTGTGTGACCCTGGGCAAGTCACTTAACCCCAGCCTAAAAAAAAAAAAAAAAAAGAAGAAAAAAAAATACATGATAGCTTTGTGATTTGGGGCAAAGTCTCTGGGGACCTCAGTTTGTAAAATGAGGAGATTAGACTAGGCCATCCTTTAGGTGGAAGTCCCTTTCTGATATGCTATGATTATTACTATTCTGAATTTTCTTTTAATCTTTGTTTATACATAATAGTTATTATCTAGTAAAGACTAATTTATGTCTTTTTTGTCACTTGAAATTATTTCATGTGTGCATTGCCATGTAGTGACAGGATCCACATGCTCATTGTAAGAAACAAAATATTTTACCAAGAACTGACTCACTGATGAATGCAGGAAAGATTTATTTTACATTCTTGAAAGAAAGGGAACCAAGGGGAATAGATATACCTTTGGGACTCCAAAGGCAGCATTTTATGTCCTGTCTTGAAGCACCAGTCCCTCCCCGATTGCTCATTGATTAGAAGTTTCAGAACATGAATCTCCAACCCTCATTACATAGCCAGTCCCTGCCCAAAAGGAGCTTATATTCTAGAAGGGGGAAGATGACTGAGGAGGGCTAAGAGCAGAGAAAAGATTTTTTTCAAATCTCACGCCACCATCCCTGATTTAAAAAGTCAGTCCCTACTCCCAAGGAGCTTACATTCTTTGGGGAGGGGGGGAGAGGGAGGAGGGAAGATAAACTCCACTCTTGATTATTCCTTGATGTCCTTGTGGGTTTCAGTTTTCTAATTTGTTTCATTTCCCCAATTTTTCTTTTCTTTTCTTTTATTATTAGCTTTTTATTTACAAAACATATGCATGACCCTTGCAAAACCTTTTGTTCCAACTTTTCCTTTCCTTCCCCCCACCCCTTCCCCTAAATGGCAAGTAGTCCAATACATGTTAAATATGTTAAATCCAATATACATACACATATTTATATAGTTAAATTGCTGCACAAGAAAAATCAGATCTAGAAAGAAAAAACCTGAGAAGGAAAACAATGATGCAAGCAAACAATAACAGAAAGAGTGGAAATGCTATGTTGTGGTCCACCCTCATTTCCCATAGTTCTCTTTCTGCGTTGTAGCTGATTCTCTTCTTTACTGAACAATTGGAACTGCTTTAAATCATCTCATTGTTGATGAGAACCACTTCCATCAGAGTTGATCATCATATAATCTCCTTGTTGCCGAATGTAATGATTCTAATTTAATTTTCATAACTGGAAAACAAATATCTATCCTTTTCTCACATTCATCATTTTTTCTATCTTTATTTTCTTATTTTATTATTTTTATCCATTTCCCTATATGAAGATTTTTGAGTCTTTTCCAATTTGGGGTTTAAGTTTTGTTGAGGTTTTTTTCTATTTATAAATTATAAAACATTGAATGTTTTTATATTAATTACTTTCTCCCCCTTTGGAATTATTCCAAAAGATATATTTTCCAAAGTGGAATTGCTGGGTCAAAAGTCGTGAACAATTTTATAGCTCTAGTTATATATTGCCAGATATGTAATCTCCAGAAAGATTAAAAGGCAAATGTAATGAGGTAGAAAGAATTTTGATCTTGGAATCAAGAAACCAGGATTCTAATCCTAAAACTGAAAGCGATAGGATATATGACAGAGAGTAGGAAACATCTCACTTTAGTACCTCAGTTTCTTCATCTGTCAAATGAAAGAAGTAGACTAAATGATCTCTAAAATCTTTTCCAGTTCCATGTTTCTCATTTATGGGGAAGGATTCTGTGTTAGGGTCTATATAAACCTGTTAAGAACTATTCCCCCTTGCACTCCCTTCTTAATTCTGTTTTGGTCAACACTGGGAGTGAGAAAGCAATAAATTCCATTTTGTCTTTTCTGAATAAGTCTCTGATTGATTAATTGGATGGGGTGGGGGCAATGACCCTCACCACACATGCCTAATTTGTCCGTAGTTGTTGCATGTTATCTTCCACATTCAACGACTATAAGCTCACCGAGAGAAGGGGTTTTGTTTGTTTTCTTAGCACTAGCACAGAGCCTGGCACATGGTAGGTGATGAGGCCCTAGGTTGGCAGAGAAGGTTACTGATAAGATTACCCTCTGAGGCAAGCAGGGAATGGCACTGATGGGGATCAGCTCAATCTTACAGGTTCACCATCTTTGGAAGTCTTGCGTAACCCCGCCTTGTTGTATCTAAGCAGAAAGCCAAATTCTGTGAAAACCCCAGAGTAAATTTCCCCTATAAATCTGTCCATGACCCGCACCATCTCTGCTGCATCCCTTTCGGGTTAGCCTGCCCCAAATGTGGAGAATTTCACCTTATTATATCTAACTCTTTTAGGGTGCTAAACTTCTCTATGGATTTAGCCTGTCAATTAATGGATACTCCCAATCCTAGCGTATTCCCTTTCTCCTGGTTAATTGTAACTTTCACTAGGGAACTTGTCTTTTCCATTGTTAATTGTTAAAATCCCTGTCCTGTGTAATTATACACTCCCAAATCTGTTTTTCATCTACCATTCCTGATGTCTATTGTATCACCTCATTTTGTGTGTAACCTCTCCTCATAAACAAACCTGCCTTTTGTGAATTGTGAATTCTTCACCTGAACAAATCCCAACATTGCTGCCACTTGCTCTCCTAAATCTCATCATTCGGTACCAAAGCTCAAACACTCATTGACACTTATGTTGACTTAACAAGTGAAAGTGCTTCAAACACTTCAAGAGCTATCAAATACTGGAGTTTCTCTTTCCCATTAAAATTTCCCTTTTTCAGACTCAAAGTTCTCAACTCCTTCAACCGATTCTTAATGTTATTTCCAGTCTCTTCAGCATACTGGTCACCCTCCTTTGGCTGACATTTGCCAATATCTATACTAAAATATGGCACTCAGAATTGATTAAGTCTTCCCGATGTGATCAAAACAGCTGCTTTCTTGTAATGTTTTAAACTCCTGGAATTAAAAACAACAATACTATCTTAGTGTTCTTCCCCTTGACAAAATTATAAAGTCAGTAGAGTCTGTCTTAAGCTCTGGCTTTTTCAGAGGCTCTTTTGTCCAATTTTTAGTCATTCTAACTCCTAAAACTAGACATGGTTCTTTCTCAGTCCTGCAGTATCTTCCTGTGAGTAATCTATCAACTAATCTACCTTATCATTAACTCTAAAATGGCATTAAGGTATGACACTTTTCAAACTTTGCATTTAGTAGGGAACTCTTGAAGGAACGACTTGGGAAATTCTAGAATTTTAGCTTCTGTGATAAGAGAAGGGAAGAGTAAGAAGTCTGTCTAGTTATTCTCATATGACACTTAACAGACAGACACATGGCAAGTCGGGATGGCACAGTGGAAAGAAAAGTGAATTTGGAATCAAAGAACCTAGATTCCCATGATGGTTCTATTACTCATTTCTTGGGTGACCTCAGGCAATCCACTTCATCCTTCATCCCGGCCTAAGTTTTCCCATTTGAAAGATGATAGAATTGAGGTAAATGTTCTCCTAGATCCCTCCCAGTTCTAGATCTGTGATCCTGATGAAGTCCTGAGTAACTAGGTAGGATTGACAAAGAAAACCTCAAGTATTGATAAGATAACTCAGAGAGGCAAGCAGGGAAAGGTCTCAGTTCAATAAAGTCCTACCCTTGATAGATACCCTCTTAGGTAACCCCACCTTATTATATCCAATCAGAAAGCCAAGTTATGTTAAAGCCCCAGGGTAAATTTCTATTATGAATCTGTTTATAATTTATATAAATTTCCTTCTTATACCTAATTCTTTTAGGGTGCTAAATTCCTCTATGGATTTAGCTTACCAGCTAAAGGCATACTCAACCTTATGAGATATTCCATTTCTCCAGGTTAATTATGAGTTCTACTAGGGAACGTGTCTTTTCCATTGTTAATTGTTATATGTTCTCCCAACTCTATTTCATATTTATCATTGCTGGGATCTATTGTATTTCTTCCCATAAAAAGATGAGGAAGTGTAATGTTCTCTTCTCTAAAATTATAATGTTCTCTGGGAGCTGGTTTCTTGGGGAGCTTCTGGAGGCAGCCTTAATTTCAGTTCAGTTCAATAATCCCAAATGCAGCCAGCCAAAGTCCAGATCCTTTATTTTGTCCTTCAAAGTCTTGAATCTTTTCCTGGGCCCCGTTAGCTTTCTTAGAGGCCTATCTCTCTCCTTGGTCCCCAGAGCTCTCTCTGAATGTCCCCAGCCAGCACAAAGGTGGAAGTTGGAATGAATCTTTACTCCTCCTCCCAGAGAGTGGGGTTGTGGGTTTCTGTGGGCTTGTGGGTCTGGCCCTGAGAGTTTCTTTCTTATAATTCTGCTCAACTTGTGAATCTCCTCTTATATATGCTCTCCAAAGGTGTGAAGTCTAATAAGTACTAAGTACATAATCACTTAGCACCTTGTTTCAAGTTCTGGGCCATAACAAGGAAGGAAGGAAGGAAGGAAGGAAGGAAGGAAGGAAGGAAGGAAGGAAGGAAGGAAGGAAGGAAGGAAGGAAGGAAGGAAGGAAGGAAGGAAGGAAGGAAAGAAGGAAGGAAGGAAGGAAAGAAAGAAGGAAGGAAGGAAGGAAGGAAGGAAGGAAGGAAGGAAGGAAGGAAGGAAGGAAGGAAGGAAGGAAGGAGGGAATGAGGGAAAGGGGGAAGAAGGGAAAGAGGGAAAGAGGGAAAGAGGGAAGGAAAGAAAGATTGGTACTGCTCTTAAAAGGCAAGTCCCCTGGAGGGCAAAGATCCAAACTGCTAGAAGATTGTCATTGTACGATTTTAACATACAGAGAAATAAGGATGACTAAATGCTTTTTGATGATAGTGATGCTGAAGGGGGAGCCAGGACCCTGCTGGAATTGCTCATTTTCTAACAACCAGGCCAGTTTAATCTTGGAAATGAGATGGAGACATGATGCCTGTTTGGGAAAGTTTGCCATAGGGAGACTTTTTCTTACTCCCAAGCAAATCTGTACTAATAAAAATATATAAAAATGTTATTGTGTAAATTAATTTCCCAAATGGATTTTCTTCCATTGCAATTCAGACAGATACTTGCTCTGCCTTGCTGTCTCCAGTAAAGACGTGGAGTGGAACTCTTCTCGTGACTTCCTTTACTCTTTAGCAAGCTCAGTACTTCTCAAGGGGGCCCCAAATTGCAGAGCTAGGAAGGATGAGAGAATTAGCTCTGCTCTGATGGCTTTCAGTCTGTCATAGTTAAGTGATGGATTAATACTCTGATATTTTAGCAGTTCCTCTGAGTCTACCCTTTACAGAGAACTATGTGAGAAAAGCAACATTTCAATTTTTGATATAGTTTTTTTGAACAGGGATTATGCCCTACACTTTGCTAGTGGTAAAGGAGAATGATAATCTTTAGAAAAACAAAAAAAGAAAGAAAAAGAAAAGGAGGGACAAAGGAAAGAAGGAGAGAGAGAGAAAGAAAGAGAGAGAGAGACAAAGAGACAGAGACAGAGAGAGAAGGGAGGGAGGGAGGAAGGAAAGAAGAAAGTTTAATATTTATTGTTTTGTTTATTAACTATTTGTTTCCATTTATTATGGAATTTATTTTATTTACATTTATTATGTGCTAGACAACTGTACTTGGTAGGAGCACTATTCCAAGTTCTTAACTCACAGATTAGGATAGTTTTTCTCAAAAATCGTTGAAAAACCTTCCTTTGAGACTTAATTGATTTCAGGGACTAATGCTAGGTTTGTTGACAAAGCTTCTTGATGAGTGACATAAATGCAAAAAAATCCTAGTCTTCTGAGAGTCAGCAGTTCCTCCCTCCTACAGTTTCTGAACAGCAGAACAGAGAGGCAGGGAAATTCCACTCAAGTGAATCAATATTGTATCCTTACTAATACAATGATCCTTGCTTTGACTAAATAACTTCCTTTTGTTTGTCATTAGATATTCTATGAGGGTCTTACTTCATTCCAATGTGAATGACTAGATCAGCCTAAGTCAAACTGGGCCTACAATACAATCTGGTGAGACAGATTTCAGATCAGGAAAGCTTCTTAGAGGAGATTTTCAAGAATATCTTGATCAATGGAAGACAGATAAATCAAGTAGTTGTATGTAAGTAGTATATGCCTTAAGAGAAGGACTGAAGTCAGTTAGGCAATAACTAAAGGAAGACAAAATTGAGTTCTTTTCTCTGAAAGAGAAGACTAATTAATAGGATATAACAAGATTTCAGGAAAGACAGAGAGAGCAGGATAGCTGAAGGTACCCTAGTGAAAAACTTTGAGAAGAGTTGGATCCAGGGGTTCTCGAACTACAAGCCCAAGGGCCAGATGCGCCTCCTGATGACATTTATACCACCCTCCTAGTTATGGCAAATGGGCTGAGGGGCAGAGACAGTGTGAGCTTTTGTTTTTACTATAGTCCGGCCCTCCAACAGTCTGAGGGACAGTGAACTGGCCCCCTATTTGAAAAGTTTGAGGACCACCATAACTGGCTCTGAGAGTCATAGGATCATAGATTTCATTGATGGAGGGAACCTTAGAGGTCAAAGTCCAACCATTTCATTTTATAGTTTGGAAACTAAGGCCGAGAGAGGTCAACATAGCTAGTAAGTGTCTGAGGTAAGATTCAAATCAAGGTTTCCTCACTCCAAGTCCTGTGCTTTATCCACTAGACAAACCTGCTCCTTCTGTCTAGTGCCTTTCCTTTCCTCTAGGTTCAGCTCAAATCTCATCTCCAGGAAGCCGGTTCTGACTTCCATCTTTCACTGATCAAACACTACAAGGAATTTGGAAAGAGATATAACCCAAACATACGAGTTTGGGGTTTCCACACCCAGGTCTCATTTGGAACCTAGTCAAGCTTGTGTTTTGGGTTCCTCTGATATTTTGCTTTGCCCAAAGAAAGAAAGAAAGAAAGGGAGGGAGGGAGGGAGGAAGGGAGGGAGGGAGGAAGGGAGAGAGGGAGGGAGGAAGGGAGGGAGGGAGGAAGGGAGAGAGGGAGGAAGGGAGAGAGGGAGGAAGGGAGAGAGGAAGGGAGAGAAGAAGGGAGAGAGGAAGGGAGAGAGGAAGGGAGAGAGGAAGGGAGAGGGAGGGAGGAAGGAAGGAAGAATTTAGGAAGAAGGCCCTTTAGAAAAAAAAAGGATGGGTAAATGGGAATCCCATTGAAGGCCTCTTTGATCTCAATATTTTGATTTAGGAGTGAATAAAATAAATGAATTCTTCCAATCAAATTCTTCCCATTTATGCTAAGTATTGAGCAAGATCAGGAATAGGGAAAGGGTACAGGGAGAGCTTGTCTATTTCAACATTATCTGGGTCTCCCCGGCTCAAAGAGATAATACGAGGGAGAGAAATTTCTTTTTTTTTTTTTTTTTAATTATAGCTTTTTATTTACAAGATATATGCATAGGTAATTTTTCAGCATTGACAAGTGCAAAATCTTTTGTTCCAATTTTTCCCCTCCTTCCCCCCACCCCTCTCCCCCGATGGCAAGTTGACCAATACATGTTAAATATGTTAAAGTATAAGTTAAATACAATATATGTATACATTTCCAAACAGTTATTTTGTGTACAAAAATAATCAGGCCTTGAAATAGTGTACAATTAGGCTGTGAAGGAAATACAAAATTCAGGTGGACAAAAGTAGAGGGATTAGGAATTCTATGTAGTGGTTCATAGTCATCTCCCAGAGTTCCCTTGCTGGATGTAGCTGATTTAATCCATTCCTGTTCTCTTGGAACTGATTTGGTTCATCTCATTGTTGGAGAGGGCCTTGTTCATCATATCCTCATCATATAATATTGTTGTTGAAGTATATAATGATCTCCTGGTCCTGCTCTTTCACTCAGAATCAGTTCATGTAAGTGGGAGAGAAATTCCTAAAGAAGTGTGTGAGGTTTTGGGCTCCCTGATAAGGAACCTCTCAAAACAATACCCTGCTAATTTAATGTAGTATTTGTGGTGTTTCTCCTACCTCAGGCCAATTTCCAGACCAGAGGAAGAGAAGAGCAGAAAGACAAGAGATAATTTCCTCATTACTTGATGAAACCTGGCAGGTACTTGTGGCAGTGGATGTCATGCATGGCTGAGGAAGGCTCTGTTTCTGCTGGAATTAATCTTATTCACAAAGGTGTTTGATGACAGTTTGTGTCTCCAGTCAGTTCCCCTTAATGAGCCATACCCAACCACAGGTCTCAGGCCCATTTTCCTGCCTGGCTACTTTTGGAATGTGTCTCAGCACAGGAAGTGATCTGGATGGATGAGCTTCTTATTCTCATCCAATCAGTTTGAAGGACTAGAAGTAAGAGGTAAGTGGAAGGATGGGAAACTAGCATGAGAGTCTTAGTTTCAGGATCCATATATTCCACCAGAAATTATGCGTACTCCTGCCTTTTTATCGTATGTCAATCCAGTCCCTTCACCACTTCCATCAGTCACTTCCTCCCTGATCTTACAATGTCCTCCCTATTTCTCTTTACCTATTTCCTATCCATCCTCCTAAGTCTTCCTCAAGAATCTTAGAGGCATAAAATGTCAGAGCTGGAAGGGCCTGAAAGAATATCTAATCAAACCCCCTCATTTTGCAGGTGAAGAAATGAATGCTTCCATGAAACGCCTGCTGATACTCCTGTTTATAATGTCTTCCCCCCAAAAAATACACATTTAACACAAGTCCTGTGCTTCCTTGTGATAACTCATGTCTTCTTACCTTAAAGTCTGTCAATCAAAAGCAATTTATTAAAGATCTAATATATGCCAGGAACTGTGCTAGGTATACAAAGGGAGAGAGAGAGAGAGAGAGAGAGAGAGAGAGAGAGAGAGAGAGAGAGAGAGAGAGAGAGAGAGAGAGAGAGAGAGAGAAACAGAAAAGAAAGAAAAAGAATGAAAACCAGAAGGAAGAAGAGGAGGAAGAGAACAAGAACAAGGAAAAGAAGGAGAAGGAGAAGAAGGAGGAGAAGAATATGAAGAAGAACAAGAACAAGAATGTGAAGGGGAAGAAGAGGAAGAAGGAGGAGGAGGAGGAGGAATATTTTGTGTTTCATTTTTAAAAGTTTAGTCATAATTTTTAAAATTAAATATGTTAAAGTTTTAGTTTCTTTAGTTTGATGGATAAAAATGATATTCTTGATGAATTCTTCTTTTAAGAATTTCTCTGAGTGCACATCTTAATGACATGTGCCATCATGTACAGCTCTGAATGTGTTTCGTGGTCCTGTTTCCATCTAAACTGTTCTATGTAAATCACACTCCTTTGAATCCCCCCCATAGTGTCAAAAAAGGCTCTCAAAAATATCTGTTGAATGAATATATGAGCTGTGTTATAACAAAACTAGGATGAACTGAAGATGCAAGAATAGTGGGACCTTTGGATGATAGATTTAGAGCTGGAAAAGACCAAAAATGTTATTTAATCCAACCCTCTTGTTTTTATAGATGACAAAACTGAAAAGCACTCATTCAAAAACCTGCAGTAAATTATTGATAGAGTTGTGAAATAACCATTCTGGAGAGCAATTTGGAACTATGCCCAAAGGGCTATAAAACTGTGCATACTCTTTGATCCAATAATGTCTCAAAGAGATCATAAAAGAGGGAAATGGATCCATATGTACAAAAATGCTTTTTGTAGTGGTAAGGACCTGGAAATGAATGGATGCCCATCGATTGGGGAATGGCTGAATAAGTTGTGATATATGAGTGTAAGAGAATATTATTGTCCTATAAGAAATGATGAGCAGGCTGATTTCAGAAAAACTTAGAAAGAGTTACATGAACTGATGCTGAGTGAAGTGAGCAAAACCAAGAGAACATTGTACATGGTAACAACAACAACACGATGTGATAATCAACCGTGATGAACTTTGCTTTTCTAGTGATTCAAGGCAATTTCAATAGACTTGGGAGGGAAAATGCCATTTGTATCCAGAGAGATAACTATGGAGACTGAATATGAATTGAAGTATATTTTCATTTTGGGGGTTTTTTTTCTCGTGTTTTTTTTTCTCTTTTGGTCTGATTTTTCTTGTACAACACAACAAATATAGAAATATGTTTAAAAAGAAAAAATTAAAATTACAGTCATAGTATTTACTACCTTTAAGAAATGGGTAAGCTACTATTTTCTAAGATACTTTTTCCTCAACTATAAAATGAAAGTTGTAGAATGAGTGAGCTCTAAAGTCAATTCCATTTGTAAATTCTATAAGTCTATTATATTATTTTTCTGGCTTCTTAGGATGCAGAACTGCTTAAATGTTTAGATTCAAAGTTGACAATTAATCTATCCATTTAAACTTGGAAGTTGGTCTCTAGAAAAGTACCTCTACTCTGTTTTTGGTCCTATTCTGTTAAAAATTCTAATCAATGACTTGAATGAAGGCATGAAGCATATGTATGTTGTTTCAAGAGGATATGAAGTAGAAAGAAATAACTAAAATATCAGATGTCAGAAATAGAATCCCAAAAGATATTGGCAAGCAAGAATAACAGGTTGAAGCTAAAAAAAAATACTTAAATAGTAAACATATATATATGTATATATATATATATAAAATGTGTATTTAGATGTATATATATATATATATAAGTATATGTGTGGATTTGTGTATACACACACATTTATGTCATATATATATATATAGTTTGAGAGTTCACAGGGAGAGCTGATCCAAACCAGATGCCTTATAGGGATCTCAAACTCAAAAATATCTTTCCCTCAAAATTCTTTCTTCTTCTTAACTTCTCTATTCTTGTCATCTTTTCGTGACCCAGCTTTATAATCTCAGAATAATAAGATTTTAGCTCTTCACTCTTCATCATCTGTTCCCCTCTTCATCCAATTATTTTCCAGGTCTAATCAAGTCTACCTCCACCACACTTCTGGAATCCGACCTCTTCTCCCTACTTAGACAATTAACACCTTAGTCCATCCTTTGTCACATCTGTCCTTACTATTGCAATTAGTTAATTGATCTCCATTTCTTGAATCTCTATCCTCCTAGTCTGTGTTCCATATAGCTGGCAAAGTCATATGCCTAAAATAGGAATGTGATATTATCACTACTCTACTTAAAAAGCCCCTCTTACTTCAGGGTTAAAAAATTAAACTCCTCTGTTGCTTAAGTGGCACAATGGATAGAATAAATGTGCCTGGAGTCAGGAGGGCCCAAGTTCAAATCCAATCTCAGACACTTACTAGTTATGTGATTCTGGGATGGACAATTCATTCAACCACTATTTAACTCAGTTCCCTCATCTGAAAAAAAAAAAAGTTGAGCATAATAATAATTCCTTTCTCCCAAGGTTGTTGTGAAGAACAGATAACTATAAAGCATTCAGCACAGCAGCTGGCAAATAGTAAACACTATATAAATGTGCATTATTATCATTTTTATTATTATTCAAAGACTTACACAATCTGGCTATAGATGTCTTTCCAGAGTATTTCCTACTCTGACCTGTTTCCATACTCTAGGGTCCAGCCACAGGGCTGCCAAGACCCTTCTAACTTATTATGTCCATTATGTTTTACTGACTTACAAATATCCACATTGTTTCATCCCAATAGAATAGAAGGTTCTGCAGAGTTTTGTTTTGAGCTTTTTCTTTGGGATAGCCTCAGGGTCTATCATAATGGCTGGCCCAGAGTGCTCCCTTAAGGAACATCTGCTGATGCACTGCCTTCACCTTTTAGCAGCAAATAATGTTTAAACTGATGAAAAATTAGAAAAATGAAAATTTAGACAACTCTGAGCTACCACTTCATACCTCTCAGATGGGCTAAGATGACAGAAAAAGACAATGATGAATGTTGGAGGGGATGTGGGAAAAGTGGGACATTAATACATTGCTGATGGAATTGTGAACAGATCCAACCTTTCTGGAAAGCAATTTGGAATTATGTCCAAAAGGTTATAAACTGTGCATACCCTTTAATCCAGCAGTGTCTCTACTGGAAATTATAAAGGAATTAGAAATTATAAAGGAAGGAAAAGGATCTAGATGTAAAAAAAAAATGTTTATAGCAGTTCTTCTTGTAGTGACAAAGAACTGAGAATGGCTGAACAAGTTATGGTATATGAATGTTATAGAATATTATTGTTCTATAAGAAACGACCAGTAGGATAATTTCAGAGATGCCTGGAGAGACTTATATGAACTGATGCTGAATGAAGTGAGCAGAACCAGGAGGTCATTGTTCACAGTAACAAGATGATGATATGATCAACTCTGATGGACATGGCTCTTTTCAATAATGAGGTGATTCAAGGCAATTCCAATAGTAGATGGAAAATGCCATCCACATCCAGAGACAGAACTATGGAGATTGAATATAGGTCGAAGTATAATGTTTTTACCTTTTTGTTGTTGTTTGTTTGTTTACTTGTTTGTTTTTCCCTTTTGATCTGATTTTTCTAGTATAACCTGACAAATGCAGAAATATGTTTAGGAGAATTACCCATATCTAATTTTATTAAATTGCTTGCTATCTTGGGGAGGGAGGATGTAAAAGAGGAAGGGAGAAAAAAATTGGAATAAAAAGTTTTACAAAAAAGAATGTTGAAAACTATCTTTACATGTATTTGGAAAAAGAAAATACTATTAAAAAATAAACTAGTGAGTCGGGGGCCAAATAAAGATAAATGAAAGGTAACCTACAAACAAAATGTATGCATCCTAGCAAGATTTACTTGTATGTATGTATGTGTATATGTATATGTTTATATGAATATATGTGTAGGTATACATAAATACATGTATATAGTTATATGCCTACATTAACAGATATAAGATGTTATTATCTATATAATATATATATAAATAAATGCATATACACATTTTTTTTTAACCATCAAAGTCCCAGGGTAGGAAGGTAAAGGTGCCACATTCCTTCCAGAAATGTAAAGAAAATTTAAGTTTTTCTCTGTGTCTATAGATCAGATCTCAGGCAATTTTCTTTGCTACATGGTTCTAGCATTCTCAGATTAATATGTGGGATACAGAAGTTGAAAGGATGACTTTCCAATTTTCCATATATAATTCATATTTATGTGTATGTGCATATATAATACATACATATATATTGCATATAGTATGTACTGGAGCACAAGTCAAATTGGCTTGCAAGATCCAATTGTTAAGTTTTCAGTGAAAACCTTTTATTTCTCAACAACTATTAAAAAAGGATTTAATTTATTGTTTGTGGATTATATAGACTTAAGAAAGTGATAGAGAAAAAATTGATAAATGCAGATAAAATATAAAAATGTATCTTACATATATGTGTATATATATACACATACATATGCAAGATCAGTTTATTAAAAGCTTACCAGCATATACCTCTATTGTGTATATATGCGTGTACACATACACATATTTTAAACTAAATTTTTGAAGTATTTAATGATGTTTTTCTTTAATTTCCCAGTTATTGGAATCTAAATTAACTAAATCTAAATCTAAAGGCATCTAAATTAACTAAATAGGGATATAGAGGAAGGATAATTGGATCACTCCATTATCCCTATTGATCAAGATCTTTTAGAAAGGGATATGAAAAATCATCATCTGTCTTCTTGGGAATCAAATTACCATAATATGCTCCTCCACTGGAGACCAGATGGGCTTTATCTATGGAGCCATATTTTTGGAAACCAGGAGAGAGATTCTCAGAAATATGAAGAAAAACAGTGGGAAGTAATAAAACTGCATAGGTATATAGAAAAAGATAAATAATCTCCATAAATTTGGATAATTCTAAAGTTTGTCTGGAGGAACTTCCTTAATCTTTAACTATTTCATGCAAGGGGACCATTGCTGGGAAATAATGTTAAGGCCTCTTCCTAGCAGCAGAGCAAAGACAATGATGAAGAGGGTTGCAGATTCTCTTGAGGTTGTGGAAATAGGTTTGAATAATAAGGAAGGGAATTCCAGCAATTGTAATTAATAAGGAGAAAACTTCCTTTAAAAATATATTTAAAAATCTTCAAAGTTCTATATACATTTTTGTAGGAAAAGATGATATATGTATATGCACATTCAAAAGTTTATATGTGCCTATATATATATATATCTAAACTGGGGAAAATATCACCTGTCTTTTAGGATTGTTATGAGTTAACATATATAAAAATGCTTGCAAATCTTAAAGCATTACATAAATAAATGCTTGCTATTACCATTAATTTATATATATTGTACACATAAGCATATGTATACATATATGTATGTATATACAAATACATCATACACTATGTTGGTGATAGGAAGAGAGACAGACAGACAGACAGATATTAGATGTAATTTTGAGAAACTATTGCTGGAACTACCTCTTCCCTATTTTGTACCTAAGTACCTATTTTGTACTACCCTACCCTACTCTACCTTTATACCAAAATGTACAACTAGATGTTTCATGAGCTGGACATTTCATTTCCTAGTTGAATGCATTCATAATGGCTTCTCTTGTGTCTTTTCACATTTCTCCTATTCTTACACACATACATACATACCTTATTCCCCAATATTCATTTGCCTGGGCAAACCAGGTCCCATAGCCAGCAGCTACTACTTATTCTCCTTGGGGTTCTAGAACTCACCCTGAGGATGACAGAGGTTCTAATACTATTGCTTACAAGATTCCATCTGATGTGTTTCACCATTGATTATCAACCAAAATTAATAGCTTTTAGAAAGAGTATTAATTAAGCAGGTATATCAAAAAGTTGTGGCAGAAAACCCTTCCTAAACTGGGAGTACACACTAGGGAACAGCAAAGTTAAACTCATAGAACTTGAGTTTGGTCAAGTTCGTGGCCATTTAGAAATCCTCTTTTCCCTTTATGGAATCATCAAGAAGTTCCCTTTAGATATAGCTTTACGTTGGATTTGAAGAGTCTGTGCCCTTGTAGAATCTTGAAGTGAATTTTTCCTAGATATGTTTGATTTGTTCTAAGTAGAGAATGATTAGAATGATCAAAAGGACTGAAATGTATCAGAAGAAAAGGATGAAAGATATTTTAGAAATAATAAAGGAGTAGAAGGAGAAAAAGGGGAAGAAGAAGGAAGAGGACTGTAGTGGTGGAAAGATTTAGAAAACAATACAAAATGTTTTCATTGTTAAAAACAATAAGAATAAGTAATTTCCCTTCCAGGAAGCTTATTATTATGTCTGAACCATATTCTTCCTAATCAATAAAGGTTCAGAGAATAGATAATGATAATGAAATCAAGCTATTATTATCTATGATAATATACATATAGAAGTTCCAATATCAGGATTTCATCTCTTCCCAACTCAATTGATAATTTATAGATGATCTCTGAGGCATGGCCAGATTTCCTTTTATGGGCATCTTTTAGCATTTACTATAAGATCTATGAGTAATTGATTGAAACACATTCTTATTTATTTGAAATATCTAGGTAAAAAGGGGATGATGTAGTTTCAAACTGATGCTCTTTTCTTTCCTTTAAAATTTTTTTTCTATTATTGCCCTCTAATTCACCTCCTCCCCTGAAGCCACCACTACCCCACAACTAACCACAACTACAAATCCACCTTTATAATAAAAAAAACACTCATGCATAAAAAATCAGCACACTGGCTAAATCTGAAGATGTTGCTAATTCTATATCGTTAATTCTTCATTTCTCTGCCAAGAAGAGGGAGGAACAGTTTAAAAAGGCTCTTGGGAAGGAGGAGATTCATTCCATAAGCAAGATATTAAAATCAGAACAGTCCCATTATAAGAAGGTGTCAACACTTTTGTGTAAGTATTCTACAAGTAACTAAATTTACAAAGGAAAATTAGCGATTTATATTCATCCTGATGTACTGGACTAGATGAGATATATGGGGTGTTCAAGGAGTATTAGCATCTCTGATAGGAGGGCTTGGCAAGCCCTTTTCAAGGTTGCACATCTACCTTTGGTGTGTACCTGGCACCCATCCGGTACTCACCTGTGGCTCCAAGAAGCTGAAGCATTCAAAGCATCCACAGTAAAACTGTATCCACAGACAGACTATACCAAGTTGAAGTGATAATCAACAGGCCTCAAATCCATTTTAGAAAAACAAACTTGTAAAGACTTAGGGATTTTGATTGGCTCTAGCACCAACCATGATTCCTGTGATTCAGTGATGAAGCCTTCTACCCACCTCCTACCAAAGGGGTGATGGACTGAGAGGAGAAAACAGGACCTATTTTAAGTATATGATCAACTTGGAAATTTGTTTTCCTTGACTATCCAGATTTGTTACATGGACTTTCTGTACTTTTTCCCCCTCAAATGAGGAGGGAGGATGAGAAAGAACCTTCATTTTAAGGAGGACAGGCAAACTCAAACAGAAATGTGTCCATTTCTCTCCAAGATTCCTTGAGACTTTCTCTCAATGCCTCTAAGTCAGATGCCTTTATCTTCCACCCTACACTTGCCCTTTTCAGCTAGCTTTTATGTGTCTTCTACCATTAGAATGTAAGTCCCTTGGGCAGGGATTGTCTTTCTGTTTTATATTTGTATTCTCAGTTTATCACAGTTGCCAGTACATATTTTGTTGTTGTTGGGTCATCTCAGTTGCATTCAATTCTTTGTAACCCCATTTTTGGGTTTCTTTGGCAAAGATAGTGATTTGCCCTTTCTTTCTCCAACTCATTTTACAGATTAGAAACTGAGGCAAACAGGGTTAAGTCACTTGTCCAGGGTCATACAACTAATAAGTGTCTGAGGCTGGATTTGAACTCAACATGAGTTTTCCTGACTCCAAACTCAGTACTGTGTCCATTGTGCCATCTAGCTGCTTCTCCTAGTACATAGTAAGTATTTAATAAATGGTTGTTGATTTGACTTAACTTGGCAAGATAAGACATCTCAGAGCAGGAGAGTCAACGAAAGAACTTTGTGTTTTTCTAGGCTTACTTAATTTCTGCAATAGTTTCCTCGTACAAAAGGTAATAGCTATTGAATTATGTCTTCATATGCAGGGCAGAGTGGGGGACACAAAAATTATTCCTTGGTTCTTCAGCATGAGGCAGTATCTGGAATATCAAGTTTGACATCTGAGATCGTTATAGTACATTACCATGAATGGAAAGCATTATTTCTTAACCCCTTGACACTTTTTCCTAAAATATTGGATATAAAGTATTCATCTCTTCCTTCCTCTTCCTCTTTACCTCCCTCCTTCTTCTCCGCTTCTTTCTTCATTTTTCATGCTTTTTTTTTTTTTTGCTTCCATCTTATTTTTTTTTCAATTAAGAATTTTTTCCCTTACTTTTCTTTCCCCCAATTGAATAACTAAAAAGAAAAAAGAAAGGAAAAATTAAAATCTCAAAACAAATGTGTATAGCCCAATGAAATATATTGGCCATATCCAAAATCATTTGTTTCATTCTGCACTTTAAGCTGTTGGATTCTTTTCAAATCATTATGTCACCAAGTATGCAGTACTGAATTGTTTTCCTTGGGACCTATGAACAATTTTTGACATGCCTAGAAGGATAATATCAAATGCAGATTTCCTGAGTCATCTATTATTGTGAAACCCAGACTGTACTATGCTACCTCCAAGGGAAGTTTTATTAATAGGTAAACTCCTACCAAAGTATAGCATAACAAATCAAAGGGTGAATTCAATGATGTAGAATTCCACATGAAAGGTGATATGGTCTAGTGGGCCTAAAACAGTGGACATAAATCTATTTTACTAATAAAATCTATTATCTAATGTGTCTAATCTATAATTCTATTAATAATAACCTATTCTATTAATCAAATGCGTTCTATTAAAGGAGAATAAGTAGATAATCATACATATACACATACATATATACACCCTTATAGACACACACACACACACATGTGTTTATTTTAAAATATATAAATTAATTACAAGACTGCTGGAGATATCAGAAAATCAATCTCAGCCTTTCTGAGCCTCAGTTTCTCTATCTGAGTATAATATTAACATTTGGCACCTCCTAAGGTTGCTGTGAGGATCAAATAAGATAATGTATTTAAAGTGCTTTGTGAGTATAAAGGCTTTTTTATTATGATTATTTCCTGTTTAAAGTGTTGAGAGGATGTCTACTAGAGACATTGCCGGAGGAATTCAAATCACTCACAAGCATTCAGTATGAATTATCATCACATTATCTTGGTCACACTATATGCAGTGCATCTGGGAAGTGTGAGCATAAAAACATAGATGAGAAGCTATGTCTGATGGTGCAGAATTGATTCCAGTGTTGAAAAATTAGCGTAATAACCCCTTGGGGCTACCTTCCCCAATTCAGCATTTGTAGGTTCTCACAGGATGATGATTCCTCTCAGACTCATAAAATATATTGTGGATCCACAATCCTAAAATTATAGCCATAACCCCTCCCCTTAGTCTATAAGTTCACTTACCCATAATAGTCAGCAGACATAATAAACTCAAAACAAATGCATTTCTTAGGATAGCATAGTAAGAACAGTAGCTACAAAACACAAACACAAATCTGGAATGTGTACTCCCACAAACACAAATAGTGTCACTG
Source organism: Sminthopsis crassicaudata (assembly GCF_048593235.1). Lineage (NCBI taxonomy): Eukaryota > Metazoa > Chordata > Mammalia > Dasyuromorphia > Dasyuridae > Sminthopsis > Sminthopsis crassicaudata. Next base: position 90,745,005 of record NC_133618.1, read on the forward strand.
GGAGGGATGGACCCAAATACATAGTAATTTGTGTGTGAGGTACGCAAATAGGAAACATATGTTACCAAAGCAATTTGCAAAACTGATACTCCAGGGCTTGATGTCCTTTTTCTTCCTTAGTATCATCATCCTGCTCCCTGTGACAGATGTAGCATCTCTAATGGGGAAGTTGATCATGTGGGTTGCCTGTATTTTTTCCTCTCTTCGGGTTAATTTTCAATTTCCAGGGATAGTTTTCTCTTCTATAGTCTGCTCTCTTCTCTACTGCTAGAGGTCACGCTCTTAAAGTTGTTCTCCACTCCAAATTCTGGATTTGTGCCTCTTTGTAGAGTGTATAGTCTTTCTTTAAAAGCCAGTCAACAATTAGTTGTTTTCTAATTCCATCAAGCAGTGAGGTTTTTCAATGGCTAGAACATTAAGCCTGCAGTCAAGAAGAACTGAATTCAAATCTGTCCTCAGACAGCTCTATGATGCTGGACAAATGAGTTACCTCTGTTTGCCTCAGTTTCCTCATCAAAATTAGCTGGAAAAGGAAATGACAAACTACTCCTTTATTTTTGCCCAAAAAATCCCAAATGAGTATACATTACTGAAATGACTGAACAATAAATTCCATCAAAGAGAAAACTGTCTTTGTACTTTTAAACAAGATAACAGAGTAGAGAAACATCTTTACACTTCCTTTAACCCATTAATCCCTGTCCCTTCTGTGACTTTTATCAATTTTGCTGGAAGAAAATGAGGACCCAATTCTCCTTTATTCCATTGTAAATTTTATTTCCAACTATTTACCTATTCAGCATAAATTGCTAAGGGTATGCAATTTTATTATGAGGAATGGCCAAAAAAAAGTTCAGGTCAAAAATCTATTCTTACCTTTCAGAATCCTTTTAAGCAAAAATTCTTTTAATTGGAGTATATGTCATCTTTTCAAATAGCTTCAGAGAAGTTCTAAGACCATTACAAAAAATTGCTGAAAACATAATTCTGTAGGAGACATTTGCAACAAGTAAATGGTCAAATGCCCTCCTTTCTTCCAACTAGTCTGCTACATTGAAGGAATTTGTGAACAAAAACCTTTTTAGAGCTGTCATCCTCAAGAAAATAGTAGGCTGAAAAGATAATGCAAGACTCCTAATTCTGCTGACTGTAAAATTGTATCCAGTGAGATACAACAAGTTTGTCATCACCCCATAAAGTATTGTAAATTCTGTAACCAAAATCACTCATGGAGGATTACTAATAGGGGGACATTAGAAGAGTTTCCATGTTCATGTCCATCCAGTTTTAGTTGATGTTTTATAAAATAAGTAAAAGCCTATCCTGGGCATGATTCCATTTGCACATATGTTTTTCACTTTTACCTCAAAAATTAGTTAAACTTTTTTCCCCTTCTTGTAGCTGAGTTAAAAATGACAAGGTAAGGGTAGCAAGCCAGTTGAACTCTTCCTAACACTGCTCTCTAAACAACTCTAAAATAACCCATCAAATTGAATTTTTGTGAAAAATAACCAACAAAATGTGGAGTGAGAAATATTTCCAGCCCAAGACAACTGAGGATGGCTGCAGAGGTCTGTAACACTGGAGTGATGGGTAGTCCTGAGTACATGCAGAAGCAATACAAATGATAGGTCTCAGAGGTGGCTGGGACAACAACAGCAACAGCTTTGGGAGCTCTTAACCCAGAGATAGTAAAGGGGATTGAATATGGTCAGAAAGAGATTACAAGAGAGAGTGAGCTGACACTGAGGACAGGATCCAGCAGTATTTGACAACTCCAATAGACATTGGACACGCATTTCTGGGTTGCAGTTCCAGGATGAAGAGAATTTCTTGTGGTCAGTCACAGGCAAGGACGGAGAGGAGCACTAATACTTGAGGTTGAGGGAGAGTTGGGGACTTGTTCACAGTTGTAGAGTTAAAAAAAAAAAAATGTTAACGCTTTAGGAGAACAAGGGGCATTCCTTGGTAAAGACCAGAGTGCAGATCGGAAGAATAGGAACCACATCCTTCCTAGGAAAATATCCTTTTGGAAACACTGAAAACTTGAAGACTCCCAGAACTAACTCTAAAAACATCAGGATGAAAAAGTCTAAAACTTTGACCAGTGCCTCCCCAATCCTGAATAGAGTCCAACTTTAATATAAAAGTCCAAAGTCAAAAAAGAGGCAGGAAAAATGAGCAAACAACAAAAACAAAAGAATTTGATATAAAAAGCTACTACAGTATCAAGGAAGATAAAGACACAAATTCAGAAGAAGACAAAAATGTGAAAATAGTTACAAATGAAGTCTCAAAGAAAAATTCAAATGAACAAGAAGTACAACAGAAATTTCTTTCCTTTTTTTTTTTTTTTATTGAAGCTTTTTATTTACAAAGCATGGGTAATTTGTCTAATATTGACCTTGCAAAATCTTTTGTTCCAAATTTTCCCCTCCTCCCCACCCCCTTCCCTAGCTGGCAGGTGGCCCAATATATGTTAAATATGTTGAAATACATGTTAGATCCAATGTATACATATTTATACAATTATCTTGTTGCACAAGAAAAATCAGATCAAAAAGGAAGAAAAAGAAAAACTGAGAAAGAAAACACAATGCAAGCAAGTAACGACAGAGTGGGAATGCTATGTTGTGGTCCACACTCCGTTCCCACAGTTCTCTCTCTGGGTTTAGATGGCTCTCTTCGTCACTGAACAAGTGGAACTGGTTTGAATTATCTCAATAGTGAAGAGAGCCACGTCCATCAGAATTGATCGTAGTATAATCTTGGTGTTGCCGTGTATAATGATCTCTTGGTTCTGCTCATTTCACTTAGCATTAGTTCATTTAAGTCTCCTCAGACTTCTCTAAAATCATTTTTCTGATCATTTATTGAGGAACAGTAATATTCCATAACATTCATATACTACAATTTATTCAGCCATTCTCCAATTGAGGGGCATCCACTCAGTTTCCAGTTTCTTGCCACTACAAAGAGGGCTGCCACAAACATTTTCCCTCCTTTAAGATTTCTTTGGGATATAAGACCCATTGCTGGATCAAAGAGTATGCACTCTTTTTTTGATAACTTTTTGAGCATAGTTCCAAATTGCTCTTCAGAATAATTGGATCCACCACACTTAACACCATATACCAAGATAAGATCAAAATGGGTCCATGATTTAGGCATAAAGAGGGAGATAATAAATAGATTAGAGGAACAGAGAATAGTCTACCTCTCAGACTTGTGGAGGAGGAAGGAATTTATGACCAGAGGAGAACTAGAGATCATTATTGATCACAAAATAGAAGATTTTGATTACATCAAACTAAAAAGTTTCTGTACAAATAATACTAATGCAAACAAGATTAGAAGGGAAGTAACAAATTGGGAAAATATTTTTAAAAACAAAGGTTCTGACAAAGGTCTCATTTCCAAAATATATAGAGAACTGACCCTAATTTATAAGAAACCGAACCATTCTCCAATTGATAAATGGTCAAAGGATGTGAACAGACAATTCTCAGAGGAAGAAATTGAAACTATATCCACTCACATGAAAGAGTGTTCCAAATCACTACTGATCAGAGAAATGCAAATTAAGACAACTCTGAGATACCACTACACACCTGTTAGATTGGCTAAGATGACAGGAACAAATAATGATGAATGTTGGAGGGGATGTGGGAAAACTGGGACACTGATACATTGTTGGTGGAGTTGTGAAAGAATCCAGCCATTCTGGAGAGCAATTTGGAACTATGCCCAAAAAGTTATCAAACTGTGCATACCCTTTGACCCAGCAGCGCTACTACTGGGATTATATCCCAAAGAAATACTAAAGAGCGGAAAGAGACATACATGTGCCAAAATGTTTGTGGCAGCTCTTTTTGTTGTAGCTAGAAACTGGAAGATGAATGGATGTCCATCAGTTGGAGAATGGTTGAGTAAATTGTGGTATATGAAGGTTATGGAATATTATTGCTCTGTAAGAAATGACAAGCAGGAGGAATACAGAGAGGCTTGGAGAGACTTACATGAACTGATGCTGAGTGAAATGAGCAGAACCAGAAGATCACTGTACACTTCAACAACAATACTACATGAGGATGTAGTCTGATGGAAGTGGAAATCTTCAACATAAAGAAGATCCAACTCACTTCCAGTTGATCAATGATGGACAGGGGTAGCTACACCCAGAGAAGAAACACTGGGAAGTGAATGTAAATTGTTAGCACTAATATCTGTCTGCCCAGGTTGCATGTACCTTCGGATTCTAATGTTTATTGGGCAACAAGAAAATGATATTCACACACATGTATTGTACCTAGACTATATTGTAACACATGTAAAATGTATGGGATTGCCTGTCATCGGGGGGAGGGAATAGAGGGAGGGGGGGATAATTTGGAAAAATGATACAAGGGATAATATTATAAAAATATATATATATATAATAAAAAATTATTAAGTAAAAAAAAAAAAAAAAGAATAATTGGATCCACCAACAATATATCAGTGCCCAGTTTTCCCACATCCCCTCCTCCAACATTCATTATCTTTTCTTGTCATCTTAGCCAATCTGACAGGTGTGTAGTGGTATCTCAGAGTAGTCATAACTTGCATTTATCTGATCAATAGTGATTTGGAACACTCTTTCATGTGATTACAAATAGTTTCAATTTCTTTATCTTAAAATTGTCTGTTCATTTCCTTTGACCATTTATCAATTGGAGAATGGCTTGAACTATTATAAATTTGAGTCAGTTCTATATATTTTAGAAATGAGGTCATTATCAGATCATTTGGATATAAAAATGTTTTCCCAGTTCATAAATTTCTGAAAAAAAAAAGTTTAAAAAAAGAAACAAAAGTTCATAGACGGAAAAAATGGGAAAAGAAATGAGAGTGGTGCAAGAAAATTATGAAAAGAGATTTAATAGCTTGGTAAAATACACACACACAACTACAGAAGAAAGTAAAACCTTAAAAAGGAGAATTGGTCAAGTGGAAAAAGAGATAAATTCACTGGAGAATATAGTTCTTTTTTTAAATCCTTTTATATTTATTTAGTTTTTTGAATTTTTTTTATAGTTTTTATTTACCAGATATATGCATGGGTAATTTTATAGCATTGACAATTGCCAAATCTTTTGTTTTAATTTTTCCCCTCCTTCCCCCTCCCCCAGATGGCAGGCTGGCCAATACAAGTTAAATATGTCAAAGAATAAATTAAATACAATATATGTATACATGTCCAAATAGTTGTTTTGCTGTACAAACAGAATCAGACTTTGAAATAGTGTACAATTAACCTGTGAAAGAAATCAAAAAGATAGATGGACAAAAATAGGATTGGGAATTTGAAGAATATAATTCTTTAAAAATTAGAATTAGGCAAATGGAAGCTAATACCTCCATAAGACATCAAAAATACAATAAAATAAAATCAAGAGAATGAAAATATAAGTTAAAACAGGAAATATCTCCTTGGGAAAATAACTAACCTAAAAAATAAATCAAGGATAAACAATTGAAGAATTATTGGACTACTTGAAAGACTTTTTAAAAAACACCTTCAATATCATATTTCAATCAATTATCAAGGAAAACTGCTCTGAAATCTTAGAGCCAAGAGGTAAAATAAAAACTGAAAGAATTTACCAATAACTTCCTGAAAAAGGTCCCCAAATGAAAACTCCCAGGAATATTATAGCCAAATTCCAGCGCTCTCAAGTTCAAGGAGACAATATTGCAAGGAGCAAAAAAGGAATAATTCAAATATTGTGGAGCCATAGTCAAAATCTCAAAAGATATAGCTACTTTCGCTATTACTGGGATTATATCCCAAAGAAATACTAAAGAGCGGAAAGAGACATATATGTGCCAAAATGTTTGTGGCAGCTCTTTTTGTTGTAGCTAGAAACTGGAGGATGAATGGATGTCCATCAGTTGGAGAATGGTTGGGTAAATTGTGGTATATGAAGGTTATGGAATATTATTGCTCGGTAAGAAATGACCAGCAGGAGGAATATAGAGAGGCCTGGAGAGACTTAAATCAACTGATGCTGAGTGAAATGAGCAGAACCAGAAGATCACTGTACACTTCAACAACAATACTGTATGAGGATGTATTCTGATGGAAGTGGAAATCTTCAACATAAAGAAGATCCAACTCACTTCCAGTTGATCAATGATGGACAGAGGTAGCTGCACCCAGAGAAGAAACACTGGGAGGGGAATGAAAATTGTTAGCACTAATATCTGTCTGCCCAGGTTGCATGTACCTTCGGATTCTAATGTTTATTGTGCAACAAGAAAATGATATTCGCACACATGTATTGTACCTAGACTATATTGTAACACATGTAAAATGTATGGTATTGCCTGTCGTCGGGGGGAGGGAATAGAGGGAGGGGGGGTAAATTGGAAAAATGAATACAAGGGATAATATTATAAAATATATATATATATATATATATATATATATATATATATATATATAATAAAAAAAAAGAGGCCTATTCCCTCCTTTTGAATAAAAAAAAAAAAAAAAAAGATATAGCTACTTTAATGTTAAAGAAACAGAATACTTAGAATATAATATTCTAAAAGGCAAAGGAGCTAAGATTACGCCTAAGAATACCTACTCAACAAAACAATATAAAACTGCAGAGGAAAAAAATAGATAATAAATAAAAGAGAAGGCTTTCAAGCCTTCCTGATAAAAAGACTAGCATTGAATAGAAATTTTGATAATTAAAAGACTCAAGAGAAACATAAAAAGGTAAACATGGAAGAGAAATCATAGGGGACCTAATAAGGTTAAACTGTTTATATTTCTATATGGGAAGGTAATACATATAACTCTCAAAAACTTTATCATGATTAGAGCAGTTTCACAGAGTTTGCATACACAGAGAACATGAGTGTGAGTTGGTCATGTTAGGATGGTTTTTAAAAATGGAAAGGGATGCAAAAAGAGGAATACACTGGAAGAAGGGAGAAGGAAGAGAAAAAAGGGGAAATAATCTCACATAAAAGAGACATGTGAGAAAAAGTTTTTAAAAGAAGTGGTGGGGGAAGGGTAGACAATACTTGAGTTACCCTTTTGTCAAAATTGGTTCAAAGAAGGAACAATATATATTCACATTGAGTTGGTGATAGAAATCTAGTTTATTTAACAGGGATGTAGGAGGGGAATGGAGTAAAAGAAATGGGAGAGAGTTGATAAAAAAGAGAGAGGAAAAAAAAGGATGAACAGGAAAAAAATAAGATGGATGGAAATATACCATTAGTAATCATAACTATGAATGTGAATGTAATGAACTCACCCATAAAATGGAAATGGATATCAGAATGGATTAACAACCAGAATATAATGATATGATGAAGAAGAATTTCTACTTTTAAAGAAGTCCTTTGGATGAGATTAGAGAATCTCCTTTGGTCAAGTTTCCCTTTCAGCTTATGTAGGATTCTTCCTTAGGTCTAATCTAAATCTTTGGTGTTTCAATTTGAGCCACTTCTTTCATAGCCTGTTCTTAGCTCTCATTGATATATGCTTTTTCTTATACAAAGCACTGCTTATGATTATTTCCTTGGATCCTCGCAAGTTGCAAAGCTTGAAATAGGAAGATAGCACAGACTAAAAGTAAGGGGCTAAAGCTAAATCTACTGCATTTAAGCTGAGGTTAAAAAAAAAGTTAAAGGCAGCAATTATTTTCTCAAACAGAACAAAAGCAAAAATAGACCTCATTAAAAGAGATAATCAGGAAAAACCACATTTAGATAAGAGGTACCACAGACAATGAAATAAAATTTTAAAAATTTTACAGCAAATTTCTCTGATAAAAGCCTCATTTCTCACATTTAAACAAGGAACTGAATTAAATTTATTAAAAAAAAAAAAAAGAGAGTTGTTCCCATTTGTTAAATGAATCAAATATATGAACAGGGAGTTTCCAGAAAAAGTAACCAAAGATATCTATAGTCATATGAAAAAATACTCCAAATCACTATTGATTAGAGAAATTCAGATGAAAATAAATAACCCTGAGATACCACCTTATAGCTATCAGTTTGACTAACAAGACAGAAAAGGAAAATAACTAATTTTAGTGGAGATGTGGAAAAACTGTGGCACTGAAGCACTGTTGATATAATTGTAGACTAGCCAACCATTCCAGAAAACAATTTGGAACTTTACCCAATGGGCTATAAAACTGTATATCTTTTGGCCCAGCAATAACACTATTAAGTTTATATCCCAAAGAGATTTTTAAAAGGGAGTGGGAGGAGAGAGAAGGGAGAAGGGTCTATGTGGTCAAAAATATTTATATTTATTTTTGTAGTGGTAAAGAATTGAAAATTGAAGCGATATCTATGAATTAGGGAATTACTGAACAAGTTGTAGTATATTATTGTGATGGAATGGTACTGTACTATAAGAAATGATAAGCAGGATGGCTTCAGAAAAATCTGGGAAGACCTATATGAACTGATGCAAAATGAAGTGAGCAGAACCAGAACACTAAATAATAGCAATATTGTAAGGATGTCAGTCAGACTGTGAAAGCTACTCTGATCAAGATATTGATCTGAGGCAATCCCAAAAGATGAATGCTATCTACCTCTAGGAAAAAAAAAAAAAAGAATTGATCAACCCTGAGTACAAATTGAATTATAATTTTTTCATTTTGTTTTTCTTCCCTTTTGTCACATGATTAATTCAGAAACATGTTTTACATGAATTCACATGTATAATTGATATTATATTGCTTGGCTTCTCAAAGAAGAGAAGGAGAGTGAAGGAGAGAATTTGGAAGTAAATTTTTAAAAAAGAATGTTAAAAATAAACAAATAACAAAGTATTAAAAAGAAAAGAAATGAAAACTGAGGAACTACAGCAAAGTAAGTTCCTGTCAGTATAATAGTGTTCAGAAGACAACTGCATATTTAATAAATCCAGATGTCCTGACAACAGCAATTCCAATTCAGAATTTGCCACTGGCTTGCTGTGGGGATCAGGATTAGTTAAGTAAGCATGTCATCTTTCTCTGTCTCAGTTTCTTCATCTATAAAATTTGCATAATAGTTCCTTTCCACGGAACAAAGTTATTGTTATGATCAAATGAGATTGCTGACGTGAATGCACCATGAAAAATATTAAGCTCTTTACAAAGGAAATCCTGGGGAGCTTGGATTTGATAACTATGATCCTGATGCGGACATTGAAACCATAGAAATGCATTGAGTTTATTCTTCTCCCTCTGTTAGGACTCCCATCTCAATGACACTAGATGAAGAAGAATTTCTTATTTTAAACAAGTCCTTTGGATGAGATTAGAGAATCTCCTTTGGTCAAGTTTCCCTTTTAGCTTGTGCAGAGTTTGTCCATAGATCTAATCTAAATCTTTGATGTTTCAATTTGAGCCACTTCTTTCTTAGCCTATTCTTAGCTCACATTAATATTTACTTTTTCTTATACAAATCACTGCTTATGATTATTTCCTTGGATCCTCACAACTTGCAAGTATCATTAGTCCCATTTCACAGATGGGGAAACTAAAAATCAAGGAGGCAGTGATTTTCCCAGAATTGCAAAGTTAGTAAGTACCACAGCTCTGTTTTGAATTTATGTCTGTTGATAATAGAACATAGTTGGATTCTATCTACAGAGTTCTGGAAATAGTTTATGTGTACCATCAAGGAAAGATGTGATCACGAAAACCTCAAAGGGAAATTTAGCTAGACTGAGTCAGATACCAGGGACTGAGCTGCCATTCACCCCCAGGAGTGATGTAGTTGACTGTTCTCTCTAAATTTTACTGCTGCTTCTGTCATACTAAATTATTTACGAGCTTTCTTAATTAAGGCAGGCTTTCTTTCTCTTTGTGCCGCTCTCTCTTCTGTAATTGGTGTCAATATTTGTAATCTGACTCAGTGGTTTTTAAAGCCTGCCCAATCCTTCTCCCTTAAGGAGAAGCAACTTGCAAAGCAAGGCATTTCACTGACCAGAATTTCTAATTCCGCAATGACCTTGACAAGGATTGTTTTCTGAGCATGCTTTTGGGAGAGAAAGCAGCATGATTTGAAGGCTGGAATCAGCACTCTCTCCACATCCCTACTCCTGCCCCCATTTCATCATATCTCCAGGCAGGACCACTCTAACCCAGAACAAAGAATCTCTCTCTCACCTTAGTCCTTTTGGTTGCTCTGGTGCTGGTGGTGTGACTCCTTTGCCCTCAGCATCAAATGAGCGACCAGGCTGTAAGGGTTAAGAAGTCCTATGTGGGGTCCTTTCCTCCCTGAAGCCAGGCGACCTGTGAGAAACAGGTCTCCGTCCTTAGGGTCCTTATTTGTTCTTTTCTGTAACAGATAAAAAGAGCCAGCTAGTCAATAAATATCAAGTATCCACGATGTGCCAGACACTGTGCTAAGCACTTTAATAAAGTTTCCATGATGACTTTGGGAGCCCTTGAAAGATTCACAGTGTTCCTCAGCACTCCAGAATTCCAGAATCTGAGCTCCTGAGCTGCTATAACCAAAGCCCTAAGGATCAAGAAATCCTTGGAAGTGACCCTCAAAGCCACAGCTAAGACAAATCATCTAACACAGTTGCTGCCTTCAGACAGGAACTTGGTGGGATCAATACTATGTAAGAACTGAGCTAAATTTCTTCTCTTCTAGAGGAGAGAGTAAAGGATGTATGCCCCTTGAGTGTATGTATTAAAGGGGAGGAATGGTTGTATTTTGTTCTTATTATATCTTCAAAGTAAATACCTCTTCATAAAAGTTCATCAGTGTTATAGGTACCTACATCATTTGTACCTAACAGAAGTCGGGACCAGAGGTTATGGGAGAGGGGGTTCCAGCGGATGGCCACAGAGAGGAGACAGCTTGTACACCTTTCAGGGCTCATAGAACGGGTTCTATGAGGGGGAAATGTGACCTACCTGGCTCTGGGAGAGGAGCTAGGGAATACGAGATTCACACACATAGGAATTAAGAAAGCCAAATTTCTAACACTAGTCCTCTGAATTCAAATGTAGCGTTTTTTCCACTGAGTCACGCTACTTCAAGGTCACACTTCTAAGAATAAGAATAGCAGGGGTTTATTGACAAGACCTATGACTATGTTTTGCAGACAGCATAAATTATCTCATAACAATCTCTGTAATGTAGATGCTATTATTATCTGCATAGATGAGGAGATATCTTCTGAGAGATTAAATATCTGAGAGGTCGCACAGCTGGTAAGTGTTTAAGATGTGAACCAAGCTCTTTCTAATCTGAATCTAGTTCCTTTTCCATTATGCAAGCAGTTTCTCTTGAATGACAGAGTTAATGAATGGCATAACTGGAACTCTTATCCTATGGAACTCACATGGTCCTTCCTTATTCAAAGAACACCAGTGGCTTCCCAATATCTCTGGAATCAACTACAAACTCCTTATTCTAATTCCACCATGACCATGACAACCTTATTCTGTCTTCACACAGATACCAATCCAGCCAAACTGAATTTTTCACACATGCCATTCCATCTCCCATCTCCCATCTCCCATCTCTGTGTGTTTGCTTTGTCTGTGTCCTGGAAAGCATCTCGTTCTTACCTCTGCTTCCCAGAATCCCTAGTTTTCTTTAAGATCCAACACAAGAAACAACTTCTACATGACACTGCTTCTGAGCCTCCTAACTGCAAGACTAGACTATCATTCCTCTCCTGAGGTACAATCTCATATCACTTTATGCCTTTTGGACATCTCAATCTGGATATTTCTCAGGCATTTCAAATTCAACCTGTTCAAAACAGAATTGCTTATTTTTCCATAAAACCCTCTCTTCTTCTAAATTTCTCTATTATTATTCAGAGCACTTTCTTCCTCCCAGTTACCCAGGCTCACAATCTTGGCGTTGTCCTCAACTCCCCATTCTCATTCACCCCAATATCTAATCCATTGCCTATACTGCCTTCTATATGCTCCCCTCTCTCCACTCACGCAGCTACCACTCTAGTTCAGCATCTCCCCTTACTGAATGCATAAAATAACCATCTCCCTGCCTCAGTACTTCCCCAATCCAATCCATCCTCTCCTCAGCTACCACAGTGATTTTTCTAAGGAAAAGATCTGGCCATGTACTCCACCTACCTCCAGCCATCCAACTTCAGTGCCTTCCAATTACATCTAGCATCAATTATAAGCTGCTCTGCTTAGCATTTAAAGTTTTTAATAAACTTCCTATTTTTCCAATATTCTCACACTTTATTCCACACTCTACACTCCAATTATATGAATATGTTCCCCACAAATGAAATTCCATCTACCATCTCTATGCCTTTTTATTAGCCATCCCCCATGTCTGAAAATCTGTCTCTTCATTTCTGTTTCAAAGTTTTCCAAATCTCCTTTAAGATTCAAATCTTACTTTCTCCAAGAGAATTTTCCTGTTTCTGCATTCTCCCTCAGAACCAGTTCTAGTGCCTTCTCTCTGAGATCATATCTTGTATGTAACTAATTGATTACATGTTGACTTCCCCATTAGAATGGAATACCCTTGAGGACAAGGATAGTAATTTTGACCTTTTCTCAACAGTCAAACCTTTTATATGCATATTCAGTTATGACTCAGCTGGGGCAGCTAGGCGGCACAGTGGATAGAGCACCAGCCCTGAATTCAGGAGGACCCAAGTTCAAATCTGGTCTCAGACACTTAACACTTCCTAGCTGTGTGACCCTGGGCAAGTCACTTAACCCCAGCCTCAGGGGAAAAAAAAGATAAAAAATAAAAAGGGGGGAGAGCAATAGACGTCTATTCAGTATATGGAACTTTAAAAATATATCTCATTAAATATTTCTCAGTTATATGTAAAACAATTTAACAATCCTTTTTAAAAATTTGAGCTCCACATTCTCTCCCTTCTTTCCCCCTCATTGAGAAGCAATTTAATTTTGACTATATAGGTGAGGTTGTTGAGTTGGGAAAGTTTGAGTTCCAGACTGATGCATTATCAATTCAAATGTCTCAAAAGAATTTGCAGGCTTGAACCCATCTCCAAGGCAAGCCACAGTTCTTTGAAAGTTGTGGAAATACCATTACAAAACAGATTGAATTATAAGGGAGTTCAGTAGTGAAACAGAAGCAAAGGAGATACTTTTATCCAGCTAATTCTATGGTTCAAGGGTAGGGCTAGAGATCTATCATTGGCATGTTAATTCTATGGCCCAAGAGTAGGGCTAGGGGATGACCAGATCATTGGGCAGCAATGAATTGAGGAGTGGTCTCTGGAGTCAGGCAGCAGATTGGGTATTGGAGTTTCCTGAGACCAGAAGCTATCTGACTAAGAAGTGATCAGAATCAGACAGATTGGTTGTGGGAGTTTCCAAAGCCAGATTTAGGACTACTGATTCATTTGTTAGAACAGAAGGCCCCAAGGTCAGGGGACCCCAAAACCACAGCTATATTTCCCTAGAAGCTATACTATATCAAAGTCAAACCATATTAGAATTTTAAAACATATTGATTACCTGAAGGGAAACTTTAATTCAGAGACATATACAAATCATTGTTCATTAAGATAAGAATTAATTCATTCAAATGACTTTTTCATTTGGAACATAGTTTTAACAATTTCTAATGACAAATCATATATTGGAGTAAAAAAGAAAGAAAGGAGATAAGTAGATTCATGAAAGGGAGAATACACATACATATACACACACACACTTGCCCACATAGAACATCGAGGCTAGGCATGAAGGCTGAAAAAGAAACCCATTAAAAATACTTTTCTCAGAGTCCCATTGGACTATTCTTGCTGGAGTATATTGAGCTCTTACCTAAAACAGAAAAATTAAAAAAAAAAAAAAAACAACTCTGAACTTCTCAAATCTCAAAAACAGAGAAGGGAGAAGGAAGCTCCTGTCCTCTGAATTGCTGTACTAGGGAGAAAGAGGGGAAAAAATTAAACCATTAAATTGCTCCCCAAACAAGGAACAGCATCAAAACAAAGAGCAAAGAAAAAGAGAACAAAAGCATAAAATCCCCCTTTTTAAATGAGAAGCTAGAGGGAAATAAAAATGTCTTTACTTTCTAGCATAAATGTGTTTTTTAAATAATAGAATATAAAAATATCATTAACAGCTCCCTATTTGTCTATAGTAGAGATGTATATAGAACTGCTTTTTGTTCTAACACATTATTTCTATTTTAGTCTGTCTGGCCTTGCAAATGTTTGCTTCTTCTCTCTGTTTACAAAGTTATATAGCCACACAAAAAATCAGTATTTCTTCAAGGATCATCCTAATTTTTTGTGGGGGCTGGGGAAGGAAAAAAATGGGAACATCTTTAGGGACCTATATAGATTCAGTTCTGCCAATTTTTTGGTTTGAGAATTGCAAAGATTGTAAATGCAAGTGATGAGATATAGATTTGGGGCACCCAAATGAAAATGAGGTCTAGTGGCAGGTTCAAGGTACAGGGAGTCAAATAGAGCTCCCTTGCAACCTTATTGGATTCGGCGCAAGGATAAGGAGTTAAATGAGCGGCTCAAGAGTTTCCTGTAAAGGAATTTACAGATCAGAAAACCTAGATTGATAAAAGAGGTTGATTTTGGGGTTTGGAAGTAAAGTTAAAGTCTAGTTAGTAAAAAGTGTTAAGTAAAGAGAAGAGGGCACTGGAAACAGTATTCCAGTGGACAGAGAGTCTTTGGTGCCAGGCATGGTGCTGGCATGTTTTGACCCTCTGCAACGAGAGGATTCCAGCTTGGCTCTTTTTATATTGAGAGATTTAGCTAAAGGGGCACGTGGAGTAGAGTCCCAAGTTGGCTCAGATCCTGTGGGGACTGGGACAGGTCTGGATCTCCTATTCAAAGGGGTGCTTTTGACCAGGATTTGTGAATCAAAGGTCCTAGCTTCTTGAATTGATAATGCATCAGCCAGGAGAAGTTGGGAATCAGAAAGGAATAAATCCATCTGAAAGGACTAGTTTCTTAAAGGGATCACAACCCTCTTCACAAGTACTAACCTTACATGATTTTTCTGAGCCTAGTTTCTTTTAATACTTGTAGTGAGAGAGTGAGGGGCACTAGATGCAAACTGGGAAGGTCTCCTCTAATACTGACCAGAACACTCCTGAGCAACTGACTTCCCACCTCAATTGCCCCCATCCTGCTATGTCATCTCTAAAGGATGTGCTACGGTCTTAGGGGAAATGTAAAGAATCTGATTCATTAATTATAAAACAAGTGTAGCTTCCATCATCTCTTGTATCTACATCTGTGATCCTATGACTCTTTTTGGTTATGTTAAGAGAACTCTGATAAAATCTGATAGAATTAGAATGTAGCTAAGAGGAGAAGGATCAGTCACATCTTGGTGACCATTAAAAAAATCGAGGTGCCCTCTAGGCAGTCAGTTAAGGAATCTTGACAGTTGAGGTAGGGGATAATTCTATAACTTTCTGGCTTCAAGGAAGTGAGTTAGTTTTGGAAAGAGAATTCAGCTATTGAAAAGAAACCACTTTGGGTGGGAAAGATATTTCTTTTTCCTCCTACCATGGCAATAGTGTCTTGCAATAAAACTATTCACTAACCCTTGCAAAGCCTTCTGTTCCAAATTATC
Organism: Sminthopsis crassicaudata; assembly: GCF_048593235.1. Taxonomy (NCBI): domain Eukaryota; kingdom Metazoa; phylum Chordata; class Mammalia; order Dasyuromorphia; family Dasyuridae; genus Sminthopsis; species Sminthopsis crassicaudata. The sequence continues at coordinate 90,760,613 of NC_133618.1, forward strand.
CCCTCCTTTTCCCTATCCCCTCCCCTAGATGGCAGGTAGTCCAATACATGTTAAATGTGTTAAAATGTATTTTAAATCCAATATATGTATAAATATTTATACAGTTATCTTGCTGCATAAGAAAAATCGGATCAAGAATAAAAAAAAAAACTGGGAAAGAAAACAAAATGCAAGCAAACAACAGAAAGAGTGAGAATGCCATGTTGTGGTCCACACTCATTTCCCAGAGTCCTCTCTCTGGATGTAGATGGCTCTCTTCACCACTGAACAATTGGAACTGGTTTGAATCATTTCATTGTTGAAGAGAATCCCGTCCATCAGAGTTGATCATTGTATAATCTTGTTGCTATGTATAAGGATCTCCTGGTTCTGCTCATTTCACTTAGCACATGATATATTTTCTAGGGACACACACAAAGTCAAGAGGCACAAGTAGCTTCAAGAAGCATGGTCCCTGGCAGCAGAGAAGAGAAAAAAAAATTGTCTCTAGCAGTCTAGAGTGGAGCTGTGAAAAAGATTATGCCCAAGGAACCCAGATGTGCACCCATCCAGCAAAGACTTTCAATAGGAAGATATAATAAAAAAGGATGTCGAGCACTACAGCAGATGAAGTATTAGTTGCTTTGATTGTATGCATTCCTCATATATATGCTATATCATCAATATGCATTCTTCCACTTCTTCTGTGTGTATTTGTGTTAAGTTAAGATTTATAATTTGCTTCTACAGAATGGCTCACTCCCACAAGACCTAAGATGTCAGGTTGTATGAAAATGTTTAATGAATATAACAATGAATTAGAAAAAAGGAAAACAAGAATTGACAGTGCAATTCTTACAACAAAAGCACTTAATGTATACTATTATTAATATAACCTTTACAATACAAAGAGATAGACTGTTGTGCCAGTTTCCTTTTATTGTCCTGCCTCAGTTTCCCTAAATTGTCCTGCCTCAGTTTCCCTAAATTGTCCTGCCTCGGTTTCCCTAACTTGTCTCGCCTCAATTCCTTTAATTGTTCTGCCTCAATCTCCCTGGTTGCAATTCCCCTTTTCTATTCATTAGTACTGAGATTATTAGGTTTGTATAGATCTGACCACTCTGGCATTCCAAAAGATAAGACTCCAGATGTCCTATCTCAGATATCTAATTGGCATCCTCTATCTCTAAATTCCAGATTTTCTGTCTCTAGTGACTACCCCCTTCACTCCCAGTTTATCAGAATTGATGGTTCTACCCACAGAACTGAATTGATGGTCCCTGCCTAGAAATTCTATACGCTCACCAATGTTCGGACTCCTTCCCTTGTGTTTGGCTTCCCTGATCACTTGGAGCCATATATAAATCATTGGAATCTCACATTTGATGCTGGATTCTTTGAGAGGAAAGTCCAATTCAGCCCTGGAGGCAGAATGGATTCTGCTCTGCCTCCAGACTATCTTTCCCTCTCAGAAACCCAAATAAAATAACAAAAACTCTCTAATCTCTATCTTGTCTCAGTTTCTCTGGCATTATAAGACTAGAGAAGGAAAAAAGAAAGAATACATCAACAATATGGGGAAGCATCAGCTTTGCAGACTTCAGGATGGGGAATCCTGGATCACAACCCTTGCAAGTCCTGACCAGGAGGGTCCCAGGTAGAACATCTTCTCCATGGGTGAAATTCCAATTGGGTATTGATCTATCATGACTTAAATAGCCCAGGGAACAAAGGTGGCTAAATGCCATCGATACTGACTTCACTTTCCTGAGCGAATCCAGAATGGGGGCTAGTCCTGCCAGAGTCTGTCAGGAGAGAAGCTTTACTCCTGGAGTGGATAGTTCCAGTATATAGATGATGTGTCCTTGGTGGATTTGGCCAGAATCCACCCAGGACAGTATTCTTTAAGCTATATTTGTTCGCAGGGTTATTTAGCAGCTGCAAAACAAGGGTGAATAATAGTTCACTGTACTGTAATTACTCCCATGGACATGATGGGAAACTGAGGGCTGGGGCCTACAGAATCTTAATCTTATACCTATATCTTTCAATTTGTAGGAGAGTGAACACCATTTTTGTGGGGAGAATATTACTTAGCTACAATTCTTTATAATATCTCAGTAAATACTTTTACTGTGAGTTAATTTTGCCTATTGGCTTACTAGGAAAGAAAATTCATCCTCAGACCCATGAATATAACATTAGGATTTTGGACCAGCAACATGCTTTGAACCTAAGTTTAGTCCTCCCCTTAAGGAAGGATTGTGACTTTGAATTGAGAGATATACAGGGCTGGTATAGACAGTTTTAATTTTGGATAAACCTTTAAAAACCCTTGTTGAGTCAAGATGGCAGAGTAGTAGGAAGAAATATAGAGAATTTCCCTTCTGCATCTCTCCTCATCTCCACCCCCCCCCAAAAAAAAAAACCCCTTCTAAACATATCTAGAAAATACATCGGACCAAATCCTAATCAGGAAAACCAAGAAAATATCACAATGATTCCTTTTCCAGCCAAGGTCATTATAAAGAAATAGAGAAGTCTATTGACAAAAGGAACAAAATTTAATCAAAAACATTCATTATGGAGCATTCCAGTTTTCAAGGACTGGTAAAGGAACAAGACAGTACACGGAAAAAACTAGGTCCCAGACCCATACCAAGGCACCACAACTTTGCTCAGGTATGCAGAAACAGGTGTTGACTGGCAGTTTTGTCACCCATTACCCAGTTCCAGCTCATGAACCCTAAGGTGGAATGAGGAACAGACCCTTGCCTAGGAGGTATTTAATAGTATTTTATTTTTCCAAATACATATATAGTTTTCAACATTCACCTTGGCAAAACTTTGTGTTTCAAATTTTTCTCCCTTCCTTCTCTTTCTTTCCCCAATATAGAAAGCAATCCAATATAAGTTAGACATGTACAATTCTTCTAAACATATTTAAAAGTGATATTCTGCAAAAAAGAGTAGTCACAGAGTCACTTTAACTCAGTCTAAAGTCCATAAAGGAATAGCCAGAACAGGAATCCTAGACCAAAGGAAAGCCTTTATTTCACTCTGAACCAGCAAAGTTATCCAACTAGTTGACTGAGACTATTGCATTTTTATGATGCATTGAAGGCTATTTATGGGCCAAAGACTTAAGGTGCTTCTCAACAACTCAGTGCTGATGGTATCACACTGATTAGCGATAAGAACATGATCCTGTTGTTCTCAATAGAGTATAATCAATCAATGCTGAAGCTATTGACCATTTACCGCAAGTTAAAATCAATCACTCCCTAGCTGAAGTTCCAGCTGAAGAGGTTTTAAATGCCATTAGACCCCTTTCATGTGGCAAAGCACCAGCTGAGATGTACAAGAGGGAGTCCATTGCTCATACAAAAGTTGACTGAAATTTTCATAGTATATGACAAGAGGAAATTATACTCCAGGAGTTCAAGGATGCCCTCCATTGCCTTCTATGTAGAGTCATTCTAACTACTCTAATAATGATAAATTTCTTAGGAGTTACATATATCATCTTCCCATAAACTGTTTAACTTTCATGTGACTTTATGATTTGTCCACCATGCTGTGATGTATAAAAAGTCTGAGATATAATTTCTGGATAAGTAATATTCAATTTATTATGTCTAGCTAATAATTAATAAAAGAGGTCAGTGACACTCTCAAAAAATAAAAATGCCTCCTAGAGAAGATTCAGTGCTTAAAAGGCCTTTGGGAAAGGGGGTATATCTGAGGGTGGAAATCAGATCTGATTGGTTAGCAATCAAAGAGGGAATGGGACATATTAATGAGAAGGTGGTCAAAAAGTCTTCAGCTCTTCCTGACCTTATGTAACCTCAGCCACCCTCACTCCTCCCCAGAAATCTGGACAGAAGAATCCATCTCTACCTAAACTACTCTGACTGGTTTTCCCCTTCATAAGTCACCCTAAATTTTAATGGAAGGTCCTAAAGACAGGGGCAAGATCTCACCTAGCCTGGATTCTGTTTGTAAGGTTTTCTAGTTGAATGGGATCTCATGCAAGATTGAAAAGTAGATACCCCAAAGATTTTGGCAATATCTTTTCTCAGCAGTGTCTTTCAGAGGCTGGCTAAATAATCTACAGGGGTGGTTTCTGAATGAGGAAATAAGGAGTAATAACCTTAATCTTAATCTAATAATTGATAGCATAAAAGAAAAATAGTCATTTCTCTCATTGTTTACTTTTATACTTCTCTTTAATATTATTTATCAAATTTTTTATTCAGTTCTGGTTTTTTCATCAAGAATGTTTGAAAGTTCTCTATTTCATTAAATATCTATTTCCCCCAAAGGATTATACTCAAGAAAGGTTATTCTTAATTATTCAAGGATTTCTTGGAGACATCTAATTCCTTTGCCTTTCAGAATGTCATATTCTAATTATTGTGTTCCTTGAATATGGAAACTGCTAAATATCATCCAATCCTGCCTATGGCTCTAGGTTATTATATTCCTAAGAGTTTTCATTTTGGGGGGTCTCTTTCAGGAGGTAATTGGTGGATTCTTTCAATTTCTAAGTTATGACCAAAGAACATACATATTATATTTCAAGAAACCATAAAAGAAAACTGCTTGGATCACTTAAAAGCAAAAGGTACCGTAGCAATAGGATCTGCTGGTTACCTCCCAAAAGAAATCTGAAAATGAAATCTTTCCTGAAAGACTTAGCCCAAATCCAATATTTCCAGGTCAAATAAAAAGTACTTCAAGTAGCTAGGAAGAAAAAATTCAAGTATAGAGGTGCTTCAATCAGAATAGCACATGATTTAACAGCCACCACTATGAAGGAGGGATGAGCTTGGAATAAAATATTCCAGAAAGTGAAAGACATAAGCTACAACCAAGTCTGAGTAAATTATTACAAAGAGGAAAATGGATCTTTAATGAAATAGATTTCTCAACATTCCTAATGACAGTGCTAGGTAGAACCTTTGAAGAGGAAATATTAAAAAGTAAATATTTTTGAATAATCAAAAGGGACTAAACTAAAAGATAAAGTAAACTAAAGGACTAAAAAATAAACTGCTTACTTTTAATATAAGGAGATGATACATATGTCCCTTCTAATACTTATTATCAATAATGGTAGTAAAAAGGAATTTTTATTAAACAGAAGACCTGAGAGTGGTTGTTACATCTTAAACACCTTTAAAAAAAAAAAAAGAGTGAAAGAAAGGAGAAAAGTAATACACAGAGGTGGGAGGAGGAGAAGAGTGTTAGGGGAAATTATCTCACAAAATTGCAGTAAGTAGACATCCATATAAACAAAGAGAAAGTGGCTGGTGTTTGAATCTCCTCTCAACTGAATTGTCAATGAAGTATGCATAAGCAGTAAAATAAGACAGTAAGACAACAATATTGGAAAATCAAACAAATTTTTACAGATTTAGAAACATTAATGACTAAATAGGAGTTCAATTGGCCAATGATAAAACATTTTACCTATTTCTTGACTGAAAGATGCAGAATGTAGATTATGACATATTATGGGACAAGAAGTGGGAGAGGGAGTGTTTGACTATATATGTTTGCAAGAGGAGTTTTGTTTTTCTCAGTTGGGGAAAGAAAAAGGAGGAAGAGAGAAAGAAGGCAACTTTTTGATAATTGAAAAAAATTTTTTAAAAGAATCCTGGGTAAAATTTGGTAACAGAAGTCTATCAATGCCATATGCTTTTATAGTAACCAAAGGATAAAATAGTTAGGCCACTGAGCCCTTTCAAAGAAGAAAATACAATAGGACCTTCAAAAAAAAGTCCAACCATCACTTCTCTAAATTGCTCATATGCATCCATCTGGGACCAATTTAATAGTTTCACCAAAAAAATAATTAGAAGGTATTAGTACTGGTTTAGATTTGTGAATTAGTGTAAGGAATTTGGGATGGAAAGAAATCCCCCAACAAAGCAAATCACCAATTGTTTTATAACTTGCAGTCTTAGAGAATTTCTTAGGTGGGTAAGTAATTTGCTCAGGATCACACAGTCAGAATATATTAAAAACAGTATTTGAATCCAGGTTTTCCTTACCCAAGTCAACTCTCTATCTGCAAGGTCACATTCCTTCACCAAAATGCAACATCAGTCTGTATTTTACAAAGCAGGATTTTACAGATGTACTTCAAGGGTGCACAATTCTCTTTTTACAACCTAGTCTAGGAATCACTGAAAGCTCATTAATATATCAAACAGCCAATGGCAAAAGAACTGTAAGAGGAGAGAAAAAGTCATATTTGACCATGATATAAAAAGATATGCAAAACCTGAGCAAACACAGGGAAAAGAATTAAATGAAAAATAAGCATTCAGTTTGGAGCAGAATCTATAACTGAAGGGCAGAGACTGACCAGGGAAGTTTGGAGGAGACTCATGAAGAAGGGTTTGGCTCTCTCTCTAGGCCATAAATTCTTAATCGTTTTTGTGTTATGGGATTAGAAGGAAACTAATTATGTTGAAATAGTTCTTTCTAAAAAATCAAATTCACAGACCCTACATTAACAATTCCTGATTTAATTGCTCTGACCTTCTTGTTCTGGAAAGTCCACTTTTCCCTTCTGTCTCTAAGACTATAAACCCTCAGGCTATTTCTCTCCTGAGAAAGCTAGATGACACTGGAAAGAATCCTGGAAGTGGAGTCAGGAAGAACTGAGTTAAAATTGGACCTCAGTCATTTACCAGCAATGTGACTAAAGAAATCATTCAACTTTTGTCTGCCTCAGTTCCTTGATCTTTAAATAGAATAAAAGTGTATACTTTCTGTAGAGGGTCACAGTCAGTGGGTTATAAGACCCTTCAGCCCAGAGGGAACCTGCTGACAATGTCTGGTTCAGCTCCCCTACTAATCAGACTATGATCGATTAGATCAATATGAGCTTGGAATACTCTGCCACAGATGGAACATAATAGTTCCTATGAACATTTGGTGTGACTTCTCTCACTCTTCTGTGTTTCTTCTGAGCTAATTTCTTCTGAGTTGCTTTGTTCATAGAGCACAGAACCTTTTCTGATGAGGGAACTCCATAGGTGTCTCCCATGTCAAACAATCAATTCTAAAGTTCTTAAGAGAGACCTTGAGAGCATCACTTCTTTTTGACAACCTTGTGAGCTCGTGCCCTTTGTGAGTTCTACATAAAATAATTTTTTGGTAAGCATACATTTGGCATTTGAACAATGTGGCCAGCCCAACAGAGCTGTGCTCTCTGCAGCAGAGTTGATGCTTGGTAGTTTAGTTCGCAAAAGAATCTGTGTCTGGTATCTTATCCTGCCAGGTGATCTTCAGAATCTTCCTGAGACAATTCATAACAATGATCAATTATAAGTCTTAGTTAGATCAACTCAATGATCTACTAATGGGTTCATTATGCTATCTATCTCCAGATAGGAAATTAAAGGACACAGAAAAAAGATTATATATATACATATATATATATATTTATTTATATTTTTCTTTTTTGTTTTTAGGTTTTTTAACAATAAAATTAAGGTAGGAATATGTATTGTACAACTTTTCATGTGTAATGCATATTATATTTCTTTCTTCTCAATGAATGGAAGAAAAGGTATATAAAGGGAGACAATCTGGAATGGAAAATAAAATAAAATTGAATTAAAAGCATTTCAGAGAAAAGTATCTTTCCTTCATTCTCCTATCTTCCCTGGAGGCACTTTCTCTGCAAGTTGCAGCTTTCAATTTGCTCTGTATTTTTCTATGAGTACATGCTAGCAAATTGCAGATTTCTCTTTTCTTCACATTTTTTGTCTACTAGTATTTCAGCATCATGACTTCAGGGTTTCTATGTGTAAAACCCCTTTTTTTTTGATTGGCATATAAGTTATGTTTCAAAGTTATTGAAGCTAAGTTCTTTACTCAAAGTTAGTATTAGATCGAACATATTTATCATTTTTGATGAATAATATATATTTGCATTTCAGCTAAAATTTCCCCTAAGTATTCAATGATTAGATTTACAATCCTATTTTCATAGTTTTAATCAGATATGCTCCATGAAAATCATTCTATTACCAGTTTCAACCACAACCTAAGCACAAGATCTAAACAAAAATACTATTGGTGAAAACTCAGAAACATAACACTTAGTAATGGAACATTTAATCAAGCTTCTCTAGAGTGCATTCAACAGGTATATTCTAGAACACATTTTCTGTGAGATAATATGCCTGATATGTATGTGAAGAAATCTTTTCTCATTATTTTATTTGCTATATTGTTGATTTAATGACTTTTGAACTAATATATCTTTCAGCTGGTTCAGTATCTACCTCTTAATCTTGCATCAAGCTATTATGATTTCTGTCTCTATTCATCATCCATTTTTCTGCAGACTTTCTATGAATCTCTGTCTTTACAACCAGAAACTAGGAATTTTCTCTTGCCTTGTTTCCCTGGCTTATATATGAGAAAATTCTTAGAGCCAGTCAAAGTTGGGTTTCTGTATCGCACAAAAACAGATAGATCCTAGAGAATCAACTAAAAAACTATTATAAATAGCTCACAACTTTAGCAAAGTTGCAGGATACAAAATAAATCCACATAAACCATCAGCATTTTTATATATCAAAACCAACAGCAAGAGATACAAAGAGAAATTCCATTTAAAATAACTGTAGATAGTATAAAATATTTGGAAATCTATCCACCAAGGAAAGTCAGAAACTATATGAGCAAAATTACAAAACACTTTCCACACAAATAAAGTCAGACCTAAACAGCAGGAAAAATATCAAGTGCTCTTGGATAGGTCAAGCGAATATAATAAAGATGACAATACTACCTAAGCAAATCTATTTATTTAGTACTATACCGATCAAATTCCAAAGAAATTATTTTATTGACCTAGAAAAAATAATAAAATTCGTCTGGAAGAACAAAAGATCAAGACTTTCCAGGAAACTAATGAAAAAAAAAATCAAATGAAGGTGGCCTAGCTGTACCTGATCTAAAACTATATTATAAAGTAGTGGTCTCCAAAACCATTTGGTACTGGCTAAGAAATAGAATAGTCGATCAGTGTAATAGGTTAGGTTCACAAGATACAAGTTAATGACTATGGTAGCCTAGTGTTTAACAAACCCAAAAACCCCAGCTTTGGGGATAAGAATTCACTATTTGACAAAAACAGCTGGGAAAATTGGAAACTAGTATGGCAGAAATGAGGCATCGCCCCACCCCTAACATGGTATACCAACATATGGACAAAATGGGTTTATGATCTAGACATAAAGAATGATATTATAAACAAATTAGAAGAACATAGGATAGTTTATCTCTCAGACTTGTGGAAGAGGAAAGAATTTGTGATCAGAGGAGAACTAGAGATCATTGTTGATCACAAAATAGAAAATTTTGATTATATCAAATTTAAAAAGCTTTTATACAAACAAAACTAATGCAGACAAGATTAAAAGGGAAGCAATAAACTGGGAAAATGTTTTTACAGTTAAAGGTTCTTATAAAGGCCTCATGTCCAAAATATATGGAGAATTGACTCTAATTTATAAGAAGTCAAGGGGCAGCTAGGTGGTGCAGTGGATAGAGCACCAGCCTTGAATTCAGGAGGACCTGAGTTCAAATCTGGTCTCAGATACTTAACACTTCCTAGCTGTGTGATCCTGGGCAAGTCACTTAACCCCAGCCTCAGGAAAAAAAAAAAAAAAGAAAAGAAAAAGAAATGAAGCCATTTTCCAATTATAAACAGTCAAAAGATATGAATAGACAATTTTCAGATAAAGAAATTGAAGCTATTTCTAGTCATGTGAAAAGGTGCTCCAAATCACTATTGATCAGAGAAATACAAAATAAGACAACTCTGAGATACCACTACACACCTCTCAGATTGGCTAGGATGACAAGAAAAGATAATGCAGAATGTTGGAGGAGATGTGGGAAAACTGGGACACTGATACATTGTTGGTGGAATTGTGAATACATCCAGCTATTCTGGAGAATGATTTGGAACTATGCCCAAACTGTGTATACCCTTTGATTCAGCAGCGTTACTACTGGGCTTATATCCCAAAGAGATCTTAAAGAAGGGAAAGGGACCCGTATGTGCAAGAATTTTTGTGGCAGCCCTCTTTGTAGTGGCCAGAAACTGGAAACTGAGTGGATGCCCATCAATCGGAGACTGGCTGAATAAATTGTGGTATATGAATGTTATGGAACATTATTGTTCTGTAAGAAATGACCAGCAGGATGATTTCAGAGAGGCTTGGAGAAACTTACATGAACTGATGCTGAGTGAAATGAGCAGGACCAGGAGATCATTATATACTTCAATAACAATACTATATGATGATCAATTCTGATGGACGAGGCCCTCTTTAACAATGAGATGAACCAAATCAGTTCCAACAGAGCAGTAATGAACTGAACCAGCTACACCCCGTGAAAGAACTCTGGGAGATGACTATGAACCACAACATAGAATTCCCAATCCCTCTATTTTTGTCTGCCTGCATTTTTTATTTCCTTTACAGGTTAATTGTACACTATTTTCAAAGTCCAATTCTTTTTATACAGCAAAATAACTGTATGGACATGTATACATATATTGTATTTAACTTATACTTTAACATATTTAACATGTATTGGTCAACCTACCATCTAGGGGAAGGGGTGGAGGAAAGGAAAGAAAAAAAAAAAAAAAAAAAAAGCAAAAAACAATGAACAATTCAAACCAGTGACTTGTTCAGTAATGAAGAAAGCCATCTGCACCCAGAGAGAGAACTACTGTGGGAATTGAGTGTGGAACACAACATAGCATTCTCACTCTTTTTGTTGTTGTTTGCTTGCATTTTATTTTGCTTCTCTTTTTTTTTCTTGTGCAGCATGATAATTGTATAAATAAGTATACATATATTGGATTTAACATATATTTCTACCATATTTAATATATATTGGACTACTTAATCATCTAGAGGAGGGTGTGGGTAAAAGTGATGGAATTGAGACACAGGGTTTTGCAAGAGCTAATGTTGAAGAATCATCCATGCATATGTTTTGAAAAATAAAAAGCTTGGGGCAGCTAGGTAGTGGAGTGGATAGAGCACCAGCCCTGAAGTCAGGAAGACTGAGTTCAAATCTGACCTCTGATACTTAACACTTCCTAGCTGTGTGACCCTAGACAAGTCACTTAACCCCAATTGCCACTGGGGGGGGAAAGCTTTAATAATACACATAAATAAAAATTATTTTTAAAAATTTAGAAATCTTGTTCTCTGATTTATCTATGACTCGTATTCTCTATAACAATTGTTCTTAACCAATTTGCCTTCTGTCTCCTTCAAAATGAGCTCGTTTGGAAGTCTAATAGTGCCCATTCTTTCTGCCTTTACTTCTCCTGTGATTATCAGCCTCTAAAGCAGCTGGTAGGTAATGATTAATGCTAAGAGGTCATGACTGCCAAATTGACTTCCAGTCTTTACCAGCATTCAGTGTGTCTCATTATTTCAAATCAAGTATGAAATTAAATTCTGGTTCCACATCTTTCCATTTATCCTTTCTGTTTCTCTACATCAGTTCTTGGCCATGACTAAGTCCTTTATATACTCTGAGTAATTTCTTATTTTGGGATACTGAGGTCTATATACTGGGATGAACAGCTGGAGCTCAAGCTCCAATGCCATTAGTTCAGAAGTTGATCTTCCCCCAGATTTTCTAGTCTGTCCCTCTCTGTGAGAATTCTAAAACCTCTTAAGCAACTTTTTATCTTTGGTGAGAGGTCTAGCTTCCAGGTAATATATCCCACTCTTATTGCTCCAAGGATGTGAGAATAGACTACTGTTACAGAGAATTTATAGATCCAGTTGTCCATCACCTTGTATATTTTAATAAGCACATGTCCCCAAATTGTACATAGCTATTACAAAAGGTACTCTCAGTTTCTTTATTCCCCATGTCAATAGGCACTTTTGTAAAGAACTAGGAGAACTAAAATCTAAAGAGAACTAAAATCTAAAACTCTGAACCAATGTTTCAAAAATTTAATAGTCATTTTGTTTATTATAGTTTAAATTTTACTTAACCACACAATTGTTGTGGAGTCTGTGAAGGAAAACAAAAATACTTACCTTAAGCTTACACCTATGCAATAATTATAGTGGAACAACTGATTCAATCTATAATGGCTGTAGTAGAAAGTTCTTCTGTACAATTACAACCTATGAAAGGAAAAAAATGCATATATCAAAATGTATATAAAAGGAGGCAAAATCTTTCATTGATCTCTGGGGTGTTACAGTAAAATAAAGATTCCATATGGGTTTCTAGAATTTAATACATGAGTCCTTGTGACCAGAAAGTCATATAGATGACTACAAAGGGATATTTGTGATGAGGATACACGTCAGTAGCAATTCCTTCTTATAATGCTATGAACTTCACTAATATCATCAACTTGTTCTTTACTGCTTTCTGCTTAATATGGCATTTCCATTTTATAATGGGATATTTGCTTTCACATCTTGATCTATTTTTTACTAAATTTCTCTCTCTCTCTCTTTCTATCTCTTTCTGTCTGTCTTTTCTTTCCTGTCTCTGTCTCTGTATTTCTTATTCCCTTTCTGTGTCTTCCTCCCTTTTCCTCTTCTCCTCCCCTCTCTCTTTCTCTCGTCCCTATTTCTCCTTCTATCCCTTCTCCTCACTTTTCCCCTCTCCCTCCCTCTTCTCTGTCTGTCTTTTTCTCTATCTCTCTCTGTGTGTCTCTCTTTTAGTGTTTCTTTGTCTCTGTCTTTCTCTCCACTTCTCCCCTTCCTCTTCCTTTTCTCTCCTTTCTCTTCTCCTTGTCCTATCTCCTTTTCTCCTTTCCTCTCTTCCTCCTCTGATTTTTCTGAGGTTCATTTCTTATACTCCTTATACTAAAGTGAAGACAAACTGACATTCTTTTAGTGCAGGGTTTCTTAACCTCTTTCATCTGTGTAACTTGTAGGGCAGAAGTTCTCTCTCTCAATGCAGATTAGCAACTCTTCAATTATTATTAGTGGTATTAGTTACCTGGGGCACTGGGAATATGAGTTACTTGCTAGTGGTCATAAAGCTAGTATGGTGTTTTTTGTTTTTTTTTTTAAGTTCAAAATATATTTATTAAGTTGAATAGCATACCATCTTCCCTTCTCCCTTTCTTTTCTTTTTTTTTTAAGTTGTATTGATAATTTTGCCTCCATAACAATCATTTCCAGATAGACTAGTTTTGTTCCATTGTAATGAAAAATGAACAGTTCCTGACCCATCAACAAAGCTGATTTTGTATGCAACATTCCATGCCCTCAGTCCCCCATTTCAACAAGGGAGATATGCATTTCCTTATCTATTCTCCAGGTATAAGATTAATCATTTTAATTAAAAATTGTTCTTTTTTATATCGCTGTCATTGTATATGTTGTTTTCCTAATTCTGTTTACTTCATCCTGAATCAATTAATATAATTCTTCCCATGTTTCTTTGAATTCTTCATATTTGTTACATTGCAACATTTCATTATATGCAACATTGATGTAAACTGTATCCCCCTGATCTTTGGAGGGATGAACCTGACTTAGAGAAACCCTAAAATCCAGACCTCTGGGAGGGGAAGATTTCCACCTACAATTCAATTGGAGATCTTGGCCTGGAGCATAATCACCACCCTTTATTGAGGTGAAAATTTGTCCCTCAAATTCATCTGGAGATCACTCCCTAGCTTCAGGCCATAAAAACTCAATATAATCAAAGGCTAAACCCCAAACCTTTGCTAAAAATCCTAACAGGATTTAGCCCATTGAGGAAGTTGTTTCTCATTGTCATAAACCCATTTTTGCCACAAATCTCACTGAATTGGAATTGCAAATTCTTTCTCAAGAACCTGAGGCACCCACCAGGAGATCTCTCACCCTCATTTCTCACACCTCCATAATATGTCAACGCAGTTTGTTTAGCCATTGAGCCAGTATGTTTTAGAGGAAGAATTTGAACCCAGATCTTCCTTATTCTAAAACAAATCCAGTATCCACTATTTAATACAGTCTCTCAATTAAAAGAGAAGTTAAAGAGTTAAAGGCAGTCCTGTGAAAATTACAGACTCTTCCTCAGTATAATATTTTTAAATACTTAAAATACAGAGGATTACAAAATAAGCCAATTAAATTGAAATACAATTAGAAAAAATATGTTTAAATCATATTTACTTCGTAGTCACTATGACATCCTTCTAGTAGAATGCTCCAGGCTAGGATTAAATCTATTTTTTTTACTACATTTGTCTGATTGAGTTCTTTGATCCCAGGCAACAACAAGACATAGTGTCTAGAAAATCCCTTGTAACTCCCACTAAAGACCCAATTATAAGCCTGTAGGAAGGCTGAGATTGAGGTACATTCAACTCCTCTTTAACTGCCTTGAAAATGAAACTGGAGGGACAAAAGCTATGTTTATAAAAAAAATGGCAAGGCTTTAACTCTCTACCAGCCTAGTTCAAACACTAAATCCCCTTAACCTCCTTACAATACCCCTCTTCATCCTCCTTTGCCTTTTCTTCCTCTTCCTCCTCCTCTTCTTCCTCCTCTTCTTCCTCCTTTTCTTCTTTCTTCTCCTCCTTCTTCTCTTTCTCTTCCTCCTTCCCTCCTCTTTTTCTTTCTTTCAGTCTTATTTTATACCTCCTCAATGCTATGAAATCCTCTATTCACTCCTCAACAAACTTTGACAATAGCCTCTCCTATAACCACATCAAATGCTTTTACCCACATTAAGGGAATAATTTGCCTTGCAAATGCAAAACAACTTAGCCCCAGAGAATAAACAAAGAGTATTAACAAAAATTTGGGAAAAGAGCATAAGGTCTTTGAGGGTAGTAGGGACTCAACATTTTTGTCTTTGTTTATAGTAGTTGTTTAATAAATTATGAGTTAAATTGAGTTGATAGTAAGTGACATAGCAGAATAAGATTTGATCATGGGAATCTATAGAAAGCTGATTGAGAATTTTTTTTAATACTCTTTGTTTATTCTCTGGGGCTAAGTTGTTTTGATTTGCAAGGCAAATTGTTCACTTGATGCTGGTAAAATCATTTGCTATGAGTATAGGAGACTGGTGCTGGCTATTGTCAAAGTTTGTTGAAGAGTAAATAGGGGATTTCATAGCATTGAGGATGTGTAAAATAAGACTGGAAGTAAGAAAAAGAGAAGGAGCCAAAGACCTTGCTGCCTTTCAGGAACAGCCATTTGCTTTTTGACTCAGATGACCATGGAGTTTAAATTTTGCTTACACTTGTTTGAACTGTTGGGTTTATTTGCCAACACACATTGTTGAGGTGTGAGAAATGAGGGGTGAGAGATCTCTAGCAGCAATGAAGTCTCCAAGCTGGTGTCATAGATTTTTGCAAAAGAATTCACAGTCCCAAATGCAGGTGAGGTTTTTTGGCAAAATTGGGTTTATTACACTGAGAAACAACTTCCCAGAGAGCTAGTTCCAAGGGAATTTAGCGAAGGTAGACTGTGGCAAAGATGGGTTTACTCTGAGAAATAACTTCCCAGCAAGCCAAATCCAGAAAGGAATTTTAGCAAAGGTTTGGGGTATAGCCTTTTAGTATATTGGGGTTTTATGGCCAGGGGCTAGGATCTCCAGATGAATTTGAGGGACTAATTTTCAATTCAATAAAGGGTGGCGATTGTTTCCCAGACCAAAGTGATTATTAGATCAATTGGGAGTGGAGATTCCGATGAAAACCAGATAGCTTTTCCAAGAGAATTCAGGTGGGTAGGGATCATTTTTAGGAATTTCCCAAACCAGGTGGCTGACTCTTCACAAAGATCAGGGAGACAGTTCTATTACATCAACATCACTGCAAAATCAAAAGATCTGAAATTTATGGAACTCTTGAAGTGAATTTTAGATGTCTCAGAAATCTAAATCCTTTCAAGTTACAAGTTGAGCCTCTTTCTTCCCATTATCTTTTCAAAGGAGATAAAAATCATTTCATATTCTTTACTTTCGTGAAGTTTTCCTTTCTCTTACCTGATAATGACAGGGGAGCCCCGAAACTCTCACTCTCTCTCGGACTTTGGGGAGAAAGCTTGGAAACTCCCTCAAAGAAGCTCTCTCCTGAGAAACTCCAGGGAATCAAGATAAAGTCATTCTGTTATCTAGGTAGGGCTAGTTGAGTCCAGATCTGGAGAATTCCAACCCTATTAAATTGAAGATTAGCCCAGAGTCTCATTCAATTCCAAGATTTTTTCTGATTCCAGCTCAAAACCACTCCCAGTAAGTGGTCTTATTTAGGCCTGGGGGCAGTGACCACATTGAGGAAATCTCATTCGGTTGAAACTTCTGTTCTCAGATTTCCTTATAAAAACAGCAATTTTAAACTCAGTCCTTGCAGAGGACCTGACATGCCATGCCATACATAGCAGCAACTCTGTCCACTGAAATGATATTTTCTTTCAGCATTATCCTCTCTTTATCTTCCTCACCTATTTCCCTAACAAAACTTTATACTTCTCTGTTGGGATTTCTATACTAGAAATTCTCTATCTCTCTGCCAGGACTCCTCCACTAGAAATTTTAATTCTCTGTCAGGACCTTGCCACTAAGGAATTCAGTCTTTCTATTCATGCATAGCAAAGGTTGACTTCCAATGTCAATAATAAACTTCCTTTACCAGTCTAGCTTTTCGGGTTTGTAAATTCCTTTACAAAGGACCTCTACGCCACCAAAAGGGATTCCCACAGCTCCCTACCTTGTGCGAATCCTAAAGGGGATTTAGGGGAGCCAAACCTACCACTAACCTCATTATTTAACTCCCTGACTGCCAGGAGTTCTAAACGTCATCATATTTGGTTCCTTGATCAGGAACCCCAAAATCTAGACCTCATCAATAACATAATCCTTTAACTTCCTTTTCAACTGAGAGATAATGCTAAGTAATGGATAGAAAACTTGTTTTGGAATAAGAGCTGGATTCAAATTCTACCTCTAAGAAAGGTTTAGATCTCCTGATACAGGAGCTAGTATGTGCTCTGTAACCATTAGCAAATAGCACAGCCTCCCAGTACTCCATGCAACTAATACAAATAATAACTGAAGTTGCTAATCTGCATTGAAAAAGGGAACTTGTGCTCTAAAAGTTCCTTATACTAATGAAATTATTATCGCAAACTAGAAAACCTTCTTTGCTTTCTAGTTTATTAATCCTCTCTCTCCCTTGGTCATTCTTTAAATTCTATGATTCTCTTTAGTTGTAGAGCACAGAACCCAGCATAGTATAGGTTTGAGGACCTGAATATATAAAAATTACATCATAGTCCTTCCATATTGTCTTCCTAGCTGTGCAATGAAATTAAAATTGCTTTAAAAAGCAGTTTAGGATCATTAGGGAATAGAACACTGGCCGGAGTCAGGAAGGCTTGAGTTCAAATGTGACCTCAGACACTTATTAGCTGTGTCACCATGGTCAAGTCACTTAACCCTGATTGCCTCAAAAAAAACCTATATATATATATATATATATATAGCAATTTAGCCTGATTCCTAATCAGCTTGCTATAGATTCCAATGATCAAATCTTTTTCTGCTATGATCACTTACTATCAACTCAATTTAACTTATTATTTATTAAAAGACTATAAACAAAGACAAAAAAGACTACCCTCAAAGACCTTATGTTCTTTTCCCAAATTTTTGTTAATACTCTCTGTTTATTCTGTGGGGCTAAGTTGTTTTGCATTTCTTATCATGATTAACTGCAGAATCAAATATAAACCTCTCTATTTGACATTCAAAATATTTCTCTACCTGGACCCCTCCTGCCTTTCCTAACTTCTTATATCTTACTCCCTTCTATGTATTTTGTGATCCAATGACACTGGTCTGATTGCTGTCCCCATGTAAGACATTCCATCTACCATTCCTGGCCTTTGCATGGATTGTTGCCCCTTGCTAGGAATTCTTTCCTCTCACATCTCTCATTCCTCACCTCCCTGACTTCCATCAAGTCCCGCTTACCTTCTGCAAGTAGCCTTTCCCCATGCTCCGTAGGCTCAGGGCCTTCCCTCTGAAATGTGCCCTCTGAGACAAGCTTCAATTGTTTTCTATCTTTTGTTTGTGCAAGATTGTTTGCATGTCACCTCCCCTATTAGAGCTCCTCTAAGGGCAGAGACTTGATTTTTTTTGCTTCTGTGTATCCCCAATGCTTATCATGGTGCTTACACATAATAGATGCTTAGTGCTTATTGACTAATTGATTAATCTTGACTACACAAAGATCAGAAGAACTTTTGGAATTCTGATTTTAGTCTTCTGGATGACTCTGTACTTTTACATTCCATTCTTTTAGGTGCCTACCTGCTTAGTTAACCCTGCTTAGTAAAAAGAGCTACTGACATATTATTTGATTTTGCTGTTCTATCATGTCCATCTCTTCATGAGCCCATTTGGAGTTTTCTTAGCAAAGATACTGAAATGATGTGCCATTTTCTTCTCCAGCTCATTTTACAGATGAGAAACTGAGGAGAACATGGTTAAGGGACTTGACCAGAGTCACACAACTAGCTAGTAAGTATCTGAGGCTAGATTTGAACCCTCGAAGATGAGTGTTCCTGATTCCAAGCCCAGTGCTCTATCCACTGCACAAGGCCTTGTTACTTTCTAGTTATATGTACCTTGCTTTGAGAAAGAAGGACAAGCAAAAATCTGTAAGTAGAAGTAGCTATCCTCTAGAGACCCAAGTGGCTGGTTCCAACTGGACAATTCTCCAAAACCAAATCCATCATCCAAAACCAAAAGTTAGGGTTAAGTCATGTGAAGAATTCACAATGGCCATTCTCTGGCAAAAGATAGATTTATTTGGGGGAACAAATTACAGGATGAGAGGATACAATAGACACCAGGAATGGTAAATATGAAATACAGTGGGATTGCATATGAAAGACAAGTTCTCAGTGGAACTCACGATTACCCAGTGGAAAAGGAGCACCCTTGAGGTTGAGGTATATTCTTAGCTGGCAGGCTAAATCCTGAAAGGGACTGGCACCTAAAAGAGATAGTAAGCTGTAAGGAGGAGAAGTGGGGTTGGGAAGCATGGTGGAGTTGGAGAGGGCTAAGGAGACAGACACCAGGAGACAGAGTGCGGATAGTAGACTGACCCAAAGAAGGGCAGTGAATGTAATATGGCCATAAATAGATTTATAGGGAAAATTTAACCTCAGGTATATGAACTGGGATTTCTGATAGGACATGGCCAAATAAGACTACCCAAGACCCCTAAAGAGGGTGGGCTTTAGGAATTTTATTTAATTCTGATTTCTGACTGGATGACCTCCCCAGAGGGTGGAACCACACAGCTAAACTGATCTCTATCAGTGCCTTCTCTCTGCCTGCCTCAGGTTTCAGTTCTTCAGTTTCTCTCTGCCCAACACATCAGCCATTCAGAACCTCATCACTCCCTCCCTCCCTCCCTCCTTTCCTTCTTTTTTTCTTTCTTCCTCCCTCCCTTTCTTCCTTTCTTCTTTCCTTCCTTCCTTCTTTCTTCCCTGCCTTCTTTCCTCCCTCCTTCCCTTCCTTCCTTCCTTTCTCCTTCTCACTTCTCCCTCTATTTACATAGCTGTATGATCCTGGGCAAGTCACTTATCCCTAATTGCCTTGGTTCCTCATCTGTAAAATGTACTGGAGAAGAAAATGGCAAACGCCTCTAGTACCTTCTCCTGGAAAACTCCAAATGGGCTCATGAAGAGTCAAATATGACTGAACAGCAAAATGGCTTTAACAAATTAGGCAGAGGAAGTGTGTATAGAACTAGAAAGAGATCACTGCCTTTAATGGCACCACCACCCTTGTACTCCCTGTGCCACATTTAACAAACTCTCCAGGTTGTATCTGCTTGGGATAGTGGCAGCCTGCAGCATCTTGCACACAGTAGGCACTGACAAAAATTCTTGTCAACTGACTAAAATATGAAAATGTCAAACAGTGGGAAATGTCTGCTCCCTTTTTCAGGACTCTGCAAGACATCAGTGCTAATAGCAAGCAATAGCTGGAAAGTCAGCTCTTTAGTTGAAAATTTCCCACCTCAGCCTTGCATTTTACTAATGAGATCTCTTCCAAGAGAGATTCACAGGATTGTCAAAGAATTCCAGTAGGTGGTTCAATGAAAAGTCCTCTCTCCCCTTATATTTGCATTTCATCCATTAAGTCTTATCTGACTATTCAGATCTGTAGTCATCTATTCCTCTTATGAGCTCCCATGGTGTTTTCATAGTCAGTACTCCACCATTTATAAATTAATTGATTTGTGAAAGTTAGCTGCCCTCGCTAGACCACAAGCTCTAAGCTTAGAAGGAAGCAAGGGAAGCATGTCAGGGATTTTCAGCAACTATATTATCTAGTCCTTTTTTCTTCCCATAGCACCTACTAAAAGACTAGAATTAGAACTGTGCTTAATTCATAGTGGATGATTCTGTAATGAACCCCAAAGAGAAAAAATAATTTTAATTCTGATTGTACCTTTCATTGTCCATTCATTGAGTCGAACAGTTATAAACCCAGTAGATAAAACAAAGTGACTGACACTCAAGGGAAGGCAATCAGATTCCATTGATTTCAAATTCCTCATTTGAAAATGAGAGTACTGAATTAGATAGTCTCTGAGGTCCCTTCTAGTGCCAGATCTATAATGCTTTTAACATCAAAAGTTGCTTTTAGAGGAAAAATCATTGGATTTGGCATTTTAAAAAAATACTTGACTTCTCAAGGAGGGGAAAAAGGAAGAAAGGGAATTTGGAACTCAAAAATTATTTTTAAAAGTGAATTTTTTAAAAATTGTTTTTGTATGTAATTGAAAAAAAATTTTTAAAAAGTCAAACTAGGTAGGGATCTCAGCTCTTTTTTTTCTTTTGTGATCTTGGACAACTCACTTCACTTTCCTGGGTTTCAATTTTTCCATCTGGAAAATGAAGATAACAGATTCGTTTACATGTAATTTTTATGCATAGTTTTCAACATTCACCTTTGCAAAACCTTGTGTTCTAAATTCTTCTCCTTCTCTCCTCCCCATCCCCATTCCCAAGATAGCAAGCAATTTGATATAGATTAAATATGTACAATTCTTTGTAAACATTTCCAAAAGTGAAGGGGGAAAAAAAAAAGCAAGAGAAAAAAAAAACCAAGCAAACAACAACAAAAAGTGAAAATAGTATGCTTTGATCCACATTAAGTCTCCATAGTTCTTTCTCTGGAAGTAGATGGCACTTTCTATATCTATTGGAATTGCCTTGAATCACCCTATTGTTGAAAAGAGCCAAGTCCACCACGTTTATCATTACATAATCTGGTTATTGCTGCGTTCAATGTTCTCTTGGTTCTGCTCACTTCACTCAGTATCAGTGAATGTAAATCCAGGTTTTTCTGGAATCAGCCTGCAATTAGATAATTTTTTATGTCTCTTCTGACCCTAAATTCTGCTGTCCTACGGTAAGGAAAATTTCACTAGCAAGCTCTTTATCAAGTACCATCAACAATATATAATTGATATGTAATGAAGAAGAAAACAATAAAGAAGAAATAACTCTGGACCAAGAAGCCTGGACTTATTCAGATTTTTTAAGCACTTACTATGTCCTATCTCAGAAACTATCTATGTGAACTTGAGCAAATCGTAAATCTCAGGAACTTGTCAAATTCTTGACTGGTTATTTTAAAGGGCTCTACAGGGGTTAGAGAAATATGGAGAAATTCATAGTGTTATTATTTCTTAATCCTGCTTCTCTGAGTGGATGAGAAGGAGCAAAGTACATATCTCATCAAAGTACCCCTTCCTTTTTAGAATCATTTCTTCTAAAATCTGCCCTTATGGCCAGAAGCAATAGCAGTCCACCTACTTAGTACCTGATTTTTTCTAGAATGACAGACACTATTCACCTTTGAGATTTTCAACAGCCTCCTTGACACAAATACCCAAAGCCTTCTGGAAGATCAACAGCAAAGATAATATTTGCCTCTCTCTATTTCTTCTTAGATGAAGCTTTCTTCATTTTTGTACTTCTAAAAGGTTAGGACCTTTAGTTAAAGTGCATGCTGTGGAAGAATAAGATACACTTGATAGAATCTTAAAGGTTCACTGATAATACATTGAGGAGCAAACACTGCCACACCTAAAGCTAATTATAAATCTCCTTGGGCATTCTGATTGACAATGAAAGAGATGATGATTAGTCATTCATAATTCTTATACATCAATTGAAATTTTTCAAAATGTTTTCCATGTATTATCTCATTGTGCTTGACAATGATTCTGTAAGGTTTCTTGGCAAGGAAACTAAGAGCCAGAAAGACCTCAGTCAAAATATGGGCTCAGATATTTCTTAGTTGTGTGACCCTGAGTAAGTTATTTAACTTAATGCTTGTGTCAGTTTTCTCATCTATAAAATGGATATTATAATAATAATACCTATCTCTATTGTGAGGCTCAAAGGAGATAATAAGTGTAAAGTACTAGCACATAGTAAGTGCTATATAATTGTTAGCTATTTATTTTTACTTAAGATAGGTACTAGAGGTATTTTCAGAATAACCATTTTACAGATAAGGAAACCAAGGCTTACAATAGTTAAGTGATTTACCCATGGTCCCATTGCTAATAAAGGAAAGACATCAATATGGCTAGTTACATTATACACCATTACATGATAATCATATAAGAGAGTCATATAAAATTATATCTGAAGTCCAAAGTAGAAATTTCACCAATGGGGAAAAAGGGAAAACTTCCTAGAGGAATTGATATTAGTACTGACATCAGTATGAATTGGGATTTAAAGTGTAAAATGAGTTTGTATAGAGCAGGTACACTCAAAACTCCTCAAAAAGTTCCTGGGACTCTAGGGACAAGGTGACTTATTGTTTGGGTACTGCTGGGCTAACCACTAAGTGGTACTTTGGTTATTTTCCCCATTTGGATGGAGTTGGATAGGGCAGTATTAAAGCTCATAATTCTACAAAAAATTAAATTGGTGTCCAGTAAAGGACAGGAAAAAAACATATCCTCTCTTGGTCTCAAAGGTCATGGTCAAAACCAGGCAAACTGTTACTTTGGTCCCTAGTAATTGTGCTTCAATTATCTTTCCTTTCTTTGAGTAGATGACCATGTGAGCTTGAAAAATCTATAGATTATCCAATGAGAGTAACATTGTCTACCAGAGCAAGTAGTCATACCTGTAGTGACGGCAATCAAAGCAGACCAGTGGCAAAAGAAATATTTACGATGAAGAGAGAAGCCACGAGGAAGAAGATCCAAGCCACACTTGTTCCTTTAAGGAGACCAAGCCACAAGCCATAATTTTTACTGGAATTAGCATCATTCATGGGATGTCACAGTAGAATGTTGTTAGCAATCTGAAGAGTATGAGAATGGGGAACCAGATTTCTTAAGTAGAGGTCAGGTTTTCCCAGGAACCTGGTAAAAAAAAAAAAAAAAAAAGAGAGAGAGTTTAATATAGGACTGAGAATGAAAGAAAACTTCCGTTCCTATAATCCTAGCACTAGTTCCACTATATTCTAGATGAGAAAAGGATAATGGTCACTCAACTAGCAAAGAAAGAGATGAATGTAAATGGCTAGTATTGAATAAGTCCATGAACAGCAAGAGTTCCATCCAGCTATCACTTGAAACCTACTCTCCATAAGGGCTGAACAATTCAAAGCATTGGCTTATAGTCTCCCTTAATAATTTTTGAAAGACATACTAGGGATCAATTTAGAATAATCCTGATGGAAAATGCATGTGACAGAAATAAAACATCACAATTATGTTATTTACAACTCTGTTTTGACAAGTACCTTTGCTATTGATAATTTCTGTTATTGATGACCCTGTTATGATAGATATCTTGTTATTGCTACTTAAGGTGAATTGAAAGGCCAAAGTATGATCTATGCATTAATCTTAGAAGGTATCTATAGTGTCACCTGGAGATAGTTGTTGTTAAAGAAACACTAGTTTAAAGAGTATTTAAATCCTGGCACTCAGATTAATAAATGGAGATTGCAAAGCATATCTTCTGCCTGGCCTTGGATATTCATTCACACTCTTGGTATTCACTGGAGCTGGACTCCAACAGATGAAGGAAGGGCTTTTGCAGCCTGTCCATTTTGGAATCTGGATGAGTTGTCTTCATACCCTTAAACTCAATTCCCAGAGGAAAGGACATCAGGAGCTGAGATCCAGTTCAAGCTAAGTTTGTTTACAAGGAAAGGTCCCAAGGTGGAGACTTAGGGTGGGTCTTAGTTCAATTAAATGGAGTAAATATTTTAAAAGTAGGAATAAAGGGTCATTACTACATTTCTAGGACTATTTAGAGGAAGTTATAGGTTTTATACATTTTGTATTCACATTTTCTGTCAATGGTAACTAGTCCCTTAAGGACATCAGGACTGCTTTCATCCCCTCCACTCAGCTATATGCCTATAGAAAGTGCCATTGGAAAAAAGAAAAGAAAGGAAGGAAGGAAGGAAGGAAGGAAGGAAGGAAGGAAGGAAGGAAGGAAGGAAGGAAGGAAGGAAGGAAGGAAGGAAGGAAGGAAGGAAGGAAGGAAGGAAGGAAGGAAAGGAGGGAGAGAGGGAAGGAGGGAGGGAGGGAGGAAAAGAGTCCATCTCAGGGGCTATTCCACCAGAGCTCCATTGCAAGAAACCATGAGAAGTGGCTCTATTGCTCCATCTCCACCTCATCCTATCCCTATCAGATCTTACCAGGGTTACATAAGTAATAGCTGAAACAATTATCTAGATTCTTTACATTTTCTCACCTCAAACTCTTCCCCCCTCAAGTTCTCAAACTGCTGAATTCTGACTTCTCTTTGGAGGATATTTCTCTAGTTTTTAAACCATTTAGTAGCCTTCTTGTCACCCTGCCAAGCCCTCCAGGAAGATGAATGGCAGAGATTTTTTCCTCTCTCAGTCCAGTCATTCCCTCTATAGAAACTGCTTTGAAAGCTATTAAGAAAAAAAAAAAAAGTGACAGGGAGGTCATAAACCAGACCTGAGCTGAACCCCAGCTGATACCACCTACAAAATAGAGGAAGAGATTAAGTTTAGTTTGTGACCCCATACAACCCAACTGAGTGTATGATCTTAAAGAAGTTATGTTTTGGAAAGTGTGTCACTCTCATTAAATCAAAGCTCCCCTAGAGGGGAAATCTTGTTTTCCTAGGAAAGATGCTAAAAGGAGATGGTTTTCTATACTCATTTTTTATGGAAAACTTTCTGGAATGAATTACATACTTCCCTGCCTTCTTAAACAAAGTATATTGAACATAACTTGAGCTTTTAATAATGGTGCAGGGTCAGTAGGATGCAGAGATGTTTCCTTCCACTCTAAATAACCCCAGTGTTATACTTTTTTTGTGGCTTTATGTTTTGTTTTATTTTATTTTTTAAAAAAATTATCTTAAATATTTAGAAAAATCAATACAATAAACTAAACCTGTCATAACTATTTTAAATGAATTTTAACAAATAAATGGCATATTTAGTTTCTATCAGCTTAATTTTTCTATTCATACCCGTTCTCTTTATCTCTAAATGTGGTCATAGTTTTTCTATTTTAGTCTCATTCTTTTTTTCAATGTACATTATTTCATAAAGATCTAAAGATATTTCATTTATGAATCAGTCAACAAACATTTACTAAATACCTACTATTTGAAAGGTAATACAATGAGGATATAAAATTTTAAAAGATGAAATAATCACTGCTCTCAAGGAATTTATATTCTATTGGGGGAGATAACACACATATAGAAAGAATAAATACAAAATAAATTGAAAGTAGTTGTGGAGGAAAGTATTCACATTTTGAGGAATTAGGAGAGATTTGAGGTTAGAGAATATAAAAGATTCTATGAAGCAAGTTTGTGGCTGAAGATAGGTGGTGGAAGTGGGCCTGAGGAGAGTTCATTTGAGGCAGGGAAGATAACATATGCAAAGGTATAAAGTTGGAAGGTGGAGTACCATGTGTTTGGATCAGCGAGGCAGTTTGGCTAGGAATACTCCTTACTTTCTATAATCTATGAAAATATATTCTATGGTATATGGGAAGGAGAATAATATACAATGAAACTGGAAAGATAGAGGGAGATCAGGCTTATGGACTTTACAAGACAAAGGATTTTACATTTTACATTGGAGCATTTATTGAATAAAAGAATGTCATGATAATATCTGATCTTAAGAAAAAGCATTTTGACAGCTGTTTGGCCAGTGGAATGGAATGGGGAAAAAGTTAAGATCTCCAATTAATCCATTGTAATAGTTTAGGTGAGAGGTGATGAGGGTCTGCAATAAGGGAGAGCTGTGTAATTTGAGAGAAGGGGGCAAAAATGATAGATAGTAAGGAAGTAGAAATGGCAAAGTTTGACAACTGATTGATTATTTGGCTGAAAGGAGTGTGACCCCAAAACCTAAGTGACTTCCTCTTATTTAGCACATATTCCCAGGATGTAATTTTTGGTTACTGTATGATACAGTTTGCAAATGATGCCCCTATAAGCTTTGAGACAGTCTGTATATGACTTCTAGATTCCCCTTTCAATCTTGTTTCCTATTATTGTTCTTTTATACTGGCTACTCCTAAACTTACTAGATTCACTGGAAGGGAGATGGGATGGTCACTAAACAAGATGCAATGTTAACATGACCATATTGTTATCATTATAGAAAGTGTATACCTGGATCTGTTTACTGAGTATCAATTTATATACATTTTCCCAGGTTTCTCTACAAGCATCTCAATTTCTTATAACGCAATAATATTGACTTATCCATCTCTTCCCCATTTTATGAACATCTCTTCAGAATCCTATTCTTTACTACCTCAGGAAAAAAAAAAACAAAAAAAAAAACCTAGTTTAAATAGACTCCCTTTGTGTCTGCTGGTGATAATAGGGCTCTGGGAGACTACAAGCATCATCTCACCATACTAGAATGTAAACCATTTATCCTTGTTAGTCCTTTATTCATTCTACCTACCATTTTGTGTTTCTCTTCATTCCTCTATATGAACTTCAAACTTTCTATGTAATTATGTTTTTTTTTTTTTTTTAAACAAGAATGCTTGGAAATCCTCTGTTTCATTAAAGATCCATTCTTTTCCTTATAGCCTTATACTCAATATTGCCACATAAGTTATTCTTGGCTATAAAACTATCTCCTTTGTCTTCTGAAATTGTGTATTACAAGTTCTCTTTTGGCTGTCAAATCATTCACAATCCTGAATGTGGCTCTTTTGCACTTGAATTCTTTCTTTCTGGCTGCTTCTATTATTTTTTCTTTGACCTAGAAACTCTATGATGGCCCTGGGAGGTTTAAATTTTGAAATCAGTAGATTTTTTTCCCCTTTTTCTATTTTGACCTGTAATTCTAAGAGACCTAGGTGGTTTTCTTTTATTATTTCTTAAAATATGATACCTAAGTTCTTTTTTAGATCATAGTGTTCAGATAGTCCAGTGATTCTTTAAAAAATATTTTTTTTTCCTCAATCTGTTTTCCAAGTCAATTAGTTTTCTTCTTGCCCTGGTGCATAGCTTCTCCCTGAGTGCTGGAGTGTTCCACTCTTAACTTGCTTCTGGTAATAATACCAGTGTCTGAAAATCTCTCTGTCTTTCTATGCTGAACTGGGCTGTACAAATGACTCACTCTAACTTTTTCTCTATTTCCTCGTTAGAATTCAGTCTGGTGCATTTTCTAGAGTTGTATGAAGGAGTTTGTAGAGGGGAGATTGGCTGTACAACTTTCTGTAACTCTACCATCTTGGCTCCATCTCCTTTTGGTAATAGTTAATTAAGTAATATAAGGTCAGGGAAAGTAACAGGTGGTAAAAATTTGCTAGCCATTGGGGTAATGCTGGGCACCAGATAAAGATTGCCAAAATGAATGTCACAGAATCCCAAGCTCTTATTGTTTGTCTTTTCCTGGAGTGAAGAAGGAAGAAAAGAAGGAAGGACTTTTTAATCTACTGTGTCTAGGCATTTGATGCTCACAGCAATCCTAGCAGAGAGTTCCTATTATAATCCTTACTTTAAAGTTAAAGAAACTGGATAAATATAGGTTGAGTAATTTGCCCAGGGTCACACAGCTTGTAAGTATCTGAGGCTAGATTGAATTCATCTTTCTGACTTTCTGACTGATGGTTCAGTCATTATCCACTAGAATTACCTGTCTTTAGGAATGAGGAACAGTTTTGTAGGGGAAGAAGATACATATTCCTCGTAATTTCTTTTTTAATCATATTACTTTATTCTTTTGCAATTATTACTGAAATATATTTAATAAATTTTTCTATGATTTGATACTTAGATTGCTTCCAGTTTTTGCAATTATAAATAATATCATTATTTAGAAATCTGAACAGAGAGCTCTTGTTTTTATTGTGAATTTAAAATATTTTAAATAATGGAATTATGGAATCAAAGTTTGTGATTAGTGCTGCATTTTTTCCTTTTCTCTACAAAGATTATACAAGTTTGCAATTCCACCAGTAATGAATAAGTGTATCCTTTTCTTCACCTGCCAGCATTCGATCTTGTTGTTTTCAATTATTTTTTTCTCATTTTGATGGTTGTGAGTTGGTACCTAAAAGTTGTTTCTCTAATGCATGTCCATGGATTGTGTGCAGTCTTGGTACTCTAGGGAACATGATAGTCCATGATTACAGGCTTTGGCAGCAGATATCAGCTTGCAATCATTAAAAGGACTATAATTTTTCAAATGTAACATAGCTTAATTTCCTTCTCCTAATTGCAGCACAAGAACCTGTCTCTTTCCTCTGTTCATAGGGCTACTTTTGCCTAAAATAGTGATAATGGGTGTTTGGAATCAATATAAATATTAAATCCAAATTCTCATCAAATCTTTGTTAGTATACATATTGATTAGATACATCAATTTTCCAAATGCACCCTAAAGAGAAAGAAATGCTTTTAACCTGATATGTTTTTAAAAACAATAATCAGGGTAAAATAATAAATATTTGCTAATAGAATTTTCTTAATGGTTGAGCATAAAATAGAAGGAGAAGGACATGTAGTGTTTTGTTACCAGTAAGCTAAACCAATCATATAGAAGACATACAAATAAACTATGCTATCAATGGGTCACATTTTATTTTATTTTTTATTTATTTATTTTTTTTATTTTATCTAGGGAAATAGTTTGCCTCAATTCATTTCCTGTTACTTGTTCCAAATAAGAAATAAGTTCACCAGATTTCTGAAAATTCACAAGAAAAAAGGATAAGACAGTGTTTCAGAGAAATGCTGGACCAAAATATTTGATAGGACTAAAGATAATCCAATCCAAGCTCTATTGTGAATGGAGGAATAATGTGGAAGTTCTTAGTCACTTCTGACAAGTATGTCCCCAGAAAGATTAATAGGGAAGGAAATTGGATGACAGGTACTAAGGAAGGCTTCCAGTAGGCAGAGAACTCTCCCAAGTTCAAGCTAAAGTTTTTTTGTTTGTTTGTTAAAAACAGTCATTGGAGTATAAACATTGCAGTACAAGAGGGGAAAAATAGGAAATCTGATGAGATCAGACAGGATCATTTACCAATTCACCAGTTTTGGCAAGGAATTACCAAAGGTCCAAAGGAAATCTGTAGAGTAGAAGCAATAGGGAAGACATTTATCTAAAGATTGCTGAGAGATTACTTTTTGAGTCTGTCTAACCCAAGCAGCATCCTCTCTGACAGGGAAAAAAACAAAAACAAAAAACTGTGAACTAATTGTACAAGGGTAAGGAAAGGATAATAGGCAAGTTAAAATTTGATCTTCTTTTCCCAAGATCAGTTGTCTGAGAAAGGAGTTTTACACTGATGAGGGATGTTGATACCTGAAAATATGTTTGTATCATCTGGATGTGGAGTTAAAAAGATCTGGGTTTGAATCAGGTAAGTGCTGGAGCCAATTTATACCAGGTCACATGCCAATTGTTCAATTTTTAGTGTGAGCAGTTATACATCAGAAATTTTCAAAGACTATGAACCAAGACTTGATTTGTTGTTTTATTGATTTCTGGACTTTAAAAGGTGATGGGTAAAAATGTTAATAATGCAGATTAAACTTAAAAGTATGTCCTTTGTCCTTTTTTGGAAGGGAGAGTTAGTTGTGAAGACATTTACTAGCACACTTAGTAAGAATCCCGGTTCTACTGTGAAGGACACAAGTTCTGTGACCTTGACAGTACAATACAGTATTAAGAATACTAGACTTGGAGTCAAAATATCTTGAAGCTGGGCTAGCAGTATGACTCTGAGTCAGCCATTTCAATTCTCTAGGCTTTGATTTCCTTAGCTATAAATGAAGAAGGCTAAGTAAATGATTTCTGAGATCCCTTCCACTTCTGTAACCTATGCAGTTGGTTTTTGTTTGTTTGTTTTTGGCTTAAGTTTTGCTTTGTAGAGTGAAATCAAAAGATAGTACGAGAGTTAGTAGGAGGGAAACTTAGATATCTTTAGCCTAGCCCCCTAATTTTTTGCCCTCTCATTTTGCAGATGAGGACACTGATGTCACAGAAAGTAAATGATAAAAGGGTTACTCTTTCGTTAAATGGCAGAGGAATTTTCAAAGAACAGAGGAAACCAGTACCCCCTCTGGCTAAATTCATCCTCCTCCCTCTCTAACCTTTATCTTTTCTGTGCTTGAGGGGATCAGAGAAGAAAACAACCAAATTTGGAAATGTAGAGTAATTTTCCGTTCCTATGGAGCTAGTGCCCCTTACTGCAGTATCTCTTTTGCTCCGTGAAAGGAAAAAAAAAAAAAAAATCATGTGCATTTTCTATTGTAGTTCTTTCTCTTACTGAACTTTCATTAGGCCATGTAGCTATAGGATCATAGATACAGAGCTGCAAAAGACCTCAGAGTCCAACTTCCTCATTTTCAGAGTAGGAAACGGACTGTCTGGACAGTCGTAGGAATCCCTGAAAATCAACAAAATAGAGCCATGCAAAATTGCAATAGTAAATTATTAAATTATTAAAGGAGGGATCTTTCCCAAGCACCATGCCTGATAGATAGTTTATTTCTCATATTTGAGTTCCCTGCTCTCTCCCTTCAGTGTTTGTCTAGCTATCATCCTTCTTTACCTCTGGTTTGTGCCTACCTTCACCTAAGACCCCAGCAGCCTGTCCTTCCCTTGTGTGACCTATTCTGTTCAATCATTTCCATTGTGTCTGACTCTTCATGACCCCATTTGGGTTTTTCTTAGCAAAGATACTGAAATGGTTTGCTTTTTCCTTCTCCAGCTCATTTTACAGATGAGAAAACTGAAGCAATCAGAGTTAAGTGATTTGCCACAAGTCACATAGTTGGTACATGTCTGAGGTCAGATTTGAGCTCATGAAAATGAGCCTGCTTGACTTCAGACCCTGTGCAATCTCTCCTGCCTGTTATGTGACTACTTTCCTTCTCAGTTCACTTTCTCTGTTCTTATTCAGTCTTGTACTGTTTTGCCTGGTGTTACCCATCCCCTAGGCTGGTCAGTTCTTTCCATAGAAGCAGTTATTGAGGGCTGTGACCAACAGTCTCAGCAGCCTACAAATCTCAAGGGGAAATGACAAAGGGAATGTTGATTACAAGGGCTGAGTCAGGAAACCAGGTCTCGGTCCTCTCCTTCTCCCTGACGTCAGGGTTGTGATTTGGGGCTCTGTTCCTAAGGCTTTTTTCTCCTAGCAAGAAAAGGGGCACATAAGGGAGATTGATGACTTTGCTTAGCTGGACTGCAGCATTCCAAACTTCCGGAGTTTATATTAAACTGGACACAAAGAAACAAACTAATGTTAGCATTCCAGGCAATATCAAATTGATACCTTTGAATCAAAACCCACTCCCTGCTCTAGCACTTCCAATGATGTTGATACAAGTATCTGTCTATTCCTCAGCAGGTTGATTCTCTTTAGTCTTGACTTCCAAGCTAGCTCTCAGACCTCAAGCTCAGATCAGCATCAGACTTCCCAACCAAGAACTTCTACAATATTCCCCAAAGGTAATGAGCTGGCTTCTGCTTAGAGATCTCCAGAGAAGGAGAGTGCTTATTGTTCAATCTTTTTTTTTTTGCATCAGATTTTTCACAATCTCATTTGGAGTTTTCTTGGCAAAGATATTGGAGTAGTTTGCCATTTTCTCCTCCAGCTCATTTTACAGATAAGAAAACTGAGGTAAACAGGGCTAAGTGATTTGTCCAATGTCATTCAGCTAGTAAGTCTGAAGTTGGATTTGAACTTAGGAATTTGGCACTCTCTTTACAATGCCCTCTAGTTGCCCCAGTGTTTATTAATGATGCTGAATATTTTTGAAGGCTTAGGAGCTATCTCCTTAAGGTACCCGTCTAGATGGGGGTACTAAGGTAGCTCATTCCTCTTTGGGGTAGTTCTAATATTAGAAGTTTTTCTTTGTATCAAAGGTTAGTTTACCTCCTTTGAACTCAATTGCTTCTAATTCCATCCCATGGGGTCAAATAGAGAAAGTCTAATCCCTCTTTCTGCAGAAGCCTATCTTATATTTGAGGAAAAATTTCACATCCCTCAAAGTTTTAGCCTTTCCAGACCAAGCATTCTGAATTTCTACAAAAGATCTTTAGATGCCATGAATTCAAGGTCCTTTTCTATGCCAGATGTTCCCACCTTCCAACCTTATCAATGTTCTTCCTAAAATGCAGAACATGATATTCCTGTTGTGATGAGTACTAGGACAGAATATAACAGGATTATCACCTCTTTAGACCTCTTTATTTAATCTAAGATTATATTGGCAGCTACAGGAAGATCTGAATTCAAACATAGCCTCAGATACTCCTTAGCTGTCATCTTAGAAAAGTCACTTAACCTCTGTTTGTTTTCCTAGCTATAAAATAAGAGTAATAAAAGCAGCAACCTTGCAACCTAGTTGCAAAGATCAAATAAAATTATAATTAATAGATATTTAGTACAGTGCCTAGTACAGCTTTCTTGGCTCCCATAGCATACTGTTATCTCATTCTGGTTTTGCCATCCACTAAAACCCTCAGATCTTTTTCAGACAAATTACTTTGTACACATACCTTCCCTAGTCTATCTTTGTAAAGTTAACTTTTTGGTCCCAAGTATGACTTTACATTAATTCCTATAAAATTTTATTTTTTTAGGTTTAACCAAACTTCCTATTCTGGGGACATCTGTTTGGATATGCTCATCCAACTGTGTTTGTTATACCTTATCCAAACTGAGTGTCAACTACAAATGTGTAAATCTTACCTTTATCCAAGTCATAGATAAAAATGTTAACAGAACATTTTCATAAAAATCAAATTGTAAAAGAAAACATAGATCTCCCACCTTAATGAAAATAAAAACCCTCAAGAAAAATTAACTTAAAAAGAAAGAGAGAATGTTTTAATCTGTATTCAGACACAATCAGTTCCTTCTCTGGATACGGATAGAGTATCCTAAGTCCTTCAGAGTAGTTGTGGATGATTGTGCTACTGAGAGTAGCAAAGTCATTTAGAGCTGATTATCCCAGAACATTGCTATTACTTTGTTTATAGAACATTTCACTTTGTTCATGGAGGACTTTCCAGGGTTTATTTGTTGTTGTTGTTTTTCTGACAGCATCCTGCTCCTCACTTCCCAAAACAAAAATAGTCTATCACAAATACATACAATGTATTAAGCCATTTCTCAATTGATGGGAATCCTTTCAATTTCCAATGTTTTGCCCTTAGAAGAGAGCTGCTATGGATATTTTTGTACATATTAAACTAGATTATCTTTAAAACTACTTCGAGTTGTAAATCTGATGGTTCTATGAAATTCATGCAATGAAATTCAGGGTGGGAGTTTCTTGTCAGAAAAGACTTTATGACTTGCAAAAGAGCTCTGCTTGGGGACATCTATTAGCTGAAAAGATCACTTGTGTGTGTGTCTGTGTGTGTGTGTATGTGTGTGTGTGTATTTGTAGAACCAGCAAACCCCAGATGAAGGAAGACAGCAGTATTTGAAAAAGACAGTCATGATAATGCAGATCAGTCTAGAGCAGAAAAGAATGACCGCAAAATCTCCTGGCCCCATAGTTTTTCAGTAAGATTACCCCAACAACAATGCAGCTATACAAAGCTTATCAGATAGGTACAGGAAGAAAAAATAGCAGAAAGGTAAAATGGATGACTTTCCTGGAGCCAGTACAACTCATTTCTGGAAGACCAAGCCATCCCGGCTGACTCTATAGTGAATTAGGTTTTCTTTTGTTTTGTTTTGTTTTGTTTTTGATGCTTCCTTCAGAAAGGGTCACTAGGAAAGATAGAAAATCAGAAAATGGACAAAACTGTGGGAAAGACACATGGTCCTGAAAGGGAAAGAGGTAAAATTCAAAGCCCAACTTGCAAACTAGTAAGTAGTCTGGAAGTGGAAGACAGAGGAAATATAAAGCTTTACATTAGATAGGGCTGTACCCTGAGTGAATTGTGACCTCTTGTGGCAATCTCTTTTATCTACAGCCCAAATTTACAAATTTCAGGGACCTCTCTAACACTAAGCAATCTTTTAGGTTTTCTCTCTTAACTTATAAAACCACAAAGGAATGTCCTTCCTGGCCACACTCACTATCCCAAACCCATTCTGTTACATTAAAGGATGAAAAAGAAATGGGAATCATGCTTTCCCACCAAGTATTCATGCCATCCTGAGCACCTGGCTCAAGTAGGCTCTCTAATTTGTAGGATCTTTCTTACTCAGTTCTGGAGATAGCTTTTCAATAACTAAGTTTCTTTTGTCCCTGAAGTTACTTCGGTCACTTTTGGCTTCCAATTTGGAAAGGGAAGATATCTTGGAAGAAGTCAACCTCATTTCATATATATTTTGTCTTTTTTGGGAGTAGGAGAAGGGTCTTTTTGATGGTTTTTTAAGATCTTACTGATTACTGTTTGCTTTAACAGCTTACAATAGTGGGCCTTGCCACTGGCAGTCTTTTGTAAACCTAGATAAAAAACCAATTATTTGTAAATAAACCCATCATAAATCCAGCAGGGGAATTCACTGTTTTGTTTTTTTTTTGTTGTTGTTTTTTGAGGCTGGGGTTAAGTGACTTGCCCAGGGTCACACAGCTAAAGTGTTAAACGTCTGAGACCAGATTTGAACTCTAGTCCTCCTGAATTCAGGGCTGGTACTCTATCCACTGCGCCCCCTAGCTGCCCCAAATTCACTGTTTAAAGGAATCCTATGATGAATTCATTCACTTTTTGAAACACTTTGTTTAAAGAAGGCATCACAGATAGAAAAGACCGTTCATTGCTGGGAGGATCAAATGAGATAATAGCTGTGAAAGCCCGATACAAACTAATGTTGTGCCAGTTCCCTTTTATTGTTCTGCCTCAATTTCCCTTAATTGTTCGGCCTCAATCCCCTTAGTTACAAACTCCCTCTCTGATTCATTAGGATTGATATAACTCAGGGCTAGTTACTCTAAGGTTATAAATTGTAAATGTGTAAACTCAAGATAAGGGGGAATTCAGACTTCCTGGCTCCTAACTCCTCCTAAATCACCAAGAATTTATGGCCCTACCCTCCAACCTATCAGAATCAGATTGATAGTCCCTGCCTGGAGATTCCTCCTCACCACATTTTGGACTCCACCCCCTGTCTTTGTTTAGCTACCTGAGCTAAAAGCTAGAAATGTCATTGAAAATTCAGCATTTGCTGCTGGATGATTTGGACATCAACCCTGGAGGAATCATGCCCCCAGCATAATCTCTCCCTCTCAAAAATCCAAATAAAAACATTGAAAACCCTCTAATCTCTATCTTGTCTCAGTTTCTCCAGCACTCCATTGGTGTTTATTCACCTTTTTTGGTAAGAGAAGAAATCTGAGCTACAATATACTCTAGTCAGGGTCCTGACTTTCTCAAGGGAGAACACCGCCAAAACCTTCTACTCAATTTCTGTTGTTTTTTTTTTTTTTTAAATCATTTTTCAATCATGTTCAATTCCTTGTGACCCCTTTTGAATTTGTTGGTTTGTTTTTTGTTTGTTTTTGGTAACGATTCTATGCTTTGCAATTTCCTTCTCCAGATTATTTTATGATGAAGAAACAGTTAAGTGACTTGGTCAAGATCACACATCTATTTGTGTTTGAGACTGAATTTGAACTCATGTCTTCCTGCTCTGCACTCTTATCCACTGTACTGCTAGCTGCTCATCACTCGGTTTCTAGCTCTGAATTAATTAAAAGAATATAGAGCAGTGACCACATCTAACTCAACCTTCAGAACTCAGAAGAACTCCAGGTACAACAGGCAAAATCTCTGTAGCTATTATGTATAATAAGCCCACCACACACACTGAGAAACCTCCTTTTCATTTAGTAATGATAAAAACAATAATTGTTTTTGAACCAATATTATTTAAGTCAATTGGTATTTTCCAGGTACCTATCTTCTGTGTACTAGGTATGGTTTGAAATGTAGAAGAAATGCAATTTTCATGGAGGATATAGCCTCCATGGTGGGGAAGGGGGTGGGAAGAGGGGAATCTATTTCACACTAAATGGAAAACAATATCAGAAATTATAATGTAGCATAAAGAGCATTGCCCTGGGTCTCAGGATATCTGGGTTCTTAGAAATTCAATTCTGTGAATTCCAAGATTAATTCCATCTCTCAATCTATGACCCTATGATACTAATTCTGCCTTTAATAGGAAATCTAAGGACAATCTAAGTCAAGACAAATCTACTCAATACACATCTATCAGGCACTTACTATGTTCTTGGTACCAAGCTGTCAAAATATTTTGGAGATACCCTATTTTCTAGAACTAAAGTTAGCAAGCAGGCCATATGCTTTTGCACTCTGGAATATCATCCTCTGGCAAAGTTTATTACTTGGACCAATGTTCACTGAGGGATTTAGCCCCTCCATTTCCCAAGGTCATCCATCACATATTCACTGTTCTTTATCACTGACAGGTACTGCACCTTTGCTCCTGTCACAGAATTCTGATTCTATGTTTCATAGAGTAGGTACAACCCCTAAGACTTGAGACTGTTCCCCCCAAGTCCATGGAAATAGCAATTCAATATCTAAAAATGATTACATCACAATACAGTCCACTTGTGGTCCTTTGGTCCAGCATGTCAAAGCCTCCTTTTTGGGGAAAGGGAGGGTCTGTTTATAAATGTAATTTTCCTCAATCTACAATTAATTAAACTTTTGTTTGTGTTCTAACTTTCCAATTTCTAACCTTCTCTGTTTCAGCTCTGGTCACCCACCCTAGAACCCTCTTCTGGTCTGATTCACATTAATTGGTGTCAGAAATGGTATTTGACACAGAACAGGGACAAATGGATCTTATGGTACCAATGGGAATGACTTAAGTGCCACTGAAAATTTATTTCTTTGAACTCTGACCCCCCTCATCTGGCAAATTCTCTACTCTTTCCTGCTCATCCTTGATTGAACTTGGCTAAATTCTAACGCCCCTTTCTTGACCTGATTCTTCCTGGAACACTATGATCAGGAACACTATTTTTTCTCTATGTGTCTCATGGTTTAAATTAGTAAATATATATCTGGCTATGGAATATGAGTTTTCTATTGAGGCAAATATCTATGTGCTTCATAATTTAAACATAAATGTATGTCCAGCTATGGACTGGGCACCCATTTTTTTTCTGTTTGTATCTATCTTGCCTGTGTCTTTATAAGTGCAGAATGTCTGGTCATGTTTGTGCTGTGAGCACAAAATGTAGCCAGCCAGAGTATAGGATATAGTTAGAGAGAAGACAGAGAAAGATTTATTAATTTTATTAACTCCCACTTTAGACTTTCCATAGGAGATTAAGTTATAAGAGGGAAAAGCCCATGACATTTTTTCCCCCCTGTGGTCCCAACAGTGACTAAGTTGGAGCTACAGAAATTATGGTACATAATTAAAGTTGTGGAACCACTATGAACTTCTTAGCAAATACTGGCGGTTTTGAGATTAATCATTAAGGAGTTTGAAAGATAATCATTTTGAGATTGTAGGAAAAAAACTTCTGAAATTTTGGATTAATTCCAGAACTGATACTCTTCTGAAACATCTTAGTAAGTTTTGAGGTACCATGCTATAGAATTTATTTTAAGGAAAAATAAGGATTAAATTTTATAAAAGGTTTTTTTTTTTTAAATGTTTTAAAAGTAATTGACAAGGGGAAGCTAGGTGGTGCAGTGGATAGAGCATCATCCCTGAAGTCAGAAGGAGCTGAGTTCAAATCTGACCTTAGACACTTAACACTTCTAGCTATGTGATCCTGGGCAAATCGCTTAACCCCCATTGTCTCAGCAAAAACAAACCAAAAAAAAAAAAAAAAAGTAATTGCCAAGATTAATAGCTTTATTATTCTAGGGTGGTAAATGAAAGTTAGCTAGTAGAAAGTCTAAAAATGAAAAGTGAATTTAAAAATTGGTAAATAGTAACCTCTTGTAAATCCTTCTTTGACTTCTTATTTTGTCCCCAAATATCTTTGTTTACCGTAGCTTCCTGACTTGTAAAGAGAAAGGTAATAATGGTGGTTAGTGTGAGACCAAAATGATATAGTGGCTGTGGTATTTAACACAGGCAAATGCTAAGCACTACATTGTAATTTCTCTAATTGAATGTAGCTGTTACATATTTGATAACTTTAAAGTGGTTTTAAAATGCCAAAAATAATAAGATTAATGATTTTCATATATTATAACTTGAAAATGCAATTGATGTCATCGGAAATTTATTATTCATGTTATTATTCTATTTCTAAATTTATTTTATGAAATTTGAGAGAGCACTAAAACAAAATTGCTGTTAGAAAAAACAATTTTTAATCTGATATTGTCACTCATGAATTAGGCTATTAAAAGAATGTGATAAAAAAATGAATATTTTAAAAATGTTAAATATTTAATGAGGTATATTAATGTTTATTACAAGAGCAGATTTTCATTTGGAAAAAATTTTGACTTATGAAAGTACATAAGATGATTTAAAGATGTAACTTATTAGGTATTTGCTATATGCTTGAAAGCCCAGAATATGGGTAATTTTAAGTTATAAGTAAAGAATTAATGAAACTGCTAGGGAAACATCAGGAAAAATATTCAAGTTCTGCATGGTAGTTAGAGAAATTTTGCTATTTTAGGCAAAAATTCCTAGGACTGTAAATTTACTGTTATTTTGAGCTTTGATTATCAGGATAATTTTCTGAATTATTATAAAGCTAATAGTAGAAAATGGCATGTGCAGCAGTTTGGGGATTGCTAAAGTGGACATCTTTGCCTGAGGAGAGTTGTGGGGAATGACCTAGAACATGACCTGGGTAGGATCCTCTTGATTCTATGTTTCCATTGTGCTGTTTGTTGCTGAAAAGAAAAATTTCCTGGTTCATCTTAAGTCTTGCAGATGCAGGTGTATACAAACCGTTATTTGTATCCTATCCAAGTTATCTCCAAACAGATGAAATTAAGGGGGAAAAATGACCATCAAAGCAACTCAGGGAGAAAAAATCCAAAAGCCTAAGAAAGGGATGGTTCAAAAATGTGAAGTTTTGTCCTTTTGTCTTGCCAATTGAAATAATGAAGATGGCTAGCAGTCAAATGGTTTTATCTGTATCATTATTATTGTAATTATATTGGCTAGTATTATCTACATGACTTTTAGACTATGGTTATGTCCCTGAAGGAAACTCCAAGATGACTTTCCTAAGTAAAGTGTTTTTTGAAGGAAGAAGACAACTGTCAACAGGATCAGCCTGTAGCTAAAAGACTAAATTCATACCATGTAGTGTTAACAGATATGAACCAGAATTGTTCAGATATCGCAGATCCGAGATGGTGGGGAATATTTATTTAGTAATTCCAAAAGTGTATTTGTCTTCCCAGGAAGTAGTTAATGAGTCAAATGGACTAATTGGATATTTTATACTTCTGTACTTATCCAGGAGCACCTGTGAACATTGCATTTTATGCAGGGGATCAAAAAGTTAGAGTCTGTATGGGGTCCTGTGACTTGTATATACAGAGAAGAAAGAAGTAGACAATCATGTCTGAAAGGCCAGAGTGAAATGGGAGATGTGCTAGAACAAAGAACACGTACAAGACATTCTCACCCAGAGAAGGAACACTGGGAAGTGAATGTAAATTGTTAGCAATTGTCTATCTACCCAGGTTACTTATACCTTCGGAAGCTAATACTTAATGTGCAACAAGAAAATGGTATTTACACACACATATTGTATCTAGGTTATATTGTAACACATGTAAAATGTATGGGATTACCTGTCATGGGGGGAGGGAGTGGAGGGAGGGAGGGGATAATTTGGAAAAATGAATAAAAAAAAAAAAAAAGACATTCTCACTACAGTCAAAGAGAAGGTGATAATGATATATCTATATATTATAGTTTTTTCTTCTCTCTTGCTGTTTTTTCTTATTTGAGGAAGGATAATTTTGTATTGAGATTTTTGACCTTAGGAGCCCCTTTCTAATTCTGTCTCAATATCTACTGATGTTAAAATGATCATATCTCAATATCTGCATCTATAAAATGCATAGAGCACTTTGCAAATTTTAAAGTATTACACAAATGCTAGTTATTGTTATTTTATTTTAAACCATTTATACCCCAAATAGTTTAAAAATGCGCAGTTGTAACATGGAGTTCATCATATCCCTTATCATCTTCATATGGATTGGCTTCCTGCATCTTTAAACCTGGCAAGCCTGAGCCATTTGCTTTTTTCCAGCTGAACTTTTTCCACTATTTTTTTGCTATGCTTTCTTTGGAGACTCCTATTTGCTGTATCCATCATGAACATCATGAACTGAACTCCTTGAAAGTTCTAGCTCCAGATAAAACAGATCCAGGGAATTTGTTTCTATTCTATACTGTTAAACCTCCTCAATTTCAGGTGTTAGTAAGGTGACTGACTGGGAGTTTGAATCATAGTGACCTTGCAGAATTATGGTGGAGCAATTCATCTAATCAAGTCATCATGAAAGCCCTAAGAAGCCAAGGTGCCCAGGACTTGAATCCAAAGTGGGATTTGGGCTTGGAACTGGGACTACACTCTAGCTAAAGTTTAAAACTGATCCCCTTTTCCTATTCACCTCAGGAGAGGACATGATACAAAGGTGAGGAGGAAGATTATGGGAAGAACAAGTTTGTGTATTTGTGATTTTACCTTTTGAAGTAAATATTTTTTTGTAAAGATCTCAGTATTATACTTGGCATTTAATTATTTTAAAAGGAACATCAAAGGGCTAGATCTGATAGGTGCATTTTTTTATACTCCCATAATTTACTTATTTCTTAAAATTTCCATATTAGTCATGTTGCAAAAAGCAGACACAGATCAAACAGAATTTTTTTTTAAAGTAAAAAATAATATTTTGATCTGCATTCAGACTCCTTTAGTTCTTTCTCTGGAGGTGGATAGCATTTTCTTTCATGAGTCCTTTGGAATTGTCTTAGATCATTGTATTGCTGAGAATAGCTAAGTCATTCACAGTTGATTGTCATACCATATTGCTATTATTGTCTGCTATATTCTTCTGACTCTGTTCAGTCAATTACAATCCTTTTTTAAAGGATTTTCTGAAATTATACTGTTTATAATTTTGAATAGTATGATAGTATTCCATTACAATCATATACCACAATTTGTTCAACGTTTCCCAAGTGATGGACATTCCCTCAACTTCTAATTCTGACCACTGCTTCCCCTAATCAGTCCTGCCTTCTGTCAGTCTCCCTAACCCCCTTCTCTTACTCTTCTCCCCTCCTGCTTCCAGACATGGAAAGATAGATTTCTATGACCAATTTAGTATATGTGTTATTCCCTTTTTGATCTAATTCTGATAAGATTAAGGATTGAGTGATATCTACCAACCCCTATCTTTCCTTCTATAGTAATAGGTCTTTCACTCTTATTTAAGTGAAATAATTCTAACTCTCCCTTCCTTCTTAAGTGTAATTCCCTTTATCACACTTTAAATTTTTTGAGGGGAGGGGTATTATATCATCCCATCAAACTCTATACTCACAGTCTCCATGTATTCTTCTAAGTGACCAAATAGTAATATAGTTCTTTAAAGTTACAGTTTGACCCTTTTTCTCTTATGTGCTTCTCTTGAGTCATACTTGAAAATCAAGTTTTCTGTTAATCTCTGATCTTTTTAGAAGGAATATTTGAAAGTTGTCCATTTCATTTAAATATTTTTTCTTTTTTCTTTTTTTTAATTAATTTTTTATAATTATAACATTTTTTGACAGTATATATGCATAGGTAATTTTTTTTTTTTTACAACATTATCCCTTGTACTCCCTTCTGTTCCAAATTTTTCTCCTCCTTCCCTCCACCCCCTCCCCTAGATGGCAGGCATTCCCATACATATTAAATATCTTAGAGTATATCCTAGGTACAATATATATGTGCAGAACTGAATTTTGTTGTTGTTGTTGTTGCAAAGGAAGAATTGTATTCGGAAGGTAAAAATAATCTGGGAAGAAAAAAAAATGCTCACAGTTTACACTCATTTCCCAATATTCCTTTTCTGGATGTAGCTGATTCTGTCCATCTTTGATCAATTAGAATTGGATTAACTCTTCTCTATGTTGAAGATATCCACTTCCATCAGAATACATCCTCATACAGTATCATTGTTGAAGTGTATAATGATCTCCTGGTTCTGCTCGTTTCATTCAGCATCAGTTGATATGTCTCTCCAAGCCTCTCTGTATTCCTCCTGTTGGTCATTTCTTACAGAACAATAATATTCCATAACCTTCATATACCATAATTTATCCAACCATTGTCCAATTGATGGAAATCCATTCATTTTCCAGTTTCTAGCCACTACAAAAAGGGCTGCCACAAATATTTTGGCACATACAGGCCCCTTTCCCCTCCTCAGTATTTCTTTGGGATATAAGCCCAATAGCAGCACTGCTGGGTCAAAGGGTATGCACATTTTGATGACTCTTTGGGCATAATTCCAGATTGCTCTCCAGAATGGTTGGATTCTTTCACAGCTCCACCAACAATGCATCAGTGTCCCAGTTTTCCCACAGCCCCTCCAACATTCATCATTATTTGTTCCGGTCATCTTTGCCAATCTGACAGGTGTGTAATGATATCTGAGTTGTCTTAATTTGCATTTCTCTGATCAATAGTGATTTGGAACACTCTTTCATATGAGTGGAAATAGTTTTAATTTCCTCATCTGAAAATTGTCTGTTCATATCCTTTGACCATTTATCAATTGGAGAATGGCTTGATTTCTTATAAATTAAAGTCAATTCTCTGTATATTTTGGAGATGAGGCCTTTATCAGAACCTTTAACTGTAAAAATGTTTTCCCAATTTGTTACTTCCCTTCTAATCTTGTTTGCATTAGTTTTGTTTGTGCAGAAACTTTTTAACTTGGTGTAATCAAAATTTTCTATTTTGTGATCAATAATGGTCTCTAGTTCTCCTTTGGACATA
Organism: Sminthopsis crassicaudata; assembly: GCF_048593235.1. NCBI lineage: Eukaryota > Metazoa > Chordata > Mammalia > Dasyuromorphia > Dasyuridae > Sminthopsis > Sminthopsis crassicaudata. Next base: position 90,804,121 of record NC_133618.1, read on the forward strand.
AATTCCTTCCTCCTCCACAAGTCTGAGAGGTAAACTATCCTATGTTCCTCTAATTTATTTATGATTTCGTTCTTTATGCCTAAATCTTGGACCCATTTTGATCTTATCTTAGTATGTGGTGTTAAATATGGGTCCATGTCTAGTTTCTGTCATTAAATATTTTTTTTCTGAAGGATCATGATCAATTTCAGTGGATAAGTGATTCTTGGTTTCAATCTTAGCTCCTTTTCTTACCAGAATATCATATTTTAAGATCTCTAACCCTTTAATGTAAAAACTGTTAAATCCTCTGTAATCTTGACTATGGCTCCATGATATTGGAATTATTTCTTCTCTGGTTGCTTGCAATATTTTCTCCTTGACTTGGGAGGATGAAATTTAGCTCTAATATTGCTTAGAGTTTTTATTTTGGGATCTTTTTAGGAAATGATTGGTGAATTTTTTCTGCTTCTATTTTACTCTCTGTATCTAACATAGAAGGGTGGTTGTCTTTGATAAATTTCTTGAATTATTATTTTGTTGCCTCTTCCTTTGATCAACGTTTTCAAGTAGTCCAAAAATTATTAAATTATATATCCTTGATATGTTTTCCAGGTCAATTGTTTTTCCAATAAGATGTTTGACATTTGGGGCAGCTAGGTGACCCAGTGGATAGAGCACCAGCCCTGAATTCAGGAGGATCCGGGTTCAAATCTGGTCTCAGACACTTAACACTTCCTAGCTATGTGACCCTGGGCAAGTCACTTAACCCCAGCCTCATGGAAAAAAAAAAATGTTTGACATTTTCTTCTGATTTTACTTTTTAACCTTTTGAATGATTTTGAATGATTCTTGATGTCTTACAGATCATTAGTTTCCACTCACCCAATTCTAATTTTTGAGGACTTTTCTTCAGTTAGAATTTGTGGCTCCTTTTCCATGTGGCCAATTCTACCTTTCAAGGAATTTTCTGCAGTGAATTTTTGTACATATTTTTCCATTTTTTGTGCTTTCTTTACCAAGCTATTGACTCCTCCTACTCCATGATTCTCTTGAACCCTTCTTGTTTCTTTTCTCATTTTTCTTTTACTTTTCTCATTTGCTTTTTAAAATCCTTTCTTTAAGGCCTGAGACATTGTATTTTGTATTCACACTGAATTTTGAGGCTTGCATATAAACATTTTGACATCATTGTCCTCTTCTTAGTTTGTGTTTTCCTGTTCCCTATCAACATAGCAACTTTCTATAGTCAGGTTGTTTTGTTTGTTTGCTTTTTGCTTATTTTTTCTAGCTGATTTTGTAACTTTTAAAATTGGGCTCTTCTCCTGGGATAGAAGAAGCACTGTCCCAACTTTCTCACACCAGGGTTTTGCTGCTGGCCTACTGTGCTGGATTGGGGTTCTCACAGCTGATCTGCACTGGGAATTGAGGTCTCTTGGTGGCTGGCTGGAACTCACACACTACTTGCACTGCACTGCATTTCCCCTTTACCTGAGTGAGACAGACCACCTTTCTTAAATTTTTTTTTTTTTTAGATTGTGCTGGAAAATTGCCTCACCCTATCTTTTTGTTGGTTTTGACAATCCAGAATTCATTTTGAGGAATTATTTTTGTAGTTGTTTGAAAGTGAATTTGGGAGTATATGGGTGATTTATTTTATCATGTTGGCTCCACCCTTCCCCTAATTTATTTATGTCTAAATCCTTTTGAGTTTATTTTGATATATGGTGTGAATGTTGGTCTATACCTAGTGTCTTTCAAACTGCTTTCTAGTTTACCCAGAAATTTTTGTCAAATAGGGAGTTTTGTCCCCAAAGCTTGGATCTTTGTGTTTATCAAATAGTAGATTACTATGGACATTTACTACTGTGTATTGTGTACCTTATCTATTTTACTAATCCACCGCTCTATTTCTTAATCATTACCAGATTGTTTTTATGGTTACCACTTTGTAATATAGTTTGAAATTTGATACTTCTAAGTTGCCTAATAACAAGTATATATTTAGAGCCTTCTATGTAATGGGTATTATGCTAAAATCACTGGAATGAGAAGAAAGGGGAAAAAAAAAAACCATGGACAGGGAGCTCTTCAGGACCTCACGATTTAATGAGTGAGACAATGCATAACTATGTACAAACAGATGTGGAAAGAATAAGTGTGAGTCATCTTGTGTCCTTTAGGAATTTATTTTCTAAAGAAAGAAACATAAAGTAAGTAATAAAACAAAATAAGAGAGATGTCACAAGGTACTCTTTAGCAAGCACCAAATCCATGATATTCAATTCCACAAAGTGCCTGCTATTATAATGCAGCCACTGTCCTGGGTTTTGGGAATGCAATAGTGGAGATCAGGTGGTAGAAGACTAATTTATTTGTTACTGTTCTTTTTCATTGCTTCATATTCTGTTATAAATAAATGTTCTTTACTTTTTTGTAATATCAAATTTTTTTTTCTGACTTGATTGGGGGCTATTAAATAAAAATGATAGTTCATAAGGAGTAGCTTGAAATAAGTGGGTTTTTTTAAAAAAGATTTCTCTGATATAGTTAACAGTGTTCGTACTTCTCTAATAAATTTCATTCCCCTCAAGGTTATGCTCCCAATTTTCCCCTCTGATTTTCTCTATAAAGCTCCAGAAACTTTACCTTTGAAACTCCCTCTAGTCTTAGACTTTACACATAGAAAGTACCCTTCCCTACTCTGGTCCCTCCCTCTGTTTTTAAGGAGGCTTCTCGTATCACCCATGGATTCATTCCTCTCCAAGCTTCCTTTTTGACTTTCCTCCTGGATTTTTTCTGCAATGTCCCCCATACAGGATATTTTCATTCTTCCCCTCCTCTACATGCTAACTTCCTATTAGATACTGCCGTCCTCTCCCTTAGAATGTAAGCTTGAGAGCAAAGACTACCTTTTATTTCAACTTGTTTTTGTATCCCCATCATTTTGCACTTAATTAAATGTTTATTATGCTTATTATTATTAATTATTATTATAAATAAATGTTTATTATTTACATGTTTATTACATGTAATATTATGTATCATTAGTATCTAAATTTGTGTCTCTGAGTTTGTTATTTTTATAGTTACTGTTTTGTTCTATGATTTCACTTATATAGAAAACTTAAACTGGGAAATTACTCCATCACTGCAGACTAACAACTAATCTAATCTAGAGTCTAAGAATTGTCTGGAACATTGAAAGATAAAGTTAATTACATGTCAAGTTTGGTTTTGTTTAACTCTTTTCAGTTATGTTTAACTCTTTGGGGAGTTTTCTTGGCAAAGAAACGGGAATGATTTGCCATTTCCTTTTCTCTTTCATTTTTACAAATTAAAACAAAGAGATCACACAGCTATTAAGTATATGTTTGGACTTGAATTCAGGTCTCCCTGCCTTTAGGGCCAGTAATTATCTACTACACTACTTAGTTGCCAAGTGGGACTGGACCTAAATCCACTTCTTCCTAACTCCAACTCTTTATTGAAACTACACCACACTAAGGCTAGTTTATTTTTGTTTATAAGTTCTACAAAATAATGAGCTTTTGATGTAACACAAAAGCCTTTAACAATTGATAAGTCAAGCTCTAGACCTGATTGCTATTTTTTTCAGATTCATTGTGGGCTGTTTTTGCTTATCAGTTCTGCTCATCAAAGCCTGCCCCACCACCAAAACTGTAGTATAAGGTGGTGGAAAAGAATTCTGGGTGGGAAATCAGGGGAGAAATGCCTTTCAATTAGATCTCTATCACTTCTTACCTGATGATTCTAAAAAAATCACTCAACCTCTGATCTTTTTTTTTTTTTAATTTTATAATTATAACATTTTTTGGACAGTACATATGCATAGGTAATTTTTTTTTTTTTACAACATTATCCCTTGTACTCCCTTCTGTTCTGAATTTTTCCCCTCCTTCCCTCCACCCCCTCCCCTAGATGGCAGGCATTCCCATGCATATTAAATATCTTATAGTATATCCTAGGTACAATATATATGTGCAGAACCAAATTTTGTTGTTGTTGTTGCAAAGGAAGAATTATATTCGGAAGGTAAAAATAATCTGGGAAGAAAAACAAAACAAAAAAAAAAAGCTCACAGTTTACACTCATTTCCCAGTGTTCCTTTTCTGGGTGTAGCTGATTCTGTCCATCATTGATCAATTGGAATTGGATTAGCTATTCTCTATGTTGAAGATATCCACTTCCATCAGAATACATCCTCATCCTCATCATGTTGAAGTGTATAATGATCTTGTTGGTGGAATTGTGAAAGAATCCAACCATTCTGCAGAGCAATCTGGAACTATGCCCAAAAAGTTATCAAACTGTGCATACCCTTTGACCCAGAAGTGCTACTACTGGGCTTATACCCCAAGGAAATACTAAAGAAGGGAAAGGGACCTGTATGTGCCAAAATATTTGTGGCAGCCCTTTTTGTAGTGGCTAGAAACTGGAAAATGAATGGATGCCCATCAATTGGAGAATGGTTGGGTAAATTTTGGTATATGAATGTTATGGAATATTATTATTCTGTAAGAAATGACCAACAGGAGGAATACAGAGAGGCTTGGAGAGACTTACATCAACTGATGCTGAGTGAAACGAGCAGAACCAGGAGATCATTATACACTTCAACAACCTCTTTGATCTTAAGTACCTCTATCTATAAAATGGAGTAATAAGGGGAACTACCACATAGGAATGAAATAAAGGTCAAATGAGGCAGAGAAATAGGCAAACTTTAGTAATTTAATTCCACATGTACTTATTAAATATCTACTGTGAGAAAACTTTATTGTATTGTTTGAACCTAATTTTGCCTGGCTATATTAGAAATACACTTGACACTGAAATTTAGATATCAAAGAAATTTCTTGAAGAAGAATTTTAAGGAATCATTAACATTTCTGGCCAGAAGCAGGCTCTGTTCCTCTTCAAAAAAAAAAAAAAAAAAAAGGGAGCCCTGAGCACAGAAGTGAAAGAATTTAGTTGCTAATTTGGCACTGCCCCTCCCTTCAGCCTTCTGGAAGGAACTGGTTGGTCCATTCCTTCAGAGTTACAATCTTTCTGATACTCCTACTACATGTTTCCCCCTAACTATGTATAAACATGTTCCCCCTCCCTCATCATATATCACATGTTCAAAAATGACAGAAATCTCCTCTTATAGGGTATGCTGTTTAATATTAATTTAGCCTATTAAGTAGTCATGATTGTGATTTGGTCAAATCAAGTCATTGACTCAAACCAGTTTGGGCTACATGGGCTATCATCTTAAGTTTGTAGTTTTTTCAAAACCACAAGACTCTAATTCACTGAATCCACCTGTACCTTCCTAGTCCCCAATTCCTTGTTTGCTCAAGGCTTCTATTGGTCCCTTACTTTTTTTTTTTTTCTGAGAAATGCATTTATTTTATTTTTTATTTTATTTTTATTAAACCTCTTTATTTACAAAACATATACATGGGTAACTTTTCAACATTGAAACTTTCTTGCAAAAACTTTTCTGTTCCAAATTTTTCTTTCCCCCCCACTCCCTCCCCTAAATGGCAGGTAGTCTAATACATGTTATTTAAATATGTTAAAAATATATGTTAAATCCAATATATACATACATATTTATACAGTTATCTTGTTGCACAAGAAAAATTCGATCTAGAAAGAAAAATAACCTGAGAAGGAAAACAAAATGCAAGCAAATAATAACGGAAAGAGTAGAAATGCTCCACACTCAGTTCCCACAGTTCTCTCTCTGGGTGTAAATGGTTCTCTTCATCACTGAACAATTGGAACTGGTTTGAGTCATCTCATTGTTGAAGAGAGCCACGTCCATTAGAATTGATCATCATATAGTCTTATTGTTGCCATGTTTAATGATCTCTTGGTCCTGCTCATTTCACTCAGCATCAATTCCTGTAAGTCTCTCCAGGCCTTTCTGAAATCATCCTGTTGGTCATTCTTACAGAACAATAATATTCCATAACATTCACATACCACAGTTTACCCAACCATTCTCCAGAAACTGTCTTCATGCAGGCTAATCACCCACTCTTTCCTTGCTCCTTTGTTTGAATCCTATATTATTGGCATTTTAGAGACACTGGGGAGAGGGGAGTGAGCTACCCTTTTTTTGACTCTTTCCTCTGCTTAATGACTTAATAATTTTCTAAATTATTTCAATTTTTGAATTTTGTTCTCAGACAAAATGAAAAAAAATTTCTCCCTTCAAGGAGCTTACATTCAATATAAAAGTTACATTTTTCTTAAACGTATACATCTATTATTATTATTATTATTATTATTAAATACTATTACTTACTACTACTACTACAGACCAAGGCAGCCGACAACAATTCAAAAACAAAATTAAGAACAAAAACAATGTGTGTATATTTTGACACTTGTCAGGTCCTTAAAAGATAAGTATCTTAGCATCAAAGTACGTTATATAGATTTGGGTCTATTCAAATATAAGGCTTACAAGCTTTACTTTTACTAGTTAGCCAGGGGTCACCATTACTTCAAAGCAATGCAATTAATACAATTTGTAAGAAAAATAGCAATAGTATATCCCACTCCTAATCTCCCATAAACTTGGGGTATGCTGTCCTATAAATATATATACCATTAGTAAAAAGAGTGGAGATTCATATAATTAATGGGGGGGGGCACACATTTAAGTAGTACATATAGACAAAGTACCTGCATAGGACAATCAGTTCATGTTTCTGACCCTGCCAGGTCAAGGCTGTCTTCTAGTATTGCTATTGTGTTATTCTTGCTACATTTATTCTTCTCTAGACAAGGTTCTCTCCTGTTATTGTTGTTCTTCGTTGTTTGTTTCTTCATTGTTTCCACTAAATGGGATTCAGCTGCAAAGGAAAGGATTGACGTTTTCAATCAATTAATCAAGAAACATTTATTAAGTGTTTGGGACAAAGACACCTACCCAAATTGACTACTCAGAGATCACTCATAAAAAGCAGAATTATTTATTAGAATCTCAAGAAACTGACTCCCTTGAGAATACTCACAGTTTTAATACATTTCAGACAAAGAACCCCCAAAAATCCCACCCTCTATATGGTGTGATTGGTCACTTAAATCTCTATTCCCCTATTTGGTCAGTGGAATGTAGTAGATGTATAGATTTTTCACTAGTATCCTTTTTTTTTTTTTGGACAATGGAATATAGTCCAGGCCTTATCTAAAATTACATGTTTCTGCAGAAGCTGAAACTGAGGCTTTTAAGGCTTTAGATAATAGTCTCTGATCACTATGTGCTTCATCTGTAAGTTCTTCATCTTTTCCACACAATCCCCTGTTATTTATAAATATATATACACATACATATATATTTCCTCATAAAGAACTAATATTGTGGTCAAATTCAATTAACATCTCTACACATTGCTTGTTAATCTCCAGATCTGGATCATCCTCTGCTACCACCTCCCATCTCTCTTTCTGCAAAATCATCATTTTAATGGCATCTTCTGTCTGTAAGATTCTTGACAGTGATCTCCAAGCTATTCTTGTTACCAATGTAATTATACAGGGTAAGCATAGTGGGAACAGAATAGTAGCACTGATTACAATAAGTCTATATACCATGAGAGTTGTTTCCACCAGCTACCATCAAACCAAGACCACCAGCTATTTGTGAAGGGAGATTTCCAAACTTGTACAGGCACATGAACTGTCCTGCGAATGCCCTTAGTTCTTTTACTACTTGTCTGTTATCATCAATTTGCATACAACAGGTGGGCAGGTTTTGTTTCCCACAGCTTCCTTCCTCTGCTAACAGACAATCTAAAACTGATCTATGTTATAAAACCACTTCTCTTGTCTGGGTGGCTTGATCAGTTAATAGGCTAAGGGTCTAAGCAGTTTGATTAGTTGTTACCTCTAAGATGGCTTGCAATCAAATTAATTTCTTTAATGGTGTCCTATATCCAAAAACTACCAGTACACATTCCATGATAATCTGTGCTGAGGGCCATGCATCTCCCCACCCATTAGCATCACCAGTTTAGATCATGGGGTGTTTGACAAGTAGACTTCTTTCTAAATTTCTTCAAACATTACTCATTACCTCCTAATAAATGCTGGTAGACACAATTAATCACTGACCCATCATTACAAACCATATTTAACTTACTCCGTCTGTTTCTATGCTCACCACAATCTATGATATCTACCCTCTCTGGTCAATGAGTAAAAGTCCATTCACACCCTCTCCCACCTATGGCCCTGCACCTGTTTGATTTAGGCAATGCCCCAATAAGGTACCCCAGATCAATACCACTATCAAGATTTTACATGCACAGTTCATCAGTTCCTTTTTAATGTTTGTCTCAGCTTTTTCTCTGGATTCAGTTTGGAAGTCCACACCCTCGGAGCATCTACTGGTCCTTTAATTCTGGTATGTGAGTCTATCCTCTTTCCTGTCTAGCAGCTCTGTATCTGATGTCAAGAGGATCTGGAATGGTCCTTCCAGGTCAGGGTCAGCTTGTCCTCCTTCCATGTCCAAACCAGGACCCCGTCTCCAAGCTAGAACTTATGCATAGTGAATCCTAAGGGAGGAGTCTGAGCAATAAAATAAACCTTTTTAGTTGTAAAGTTTTCAGATATTGCAGTAAAGACATGACATATTTCCTTAAAAACAAATCCTTGGTTTCAAATATTGGATCCAAGGAGGAATTTTGAATCCCTTTTGGATAAGGGTGACCATACAATAATTCATAAGGTGATAATCCCACATCCCTTCGAGGTTTGTTTTAATTTTTAATAAAGCAAGGGGAAGGCACTTGGTCCAGGACAATTGTGTCTCAGCCAATTTAGTCAGTTGCTGTTTAATTTCCGTATTCATCCTTTTCACTTTATCTGATGAGGGCAAATGCCATGGAGTGTATAAATTTCATGATATTTCTAGGGCTTGGGCCATAGATCAGAAGATCTTAGCCGTGAAATGGGTACCTTGGTCTGAATCTGCCGGCTCCACCAATCCATACCTCTAGGAGTACTTTTACGCCTGCTAAGGCAGTTGCCCATGCAAGGGGAAAGGCCTCCACCCATGAGGTAAGATGGTCTGCTATGATCAACAGGTATTTGAGACGCCCCACTGATAGCAACTCGGTAAAGTCCACCTGGGTACTTTGGAAAGGCCTGATACCAGAGGGCCTTCCTCCTTTTTGGACTTGTCATTGGGCCGCCCTATTCATCCTCTGACAAATAGGACACCTGCTGGCCAGTTGCCTGCTATTGTGTACAAGCCAATGCCACCAACTTAGTCAGCACCACGTCACACAGGCCTTGGACACCCCAATGACTGCCCTGATGTAAATGTTGGAGTACATGTCTCATACCTGCTGTGGTCAGTATCTCTCTGCCATCAGAGAGGAGCCAGTGCCCTCTTTATCCTCCTGAGTGCCAAGGCTTTGGGTTTCCTGCTCCTCTTCTGGGGTAAGGGAAAGTGGAGACATTTGAGGCAGAAATGCCAGAATTAGCACCATCATCTCCTCCATATTTACAGATTCCTCTTCTCCAGCCCGTTTCACTTCCTCATCGGCAAAGCAGTTTCCCCTTGTCCCAAATGAATCTCCTCTTTGGTGCCCTTGCACATGAATCACTGCAACATTCTTAAGTAGCATAAGATTAGTCAAAATTTTATTGACCAATGCCCTGTGTGCCAATCCTTCACTTTTACTGTTTCCATTCTTTCCCTCAAGTAATTTGCAGGATCTAATTTCTTTTTTTTTCCCTTTACTTATACAATGACTTAAATATTTTACCTTACATTTCACAAATTGCAATTTGTCTTAAGAAATTCTCAGGCAAAAACTATTATCCTTGAGTCCCTTTAAATAATTGGCATCATTCACATAAAAGAATCTGAAAAGTTCTTAAAACATCTATTAAACTTTTTGAAATAGCCCTTTCAAACTATAGATCGCATTTATGATCATATTCCTTAAACAAGAAAACCATTATGTATCTAAAGAAGCAAATATTCAATCATTAACAGCAGCCTGTCCCTTTAAAAGATTAGACTGCTTCCTTTGGCAGGAGGAATCAAGCAGCTGCACTAGGAACAAAGGCTCTTTTCCACTGCTGCCCTTCCCCACACTTCACTTCCAAAAAAAAAAAAAAAAGATTATTTTCCTGTTTCTCACACAGGAATCCTTCTTAAGATTTAGGCAATCAGTTTACTTACTTTCTTTTTCCAACTGATTCCTTCTTGAAATCATTCAGACTTTCAATTTGCTCCTACAAATCAATCCTTCATAAATCTCCTGCATTCCCTCTCATCTGTCCCTTCAAAACTTATAGTAAATAGCTAAATGACTCCATAAAACCCGCATGTCCAGCAGAGCTGGATTTAAAGAATAACTTATGTTAACAAATAAACTGACTCAAACCAAAGTTTCATTCAAACAAAAAAAAAGTTTGTTTTTTTTTTTTCCCTTCTGTCTGAATGTTCTTCTAACAGCAATTAGCATCTCTTATCTGTCCAGTTAGAGCTTGAATTTTATTGCTCTTTCCCTTCCTTCCTAACTAAAGTAGGCTGCTCTTTTTCCTGCCATTCCTAAAATAGCAGTTAAGGTTTTATTGCCCTTTACTTTAGCAAGCTTTGAAAACCTTCTTTAAGGGAAAAACTTTCCTGTTAGTTTAAAATAGCCAAGTTCCATTTACTTACAAATTAGTACAACAGGTTAAAAAATTTAAAATCACAAGTAAATTTTTATACTAAGTACAATTGCAACATTAAAATAACCAATTCCCAAATTTCTTAATCATTGTTTTTAAAACTTAACAGAGCTTTTAAATCAACAAAACATACAGACTAGGGGCTTTTCCCCAGGAATAGCATGGAGAGAAGTTTGTTTCAGCTTGAGATTCTTCCCTCCCAGAATCCAAACGGAGCTTCTCTAAACTTACAAGTCCATTTAGTGCATTTCTCTGCCTTCACAGAGAATGCCTAGATATTCCATTCAAACTTCTTTTCTTTAGTAATCCAGGAAAGAGTTAAGCATCAATTTTTTTTCTGGCAAAATTCCACAAGCCTGAGTTCTGATAACAAAGTCACAGGTCCCTCCTTATAGGAGTTGTAAATTATGGCACTCTGCTCTTCTATTTTTTTTTTTTAACTTTCCAAACTTTCAAATCCTTTTTAATCTATGTTTTTTATTTCCCCTCCTTTTTTCCCCTTCTCCCCCTCTTTCCTTCAAAGCTGCTGCAGTCAGCCAGAGGCAGAGGGAGAGAAAGAGAAGAAGATCTTCTTTTCTTGCCTGAGCCACTCTGAAAGAATTACTACTCTGAATGAATTCCACTTCCAACAATTCAGCCTGATATTTTTCTAAGCCTGTAACACAGAAGCTGAATTCTTACCTCTTACAAGCTTGCTAACTTGACATGGAACACAAAATGCAAAGCAAAGAAACAGACACACACAGATTTCTATTTTCACCTTTTACATACAGATTTAAGTCTGATATACCCAAATTGTCCTGGGAACATCCTCCCAGGTTTTTTTTTTTTTTTTCCTTTTATACCTAGCTACCATCCTGATACAAATTCTTGGGACTGCTTCTATCCCATTATCTGTGGAAGTCACCCTCACACCCACAGTCACCCAAGAGCCTACTCAGGAAGTTCTTTCATTGGGGTCGACAGCAGCCCCCACCAAAAACAAATTTATGAGGACTAATCCCTGAGAGTCTCCCTCAACCCAGCCAATGGACCCCCAGACTCCTGAAAGCCTACCTCAAATTACACGTGTAAGTCTTCCAGACTACATTGCTGGCCATCAGGACTCTACTTCCTTCAGTCTTCAATTCTGCTTCCCACTGAGTACCTTTTTCCTTGGGTTGTTGTCTAAGAAGAAGGGAGACTGCCCACCCAGAGCCAGAGACTATAAGAAAACTGATGTGTTGGCACCTGTCCCTGTCTGGGCACACAGCTATCTCCCCCAAAGACCCATCCCGGACAAGCCCCCAATTGTTTGGGACAAAAAGACCTACCCAAATTGTCTACTACAGAGATCACTCATAGAAAGCAGAATTATTTATTAGAATCTCAAGAAGTGGACCATTCCTTTCTGTGAGCTGAAGTTCTCAGCAGGAGGGCCATTCCCTTGAGAATGCTCGCAGTTTTTATACATTTCAGACAAAAAAAAAAAACCAAAATCACACCCTCTATATGGTGTGATTGGTCACATAAGTCTCTATTCCTCTATTTGGTAAGTGGAATGCAGTAGACCAGGTGATGTACAGCTTCCTCACCACGTATCCTTCTCTGGACAATGGAATGTAGTTCAGGCCTTATCTAAAATCACATGCTTCTGGAGAAGCCGAAACTGAGGCTTTTAAGGCTTCAATTAATTTAGCTAACAGTCTCTGGTCAATATGTACTTGATCTGTAAGTTTTTCACCTTTTCCACACATAAGTCATATACTATCTACTAGGCACTATGCTAATGTGAGAAATATGAAAAGTTGGGTTTCCACAGAGTGTTGCAAACTTCCAGGTAATATTTCAGAATGTGAGAAGTTAAGGAAGGTTAAAATTCCACAGAAAAATTAAGTGATCAATAAAAGCTTGAGCAAATAAGAAATTGGGGCGTTAAGAAGGCACAGGTGGGATTCAGCCAATCAGAAAGAGTCCTGTGGTTTTGAGAAAACTACAAATTTAAAATAATAACCAATCTAGCCCATTAATGACCTGACTTGACCAAATCATTTGCTTAATAGGTCAATTGAATATTTAACCATGGGAGGAGTTTTCCACCATTTTTTATCATGAGATGTGTGATGAGGGAGGGGGAACATGCTTATACATATTTAGAGGGAAACATAAAGTGAGAATCTCAGGAAAACTGTGACCCAGAAGGGAATGAACCAATCCCATCTCTGAAGGGAGGGAGTGTGCCAAACTAATAAGTATAAAGCTTCTCCCACTTCTGTGCTTAGGGCTCCCTCTTCCTGAAGATTAGCAGAACATGCTTCTAGCCAGAAACATTAAGATAATTCCTTAAGATTCTTCTTTAATAAATTTTCTTCAATATATGATTTTCAGTGTCAAGAGTGTGTTTCAAACACTAAGCTAGGGGTGGATAAGTTGCATTTATTACTGGCCTGTGGAACTTTGAAGGGTCCCAAATCCATACAAAGCTCATTAACTGTCATTAATTTGTATATATGTTGTTTTCTACAAATTGAACATAAACAAATTGTCATAAGAAAATTTCTGGCTTACCTTTTGTTGAACACAAATTTTTGAGAGAACATAACTGATTCCATTTTATTCTATATTTGTCAAATAAATGACCCCTACACAAATGGTAGGACCCACAACAGTGGATGATTTTCTTCAGTGTCTTTCTTTGATCCTCTAATTGGTACAAAAAGACTTCACTAATATTATAAGAACATTCTTTTTGCTTAGCTTTATTACTTCCATTTACTTAAGATGACAGGTCATATAACTCTCTAGAGCTTGCAGAATTTAGCTGAGACCCAGCTTTAGTTCAGGTGATTAATTGGTTTGTGATAAGAGAATTTCTGCCTCAGCTTTATTACTTCTATTAAAGTGAGCCATGAAGAGCTCTACTGTGAATGGTTAGTTAGTAAATTCCAGCTATATTCCCAGTGTTTACTGTCCAGTTTATTATTTTATCTGATAGAGATCTTTACCTTTCTGCCATCTGTTCTCTGATGCATAAATCTTCCCCTTTCCTTTCTAACCTCTGTAAAATTCCATTCTATCCGTCCTGCATCTGTAACTAAAACCTATATGATGCATATTTAAGACTGCTATTCCAGCACACAGGTTTATATATACTCTGGGTCTATACTTTGAGCATATAATAGACTGATTTTTAAAATCTTTCTGCATGTTAATAAGCAAATTTGGCAATAGTGTGAATCCTTAAATCATTTTCTTTTTAATATCACTAAAATGGGAGGATTTCAGGCTCTGGAATGTCCCCTCTTTCTTATCTAACTCATCAGATAGTTCTGATTTAGTGAAACCAACTATACTAACAATAGCACATCCTTTATCTATTGTAGCTAAAGCCAGAAGACTTTAGAATCATTGACAGACAAGATGGTTAGAACAATAGCATCCTAAGGTTAGAGAGTCTCAGGATCAATAAAATATCTTCCCTAAAGTTTAAGGAAAAAAGTATTATTATATTCCTAGACCAGAAGACTTTTACAATCATTGACAGAATAAAGCATTCTTAGATCAGAAGGCCTCAGGATCACAGATTCCAAAGATTTAAAATCACTGATAGATTATTAGAACAGAAGCTCTCTGAGAACAGGGGATTTTAAAATTATTGCTGCCTCCCCTCGAAACTATATTCCATCATTTTCCCTCTTAAGCAGTTTGTACTCCAAATTCATTTGGGAGAAAGGGACATCTTCTGCAGCTGCTTCATGCTGATAAGGGGAATAATGTGGTCCCTAGTGGGGTCCAGGCTGAGGAGGGGAGGCACGTGACTTGAAGATGCTACTTGAAGGCAGCTGTATTCAGAGGGGTGCTGAGGGTCAGGATCAGTTAGCCAATGGTATTCAGAGTGAAGAAATAGTTGGAAATTCATAGCTTGGAGTCTGGAAAAAATAAATCTACCAATAGAAATGTTAGTTCTCAGGAGGTTATAGAGAAGCTTCAAGGAAAGTGGTATAGAAATGAGTTTGTCAGAATAATTTTGGAATGAATATCCTACAATTATTTCTAGGGATGGCCCATAGTCATAGGTACAACGACCCATTTGCACAGGTGAAGGTTGCTGAAGTGAGTCCATTATGGTACACAATGACAGTTATTGTATCTGTGATGTAGATGTTGATGTAGGTGAGTAAGAGATCCTTTCCAGCAAGAAAACAGGGGATAGTCAGGTTAAAGTTATTCCCCGGGCGGGAAGGGGAGGTAGCAAATACAAATGGGGTGACGTACAGGGTGGGGATAGTGACATTTGGAAATGGGACCTTTGCAAATAATGCATCAAGTCACATATGAGCTGCCTTGAGGATGCTGAGGGCACACCCACCACGATCCGAATGCCCCCACTGCCCAGAGTCCCCTAGCCTGACTAAGGACTAAGGAGTTATCGCTCCACTGGCAGGGGCCACAAAGGGACAACAGAACAGCTAGGGAGAAAATACCAGGAGCAAAGCTCTCATCCTTGGAGTGTTGTTAAAGGTAACCTGTAAAAATTGGAAAATAACAAGAAATAAAGCTAGAGTGAGGGAGAGAAATCACAGACAATTTCACCTTTCTCTATCCAGTGTGTTTCCAGGAATCTTGTGGAAGAGCATTTTCAGATCCTCTGTGGTTTCACAGGAATATCTGAGGGAGAAGAAGTAATTGGAGTAGCACTTTTAATTCTAGAAACATGAGTCCAGCTGGGAAAACCTTCGAGTCTGACTGAAGTTGGAATAGTCAGAATGACCTTATAAGGTCCTTCCTACTGGGAGATTCTTCATTCAATTCTCTCTAAGAACAATTTAATAAGGACTCACTTGAGAGTGTGATTCATTTTCTCCACCTTTCCAGAAGACTAAGGCCACCAGGCAGGGTGGAGATGATAAGTAACCTTAAGTGCCTCAGTCACATTTTGAGTTATTTGAGAAATGAAGGCTGGGCCATTGTTGCTCTGCACAGAGCTGGGGAGACCAGAAAGTTCTCTCTGGCTTGCCCCTAAGCTTAGAAACCAGCCTGAGGGTGCTTAAAACCACCCAGAAGAAAGGGTATTCCTGTTCTGGAGAGCTATATGAAGGGGTATAAGAGTCAAAGAGCTAGGGAATTAAAGGTGCCATGGTCAGAGGCAAACAAGCAGCAGCTGAATCTGCAAGCCTCTTTCCCTTGGCCTGAAATGAATCCCCTTTTTAATATCCTTCACAAAACATAACAGAAACTTCACTTGGTCCATGAATAGCTTGCAATAATTGTAGAATTTCCCCTGCATATTTAATGGCAAATTTATTTATTTATTTTTTGCTGTCAAAAGTCCCCTTTCTTTCCATATAGTCCCATGAGTGTTCAAAATATGAAAAGCATATTTGAAGTCTGTATAGATGCTCACTCTCATTCCTTTTCTCAGTTCCAAAACTCCAATAAAGGCAATGGGCTCAGCTTTCTGGGCAAAACTCCCAAGACAGAGTGGTTTAGCCTTCAAGGGGCTATTGAGGGTCACCACAGAATTACCTGCCTTCCTTTCCCCATTTTCAAGATAATTCAATCCATCTATAAATCATTCACCATCTGGGATGTCAAGAGAAATGTCTCTCATGTCAGGTCAACTGGAGTGACAGAACCTAAGGCTTTCTCACAATTATGAATAATGTCAACTAACTGAGTATTGTCAGAGAGCAGGGTGGCAGGGTTAAGAGTGTGCCGCACTTAAGAGAGTCAGGTTGGGTAGTCTAGCAGGAGAGCCTGATTTCTTGTAAGTCTCCCATTAGCAAGCCACTGATACCATTTGGTTGGTTTAGGGTGAACAGGGAGGCTTTCTCAATTAGAAGGGCTGTGGCAGTTAGCTTTGAGGCAGGAGGAGCATCCCAAAGACACCAGGTTTCTTTGAGAAGTAAGCAGGGGTCTGAGATAGGATTCTAGAGAATCCCAAGGACCTGGCCCCGCCTTCCATCAAGGCACAGTGTAAAATGCTTTAAGTAGGGCTAAGGCTGGGCAAGAGATTAGCTTAGCTTTCAGAATCTTAAAAGACTGATAACACTGTGTGGGCCTTTAAACAAAGACATTCTATACCCCTAGGTGGAGGAGGAGGGATGGAAGCTAGGGGTTTATTTGGCTGCAACCAGAGAAGCTTCTTAGGTGGGGCCTGCAGGTCAAGATATGATCTACATGCAGGATAGCCAGGGCCTGTCCAAATATGTGGGAACTGTCACTGAAGCCCTGAGCTACCTCCATGTTATCAACATGATTGCCCATGTTAATTGATGGGAGTTATGTTTCCCTGGATTTGCCCCTTCAAGGGCAAAAAGAAATCATGAATCTTTATGCAATGGTATGTAAAAGAAAGCATCTAAGGTAGAACACTACACACCTGTCAGATTGGCTAAAATGACATTAAAAGATAATGATGAATATTGGAGGGGATGTGGGAAAACTGGGACACTAATACATTGTTAGTGGAGCTGTGAATGCATTCAATCATTCTGGAGAGCAATCTGGAATTATACCCCAAAAGTTATCAAACTGTACATACCCTTTGACCCAGCAGTGTTATGACTAGACTTATATCCCAAAGAGATACTAAAGAAGGGGAAAGGACCCGCATATGCAAAAATGTTTGTGGCAGCCCTCTTTGTAGTGGTTAGAAACTGGAAAATGAATCAATGCCCATCAATTGGAGAATGAGTTGGGTAAATTGTGGCATATGAATGTTCTGTATTGTTCTGTAAGAAATGACCAGCAGGATGAATACAGAGAGGCTTGGAGAGACTTACATCAACTGATGCTGAGTGAAATGAGCAGGACCAGGAGATCATTATGCACTTCAACAATGATACTGTATGAGGATATATTCTGATGGAAGTGGACATCTTCAAAAAAGAGAAGATTTAGTTCAGTTCCAATTGATCAATAATGGACAGAATCAGCTACAACCAGAGAAGGAAATGAGTGTGAACTGTTTGCATTTTTGTTTTTCTTCCCAGGTTATTTTTACCTTCTGAATCCAATTCTCCCTGTGCAACAAGAGAACTGTGCAGTTCTGCGCACATATATTGTATCTAGGATATACTATAACACATTTAACATGTATAAGACTGCCTGTCATCTAGGGGAAGGGGTGGAGGGAGAGAAGGGAAAAGTTGGAACATAAGTGAGTGTAAGGGATAATGTTGTAAAAAAAATTACCCATGTATATGTTCTGTCAATAAAAAGCTATAATTAAAAAACAAAAAATCTAAGGTAGAAAACCATTGTGTCCCCTGGGATACTTGTATTGGGCTCATGGCTTCTACTGATCATTTGCTCTGATTATAGATATTTGGTGTAAGAGGAAAAAGCAGGGACATGATTATAATAGCATCAAAACAGGTCCTTCAGGCTTCAGTCTGAGAGCACATATATGATAGTATAAAGCATCCTTAGATCTGTTTGACAACTGATCATGCAGTAATAATTCCACCTCCTAGTCAGATTCAGGAATAATCAGGTAAGAAACAAACAAACAAAAAACAGAACTGGGAAACTGAGTCAGAAGTATCCCACTTTAAGCAGAAGCTAAAGTTGTCTTCCAAACTCTTGTCCAGAAGATGTCCACCTATGACAATTCAGAAAGGCATTACTCTGAGTAACTTATGGCATTTTTCGTGAATGGTGGGTTACTGACTTAATAATCAGGCAATCAAAATCAGTACTCAAAAGAATATCAGTTACTGTCCCAAATGATTTATCTTCAATAGCAAATTCTATTAATTGTAGCTTAAGGCTAGATAAATTATTTTAAAAGTTTACACGTGAGATTTTAGTTTAACATGCTTCATATGTTTAATCAAATTTATCCTGGCCCAAAGGATCAACCATTAAACGAGCTTATAGATTCAAAGTAAATACATTCCTTGTTTAAGAACTACACATCCTAAACAGGTTCATTTCTCAGGGCTGATGACCTTGCTTACTCTGATGATTTCAAGAAAACTGGCAAGCTTACAAATTAAGGGAAGTTGACAGAGACCCCAGGGAAGGGGCTGAGCTTGCTGTTATCCACCCCAAGTATTCTTAGTGGTTTCATGGGCTGTGCTGTTTGATACTTTCCCACACTATGTGAAGGGAGAAAAAGGTATTGCATACCTCATACTTGGAGGTGAACTAGTTCCCCACAGAGTATTTACCAATTTTAGATTCAATATGATGACAATAACTCCAAATAATTTAGTTAACAGTTTTAGAATTTTCCTAAGTAATAGCTAAATAGTCTTAGCTGTGGTTTCTAGTCCCTTAAATAAATTTCCCTTTTGTTTTAGGGAACAAACAAGACAATTCTTATAATTGAGATAGAACAGATTTTTAAATTGACAACTTTAGTTAATGAGATTCCCTAAATTCTGATTAAATGTTGTAGACAAACTGAATTGCCATTTGATTATTTTCCAATTCACACAAGAGATAGGGAAAGAGTTAAGGTGCCAGTTTTTACTGACAGGGCTCTCAGAAGTTTGACTCTAGATAACTTAAAAGCAGGCTGTTTGTAGCCAGAGTTTTTAAAGAATTAGCAAACTGCTTTTCTGTTTTCTTAAAGTTCCCAAACTCTTCTGTTAACACTATCAGTGCAAATAGATACAATTTATATATTCCTTTAGTGGGCGTTAATTAGAACTCCTTTAAAATTCCTTTTATTATCATATCAGATGAATTTCCAAATTACTTTACACACATATGGAAATCATTTATTTGTTGTTCACAGCTAAAAAAACCCATAAAGGTATCAAATATGAAACAATTATATCCAATAAAGCAATTAACATTCATATAGCATGTTTTATGCTAAGCACTTTTGCAATCATGATCTTCACCACAATAGTTATTATTTCTCTTTACAAATGAGAAAACTGGGCAGAGATAAAATAATTTGCCATAAACTACATAGCTAATACATATCTACAATTGAAACAGAGAATGATGGTCTTACCAAATGTAGAGACTGACTGGCATTCTCATTTTATGCTGCCATGCTGGGTGCTACCAGGAATATCCAGATTCTTCCCAAGCAGTTGCTGGACAGAACCTAATGAAAGCTGGGGTGACTGTTGCCAGATCTTTCTCTTTGATGGTAATTTCAGGTGCCAGGGCTCAAGGAATGCTGACTATGGGACCTGACCCCTATTCCATCTCCATTCCCCTAAGCTGGGTTGGGGAAGTGTTTGGGCAAGGTTATGTGAGGTTTTCACAATTGTTGCTGCATCTCCTATTTCTACAGAATTTGAAATTAGTAGAAATTAGTAGAAGAGCAACTATATGAATACTACAATAATAATGGACTTGACTCAATTTCCAAAGAAACACTTTATACATATAACTTAATACAACTGGCTTTAAGAAATTATATAAATATTAGAATAAGAAAAAAGAAGAAAGAACAGGAGGGGAAGGATCCAAACAAACTAGGTGAAAAGGATGAAGAATTAGACAAGAATGGAGTTAAGTACAATTCTGAATGTGGTTCTTCACAAAAAGAGAAATTAGGGCATTCCCCATCCCCTGACCTACTCCCCTCAATTAAGGAGGGGAGAGGCAGTAACATGGTCAGCACCACTTATGAAGCAGCCTATGAAAAAGATTACAAAAGACACTGGTTAAGGCTAAAAATGAAGGACAGGATGTATCTGATTTAATAAATGCATACCCTGTGATTGAAGAGCTTGACTCTTCAGGTCAACAAAGGAAAAGATACACTCCTTTTGATCTGGAAAAAAATTAAAGATTTGAAAAAAGGTTGCACTCTTTATGGGGCTACATTGTCTTATTTCAAAATGTTACTAGATAGTTTGTCTTATAAAATCCTAACCCCGAGTGACTGGAAATCCATAACAAGGACATGTTTAGAATCCTGGACAAAACTTGTTGTGGCTTTCGGAGTATAGTGAATTATGCAGAATTCAAGTCAGACGCAATAGGCAAGCAGGAGTTAACATACAAGTCATTTTTGACCAACTAGCAAGTGAAGATCAGTATGGAGAGAATTAAACACAGATTAATTATTGCATAACAGTGTATGAGCAAATTGCTACTGTTGCAATGAAAGCTTGGAGTTCACTCCCAGAAAAAGATGGAGGGGAAGCCTTCACAAAAATAGAGCACAGTCCCAATGAACCCTTTGAGGATTTTGTGGGGCATCTGCAAACAGCTGTAACAAGAACCATTGGAGAAAATGCAGCTACATAACTAATGACCAGACATCTGGCTAAGGAAAATGCTAATGAGATTTGCAGAAGAACTAAACAAAGATACTCCTTTAGAGGAAATCATAAGATGCTGTGCTACAGTGGGAACAAATACTTTTTACACTCAAACTATGATGAACATGGGAAGACAGGGTCCCTCTTGGCAAGGGACTTCTAGAGAGACTCATTGATGTTTTCAGTGTGGAAAAATAGGACATCTTAGAGCTCAGTGTAGATACAAAGATAGAGTGAGAAGGCAAGGTGAGAGAAGACCTAAAACCCCATGTCCAAAATGTCACAAGGGCTTCCACTGGGCCTCGGAATGTAGATTGACCCAGGGAAATGAGAGGTGGGGCCCAGCTCCAAGACCTCAAACATAAGACAGGTGGGGCATGATGGCAACCAAGGTTACACCTTTAGAACTTCAAGGCTCTGATGTGATCAATCAGCCAAAAAAAGCAGTCAGAAAGCAGAAAGGGATTACAATTGGGGAGAATACAGGCTTTTTTAACCCAACAAAAGGGGAGTGTCCAGTGCAAGCAGCTCCAATGTAATTACCAGGTGATGAGGAGAGATCTAGAAAGTGGTAAATAGAAGGTACCAGATAGGTTAACTGCTTGGGGAAGAGGATTTGCTTGTATTTCTACAGATGGAGAAGGAATCAAATGGGTGCCAACAGCACCTGGCTCAGAGAGACAGAAAGAGAGAAAAACCTTGAAACTAAGAAGACCTAAGACATACACACATGAACTAATGGACAATAGATTCCTTTTGGACTATTTCTAGAACTTATGGACATGTATAATTCCTCATGTTGATTCATGTTATTTGCTACATCACTAGTAACCTGTATTATGCTACTATGTGCTTATGTAATTTATGTAATTATGTGTAATACCTCCCATGTTGATGGATTTGTGAATATCCGTTTCAAAGTGAGATCCTTCAGAAAGGGACCTGTTATGTATTATGTGCAAGAATGTTTGTGGCAACCCTCTTGGTAGTGGCCAGAAACTGGAAACTGAGTGGATGCCCATCAGTTGGAGAATGGCTGAATAAATTGTGGCATATGAATATATTTTTTTATTATATATATATATATATTTTATAATATTATCCCTTGTATTCATTTTTCCAAATTACCCCCCCTCCCTCTATTCCCTCCCCCCCGACGACAGGCAATACCATACATTTTACATGTGTTACAATATAGTCTAGGTACAATACATGTGTGTGAATATCATTTTCTTGTTGCACAATAAACATTAGAATCCGAAGGTACATGCAACCTGGGCAGACAGATATTAGTGCTAACAATTTACATTCCCCTCCCAGTGTTTCTTCTCTGGGTGTAGCTACCTCTGTCCATCATTGATCAACTGGAAGTGAGTTGGATCTTCTTTATGTTGAAGATTTCCACTTCCATCAGAATACATCCTCATACAGTATTGTTGTTGAAGTGTACAGTGATCTTCTGGTTCTGCTCATTTCACTCAGCATCAGTTGATTTAAGTCTCTCCAGGCCTCTCTATATTCCTCCTGCTGGTCATTTCTTACCGAGCAATAATATTCCATAACCTTCATATACCACAATTTACCCAACCATTCTCCAACTGATGGACATCCATTCATCTTCCAGTTTCTAGCTACAACAAAAAGAGCTGCCACAAACATTTTGGCACATATATGTCTCTTTCCGCTCTTTAGTATTTCTTTGGGATATAATCCCAGTAGTAGCGCTGCTGGGTCAAAGGGTATGCACAGTTTGATAACTTTTTGGGCATAATTCCAGATTGCTCTCCAGAATGGCTGGATTCTTTCACAACTCCACCAGCAATGTATTAGTGTCCCAATTTCCCCACATCCCCTCCAACATTTGTCATTATTTGTTCCTGTCATCTTAGCCAATCTGACAGGTGTGTAGTGGTATCTCAGAATGGTCTTAATTTGCATTTCTCTGATCAGTAGTGATTTGGAACACTCTTTCATGTGAGTGGATATAGTTTCAATTTCTTCCTCTGAGAATTGTCTGTTCATATCCTTTGACCATTTATCAATTGGAGAATGGTTCGGTTTCTTATAAATTATGGTCAGTTCTCTATATATTTTGGAAATGAGACCTTTGTCAGAACCTTTGTTTTTAAAAATATTTTCCCAATTTGTTACTTCCCTTATAATCTTGTTTGCATTAGTATTATTTGTACAGAAACTTTTTAGTTTGATGTAATCAAAATCTTCTATTTTGTGATCAATAATGATCTCTAGTTCTCCTCTGGTCATAAATTCCTTCCTCCTCCACAAGTCTGAGAGGTAGATTATCCTCTGTTCCTCTAATCTATTTATTATCTCCCTCTTTATGCCTAAATCATGGACCCATTTTGATCTTATCTTGGTATATGGTGTTAAGTGTGGATCCATATCTAATTTCTGCCATACTAATTTCCAGTTTTCCCAACAGTTTTTTCCGAATAATGAATTTTTATCCCTAATGTTGGAATCTTTGGGTTTGTCAAAGATTAGATTGCTATAGATGTACCCTTTTTTGTCCTTTGTATCAAATCTGTTCCACTGATCTACCGGTCTATTTCTTAGCCAATACCAAATGGTTTTGGTGACTGCTGCTATATAATATAGCTTTAGATCAGGTACACTTAGACCACCTTCCTCTGAGTTTTTTTTCATTAGTTCCCTTGCAATTCTTGACCTTTTATTCTTCCATATGAATTTTGTTGTTATTTTTTCTAGGTCATTAAAATAGTTTCTTGGGAGTCTGATTGGTATAGCACTAAATAAATAGATTAGTTTGGGGAGTATTGTCATCTTTATTATATTCGCTCGGCCTATCCAAGAGCACTGAATGTCTTTCCAATTATTTAAATCTGATTTTATTTTTGTGGCAAGTGTTTTGTAATTTTTCTCATATAATTCCTGACTTTTCTTTGGTAGATGGATTCCCAAATATTTTATACTCTCAACATTTGTTTGGAATGGAATTTCTCTTTGTATCTCTTGCTGTTGCATTTTGTTAGTGATATATAAAAATGCCGAGGATTTATGTGGATTTATTTTGTATCCTGTGTGGCATATGAATATTATGGAATATTATTGTTCTGTAAGAAATGACCAACAGGATGATTTCAAAAAGGCCTGGAGAGATTTACATGGGCTGATGCTGAGTGAAATGAGGAGTACCAAGAGATCATTATACACTTCAACAACAATACTATATGATGATCAATTTTGATAGACGAGGCCCTCTCCAACAATGAGATGAACTAAATCAGTTCCAATAGAGCAGTGATGAACTGAGCCAGCTACACCCAGCGGGAGAAGACTGAGAGATGACTATGAACCACTACATAGAACTCCCAATCCCTATATTTTTGTCTGCCTATATTTTTTATTTCCTTCACAGGCTAATTGTACACTGTTTCAAAGTCCAATTCTTTTTGTACAGCAAAATAACTATTGGACATGTATACATATATTGTATTTAACATGTATTTATCAACGTGCCATCTGGGGGAAGGGGTCGGGGAAAGGAGGGGAAAAGTTGAAACAAAAGATTTTACAACTGTCAATGTTGTAAAATTATCCATGCAAATATTTGGTAAATAAAAACTATTAAAAAAAAAAAAAGTGAGACCCTTCAGAAACCCACTAATCTGGTTTGATTTCCCATTTTCCTTTGGTTTTCATCTCCCTTCCTGTGACATCAGGAAGAGTGTGATCACCTCCTTTTATGTTGCTTTCATCCCTTTTTTGAGCAGTCAGGGAAGGCATGATCACCTTCTTTTGGGAGGTTCTTACCTTCTTGAGGTCAGGGAGATCAAGACCACCTATGTTCTAAAATAAATGAAAGCAAGAGATGTTATGGGCCAGAACTTGAAACAAGGTACTAAATGGAATTGAGGAGACAATGGTTAAATCTAGTTTAGCATTGATTTAATCCTACAACAAATAATGTTTTTCTAGTGATATAATGATTGGTTTATCCTTAGTGTGGAGCATATAAGCTAGAAGCTCTCAGGGCCAGAAAAGACAAACCCACTAGAAGCTCAACTAGAAGTTGAGGCAGATTCATTCCATCATCCACCTTTGTGGTGGCTGGAGGCTGAAGCACAAACTTTAGATTCAGAGAGAGGTAGAGGCAGAAGCAGAGAAGACAAAGGACTGGCAGCAGGAGCTCAAGCTCTCGGAACCAAGGAGAGAGAGAGGCCTCTAAGAAAGCTAACTGGGCCCCAGGAAAGGAGACAAAACTTGGAAAGAGATAATAAAGGATTTGGACTTTAACACCTGGCTGCACTTGTGGTGATTACTGAACTGAAAGGAAGGCTGCTCCCAGAGACCCCAAGAAAACAGAAACAGAACATTACAAGTTATATTGAACGTGGTAGCAATCCTCACAACTGAGATATACTCAGGACTCCTGGGAGTGGAGTAGAGAAGGTCCCTTAATCCTTCTGGGGTGGTTTTCCAAAGGAACAAAAGGGGATTCCAGACAAGAAGGAGTCAAGGAAAAGTTAGCAAGAAGTTGCTTTTTACCTAGTTTGGCGAGGGGTTTCCCTTTCAGAATAGGGCAAATCTTGGAACTATTCCCAATGTTTCAGGAATTTTTTTTGCAATCTTAAAATAACTAATTGCCAAACTTCTTAATCACTGCTCTCCAAACTCTGAGAATCTGCTAAGATGTTATTTCAATTTTAATTAGCTAACTTTTTTTGTGTAGCCCCCAGCTTGGTCAGAGCTGAAGTCCACAGAAAAAAGTTAGGTTTTTAGGAGTCAAGGATGTTAAGAACTCTTTTGCAGCATTCTAACTATATAGCATAGAAGATTTTTTCTTGTTGGTTATATTTTAAATCTTTCCAGGTAACAGAATCTAGCTCATAGACCATACATGACATAGATATTCTGCACAGAGATGTAGATGCAGACAAAATGACATGAAAGAGGATTGTCCCATCTTTGTCAAAAGCCATAAAATTTTGCCAAAAGCTATCCTATTGCATTTTGTCTCCTCTGGCATCCCAGAGAAGGTGAAAAGGTGAAAAAGGTTCCCCAGAAACTTTGCTGAAAATTGCAAGAATTTCCAAATATAGGCATCCTCAATCAAGGAAAACTTACTGATCATGTAGTTCATGATAATTCAGACAAGCCTCTCCCAGTGGCTTGGCTAGCTATAGGATTTAGGGAGGAAAAAAATGAGGGGGCTTACCTTGACAAGGAGAGAAACAAGCCAGGGGAGGCCAAACTCTCCCTGTATTGGGTCACCAAATGTTGAGGTTGTGAAGGGACGCCAAAAGATTGGGAGTCACAGATCAGTGTCACCAATTGTCTCAAAAGAATTTGCAGGCTTGAACCCATATCCAAGTCAGGGGGCAAAGTTTATTGTAATTATAAACACCAATTGAAGCAAGCTAAAGTCCAGGAGAATATAGCAAAGAACCTGGAGCAAGAAGACACATTTATCCAGTTCTTCATGTCATTAATATGCTCATTTTTATGGCCTAGATTTGGAACTGAGGAGTGGTGTCAGGAATCTGGTTATCACTGAGCAGAAGATTTAGAACTGTCTTAAAGCCAGAAGACTTTAGAATCCTTGACAGGCAAGATTGTTAGAACAATAATATCCTAAAATTAGACACTTTCAGGATTATTAATATCTCTTCCCTAAAGTTTAAGGAAAGAAATATTATTATATTCCTAGGCCAGAACACTTTTACAATAGACAGAACAATAGCATTCTTAGATCAGAGGGCCTCAGAATCACAGATTCCAAAGCCAGAAGATTTAGAATCACTGACAGATTGTTAGAACAGAAGTCCCCGAAGGTCAGGGGACCTTAAAATTATTGTTGTCTCCCCTAGAAACTATATTCCATCACTAGCTCAGATACTAAGTTTCAGTATGATCTTAGGCAAGTAAATCCCTTAACCCAAAGAAAATTAATTTTAATTCTGTGTCATTTTATTATTATTATTAATTTGTAATATTCCCTTCTCTGTTCAAAAGGCTACTTTTTACATTAGCTTAAAGAGAAATTTGACCCAGTATATTTTGGTTGAAGAATATAAACTACTCCCAGCTACCAAGATATTTACCTGGGTAGAGATTTTTATTTTTGTTTATTCTATAAGCAAAAGCCAGCTGGTGCCAGATCATCCCCTAGAAACATGTCTAATTTTTCTTGTTATTCTCTTCATCAAAATTTTAGGTGACCTGGTCTAGAAAAAAGATACTAAGTCAGTGAAAACTTTATTAAGAAAAGTTAATATTAATATTGATAATATTATTATGATATATTAGATTATTAATATTAATTTGTAATAATATCTTCTCTGTTCAAAAGGCCATTTGAACTATGCTAATTTGCTAATTCTTTTTTTTTTTTTTTTTTTTGAGGCTGGGGTTAAGTGATTTGCCCAGGGTCACACAGCTAGGAAGTGTCCTCCTGAATTCAGGACTGGTGCTCTATCCACTGCGCCACCTAGCTAGCCCCTAACTTGCTAATTCTTTAAAAACTCTCATCAAGCAACTGATGAACTTACATACATAGCTTGACTAGGACCTACTTTAACAACTCCCTAAACTTCTACTTAACTGCCTAAATCCTACCCTTCTCATCTCTTCTTCTCTCTGACCTTAAAAACCCACTTCACTCAAAACACGTTGCTTAATCATCTTATTTAACCCATGAATCATGGTGGCTTTTTGTGACTATAATAAATGACTAATGTGAATTTTCCACATTTCAAAACGCTCTCCCACAACCTGATACTTCCTCAATTATCATTAATATAGTTCCTACTATGTACTAGGCACTGTACTAAGCATTTTATAATCTTTATCTCATTTGATCCTCATAACAACTCTGGGAGGTGGGCAATTATTTCTTTTTTTACAAATGAGGAAACCAAGATAAAAGGAAATTCAGTGATGTGCCCAGGATCAGTTACTCAGTGTCTGAGACTAGATTTGAACTCATGTCTTCCCTACTTCAGACCCAGCACTCTATCCAACTGCACCACCCAAAAGGTGAGATTGGATTCAATGGCCTGAGGATCCCTTAAAGTTTTTTATCTATGACTCTATCATATGCAGTTGGTTAATCAATTTGTCCTGGAATATTCCAACAGTAAAAACCTCACTTTGGGCTCAGTCATCCAGACCAGCATTCATGATTAAAAAATAAATAAACAGACCCAAACCAGTCTTTCAGACTTGCTCTTATAAGAGATGATAGAAGCAGCTGATGGCACGGTGGGTAGGAAAGATACCCTTAAAGGAAGAATCGACTTCAAATCTGACCTCAGATACTCCCTCAGTGTGTGGTGTGTGACTCTGAACAAATCACTCAATCTCAGTCTCCTTTAGTTTTCTCATTTATAAAATGGAGTCATACAAGCACCTATGTCTAAGAGTTACTGACGATCAAATAAGATATTTGTGAAGTGTGTTGTGAATGTTAAAATGCAAGTCATTATTAGAGGAGCTTTTTAAGTTCTATATAACTGTAACTACTATCTATTAGGAGAATTCCCCAACTATTAATCAAAACAATAATAGGCAGACAGCTAGTAAATACACATAAAGAGACCTTAGAAACTTACCAGAATGTTTAGGTTTATGTCTCCTATCTACCACCCCACATGACTGTTTTCTATGGCCGTAAATCCTTTATGTCTATGTCTCCTTTAGATCTTGTCTTTCCACATGCTCCCTGAAGCTAATATCTTTCAAGAGATGAGTCATACCAATGAACCTAAAGAGAATGGACCACAGGTAATGCTCACACCTGCATACAATTACCTACATGCACATACCCTCATACATACACATACATACACATGCACATAATATACATAGGAATATCTTTTAAGAAATTTGGGGGTTAAGTCTGTGCAAGAGTAATTAAGGTGAAGCTACTGGGACTTTGCCATTTGGAGGGAAATTGACCAAAATGATGAAATTTGCCTCAAAGATAGAAATAAAATGGATACTGATAACAATTATATTCCTTCAAAGAAGAGGGTAGGGGCCAGCTAGGTGGCACAGTAGATAGAGCACTAGCCCTGAAGTCAGGAGGACCTGATTTCAAATCTAGTCTCAGACACTTAATGCTTCCCAATTGTTTGACCCTAAAAAAAAAAAAAAAAAAAAAAATAGAAGGGTAGTAGGGGGGTTTTGGAAGTGGGGGGAGGAAGTAACTGATAGGATGGTTAAGAATAGAGACAGAAACAAGGAGCGGATCAAAAAAATCAAGGATCTAAAGCCAAAAAAAACTCAAAGGCCTATTTTACAGGTGGGGAAAATGAGGCACAAGGAGGTTAAATGATTTGTCCCAGAAGTAGGATTTGAAACTAAGTCTTCTGACTCCTGAACTAGTGTTCTTTCCATTTTATCAAAAGCTACTTGATTGAACAAAGTCAAACATTGCTCATCATGTGGATCAATATTAACCCCATTGAGGAAAGGAGGAAATGTACTTCTCATCTCCCCTTAGAAGTATATGTTAGGGCATGACTCTTTTCAAGAGTGAGGTGATTCATGTCAGTTCCAATGGTCTTGTGATAAAAAGAGCCATCTACATTTAAAGAGAGGACTGTAGGAACTGAATGTAAATCACAACATGGTATTTTCACTCTTTTATTGTTGTTTGCTTGAATTTTGTTTTCTTTCTCATTTTTTTCCCCTTTGATCTGATTTTTCTTGTACATTATAATAATTGTGGAAATATGTATAGAAGAATTGTACATGTTTAACATATATTGGATTATCTGCCATCTAGGGGAGGGGGAAGGAAAAACAAATTTAGAACACAAGGTTTTGCAAGAGTGAATGTCAAAAATTATCTTTGCATGTTTTGAACATAAAACGCTTTAATAAAAATAAATTTAAAAGAAAGTTATGCATATGTTTTGAAAATAAAAAGCTTTAATCAAAAAAAAAGGAAATATATGTCAGAAGGGAAGGGGATTATGGGTACAGAATTTATAAACAATTTGTGGTTGGCTTTGTTTATTTTTTGCTGTTGTTACAAGAGAGAGAAGATGGTATGTCTGAAAATGACTGTGATAATTTTCAAAAGTCTCAAAAAAACAAAAAAGAAAAAAATCAAGACTTAAAGGGGATTTCTGCAAACTTAGGGTAGTTACATGACATTTGGAGATAATGTTTATGTTTAGTGGGAAAGAATTGTGGTCTTAGGCCAACAGGATGTCTGCTTCCATGCAATTTGTCATAATAAAGCTCAGCGTTTTGCTTAAGGGGGAGATGCATAGTATGCCAAGCTAATGTTTATACTTAGTGGGAAATGGAAAACTTAGGCCAACAGGATGCATCTGCTTTTGTGGAAATGACCAATGTCAGTCAAGAGGGTGGAAAACAGATTCTCTCAACCACAAGGTACACTGCAGAACTAGCCTAGGAAACTACAATCCTATATCCCTGAATTAGGCACAAAAATCTTGGCAGCTTACAAGCTGCCAAGTGCACAAAATATACTTGCTTTCTGGCTGCCTCATAATCAGATTGGGAAACTATGGGATGATTTAAATGTACAGAAAAAGGGATAAAATTTTAAAATAACTTTTCCTAATGATGGAGTGGAGGAAAAGTTGAAAGGGAAGGATCTAGCTAAGATCAAATATAAGAAGGAATGTCTCTAACCTTATCTGTTTATCTCTAAATATATTGGTTGAAGATCTAAGAACCCACAGAGACTTGAAGTTTGAAACCAATTGTCAACTCTGAAAAATGAAATAAAATAAAACAAAAGACTCCCAGACATTATAAGCAAAAAAATTTCTTTATTCCATTGGAAGAGATAAACTAGACACAAGTGGCATGCTGGGGTCTGCTCTAGGGCTCTAAGGCAACAAGAATACATCTTGATACAGGTAGTTGTGGCTAGTCAAAGAATCAAGCAATGAAGTGTAATAACAATTGTAAGGCATAACAGAACAATGAGGTGAGGTTGTCTAGTGATAAAAAGTCTGACAAAAAGTCTATGTACATCAAGGTTTCATGGCCAGGATGTGGTTCTTGCTAATGTTTGCCTAAGTTCAGGGACCATCAGTTCTATGGTTTTTGCTGTAGTTAGACTAAATGTCCTAATAATAAAAAGAGAAGAGTGAAAAGAGGAATGGTTTTGGGGTGGGGGTCCTAACAGTACTAATATTTATTATACTAATATTTGTTCCAGGAACAAAGTAGAGATTAAATTATTCATTTGGCACATGGGTGGGAACTCATTAGTAGCAGAACTAGAAATTCTTCTCTGCTATGATAAAAAGTTCTGCTATATCTTTGTGTATATAAGTACTTTCCCTCTTTCTTTAATCTCTTTGGGATATGCATCTTAGAGTATCACTGGCCCAAAAGGTATATATAATAATTGCTATATTTATGTTCCCATGGCTTAGTACAGTGACTGACTTATAGTAGGAACTCAGTTTGGTTTTCTTTATTAATTGGGCCTCAGATTCTCTCAAAATAGTAGTTTATAACAGATCTGATGAGATTCAGGGAACCAAAATGATGAGATTAGGATTCCTGGTGGTCAAGGAGTTAAATGATGAGATTAGTGGGTGGGGTTCAGGGAACCAAATGCAGGGGTTTGGTTCCCCTAAATTCCTTTTGGATTTGACACAGGGTAGGAAGTTGTGGGATTCCCCTTTTGGCAGTGCAGAGGTCCTTCTTAAAGGAATTTACAAACCCAAAGGGTTAGACTGATAAAAAGAAGTTTATTATTGGCTTTGGGAAGTCAGCCTTTGAATAGAATGAATAGAAAGATTGAATTCTTCAGTGGCAAGGTCTGACAGAGAAGTGAAGTTGCTAGTAGAGAAATCCTGACAGAGAGGTATAAAGTCTTAGGTAACAGAATTAAGAGAGGGTAACACTGAAAGAGAATATCATTTCAGTGGGCAGAGGCTTGCTGCTATGCATGGCATAACATGTTAAATCCTCTGCAAGAACTGAGCTTAAAATTGGCTCATTTTATAAGCCTTGGCTACAAGCTGGGGGTTGCTTTTACTAGGGATTGGTCACCAGTTTGAGCTGGAATTGAATAGAATTGAATGAGTCTTTCTTTAATTCAATAAGGTTGGAATTCTCCAGTTCAGGACTCAACTAGCCCCACCTAGATAACAGAATGAAGCTGTTTGTCCTGGAGGTGAAGAAGAGGCCAGGATTTAAGGAGAATTTGTCCTTCAAGGACTTTCAAGTCCTTTACCTCATGGCTCATTCCCAAAGTCAGAGAGAGAAAGAGAGTTTCAGGCTCCCCTTGTCAGATCTTTTTTTTTTTTATTTTTAAATTAGGCAAACAGAAAGGGGTGGCTATGAACCACAATTCAAATCAACATCTCTTTCCTGTCTGATACAAATTCTCCTGATCAACTCTCTATATACTCTTACCTCCCTTGTATATATATTATATCTTTTCATTAGATTATAAATTCCTTGAAGGTAGATTATTTTTACCCAAAGGGACTAGGGAAAGGTATTAACTCCCTTTTGTATGATTATTTTATTTATTGAAAAAGGCAGGGGACAGGAAAAAAAAAAAAAAAAAAAACTTCTTGTGAGAGAAACTCAGAGGAAAACAGATTGAAGAGGAACATAGACAGTCCTGAGAGAAACTGAGAGAAAAACAAAATGCATGAGAAGAGATACAGATAGTTCTATACTTACCAACACAAAAAAATGACAAATTAGACATTAGAAATTAATGAAAGATAGTATAATGTAGTGGCTAGAGCACTAGATTTGCAGTGATGTTAGAATCTATATCCAGAAGCCATAAATCAATCCAGTTGAGTATCTAACAGAAGCAGAACAGTTGGGTGGCCATATAAACAGTTTCTAGCTAACTGCAGTTGATGTGGAAAGTTGATCTGACTGGAGGAAAACTCCGATCTTAGGAGTGAATGAGAAAAAGGGAGAGAATGTTCTACTGTTTCAAATGTTGACTGGGGAAAGCTTGACTTGTTCTGAAACTTTATCTGTAGTCTGAGAGAGGGGAAACTCAGCAGTCCTTTGCTACCCTTTATAACTAGAAGAGTAAAATCTCTCCAAGCCCAGAGAGCATTTATGAATATTGGGAGACATGCTGTTTTCCAGACCTAATCCCCCGGGAAGCAAATTGTGCCATTAGCTTAGTATAACAATCCTCTGGACTCATCCTCTGGATACTCTCAGCCATAGCAAAATCCCAGAATTGTTTCTAGTTATGAATTAACTTGTCCCATTGTTGCTGTTATCCCTTATAGTTCCCTGCACAGCCATTGGCATAAATATCGAAATCTTCCCACACTAAAGCAGGTTCCCTGTGTCCCACTAGGGAAGGGGCTCTGGCACATGTATCCCTGTTTGCAAGTCATTTCCTTCACTTTGAAATTAAACTTCAGTTTGACTTTCCCGCCTCTAGCCTGCTTTGCTGGTCACTCACAGACTAGAGACTAGTTTTGTCCAATTGACATTAATTGGTGTCAGAAGTGGGACACAGAACTGGATCATTGGACTATCCAGTGTTAGTGGGAACAGACTAGGTACCAGTGGAGATTTATTTCTTCAGAGTCTGACCCTCTCCCTCACCTGAGGAGTCCTTTGCCCTTGTCCCTATTCCAATCCTCAAAACTCTTGCTTTGGTCAGAGGTCCTGCCTTACCATTCTTTGTGAGGAAAAGTCCAGGACCTCTCAGGTGACATGATTCATCTTGGGTCTTTTTGATAAGGATATCCTTTCTGCATGCTCTGTTGCTTTAACCAACTGTTCCTGCCTGGCCTGTTTGGCTCTAGCCTCTGCAAGTCAGGGGGTCTTAGCTGTTCTATTCCAGAAACTTCTCCCCAACCTTCCTATTCCTTCCTTCCCTTGTAGGCTAAAAGTGTTCAGTTAACCCTGTGCCTCTGTTAAACTGGTAAACACAGGCCTGGTTATAGACTGAAATTGAGAGCTTTGTTCTATTTGAATTGTTTTGTCTGTATTTATGCCTTTGTAAAATGTCAAATATCTGTGTCATGAACTAGATTCTGTTATATTGAAAGATTTAAAATGCAGCCAGCCAGAAAAACTTCTAAAGACTGAAGCCAGAGTTTAGAACACTGGGAAAAATGAATGAACTTTCATTGTTGAAGCAATCATTCCTAGTTACTGAAATTCTTAGTTACTAGGACTAACTTCCATTTTGAGCTTTCTGTGGGAGATTAGGTTATAAGAAAAGAGAAAAAAATCTGCAATACATTTTTTCCCTGTTATTTCAGCTTTGATTATGCTAGAATTACAGAAATAAAGTCAGAAAATCAAAGTTTGTAGAACTACTAAAAAATCTCAGTAGATTAAAGAGTTTGTAGATTAATCATTTTAAGATTGCAGGGGAAAACTCCTGGGACCTTGAGGTAATTCCAGTAACTTATTCTCTTCTGAAATATCTTAATAAGTTTTTGAAGAGGGGACCCCAAAACTCTAAAAATCCTCGAAGGAGAAAATCTCCTTCAACTCTGCCTCAGTGAGGGATCCTGCCCCAAGGGACAAACAGTTTCACCCATGTTATCTGAGTGGGGTCAGCTCGGTCCTGAAACTCATTGAATTGAATTCAAATTCCAGCTCAAGCTGGAAACCCAGAGAGGAGCCAACTTCAGACCCCACTCACAGGCCCCCTTCAGCTAAAGCTCTCACTATAAAAAGAGCCAAACTAAAACCCTCTCTTTGCAGAGGTTCCAAACATTCCAGCTCCATGCTTGGCATTCCAAGGAGCCTCTGTCCACTGGAATACTCTTTCCAGTGCTATCTGCTCTTTATCTTTACATATTTATGCCTTTCTGTCAGATTTCTAATCTTACTTCCAATCCCCACAATAAACCCTTTTATCAATTTAGGTTTTCAGGTCTGTAAATTATTTTACAGAGAATCTTTCACTGACAGGAGGGAGTCCCCAAAACTCCCTACCCTTGCGCCAAATCTCAAGGGGTTGCAGGGGAGCCAAACCTCTCCATTTGGTACCCTGAACCCCGAACCTGCCACTAAACCTTATCATTTAACTCCCTGACCACCAGAAACCCTAATTTCATTTTGGTTCCCTAAATCTAAACCTCATCATTTTGGGGCACCATTCTGAGGAATTTATTTTAAGGAAAAATAAGGATTAAATTTTATAAACGTTAAAAGTAAATGACAAGGTTAATAGCTTCATTATTTTGGAGAAGTAAAGGAAGGAAATTAGTTTGAAAGTAATTCCAAAGGGAAGAAAGAAAAAAAAAAAAAAAAAGATAAGTTGTTTGCACTTTATGGCAACATCTTATTAACACTTCCTTGATATTTTTGACCATGAAAAGAGAAAAGATTGTTTAAATCAGAGATTCTCTATGACTTACTAGATCAAGAGACCCATTCTCCTTAACCTCTTTCATCCCAGATCAAATTCCAAAATATAGGTTGAAAAACAAAATGCTGGGGGAAATGTAGGACATTTGAATTGTTATGCCTTTATAGTTGTGTAATTTATTCTCTAGGGCTCATGGGGGCAGCAGCTGGGTTGGAACTCCCCCACTGGCAGTGACTTTAATGACACTAGACATCCTATAGCTCACCCCTCTAAGCAAGCCTTGGGACAGTTTGGTCTTTGTTTTAAGATGCTAATGTTTTCTTAGTTATCTTGGTGGCTTATAAATCTCCTTTCTCAGAACTAGTCCCTTGTGAACCCTTTGAGTAGAATGATCTGTACCTGACAATGTAATTATACAATTATGGAAACTCTAAGGGAAAATATTGCATTGTTTAAATGTAGCCTTCTGTGGCAAGGAAACTAGATCATCTCCATGATCTTAACTAAGGACTTATTTATGTTGACCAGAAACTCAAATTCAAAATTTGATAAAAGGAGTTTTTTCACAATTGTCAACCCTTGTCTTATAAGGGCCCCTACAAGTTCCTTCTGACTATTCTCCCACAGTTATCAAATTTGTGGATGTATATTCCTATATCATCTAAGGAAAGTCCCTGATCCTGACTGAAAGGCAGAACCTTCTAGGGACCTTAAGATTTGTCTAGTATGACCCAGAAGCAGCTGACATCCAGACAATATAGCTGTCCCATGATTTCTTATGAAAGCTGAGCATACTGTCCTAATTTGTTTTTTGTTTTTTTTCTCTTCCTTTTTGTTATGTGCCCAACCACCAAGGACCTGATTCAAGTGTGTTAACACGCATTTTCTTCCCCTCCATTCTTGGCACTCTTATTTTCTGCTTAAAAACAAATAATGGCTAAGCAATTATTCTGGGACACACTTCTCCCATAGGTCCCTTTCCTTTGACCAGAAGCAGGAAATCTCAAGATATTGAGAGACATTCTGTTTTCAAGAGCTAAAGCCAACAAGCATGCCCTGAGCTTGACATAACAACAATCCTTTGCATTCACCATCTAGATGATCTCAGCCACAGCAAAATCCCAGAATTGTTTGTGGTTGTGAAACTCTGCTATGAATCAAATTTATTACATTGTTGCTGTTACCCTTCATTGTCAGGACTACAGCTCACTGCACATCTCTCCCAGGATACATGTTGAGATCCCCACACTGCCTCAAATCCCATCTCTAGGGATGGGCTTGGGCACAAGCATCCTGCTTGCAATCCATTTCCCTCATTTTGACATTAAACTTCTATTTGATTCCAGACTTTACTGCCTCTACTCTATCTTGTCGGGTTCTGGACATCCACAGGTTAGAGACTGTTTTGGTCCTGTTTGACAATAGCTTTGTAGATTTTTAAGAGAACTACTTTTCCCTGTGTGTGGCTGTCTCACTATTAAGGCAAAGGAACATATCTGAAAAGTTCTGAAGATCTCAGAATTTGCTAAAGAAAAGAACACTGCTTCAATGACCTCCCAAATAGAAAAGCATCATGAGCAGACTTTACCTTAAAAAGTTCAAGGTCAAGATCAAGGTCTAGAGTTGAGTTGCCTCAGGTACACATTTCCTTTCTCATGAGCCTTACTGTTAGATTTCTGCAAAATTTGTATTTATTTTTTTCCTTCTGAGTGCAATGTGCTTTGTGGGGAGAGTGGGATCAATCCAGATTTATGGATAATTATTATTATTATTGCTTTCTCTTAATAAATGTTTAATGCTTACAAGTTAATGGTAAGGGCGTCAAAGTGGCACAGTCGATGGGCTGAGCACTGGTCATGGAGAAAGGAGGATCCAAATTCAAATCTGACCTCAGACAATTGAAACTTACTAGCTGTATGACCTTGAGTCATTTAACCCCATTGCCTTGCCAAAAAAACCAAAATGTTAATAGTGTCATCTTTTAAATGGGAAACATGCCAATTAGATGTAAGCAAGTAGAATAGTGAATAGAATTCTCCCCAAGGGTCTTGACAGTAAGGTGGAGCAATGTGATCATCCCTTTGAGGAGGTGAGCTAGACAAACCTAACTTGGGCAGAGGGGTGGGGGCTAGGGCCTATACTCTACCACAAAGGAGTTCCACGCCTTTCTATAGTGAGTGATGAAGTCCTGAATGGCGTTTTGGACCAAAAAGAAACTAAAGAATTGATCCTTGAGGCAAGTAAGTACAAAGCTCTGATAGAAATCAGTGTAGCTCCATGGTCCCATCCTTTAGGGAGGTGATCCAGTCTGAAATACAAGTTATGTCAAATCCCTAAGACCCACCCTCTGTAGAGATCTCCAGCTGTCTTACTGTGCCATGCCTTGTCAGAAACCCTAGTCATGACCCTGAGGCTGAATTTTCACTATAAAATCTGAAATGCTGGAGAAACTGAGGCAAGATAGAGATAAGAGAGTTTTTAATAATTTATTGAAAAGGAGAGACTTTACTGGGACCAAATGGATCCATGGTTTGGTCCCAGAGCTGAATAAGACTATCTTCTCCAAGAATCCAGCAGCCAACGAGAATTCTCATTGACATATTTATACACAGTAGCTAAACAAAGGTAGGGGGTGGAGTCCAAACTCTGGTAATCCGGAATCTCCAGGCTGGAACCATCAATCCAGGTTGGGGGGTAGAAGCATAAATTCTAACAAACTGGGAGGTAAGAAAGTGTCTGGCTAGAGACAGAAACTCTGGATTCCCCCTTTTTGAATTTACCATTGACAATTTATAACTTTAGAGTAAATAGCCCTGAGTTTTAATTAACTGGAATGGGGGGAGAGGTTGCAACTAAGGGGACTGAGGCAAAAAAATTAGGGAAATTGAGGCAGAACAATTTAGAGAAACTGAGGTAGGACAATAAAAGGGAACTGTGGCACAACAATCTACTTGTGGGCCATCCCATAGTTGCTACCCTCCTTTGGGTCAGTCCACCATTCTGCCTTGTGGCATCTTTCTCCTTACCTCTCCATCCCGATGCCATGTGGTATCTCCTCTTAATTCCACCATGCTTCCCAACCCACCTTCTCCTCCTTACAGCTAACTCTTTTAAAGTGCTAAGACCCTCTCAGAATTTAGCCTACCAGTTAAGGGCATACGCCAACCTCATGGGATGCTTCCTTTCTATTGGGTAATTTTGAGTTCCACTGAGGAACTTGTCTTTCATATAGTCTCCCACTCTATTTCCTATTTCCTATTCCCTGTGTCTATTGTATTCCTCCATTTTGTTCGTAACATATTCCTCTAAATAAATCTACCTTTTGCCAAAGAGAATAGCCATTGTGAATACTTCATATGATTGAATGTCAACTTTTGGTGCTTATCATTATGAAGGGATTATAGCTTCTAAGAGAAATACAGCAGTAATCATAAATCCCCTGATTTTAGAGCACTATTGTTCTAACAATCTGTCAAAGATTTTAAAGTTTTCTGGCCTTAGGATAGTCCTATAAACATTGCTGATTGTTACATAGATAATCTGCTGGTCTGTGATAACCAAATTCCTGAGATAAGAGAGAATAGACTATTCCTCAGGTTTACCTTTGGGCTATATAAAATTAGCATATCAGTGACATGAAGAACTGTATAACTGTATTTTCCTATAAATTTGTCTTCTTGCTCTTGGTTCTTTGCCAAATTATTTTGGAACTTAGCCCACTTCAATTGGTGTTACAATTACAATAAACTTTGTCCCTTGACTTGGAGATGAGTTCAAGCTTGTAAATTGTTTTGAGATATCTCACATCAGTCCACAATCCCAACCTTTTGGGGTCTCCTGAACCTCAACAATTATTTGCTGCTAAATCCCACATCATAGATTAAG
The DNA here is from genome assembly GCF_048593235.1 of Sminthopsis crassicaudata. Lineage (NCBI taxonomy): Eukaryota > Metazoa > Chordata > Mammalia > Dasyuromorphia > Dasyuridae > Sminthopsis > Sminthopsis crassicaudata. Next base: position 90,843,226 of record NC_133618.1, read on the forward strand.
TAGGATGGAGAGGACATGAGGTTCTTCTCAGAAAAATGGACCCTGCCCCCATAGGTTAGGGCTACCCTTCCAGAGAAAAAAAAACCTTTGCTTGTACCCTTGCTTAATCTCGCGCAAACCTCTTTGCAATCTATAGTCCCTCTATTCTTGTACCCTCAAGGTGGAATGCATTCCTGTCATAGACTATGAATCTTGATATGAAATAAGGGACAACTGGAGCCCAAGATGGGGTAAAATTGTTACCAGGCATAAAAAACCTCTGCTGTTGCATGTCCTTTGCCTTGCTTCATTAGAATATTCTGTTGAAGATGATTTCTTTTTCTACAGAAATTTAATAAACTGCTTTTTGCTCTAGCTCTAAGAAATGTCTATTTGAATTATTTTGTGTTAGTGATCTCTGTCCCATACAGGTTTTTAGGGGCTTGTCCGGGATTTGCGCTCGTTTACTGGCAATTCTCTCTTGTCACTCTCAACAGCAGGCTTCTGTTGGGGGAGCAGCCTGGATAGTATTTGGACTTGAGGAGGTAAGGGAGATAGGGAGGATGTGATCCTGCTGTGGGAAAAATAGGAGCCTGAAGAAATGGACTTGCCGGAGCAGAAAGCAAGATAAGCTCCAACAGACTGAGAAAGAGCAAGCTCTGCTGAGACAAAAGCAGTCATGGAAGAAACACATCTATACCTCACAGGAAAAGCTGAATGAGGGCCCTGGGAAAGGGGCAGCACCTAGTAAGCTGAGCTGAACAGGATCCCTGTTAGAGATAGTGATCCAGTAATATTATTGTTCTGTAAGAAATAACCAGCAACATAGTCCATACAGAGAGGCTTGGAAAGACTTACATGAACTGATGCTGAATGAAATGAGCAGAACCAGGAGATTATCAACAATACTGTACGAGGATGTATTCTGATGGAAGTAGATCTCTTCGACAAAGAGAAGATCTAATTCAGTTCCAATTGATCAATGATGGACAGATTCAGCTACATCCAGAAAAGGAACACTGGGAAATGAGTGTAAACTGTTTGCATTCTTGTTTTTCTTCCCAGATTATTTTTACCTTTTGAATCCAATTCTTCCTGCGCAACAAGAGACCTGTTCGGTTCTGTATACATATATTGTATCTAGGATATACTATAACATATTTAACATGTATAAGACTGCTTGCCATGTAGGGGAGGGGGTAGAGGGTGGGAAGGGAAAAATCAGAAGTGAGTGCAAGGGATAATGTTGTAAAAAATTACCCATGCATATGTTCTGTCAATAAAAAGTTATAATAAATAAATAAAGAGAGATAGTGATCCAGTAAAAGGTGAAGTGCCTAGTAAGACTTAGTGACTGAGAAAAGGATTGATCCATTCCTTCCAGTTCACAATCTTTCTGATACATCCACTACATGTTTTCTCCTAAATAGGTATAAACATGTTCCCCTTTCATCATCATACATCTCATGTTCAAAAATGATGGAAAACTCCTCTTATAGGGTATGTTTAGTATTCATTTAACCTATTAAGCAGGCACAATAGTGATTTGGTCAAGTCAGGTCATTGACTCCAACCATTTTGGGCTGGATGGGCTATTAAGTTTGTGGTTTTCTCAAAACCACAAGACTCTTTATGATTGGCTGAATCCTTCTTAGCTGTGTCTTCCTAGCTCTCCAATTCCTTGTTTGTTCAAGGCTTAATGCCAATGACAAATCAGCTCTATTGGCTCTGGCAGAGACCACGAAAGCAAGAAAAGATAGAAAGAAAACATTGATGTATGTGGTCAAAATAAGATCTATGTTCTCCATATTTAAGCTCTAAAACTGCAAAATTACTAAGGAAGCATAAAGAGGATAAACCAATCAGTGCATGAAGAGACAATGTTTTGTGTACTGGTTGAAAGTAGGGATTCTCTATACAAACAGCTTCACCCTTTTGCCATCCTAATTAATGATATACGCCCAACACACTTGTGATCTGTTTCTCTCTAAACTGTAATCCTTCTCTGGGAGGAGATTCTCTTGGGGGCAGGTTTCTGGAGTCAACCTTAGTTTCAGTTTAGTTCAATAATCCCAAAATGCAGCCAAGAGTTAAAGTCCAGATCCTCTATTGTGTCCTTCAAAATCCTGAATCTTTTCCTGGAGCCTGGTTAGCTTTAGTAGAGGCCTTCCTCTCTCTTTGGTTCTTGTCAGAATGTCTCCAGCCAGCTTCGGTCTCTAGCTCCACCTGAACCCAAAGCCTCCAGCCAGCACGAAGGTAGACATGGGAATGAATCAGACTCTGCCTCCTAGAGTGTGGGATTGTGGGTTTCCCAGAACTCAATCCTAGATGTGAATCTCCTGGAAGGCTTTTCCTTTAGACTTGTGAATCTCCTAGACTTGCAAATCCACTGAATCCTGGCTCTGAATCTCCTCCAGCTTCCCCGGAAGTTCTCTCTCCCCAGAGAGTGGGCTTTTATATTCTCCCAGAGAATGGGCTGTTGGGAGCTCCTTAAAGGTATGCTCTCTTAAAGGTATGAAAGGTGTGAATTCTGAACTAGACAATTGTTAAGTACCATGCTAAATTAGACAACCGACTTAGCACTTTGTAAGAATCCTAACATCTAATTCTTCTCAGTCTTTTCTGGTCAGCTGGCTGACATTTTAAGGGGGTTTTAAGGAGAATTCAAAGCCAGGTCCAGATAACTTTGAATCCTGAAGCTAAGCAGGTGTTGCTAGGTAAGTGATATTTCCTGGAAAGGTACACTATCCTACACTACCTGGAAGTTTGCAACACTCTGTAGAAACCCAATTTTTCAGCATTTCTCACAGATGAAATATGTGGCTTTCTAAATTGTGTATGGGGTAATTTTTTAAAACCATGAGCTATGATTTAAAATTTAGTTAACTCTGCTGGATATATGTATAACTTTTATGAAATTTGATCCAAAGTTATTTAAATATTAAAAAGGGTGGTTTTTAAAACCAGGGACAAGGAAGATTGATTTTCAAAAGCAATTGATAATTTGAATGGAATATCCAGTTAGAATCTCACAAGCTAAAGTATTGATTTATAAACTAACTTTTAAAAATTGGCATGTATGTTAAAATTGGAAACTTGACTGTAAATTACATGAGATTCCTATTCATTTTTTGATAGACTATGTTATATCTATTTGGCTATTACTTAGGAAAATTGTGAAATTGCTAATTAAGTTGTTTGGGGTTATTGTTGTAATATTGAAACCTAAAATTGTTAAATTCATATGATAGGCTATTGGAAGAAGACAGGGAGAGAGAGGGAGAGGAAGAGAGATCAAGAGAAACAGGATGTTTTGACTGGCAACAAAAAATGTAGTTCCAAAACCCAAAAATGGGGGGGGGGGTAGAATAGACACTAGAAATGATAAATATGAAATAGAGTAGGACAGCATAGAAACGGATCTTAATAATCAATGATGGAAAGGGCAAATTCTTTAGTGGAAATTGCCATTTGCCAAGAGAAAGGAAACACCCCATGAAGTTGATGCATGTCCTTAGCTAGCAACCTAAAAAGAGATAGTTACAAGGGTGGGAAAACTTAGTGGAATTAAGAGAGACACTATGGGGGAAAGGGAAAGAGAAAGATCTATTGGCTTGGGAAGCTGAAGGCTTAGTCCACCCTTCCTCTACTGGGTGTAGCTGCTTCTTAGAAATGAGGGAAAAACCCCCACTCACTGGAGCTCACCCCCCTAACTTCTGTCACCCCCTTGCTGGTTAAATGAAATTAACATTTCATTTAAATTTCATTTAACATTAATTTAATTAATTTAACATTAATTGCTTCTGTTATTTAAAGAAATAGCTTACATTTACATGGTATTAATAACTGACAGTTATTTTTTATTTTTCAAATCTATGGTTATTTTAAGACAAAGTCATTTCTGATGCTATATCGAAGATTCAACTTCTTAGTAAATGCAAGGAACTTCTAAGAGAAGTTTGTTAGATTTCTGGTTAACTGAAAATTATTAAGTGTATCATGGTCTCATTGTTTAATGAATATGATCTATAGCTTTCTGGCTCTATAGACATGGGATAGATGGTTTAGGATTTAAAATCTCATTAGTGAAACTTGCTATTGAGATGAAATCTCTTGGGATTATAATTTATTGTTTTGAGTTTTGAATTTGGGAATGATTATCTGATGAATTATTAAGCTGGTAACCCACCATTTGAGAGCTGAATTGGCTAAAGTAGGATTATTATTACATGACTGATTGTCAACTGGGCCTTAAGACTGAGGCCCTGAAGGATCAATTTTGATGCTATTATAATTATGCCCCTGCTTTTTCCTCTCATAACAAATTTCTTTAATCAGAGTGAGAGGTCAATAGAAGCCCTAAGCATAAGATCAAATATGTAATATTTTGCTGTTTACAATTTGAAAATATGTAGTCATTTTATAATTAGGTAAATGAGTATGTGGAGTAAAATATGGTGAAGAACTTACAGATTAAGCACATATTGATCAGAGACTGCTAGTTAATGTAAAATCAGGCCTATAGCCCCTAGTCCAGTGAAGGCCTAGGCTGCATTTGCCCAAATAGGGATTAATCTATGCATGGCGGAAGAGGTTATAAATCACATTGCCAGCTGCATTCCACTGACCAAATATGACCAATCACAACCTATGGAGGGTGGGATTTTGGAGGTTCTTTGTCTGAAATATATAAAAGTCATGAGCATCTTCAAGGGAGTGGCTCTCTCCTGCTGTGAATCTGGCTCACAGACCAGGATGGGGTCTGCTTCTCCAGATTCTTATAAATAATTCTGCTTTTCTATAAGTGATCTCTGAGTAGTCATTTTTGGATAGGATTTTCTATCCCTCACAGTTTGGGGGCTCGGTCCGGGATGAGTCTTTGGGGGAGATGGCTGCATATCCCAAATGGGGATAGGTGCGCCCATGGATAGTTTTTTTCGGTGTTCTCTGGCTCTGAGTGTGTAGCCTCCCTCCCTCTCTGACAAAAGACCTGAGTCAGAGATACTCAGTGAAAAGCAGAATTGAAGACGAAAAAGAGAAATAGAGTCCTGACAGGCCGGCAGCTGTAGTCTGAAAGGAAAAACACGTGTTTCTCGAGGTGAGCTTGGAAGTCTGGAGATCTATTGGCTGGGTCAAGGGAGACCCAAGGGATTAGCCCTCCTAAAATTGTTGCTATTGATCTCAATGGAAGGATGTTCTAAGAGATTCTCTTCGGTGATGACGCAGGGAGACAATTGATCTTCACTGACAATTTGGTTTGAGACTAAGTTGTAAAAATGGGAGAGAAGCAGTCCAAAGAATTTGTCAGGAGGGTAGCTAGGTATAAAAAGAAATGTAAAAGGTGAAAATAAGAGCTCTATGTGTCTGTGTATATATGTTTGTCTGCTTTGTATTGTTTTTGTCCCGTGTTAAAGGTTATCAAGTTCATAAGAAATAAGAGTTCAGCCTCTGTGTTGCAGGCTTAGAGAAATAGCAGGCTGAATTGCTGGGAGTTGGGATTCAGAGTAGTAATTCTTTCAGTGTCTCAGAATGCATTGGTCTTAAATCATGGAATATCTAGGCATTCTCTGGGAAGGCAGAGAGATGCACTGAATGGGCTTGGAAGTTTAAAGAAACTCCCTTTGCATTCTGGGAGGAAAGAATGTTCAAGGTGAAACATTCTCTCCAGGGGCAGGGGTCCTTGGAAAAGCCCCTAGTCTGTTTTGTTGATTTAAAAGCCATGTTAAATTGTAAGAACAATGATTAAGAAATTTGGGAATTGGTTATTTGAAAATTTGCTTGTGATTTTAAATCTTTTTAACCTGATGTACTAATTTGTAAGTAAATGGAACTTGGCTATTTTAAACTGATGGGAAAGTTTTTCCCTTAAAGCAGTTTTCAGAGCCTGCTAGACCTGAAATAAAACCTTAGCAGATGGAAACCTGGCAGAAGAGGCCATAAAAGCTCTACCTGAATAGATAAGAGAGCAGAAAAACACTCAGAAAAAAAAAAAAAAAAAAAAAAAAAAAAAAGAGGAAAGAAAACTTTTAAAAGCAGCTATATTAGTTTGATTCAGTATGTTACCTTGTGAAACATGTTGGGTAATTTGTTAACATTGTTATGTTTATGGAGTTATCTAGACATTCACTGTATTGTAAATCTTAAAAAATCCTTAAAAGGGAACTGGAGAGGAGAATGCAGGAGATTTTATGAAGTCTTGATTTATAGGAGTAAATTGGAAACTTGAATGATATCAAGAAGGAATCAGTTGGGAAAAAAAAAAAAAGGAAATTAACTGATTGCCTAAATCTAGAGAAGAATTTCTTTGTAGGAAATTGAGTGGGGGGAAGGGCAGCAATGGAAAGTTGCCTTTGTTCCTGGTTCCCACCAAACTGCTGAAGTTGAGGGGTGGGGGGGACAGGTTGCTCTCACAAGATATTAATTGACTGAATATTTGTTTCTTTGAAACATAAATTTTTTTTTTTGTTTGTTTGTTTAAAGAATATGATCAGAAATGTGATGTTTTTAAGAACTTTTCAGGTTCTTTTATGTGAAAATAGGAAGTTTTAATTAATTGTATTGATGCCAATTATTTAAAGGGACTCCAAGTATAATAGTTTTTGCCTTTGTCCTTTTGAAAATGTTTTTGTTATGGCAATATGTAGTTTGGGATTTTAAAAGCAAAATGATTGGTATAATGTTCAACTTATGAAACATCTACTTGGGTATGTAAGGATTGTGTGAACATTCTGGGATAGATTTCTTACTGTTAAAAGTCTTACAATGTGTAGATGATCCTCTTGTGGCAGGGAGGAAAAAGAGTGACCTTGCCCAAGTTACTGTCAGTCTGTTAAGTAATCTAGGGGCACAGGGATTAAGAGTTTCCCAAGACAAATGGTAATTTGTGAAATGTGAGGAAAAATATTTAGGCCATTTTGTAAGCTTAGGGAAAAAGAAACTAGATCCTGTAGGGATGGAGGGGATTCTTCAAATTACTAAACCTAGGACAAAAAAGAGTCTCCAGAGATTTCTAGGATTGGTGGGGTATTGTAGAACCTGGATTGATGAATATGAATTATTAACTAAGCCTTTATTAATTCATTTATTGGAAGAGAAGCCTGATATAGTTCAATGGGATTCAAAAGGGGAACAAAGTTTTTAAATGCCAGTCCCTGTATTACTTTTGCCATCATTAGAAAAGGCTTTTCATTTATATGTAAATATAGTAAATGAAGTGGCTTTAGGAGTGTTAGCACAATTAAGGGGAGGGCACCCACAGCACTTTTGGTTGAAGAAAGTTGGAAATTAACCTTTGGGGGTAGTTTAATAATGAGTGTCCTGTACCAGGTTTGATCAATTCTAAATCAAAGGGGCCGGGAGGTGGCTAACTGATTCAAGGATTTTAAAATATGAAGCAATATTATTGGAAAGAGATGATTTGGTACTCTCATCAGACCATAACTTTAATCCAGCCATGTTCTTATCTGCTTCCCCTGGGGAACATGTGTCCCTTGAACATGATTGTCCAAATGTGATTAATTACTAAACTAAAATTAGGGAAGATTTGTAGGAGGTCCCTTTGTTGAAAGGCACTGAATAGTTCATAGATGGTTCCTCACGAATAGTTAATGGCAAAAGGAAAAATGGATATGCCATTGTTAATGGGGAAGATATGACTCTGGTTCAAGCTGGATCCTTGCCAAAAGAGTGGTCAGCTCAAAATTTGTGAATTATATGCAGTAAATCAAGCCCTGAAATTGCTTGAAGGAAAAAATGGAACTGTATATATGGGTTCAAAATATGCTTGGGAATTGTATGGGAAGAGAGGGGAATGGCAAAGGAAAGGGATTGGCACACAGGGCATTGGTCACAGAAATTTTAACTAATCTTATGTTGCCTAAGAATATTGCAGTGATTCATGTGCAGGGGTATCAAAGAGGAGATTCATTTGAGATAAGGAGAAACTGCTTTGCAGATGAGGAGGTGAAACGGGCTGGAGAAAAGGAATCTGTAAGTACGGAGGAGATGATGGTGCTAATTCTGGCATTTCTGCCTCCAATGACTCCACTTTCCCTTACCGAAGAAGAGAAGCAGGAAACCCAAAGCCTTGGTACTCAGGAGGATAAAGAGGGCACTGGCTCCTCCCTGACAGCAGAGAGGTACTGACCACAGCAGGTATGAGACATGTACTCCAACATTTACATCAGGGCAGTCATTGGGGTGTCCAAGGCCTGTGTGATGTGGTGCTAAGTTTGTGGCACTGGCTTGTACATAATAGCAGGCAATTGGTCAGCGGGTGTCCTGTTTGTCAGAGGATGAATAGGACAGCCCAATGACAAGTCCAAAAAGGAGGAAGGCCCCCTGGTATCAGGCCTTTCCAAAAGCATACAGGTGGACTTTACCAAGCTGCCATCAGTGGGATGTCTCAAATATCTTCTGATCGTAGTGGACCATCTGACCTCATGGGTGGAGGCCTTTCCCCTTGCCTGGGCAACTGCCTCAGCAGTTGTAAAAGTACTCCTTGAGCATATCATTCTGGGGTATGGGATGGTGGAGCAGGTAGATTCGGACCAAGGCACCCATTTCATGGCTAAGATCCTCAATCTGTGGCCCAAGCTCTAGAAATATCATGGGACTTATATATCCCATGGCATCTGCCCTCATCAGGTAAAGTGGAAAGGATGGATAAGGAAATTAAACAGCAACTAACTAAATTGGAGTTAGAGACACAATTGCCCTGGATCAAGCACTTTCCCCTTGCCTTATTAAGAATTAGAACAGAATCCCGAAGGGATGTGGGATTATCACCTTATGAGTTATTGTATGGCCACCCTTATCCAAAAGGGATTCAAAATTCCTCCTTGGATCCAATGTTTGAGACCAAGGATTTGTTTTTAGGAAAATATGTCATGTCTTTATTGCAACATCTAAAAACTTTACACCTAAAAGGGCTTATTGCTCAGACTCCTCCCTTAGGATTCACAGTGCATAAGTTCTAGCTTGGAGACGGGGTCATGGTTCAGACATGGAAGGAAGACAAGCTGACCCTGAGCTGGAAAGGACCACTCCAGATCCTGTTGACTTCAGATATGGCAATACTCACCAAAAAGAAAGGTTGGACATATCACACTCGAGTCAAAGTTCCCGTGGATGCGCCAAAGAAGTGGGTAGTAGAGACTGATCCAGGAACATTGAAAGTATGGCTGAGCAAAGACTGATGAATTGTGCATGTAAAATCTTTTTGACTTGTCTCATTTGGGGAACTGTCTTGGAACTTTTCTTGTTTGTACTAGATATTACAATTTGTTGAACTGTATTGTTAGGAATTAGGGATATTATATACTAGTAAGGAGAATGGGGTGTGAACCAAACCCAAAGGGTTGGAGACTGTGCCTTGTATATGCGTGTATGATTTCATGTGGGTACACTCTTTGTACTGGTACCTCGAGAGCAGTGGGGTATGAAAATACCTTTCAAACCCTGATCCAAACAATAGCCACTAGCTTTAAATTGACTGACTGTTAGATATGTGGGGGACCTGATCAACTTATACAGTGGCCCTGGGTTCCTGTTCCCCTGTCTCTGGCCTGGAGCTTGAGCAACAGGTCAGTAATACACAATGGAACAGGTTTCTAGTCAGCAGAAGAAAAGCATCACTGGACCCTGACCAGTACAGTTTTAGGGAGATATTGCCTACATCAGACTGGTACAGGGCCATGGATGGGAGAAAGTGAGTATACATGGACATTTACTTGCAGGTCAGAGAAGGGAGCTATTATAGACTACAGTAGGTATGTGAACAGATAGAATCAAACCAGTATAATTTGTTATGATGGATTAGTAATTCGCTCTATCCAAAGTTCTAATAGGAGTGAGGGGTGTGCGAGGAAAATGCCACCTGCCTGTTTAATCCCTGATCGAGAGGGACCCCAGATATGGACATGTATAACCTTGAATAGCATAGCAACAGGTTCAACTTACACTTCAATGGAATGGAAGTGGGAGAATAGAGAAGGCATTGTCAGGAAAATGTTTAATAGTTTCTGGAGCTGTCAGGATCTAACTGGGGAAAATGGTTGCATCTGCCAGTGGGTAGTTGAAAGTCATCTTTGGAGATGTAATTCTAATACGGGGGAGACCCTTAGGTCCCTGAGATGTGAGGTATTTTCCACCTTCAAGTGGACCCTTCATATTTTAGTATGAAAATAATCCAGCCCTGAAGGGACATTATTGGATCTGTGGTCAGACAGCTTATACCCATTTACCCAAAAGTGGGACTGGGGTTTGTTATATAGGTATAATTAGACCTAAATTTTTCTTTCTCTCATCAAGCATTGGCAGGTACTTGGGGATAAGGTTATACAAAGATTTGGAAAGGGAAATACGAAGTGTGGACCGCTCCCTAACCATTCTTCTTTGACCCAAAAAAATGATGCCAATGGGTGGGGAGATGCCTGGCCTCCAGAGAGAATTATAAAAGAACACGGACTGGCAACATGGGCCCAGGATGGTAGTTGGGGGGGGGTATCAAATACTGATATATGTGTTTAATCGATTGATTAGGCTGCAGGCAGTCCTTGAGGTAATAATTAACCAAACTGCTCAGGCCCTTGATCTATTAGTCGATCAGGCCACCTAAACAAGGAAAGCTGTTTTATAACATAGATTAATTTTAGATTATTTGCTAATAGAGGAAGGAGGGGTCTGTGGGAAATTAAACTTGTCTACTTGTTGCATGCAAACAATGGACAAGTGGTAAAAGAAATTACAAAAGGGATTTTCAGAATAGTTCATGTGCCTATACAGGTGAGAAAGTCCCCTTTTTCTAATAGCTGGTGGTCCTGGTTTGATGGTAGCTGGTGGAAACAACTTTTATGGTATGGAATAATTGCTATCAGAGGTATTATAGTGTTACCATTATGTTTACCCTGTATGATTACACTAATAACCAAAATAGTCCAATGATCCCTTTCAAAATTATTGCATCCAGAGGATGCTGTTAAAATGATGATTCTCCAGGCAAGAGGCTGGAGGGTGTTGGAAGGGGATAATTCTGATGGTGAACTTGATAAACAATGTGTAAGCTTGTTAACTGATTTTGAGCAATGTGTAAGTTCTTCATAGAACATGTGATAAAAATCACTTACATATTAGGAGTGGAGAGCTGTGTGGAGTAAGATATGGTGAAGAACTTACCAATTAAGCACATATTCATCAGAGACTGCTAGCTAATGTAATATCAGGCCTATAGGCCCCAGTCATGTGAAGGCCTAGGCTGTATTCCTTTGCCCAAATAGGGATTAACCTATAAGTGGTCGAAGAGGTTATAAATCACATTGCCAGCTACATTGCACTGACCAAATATGACCAATCACAACCTATGGAGGGTGAGATTTTGGAGGTTCTTTGTCTGAAATGTATAAAAGTCGTGAGCATCTTCAAGGGAGTGGCTCTCTCCTGCTGTGAATATGGCTCACAGACCAGGATGGGGTCCGCTTCTCGAGATTCTAATAAATAATTCTACTTTTCTATGAGTGATCTCTGAGTAGTCATTTTTAGACAGGATTTTCTATCCCTCACATGAGTATTTGATCTGATCATCTATCTATTGCTAGATATATATTTCTGTATGAAACAAGGTCCTTTAAGGATGCTATATACATGTAAGAACAATTGATAGAACTGTCTGTAGGACCTGTTATTTTATCGATTATTGAAACTGAAGCTGAAATATCTTTTATATGGTTTAGAAAAGTGGATTTTAGAGTAGTTTTCTCAGAGGGATGTTACTTATGGAATGTTTTGTTACATTAATGGGAAAATTTATAGAAATATGAGTGATTTTTAAACACCTTCAGGTCCAGCTTCTAATCCCAGAGCCAAACCAGTGGAACTTCTCAAAGTCTACAACAGGCTACACTGGCTCTTGTGAAATGTATTTTCACTGGTCTCAGGCTAGGAGCCCAGGTTATTCCTGAAAGGGCTATTGAACTGCCTTCTCTTGAAACCTGTTCAGAGTAATAGGGATACTTATCTAAAATATATATATATATATATATCTATATATATATATATATATATATATATCAGAAGTCTGGGTTATTCTCTATTAGTATCCTGCTTTTGACAGATAAATGAAACCTGTTAATAAAGGATTTTGTGAATACTTCTGTTATCTGACGGGATTTCCCCTTTCTGAAAATTGCTTTTGGGGCATAATGTAGTTTCTTAAAAAAGAGAGAAAGAAAAGGAGAGAGAGAGAGAGAGAGAGAGAGAGAGAGAGAGAGAGAGAGAGAGAGAGAGAGAGAGAGAGAGAGAGAGAGAGAGAGATTTTGTTTAGTTGTTTACATAATCTTTAGGAAAGGTATAAACAAGAATGAGGATTCTGTTCTTTGTACTTTCTTTCTCTCTAGTTCTCTTAGTTTTGTTTTCTTCTAGGCTTAGAGCAATTCACCTTCAAATGACCAGCACTAGGTAGCTATATTAACCAGCTTCAGCGATCTGACTCAACCCATTGGATCTTCAATCAGCTCAAGCCCCTTCAAATGGGACCCTGTAGGATGAAGCAGCTCAATTTCCATTCTTGCATTCTCAACAGGAAGAAGTTTCAGAACATGAGATCATTACTCCATACCCTGAAAGACCAGGCCCCATTTGTTTGGAAAACTGGTTGGTGAATGGATCTCAAACTAATCCCTAACTCTAACCCTGTGAAGAGTCTATCAATCCTATGAGGGCGGGAGATTATGCAGGATTAATGCTATTCCCCTGTTGCAATAGTGATCTTTGGTGAGGAAGGGTTGGAAAGGCCCTGAATGGAAACCCCTCCTGGTCTTTGGGAGGGGCCCCACCCTCCTGTTCATAGGGAAAACTCCCAGATAGTAATTTCCTCCTATTCTTTTGGAAATGTTGGTCTGGGGCATAATCTTCACCCTCTTATAGAAAGGTCCCCAACTCCGGGGACAAAAAAATCCAATATAATCAAACACTGTGTGCCCAGACCTTTCCAAATAATCCTAACAGGGTTTTGCCCACTAAGAAAGCTGTTTTCTTAGTGTAATAAACCCACTTTTTTGCCACAAACTTCACCATTCGGGTTTGTAAATTATTTCACAAAGAATCTGTAACATCAACCAGGGGATTTCTCAACCCTCATCTCTCACACCTCAATAATATTATTTGGAGTTTAAGATGGGTATATTGGGTTAAGATTTGGGTCAACATTACTGGGAAAGGATATTGCAAAAATAATTCAGTTTAATGCTTGTCAAATTATAAAATTATAGAGGCTTGATAAGCCTTGACAAGTAGGTACAATTGTATCCTAATTGAGAAAGAGGTTTTTATGGAACTGCCTGTCCAGTTTGGAATAATGTTTGGTTTGCTACAAGGGCTGGCCATTTAGAAAATGCAGATCAAAGAGTAAGTTGGTTATACATGTAATAGGTATAGATCTTTAGGAAGATTTGGAATCAAATTAAGGACTTAAGGCAAGTGATAGACACCAATGCCTGAGTAGAATTGGTAAAATACTCTGTAAAATCTGAACAAAAAGCAATTTCTATGTCTGTGCTACAAATCGCCCCATGTCCAAATAGTATTGAATGAGATGAATCAAGACAGTTGAAGTAAAGCTTCATCTATGTTTGAGTAGGCCTGAGGACTGTGAACATCAAGGGCATAATTGCGTTCCCCTCTCATGATACCTCCTCCCTATTTCAGCCAAATATGGGCCACTATGTACTTATTGGTCAAGTTCAATTTCATGGGCAGATCTTGAGTTTAGAATGTAAGACTCTCAGCCAATGAGGATGAGGGTCAGTGGTGGGTGGGGTGTTATGCGTTAGGGATTAAAGGGGCTGTCCTGCCCACAGGAGGCGCTTCCTCTCTTCGATTCTCTGCTGGAGGAATGGGACGCCTTTCTCTCGAGAATGTGCAATAAACTTTGCTTTTCTCTAGAGCTCTCTCCAGCTTTTTTTTATTAAATGGTGATCCCTCACCATTTCCGTACCACACAGTTTCATTCCCTTTGGGTGTGGAAAAACACTCATGAATTTCTCCTGTTCCTAAAATAGTATTCCTGGGGAGAATTGCAATGTTTTATTCTAGTCCCTCACTTCTGGAGATCATTCAGCTTGCCTCTCATGGTAGGGTGAAAGATTCCAAAATCTAGGGGTTGTACTGACATTCTGGAATCTAACTGAGGGTAGCTCTGGCAATTTCTTGGATGAACACACCCCAAGCCAACCTTGGATGGTATTATAGAAGCAATACTTTTGTGTGAAAATAACTGAGTGAAGATACTTTCATGGGAATATATCTTAATTGTGACTTGAGACTTTAAAATAACAAATAGAGCTATAGCTAAAAGTTGCAGATGTTGGTCTCCTCCGGTTCCCACCACCTCTTAATTAGCATTTAAATACTTCTTTTAAGGTGGTGATGGCTTTGAATTCTCTTATCTAAGGGTATCTGCTTATATAAGCAGTTGTGCAGGAAAATGTAAATTAAGAGTTTATTATTATTGACTTGTATTTTTTTGTTGTTGTTTCTGGGTTAGATTTCCACAATTAGAATGTAAACCTGAACTCCCCCAAACAATGGGAGAAAAGGCTGGGGAGTTTTCATTTTTAGTACAGCCCTATCGACAGTGATCCCTGATATGAAGTGAGGGACAGCTGGGACTCAAGATGGGATAAAAATTATTACTGGGTAAAAAACGTACTCTGTTGCCTGTCCTTTGCCTCACTTCACTAGAATATTCTGGTACAGGCCATGTCCTTTTTCTGCAGAAACTGAAGAAACTGCTTT